>NC_044305.1:87948666-88609023 GCF_007474595.2 Lynx canadensis
TATTGGATTTTGTCCAATGCTTTATCATGAACTTAAATGTAAAACAAAAAACTATAAAACTTTTAGAGAAAAAATAGAGAATCTTGGGGTCTGGATCTAGGCAAAGAGTTCTTAAATTTGACATCAAACTATGATCAACGCACACATGCAAAAAAGATAAATAGGACTTCATCAAAGTTAAAAGCTTTTTCCCTGTGAGGGTTCATATGAAGGGGGTAATATAAACCACAGACTGGGAGAAAATGACTGGTATCTAGAATATGTAAAGAACTCTCAAAACTTAATAGTAAAAAAAAAAGGCCAGTTGGAAAATGGAGAAAAGACATGAACAGGTATTTCACATAGAGAGAATATAAAGATGGCAGACAAGCACCTGAAAAGATGTTCAACATTATTGGCTTCTTTATTCACCATAGCCCCAAATTGGAACCAAACCAGATGTTCTTCAACAGGCGAATGGTTAAAGCAACAGTGGTATCTAATACCACGGAATACCACTCAGCAATAAACAGAACCAACTATTGATACATTACATGCAATGACTTGTATGAATTGCCAGAGAATTATGGTGAAATTAAGGTGAAAAAAAGCCAATCTCAAAAGGTTGCGTCGTGTATGATTCCATTTATATAGCTTTCCTGAAATGACAAAATTAGTATGATTAGCAGACTAGTGGGGGGTTGGGGTTAGGGAGTGGGAGCAGGAGCATCTATAAAGGAGCAACACAAAGGTTCCCTGTGATGGTGGAACTGACATTTATTTACTATGGAAGCAGATATAAGAACTTACATGTATGATAAAATTCTACAGAATTAAAACACACACACACACACACACACACACAAAATACAAGTAGAACTGGGAAAATCTAAATAAGATGGATGAATTGAATCAATGTTAGTATTCTGGTTGTAACAACAGTTTTGCAAAATATGACCTTGAAGGAAGCCTGGTAAAGGATAAATGAGGTCTCTTTTTGACTACAACTGCATGTAAATCTACAATTACCTCAAAATAAAAAGTGTAATTTAAAAAATTAAACAGGCATTTACATTAGTAAGCCAGACAAAGATCTCACCATAACCATTATTAGTTGATATTGTTCTAGAAGTTTTAGCTAATACAATTATTCAGGAAACTGAAAGAAGAAACTAAGAAATAGGAAATGAAATTATCAAAATTTGCATATAATAATTTTTTTCTACCTTGAACACCCTAGGGAACAGGAGAAGAGAGTTCATAAGGGAACCGGTCACAAAATGACCTCAGTTAATGAAGTCAAAAGCTTTCTTATAAAATAGCAATAGCTAGTTAAGAAAACAAAAAAGATTTCCCTGGAATGAACTATTGAAAACTGTGCAGAACCCATAGAAATAAAACTATATAATGTTACTGAAAGACAGAAGAAAAGTCTTGAATAAATGGAAGGACATGCTCCTTGTTGGGAAGATTCAATACATAAAAATGTCATTGTACCACAAATTATTTTATACCTTTAATAAAATTCTGATAAACATCTCATGGAAAGTTTTCCCAACTTAAAGAGAATGCAAAGTTCATTTGGAAAAATAAACGGGCGTGAAGTGCCTCATTATTACACTAAAAAATTAAGCATTCAATGCAAGAAACTAAAAAAAGAAAGAAAGAAAAAGAAACGAAAGGAAATAAGGAGGGAAAGAGTAATAAAGAAAGCAATGAGTTACACAAAGAAAAAGAGTAGAATTGATAAATATAACCAATAGCTCTTTTTTTGAAAAAAGTGATAAAATAAATTCTTCCTTATACTCTTCATCATAATAAAACATGGAAGAAATACAGTATAAGAAAAAGTAAATCAGTAATTTGATTCTTAGATGGGAATAATATAGGTATACATATAAAAAATTTTTTAATGTTTCTATTGTTGAGAGAGAGAGAGACAGAGACAGAGAGAGAAAGATGCAGTGGAGCAGAGAGGGAGGGAGATAGAATCTGAAGCATCTCCACGGTCTGAACTGTCAGTGCAGAGCCTGATGCAGGGCTCAAGCCCATGAATCGTGAGATCATGACCTGAGCCAAAGTCGGATGCTTAACTGACTGAGCCACCCAGGCGTCCTTAGGCATACATGTTTTTAAAAATTTATTTGTTTAATTGAATTCTCTGTCAGCACCAGGTTGTTTTAATTTCTCTAGCTTTGTAATATATTTAATTAGCATAGTGGTTACACTTTAAGCTCTGAAGTAATGAGTCCAGGGTTCAAGTACAGACTCCTGACATTTAGTACTTCTGTAGCAATGGCAAACTTTGTTAACATCTTACAGGAGCACGTAATTGTGCCTCACTGAGTTTTTGGAAGGAGCAGAGATCCACAATGCATGTGAAACTCTTAGCTCAGTGCTAAGTATGGTGTAAGCACTTGAGAGATGTTAAGTTTTTAGTGTCTAGGAGGCAACATCTCAAGCTTTTCCTGGCTTCCATTAAGTCTTTTACCTCAATTTTAGAATTGTTTTGTCAAATTTTAAAAACAATCCCATTTAGATTGCATGGTACTTTAGGTACCTTTATTGATATTGTAAATGGAATTTTTCCCTATTGGCTTTTCAAGCTGGATATTGTTGATTTATGGGAAAGTTATTGCTTTTAGAGTATTTATTCTCACTGAAAAGAATTGAAAAAGTTTTGCTTTTTCCTTTCCAACATTTACTCTTTTTTAGTTCTGATTTATTGACTTCCATGAGATAGCCCTATGTGAATAAACTTGACTTGGATTCTTTACTTGCAACCAAAAAAGTTCTACCTAATATGTCTTGGAAAAGACCAAATTTTTAAAAACTCTATTGATATCAGCTGTGATCTCTCTCTATGTCCTTATAGCTACTCATTTAAAGTGAAAAGATTTCCTAATTAAAAAAATTTTTTTTTCAACGTTTATTTATTTTTGGGACAGAGAGAGACAGAGCATGAACAGGGGAGGGGCAGAGAGAGAGGGAGACACAGAATCGGAAACAGGCTCCAGGCTCTGAGCCATCAGCCCAGAGCCCGACGCGGGGCTCGAACTCACGGACCGCGAGATCGTGACCTGGCTGAAGTCGGACGCTTAACTGACTGCGCCACCCAGGCGCCCCAAGATTTCCTAATTTTGACCCACCACTGCATTCCTGCAGTTAAATCTGCTTGGTCATGCATTACTCTTGAAATGTATTGCTGAATTCAGTTTATTGACTTATGTCAAGTTTTTATCTCTTTATTCAGGTTTGATATCAGAGTTTTTGCAAGATTTGTAAAATGACTTGAAGTATTTCCTATATTGTTCTCTGGTCTTGGAAGAGTTTATATAGTGCAGTAATGATCTATTTCCTGAGAGTCTGAAATACTTCTGGGCCTAACACCGTTTGATGGGTACATCTCTAAGGGTTTCTCAATTTGTTTCAAGCTTATTTCGGTGTCCTTTTTCTATATTTTTGGAATCAGTGCTGGTATTCTAAACTGCCTTCTTCCCAGCCTCCTTGCTCTTTTCCATTCCTCCCTTCTTAAATGCCAGGAGTCACTGGGTGGGCCTGGACAAGGTAGGGGTCCACACAGGGTGGGTAGTGCCCATGGCTCTAACTTGGGGTGTGAGGCTTCTAGCAGGCTGAGGAGGAAGCCTGCATGGGGTGGTGGTAGCAGGGAGAGGAAACTTGTCATGGTGGGGGTGCAATCCAATAAGTAAGCATATTAAGAATAATGAGAGCCAAATCCTCACTCTCTGAGAAGTGTGTTACAGTTACGGAAAAGACGAGAAGTAGAGTGGATCCTATGGTGTTGAATTGGAATTAGAGGTCTGGGTGAACTCATGGTTTTTAATATAAAGCAGAGATCTAGCAATAAATGCATGTCTTGTGTGTGTGTGTGTGTGTGTGTGTGTGTACTTAGTTTTCTATTGCTGTGTAATAAAGTAACCCCAAACTTAGTGCCTTAAAAAACAAGAGATATTGATTATCTCATAATTTCTGTGCATCAGGAATCTAGGAGTAACTCAGCTGAGTGCCTCTGACTCAAGGACTCACAAGACTGCCATCAAACTGTCAGCTAGGGTTGTAGTCTCGCCTGAAGGCTCTATTAGAGAAGGACCCGCTTCCAGTCTCACTCATGTGGTTGTTGGCAGGGTCACTTCCTCGCTGGCTCTTGGCTGGAAGTGCCCTCAGTCCCTTGCTATGTGGACCTCTCCATCGGGCAGCTCACAGCCTGGCAGCTGGCTTCCTTCCGAGTGGGTAAGACAGAGAGAAGTCACAGTCTTCTTGTAACCTGAGCTGGAATGTGACATAAACCTAAACTGAAACTGGAACTTTTGTCATATTCTGTTAGAAGTGAGTCACTGTCCACCTCACTTTAGAGAGAAGAGGATTACTAAGAATTTGAATACCAGGAGGTGAGGATAATTTAGGGGCAATCCTGGGGCTGCCTACCACAAACGGATGATGATAGGTAAGTAGATAGATAGATAGATAGATAGATAGATAAATTGATAGATGATTGACAGATAGATACGGATGGGTATTTTTCACCTCTGTGCTCTGAGAAACCTTAATAGCAGTGAACTCACCTACTGTCCAGATCTGTGTTTTTAAAGCACCTTTCTCCACTGAGGACTTTTAAAGAAGTGGAGGATTCCAGGACTGGGGAAGAAAGAGTACAAGATGAGCCTAGAACATCCTGTTGTTCCAGAAAGTAAAAAAGCGCTCAAAGAATAATGAGTACAGGTCAAGAGGACATAGAGATCAGATTGAAGGGGCACTACTAGCCAAATCTGGGATAATTTGACAAACTACAAGAGAATAGTAACAGATTTTTACAATTAAATGAAATAGGAATCTGGGAGTCCGCAGTGATGAAATAAATAAGTAAATATATGAGTGGAGAGGAGAGAAAAACCTTTCCTTAAAAGTAGAATGTCAACTCACATAGAAGGGATGATGGAATTTGAAAATCACCATTTGGCAACCTTCACAGTAGTAATAAGTGATTTCAGCCAAGAAACATCAGTGGATATTACAAGGGTAGTTGAGAAACTACTTACATAGTCTCAGAAAACTTTCCCATAAAGTAATTATTGATTACAAAGGGCTTTGGAAAAAGAGTCACTTAACAGTAGAAGACACTCCCTTAATTCAGTAATCAAGGTCAAATTGAAATCATGTGACCCATAGCATATGATGTTCTTGTTCAAAATATGTAACATGAGGAAATACCAAACAAATCCAAGCTGAGGGCCATTCAGCAAAATAGCTGGCCTGCATCTTCAAATGTATCAAGGTTAAGAAGTGTCGAAGAATAAGAATTCAATGAGTAAATTTGAAGAGCTAATTGGCTTTATTAAGTGATTCATGGATTGAGTAGCATGTCGTCTAGCAAGTAGAGAAATGCTCTGAGGAGATGTACAAAATGGAAGGATTTTATAGTCAGGAGGGCAGGGCAAAGAAGTTATTGGCAAAAGAGAAAGAAGGGCTGTTCCAGGCCAGGACATCTATTTTTGGAGGTGGGATTGGGGTGGTGGGTAGAGGGATGATATGGTCTTTGTCCTGCAGATGGCCTCACTAGTGCTGATCCGGAAATTTCACATTGACTGTTAAAATGTCACATTCCCCAGAGTAAGTTGACACTGTAAGTCTCAATTTGGTGTCATGGCGGGGGTGGGGGTTGGGGGTGGGGGGGTGGCTGTGTGCAAATGACTCCGTATTGGGCATATTGTTTCCTTTTTAACAAGAGTAAAGAAAAGACTGAGATATCATTCCAGATTGAAGAGAAATAACAACTAAATGCAACATGTGATTCTGGGTTGAACCTGTTTATTTATGGAGATAGTGGAGACAGTTGGTAAAACTTGAATGGGGTCTGTAGATTGGATGGTAGAAGTGAATCCATATTGTTGTCCAGGTTTCGATGAGATTGAGATGATGGGGGAGCATGCCCTTACTTTAAGGAAATACGCACTCAAATATTGGGGGGTGCAGGAGCATCCCATTGGCAAATTATTCTGAAATGGTTTAGGGGAAAGAGTTCTCTGTACTGTTCTTGCAACCTTTAAGTTTGAAATTATTTCTACATAGAAAGAGAAAAAGAAAGGAGACCCAACTGCAGGAGGCATATGATCCCAACTGTGTCAAATAAACTTGTCAATAAAAAAAAAAAAAAAAAAGAGGGGAGAGAAAAAACAGTTACCGTAGTATCAGGTTGTGTGTAGTATTTTCCCCTAATTTTAAATTCTCTTCTGTAGTGGTTGTATGCCTTTCTTCTCCATTGCATTGTGAGTCTCCATGTCTTCTCCTTGATTTGTCCCACTAGAAGAATTGTGCAATGACTAAGAGCATTGGCTCTGGGCATGGACAGATCTGGGACACAACATTTAACTCCCAAGACCTCAGTTTTTTGGACTTTGAAATGGAGATATCTGTACTTCCTATCACATGGGGCCATCCTGAAATGAATGTGTGAATGTTAAAGTGGTTAGCACAATACTTGGCCATTAGTTGAATGCCCCATCAACAGTCACTATTGTTATCTTAATTATGGTCTTTTCAAAGATCCAGCTCTTAAATTTCTCAGATCTATAGTTTTTATTATTTTTAAATTATCACCTTCTTATTATCTTCAAGTTCTTCTTTAGCTTTTCATAGCTTCACTTTTTTGCTTTTTACTTGTAAGCTTTTGACTTGAAGGCTTGTTTCATTTGATTTCTTCTGTTTAATGAGAAAAACAAAACTATATAAAGAGCTATTCTATTCTTTAGAGCTTTGTGTTTTCTCTTTGCTACAGCTCCTCATTGTTTCATAAACAATCATTAATTGTGGTTTTGATTTTCTCTTTGACTCTCTGGCTATTAAGACAAGTTTCCCTACTCTCCAGAGTGGCTTCATTTTGTTTCTTTGTTTCTCTTTTGTTATTAACTTCTACTTTTGTTGCATTGTGGTTTGAATTTGTGCATAGTACTATTTCTACTTTTGATATTTTTAATGAGATTTTCTTTGTGGCCTAACATATGATTGAATTTGTAACTATTCTTTGGCCATTTAAAATGAATACATATTTTCTGTTTCTAGAGAACACATTTTGATATAGATCTATTAAATCAAAATTTTAATAATAGGCTTGAACTCTCCTGTATTCTCATGAAATTTCTGTCTACTTCGTCTCTCAGAAATAGTAAGGTATATTAATCCTTCCATTATCACTGTGGTTTTGTTCAGTTACTCCTTAATTTTTAACATTTTTGACTTTGTACGTTTAATGCAATATTCAGTGCACACAGATTCATGGTTCTTACATTCTCCTTTGTTTCTACAATTTACCAATATAGGATAACCCTTTTCCCCCTTTAAGGTAGTGAGGTGCTTTTTTGCTGTGAATTCTGCATTGTCTGATACGAATATTGCTTTCTTTTTGCTTTTCCTTAGGTAATGGGCACCTAGTAGATTGTCCATCCTTTTCCTGGAAGGTGGTCCACTTTTGGGGGAGTTCTGTAAGACTCTGTCCCTGGCCACACTTGTTTGCTCCAGAGATAGGCATCTGATGCACCCTGGGCCCATCAGAATCCTCCCTGGGTAGTGGGAATGGGATAAGGATTTTCACTCAACTTTGTTGCTCTTCGGGTCTAAGGGGATACACACTTGGTTGCTGCCTGCTCCGTGGCCATCTTCCTATAGGTAGACTGGAAACCAGAGGGAGTGGATTACTGCAAATGGGAGAAGAGAAAGTAGACCCAGCCATGAGAGATGGGGGCATCCCCAGAATGGAGTTCTCAGTGTTATTTTAGTCCTGAGGTTCTGGAGTCAAGGTTTTTAATCACATGTCTCATATGATAATACTTTCTCCTCTTTATGCTTCCTTGTTTTCCTTTTTCCTTTTGCCATTTTCTCAGGTTTGCTTTGCAAGTTTCTTGAAAGTTACACTTTTCATTTCTAGCCTGCTCCTGGTTCCACATGCATGCACACACACACCCCATGTATGTACTATTGCTTTACCAACCTCAAAAGAAAATATCTATTTATTTCCCCTGTATATGATGGTTTCATGCTTTTAAAATTTCCTCCCTACTTCTCCCTCCCCTTTTTCTTGATACACAAAATTAAGATTGGTATTATGAATTTATTTCTTACATGTATGTATACTTTCTCTTGCAGTAAGTATTTTGGACATTTATGTACCTTCTCTTTCAGTCATTAGTTTGGATGTTTTGGACATTTCATTTGGACATCAACAATGCTAATGTTGAGTTTTCATAACCTTGAGTTCTGCTAATTTTCCTATTTGTTTCTTGCTTAGCTGGAACATTACTTGGAGCAAATTGTTCCGCATGTTTGGGTGTGTAGTATACATCTGAATGCTTAAATGTTTGAAAGCTGTCTTTTACTTGACCTCACAAATGAATCGTAGCTTTCTTGTCTTGAATGTGGTCTTTTCCCCCTTGGAGCTTTGTAGATATTATTATATGATTATCATATTTCTTTGTGTATTTAGGGCTGTAAAGGGGAAGATTGATTCTGATTCAATCCTCTTTACCCTGACACCTAAACTTCTTCCCTTCAAATACTTAAAAGATTTTAAATTTCATCTCCGACATCCTAAAACTTCACCAGGCAATATTTAAGCGTGGTTCCTCTCTCATAAATAGTGTTTGGTCATCCGTGGGACCTTCTACCTATAAGATTAAAGATAATGTTCATCTCTCACATTTCCCACCTGATGCGTCTTCTCCTCTTTCTCCTTCTTATTCTGGTATGGAGGGGCACAGATCAGGACATGACTAGCATTGAAAGGATAATTTGTGACTCACGTTCCCAAGAGGAAGGGGCATGCCACACCACACAGGGCCATGTGGGGAAGCACCAGGGTCAGTCAGGAGGCAGAGAGCGTGAGAGGAAAGCATGGGCAAGAAACTTCATTGTGGTTTCTATAAGAAGGAATGGGCAGAGTAAGCAGGCTTTGGAGTGGCTAGTTTGAATAGTTTCAGCAGAATCTGGGGCAAAAAGGCTGTGCCTAATTGTCTTGTGGTTGGCCCTGGGGTGGTTAAAGGACATGGTTGAGTATGGGCTCAGGATTGTTGGTTTGCTCCTGAAAGGTGCTTATAGGTGAGTCTTCCTATCCCTAGGAACTGGCTCCCCCTGGGAGGGGCAGTGTCTCTGGGACAGCAGAGCCTCAGCTATCAAAGTATCATGAAATATAAAAAATAGAAAGGCATGATTAACACAGAAGCAGCTACCAGAAGCCCCCCCCCCCAAATAACACTACTATATCAATAGTTATGTTTGCTTGATTATATTATAATAATATAATAATATTAGTATAACATATTATGTTTTTTCTCAGCCATATTAGAGGGTTTTCTTTCTCCCAAACAACCACTTTTTATTTCATTGTTCCTTTCTATTTTTGTTATTTATTTTTATTTTATTATTTTTGGCTTTCATCTTTATTATTCCTTTTTTCCTTCTCCTTCTCCTCCTCCCCCTCCTCCTCCTCTTTCTTCTTCTTCTTCTTCTTCTTCTTCTTCTTCTTCTTCTTCTTCTCCTTCTCCTTCTCCTTCTCCTTCTCCTTCTCCTTCTTCTTCTTCTTCTTCTTCATTTGCTCCATTATTCTATTCTCAGCTTCTTGAGGTGAATCCTCAGTCTTATTTTCAATCTTCCTTGGTTTTAGTTCTAACATGTTCAAAATTTGTTTTAATGATTTCCTCTTTAACTTATACATTATTTGGCAGTGGGATTGTTTTGCTTGTTTGTTTCCAAATATATGGGCTTTGGGGGTGTCCTCTTTTGATGATTTATTTGGGGTTTTTATTGTGTGGGAGAACATGTGGTCTGTTTCGTTTTGAGTGTTTGCGATTAGATGAGACCAGCTTTAACATGCAGTTCAGATCAAGTATTTCAAATGACCCATGTATGCTTGAATGATATGTGTTTTCTACTTATCGGATGCAAAGTACTGTATGGCTCTATTACAGCAAATCTATAATTTTATTGTTCAAATACTTATATTCAAATATTTTGTAATGGGAGCAATTTTTGACTGCATGATCTATTCATTTCTGAGAGTGGTGCATTCTGACTATGGATTTGTTACCTTCTCCTTTCAATACTGCCAATTACATGTTTTGAGTTTGTATTGTTAGTTGTATGGAAGGCATTATTATTACACCATTTTAATGGATACTTCTTTTTAAGACTAGGAAATGGTTGTCATTTCCATGCAAGGTTTTCTCCTACTAATTAATATTTCACCAGTCCCCTTTTGGTTAGCATTTGTGTGTGTGTGTGTGTGTGTGTGTGTGTGTGCTGTTGCACATCTTTATTGCCAACCCTCTGTCTTAATTCTAGATATTTATCTCATAAGTAGCATATATATGAATTAAAGGGAAAAGCATTACAAAATTTTGTCTTTTAATATTTTTAAATTTTTTTTTTCAACGTTTATTTATTTTTGGGACAGAGAGAGACAGAGCATGAACGGGGGAGGGGCAGAGAGAGAGGGAGACACAGAATCGGAAACTGGCTCCAGGCTCTGAGCCATCAGCCCAGAGCCTGACGCGGGGCTCGAACTCACGGACCGCGAGATCGTGACCTGGCTGAAGTCGGACGCTTAACCGACTGCGCCACCCAGGCGCCCCAATATTTTTAAATGTTTATTCATTTTTTGAGAGAGAGAGAGAGAGGAGGGAGGGGCAGAGAGGGAGACATAGAATCTGAAGCAGGTTCCAGGCTCCGAGCTGTCAGCACAAAGCCTGATGTGGGGCTCGAGCCCACAAACCACAAGATCATGACCTGAGCTGAAGTCTGATGCTCACCCAACTGAGCCACCCAGGTGCCCCAAAATTTTGTCTTTTAATAAAGGTTTCACCCATTCAAATTCATTTATCATGAGTATCAATATATTTGAAATTACTTCTGCAATATCATTTTTGTTCCTATTTACCATGCTTTACTTTGCTTCTTTACTTCCCCTCCATTCCTACTTTCTGTTGAATCAGTTTTTTTTGTTCATTTTTTTCTGTCCATGCTTGTCAGTTACACATTCCACTTCTATCCTATTGATGGATAATCTTGTTGAACTCTCAGAGTTCATCTCTCACGGCGGTGTTCTGTCAAATGCCTTCCCTACAGGGTGATTTTGTGATTGCCTTAGCTCCAGCTCCATGGGGTTTGGAGTTGTGGACAAGGTATCATATGAACAACTTTGTCTACATGTTTTTCCATGTAGATGGAATAGTTCTGAACTTTATATCTACACAGGGACATGGGCTTAGTTTCTTTCTTGGGCTGCATGTCTATTTCTGGCCTGAGATAAACTGCGTGTGTCCAGACGCCTGCGTGACGTGGGCAGAGTCAATCCAGACTTGCCTGGTGGGCCAGCTGTAAGCTCATGGCTCCCTGGCTTCACACAGGAACCTGTCCTGGCACAGTGTCCCTATCACCAGTGACTCATCTCTGTTCCAACTCTTAGCTGCCGTTCAGTTTCTGCTTATCACTTTGCTTTCCTTCTCCATTATATGCCTGTGAATATCTTCCTTTCTTTATTCTCTACAACATGGTTATATACATATATATTAAATTAACAAACATATCTGACATTTCTGTATGTTGAGATGGAGGTGGGAGGTTGGCCTCTTGACCTGAGAGTCCCATATTAATTATTTATACACAAATTAGACTGCAGCTGAATGACTGATGTATGTTGGAACACTTTTGGGTAAAATTCCCCTCTGGGGAGATTGAGGAAGGAGGCACTGTATCCTCTTCAAGCATCCCTAAAGCCACATCTTTTTGGTTTCTCCTGTGCCTTTTCAGTTCTCTCTGGGCTCTTGAATGGGACCTGGCCATTCTTACTGCCCCTGCTCCCAATCTCACTGGCCTGGATAGCAAGCCCAACATGGGCTTCTTCCGAAATACCCACAAGCAGTTTGAAGGTCAAAAAAGGCAACACAACAATGCAATAGCAGAAACAAAATCGCTGTGACGCAGGTGGATAGAGGTAAGGCTAAGGAGGAGCTTTTTCCCAGAGATGGTTTCTGAACTGTTCTGGACACTGAACAAATGGGTTCAGACATTTGCCTGAGGTAGTGCTGGGCTGGCTCTAGACCTGCTGGTTGGGGGAACTTCTGGGCTCTGGAGCCTCCTCTCTGTCTGTGGGCTCTGGCATCAGGGTGCTGAGTATTTGGGTGCTGCTGCTGATCATGCTTCTAGGGTATTGTTGCCTGGGCCCCTTGCACGGTTCCCCAGCCCTCTTCCTGCCTTTTTGAGTTGGGCAAACTCACTGCTTTCTTGTTGAGACTTGTAAGAGCCTCTCTGCTTCTTGCCCACCCAGGAGAGCACACTAATCCTAAATATCATTTATTAAGCACATATACGTGCTTAATATGTGCTTCATGTCAGACAGATCCTGTGCTAAGGGCTGTGTCTTCTTTCAGCCTGTTGTACCCTTGTATGAGTGCTATCATAGTGTGGGGACTAATGTTATCACCATTTCACAGATGAAGACACTGAGGCTGACAGAATCGAAGCCCTGGCTTGAGTTCACACATCTGGCACATGGCAGAGTTAGGAATGAAACCCAGATTCATCTCATCTCAAAGGCTGGGCTGTTGACTGTGCACATTTCTGCTGAGGATACAGTAAGAGGCAGTTGTATTATCAGTGTTTGCTTCCAAGGCAGTTTCCAGATTGTCAGTCGTGGCTGGGGGAGAGGGGCTCCACTATTCACCACCTCTCCAGAAAGCAGCAGAGCCCTTCCAAGGTCTTCTGGAAGGAACTCAGCACATTGCGAAAGAAGGCTGATGAGATCTTTCAGGCATATTTGGGAGGCGGGGAGGTAGTTTTGAGGAACTGGGAGGCAACAGATGTCAGGTAAAGAGTGAGTAAAGGCTAGCCCTGACCACAGGGAAAGAGGGAAGTGGTGGGAAGATATTTGGAGGTCACTTATGGCCTGAAGCACCCCTCTATCACACCAATCAGGCAGCTGATTGGGAAAGTCTACACCGTCCCCTCCCTCTTCTACAGGTATCCCCTGTAAGCATCAGCTTCCAGGGTCTCTCCCAATTCAAATGCAGCTTCAGAACCACCAGATCCAAAGGGGCTAATTTATAGTCTACATGCTTCCCCTGTAGCTGTCTTTCAGAAATGGGAGATGGGCAAACTTATGCCAAAGGAGGGGAAGACAACCCAAGGGAAGGGTTAGTGCCCACACTCTCCACTGGGCTCAGACCCACTTCCAGGAGACTGCTTCCCCTGTGCTGCAGCCCGGTCCCTGCTGCAGCAGTCTGTGTTCCAGGGCTCATACCCATGAAGGACCCTGTCAACCGCCCACAAGGTTTGCCTGGAGAAGGGAGTCTGCACTCAGGTAACTGGGCCCCAGTGCCCTGGACCTGTCTTCAAAGATGCCCAACTGAATCTGTTCCCATCCACTACTTTGAGAGGTCCTGGAGATGCTTGGTGCAGGGGCACCCCAGCTCCTTCTCTTGCATGAGGCCTAGACAGCTCCGGACTCCAGCCATCTGGATCTGGGTTGTGTGAAATAGACTTCCCTGACCCTGCCGTCCTGACCTCAGAGAGGCCAGGTGACCCTGCAGTCTGAAAGCTCTCTGGCTCAGGGCTCTTGGAATCCTTGCTTCCCCCCAATGCTCATTTCTCTCTGTCCCACTTGGCCTCTCTGAAACAGGGTGGTGTGGCTGATGGAAATGGGTTTCCTGTCTTTCCTCTCTGCTGAACACGGCTGTGTACATCTACAAGAATTCATCTGCTCCCTCCTCCCAGACAGGGGAGACTATCAGTCCGGAGGGGATAAGTTTAATTGCAGTAACACACCTCAAATCCCAGTGGTTTGGAGCAGTGAAGACTAATTTCTCACTCATGTTCCATTGTCCACTGTGAGTTGGTTGGGGTCTTGTCTGTGATGTCCTTATGTGGGACCCAGGCTGATGGAGCAGCAATTCAGAATAGTGCCTGCTGTGACAAAGGGAGAGCTCTGGAGGGCTTGACACTGACAGTGAAATGCTCCAGCCTGAAAGTCATGCACATCACATGGTCCACCATCCACAAGGGGACTGGGAAATGTGTTCAGAAGGCAGAAGGGTGGAAATATAAACCACAACATTTGCACTATGGTTAAGCAAAGATGCATTTCTGGAAGGGTGAGGAGCTGGGGTTTCAGGTGGGTGGTCAGAAGTCACCAGGTACATGGGGAGATCTATTCTCCCAATTGCTGCTTCATTCACACTACTGACTTTGAAGCTAGACTGTCCTGGTTTAGGTTTGAAGGCTGCCATGAGCTACGTGTGGAACTTTGGGCAAATTGCTTAGCTACTGTAAGCCTCCATTTCCTCATCTGTAAAATGAGAACAATACCACCCAAGATGCCACAGACAGTAGGTGCTAGGACCAAGATTCCCCAAACCCTAAATCTTCACTGGTCAAAAAGTAAACAAATAAAAATAACCGTTCCCCATCTCTGGCTGTTTAGGAATACCCACGTGGCACAAGATGGCATTGGACCTCTCCCTTGTCCTACTTGCCCATTCTTCTCTGTCTCTATCCCAGGACCCAAATTTCTCCCCTGTAGTCCTGGGTGCTCTGGATCCTCCCTCCAACCCGAGCTTCAGACTGGCCTGAATTTAGAGCTTGTTCTCAGCTCTTCCCCAGTCATTTGCTGAGGACTGATGGCCAGTCCGCTCCAGACTTGTTCAGCCCAGGTTCTCACCTGCTCCTGCCTCTCACTGCACATGGAATGACCCCAGCACAGCTGGTGGCCCTGATGCCCAGGCTTCCTCAGCCCTGGAGTGCACTTGGGAAGGATCTGGGGAGTCCCCTCAGCAGAAAGGAGGGAAAGATTACAGAATCACTCTAAACAAGGCAAAGCAAAGCCATTTATCTTGGGACATTAGTCACTGAGCTGCTGACACAGGAAAACATGCTGTACTCTTGGCAATTGCCATTTGCATTAAAACAGGATGATTTGTGGAACTGAAGGCTTGAGACCCTTGCAGACTATCCCACCCACCTGGGGCTGTCCCAGGAAATGCCAGAGGCTGGGGCTGTAGCTTCCTTGGGGGAGAAGGGCTGGCCTTGCCCTGGGCAAAACAGGTGCCCAAAGTCACAGCCCCATTCCTTTCCAGGTGCACATTGGCCATGGAACCACAGAAGGTGCCTCAGCCTCCCCGAGAGAGCCGCATTCATTGGGTTCAAGGTCAGCGTCACATTTTCTGTGTACTTTTTTCTTGGCTATGACTGTTTCGTATTTGGAAGTAAGGGTTTTCAATCCCCACACTTCCCTGTATTCCAAAGAAAGATGACACCAGCAATGAAGATTTGGAGACTATATACCTACAGTCCTCTCTCCCTTTAGCTCTGCTTCCTCTCCTCTCTTTCTCCCCCTCTCCCACTTTCCCTCTCTCCACCGACCCCCCCACACATGATTGTTCCATATAGGGATGATATAAGGATGAAAATTGCACTGCTGAGAGCTAACGCTCTCTTTCCAGCTTAACTAATATGGAATAGATAAATCAGGAGAAAGGAAAGTAGGGAGAAGTTGGGGGCCCACCATTTTCTCCCAGTCTCCCTTTTCAAGACTTGTTACCTGGTTTGAAGCAAACCCCAGATGACCCTCTCAGCCTACAGTCATGCATAGGACAGGTGCCTTCTCCAGCCCTGTGTCCATCTTGGTACTCCTGGCTACCAGGTTCTTTGTGCCCACGCTTCACCTATACAGTCAAGGGTGGGTGGAGCGATGACTTGGCCTGAGCCCATGAGAGAATCATATTCTCTGGATCTCACTGATTGGTTCAGAGATGGAGATTTGACCAAGTCCTAGCCAATGAGCTTCAAGGAAAGATTTGTAATTCTGAGTGAGTAAAGCCCCAGCAAGAAAGGGAAGGGAAGAAAAGGGAAGAAAAGGGAAGGGAAGGGAAGGGAAGGGAAGGGAAGGGAAGGGAAGGGGTGTATGTTTTTGGCATAGAGAAGGGTGGCATCCGGAGGCCTGTCACTGTTACATAGAAAGGGAGATTTGGAAGGTGCTGGAGGGTCACCTTGCAAAGGTAATATTAGAAGAAAGACACAGAGAGAAACCGAAACTCTGGTGATGTCCGTTAAGCTGCTGGGTCGAGCTTCTCTGGCTCAATCTGTTGAGTTTGGGTTAAAAGTCAACACATTCTTTTTGTTGTCTAAGTCAGTCTGAGGTGGTCTTTTTGTCACACAGACATAAGAGCTTGACCAGCACAATAAGTAAGTGTGATCAGGGCACAGAAGACCTTGATAACCAGCCTCTGAGCCTTTGCACAGGCTGTTTACTACTGAGAACACCACTGTTTTCTAGCAGAGCTCTAGTCCTCTTCCAGTACTCCATAAATGCAGTCTCCCAGATGTGCTCCATGACTCTGGGACCCAGACTGCCCCTGGGGCATGCCCTGCACTGCAGGATAACTCTGCTGCACTAGTTGGTTCACATCCATCTTCTGCACCGGAAGACAGACCTGTCCTTGCCTCCAGTTCCTGTGGTCCCAGACACATAGTAGGTGGATGGTTCTCCTGAGCAGCTGTACTGGTGGGAGGGAGGAGTTGGGGGGTAGGGGAAGCAGGCCAACCTCAGCCGGGTGGGGAGTGGGGGGACTGTGAGAGCTCTGATCAGAAGTTGTGCAGGCCTGAACTGGGCATTGGAAGTGACATTTGGGACAAAGAGAGAAATTGCTTTTGAAAACAAGGGGCAAAACCCCGTAAACTGGATCTGAGAACTGTGTACTTTCACGTGGGAAGTGTGGTGAGTGGCATGGGAGTCCTAGCGCAGAATGAGAGAGATTAGCTTCAAGTTGGGGTGGGCAGGGGTGGGGTCAGGGCAGTGTCCCGGCCACAGCAAGGAGTCCTGCTCCTCTGTGCTCCCCTGGCAGGACAGCCAAGCCAGCAGATACTGGACTCCCCTTGCTGACCTAAGTTGTCCAAAATGGTAGGTGGGAAAGGTAAGTGATCCTGATTGACTTTGGAAGGCACTTTAATGCTTCCAGTGACAGATGTAACTCCAAACTGATCGTGAACATCAGCCTCAGGGAAGGGAATCAGTGTGCCCTCCCTGCTTCCAATCTCCCCCAGTTGAGCTAATGCCATTTTGAGGATGTGTGGAACTAGCCCGTGGCACTGTCTTTTCTCTTGGGGCTATGGACAGCCTGGTCTTCCACCCTGACTGCTGCCAAGGGCAACCAGGGCAGAGTGCTGGGGGACAGAAGACGTGAGGCTTCCATCCCAGCAGAGAGCAGACATAGAAGTAGGGAACCAGGGGCATGGGCAGAAGGAGGAGGGGTGAGGAGGGGGCCACCTCCAGGGCTCCTGAGGGTACTTCAGCTCTGCCCACTCCCAGCTACCAGAGCGGGACCTACAGACTTTCGTTGCCAGCAGGGGAAGGGGCTTCCTGTGTTCTCCAGTCTTCGGGCTCAGAGCCAGCATGGGGTAGAAGTTGGGGTGCTGGGGCGTAGCCTAGCTGGGAAGGGAGTCAGACTCTTGCCTGCCCACCCAGCATCAGTTCCCTATAACTTTCAGCCTAGAAGTTGGTGCTACCCATCCAAGGGGCAAATCCAGCCAGCCTGGGTTTCTTACCCAGCTGGAGCCCTTAATAAGCATCTCATCTCAGTGGCACAGGTGAATTTTGGGCTCCCACAGACCTGCCATACTGCAGCCCTTCGGCTAATAGGCACTTCGTGAGCTTTAAGCCCGGTTGGCCTTAATTCTTCCGTCTGCCTCATTCTTGGTTTTGCTACTCTCCACTTAGAGGCCTGCGCCACTCCACCCTCTCTCCCATCCTTACCCTCATGCCAGCCCAGCCCTTCCCACTGGCAGGGACCCTGCTCCACTCCCAACAGAAAGCCCAGAGCTGGGGCACAGTCACCATGCAGGCCCTCTGAGCACTTCCCAGACTTCAGGTGGCTTCCCCCTTCACTCGCATTGGCCCCGACAATGTTGGCTTAGGACCCCAAGAGCTTTTGACTTGGATTGAGGAGGAATGGAGTGAAGTAAGGCAGCCCAGGAGTGGGCCTATCTCTCCAGCCCCCTCCTGCCCCTGTATGCCCCTCCCTTCCTTTCTGCCCAGACACATTCACGCACACGTCTTATATAGACATATTATTTCATTTCTCTTGGGTATATGTCTCGGAGTGGAATGGCTGAATCATATAGTCGGTGTATGTTTAATTTGGGAACAGACTCACAAATAGTTTTCCAAAGTACTTGTCCCATTTTACGTTCCCTCCAACCGCCCATTTGCCACACTTGTATTGTTAATCTTCTTCGATTAGGGCTGAGTCTGGTGGGTTGCAGCAGCCAGAGTAAAGGGACAGAGCTGGAGTTGAGGGTGCAGGCAGGGAGTGAACCAAGAAGGAAGAAGTTGGGTTTGGGAATGCATCATGCTGTTTCAATCTCACTGCCGTTGCTTATCAGCCCTGTGAGCTTGGCAAAGTACTTGACCCTTGCCATCTTCCAGTTCTTCGCCTGTAAAACAGGGATATCACATCTACCTTTGTTGAGATTAAATGAAGTAAACATACTTTCACAGTGCCTGGCACCACGGATGCTGTTTGTCTATATGGTGTCTTCGCATGAATTAAGGTGAAAGTGGCCCCTTTTCTGGGGTGATTCAGGCCTGGGCCAGGGTGCTGGGAACTGCATTTTGATGCTGTTGTTCCCTAGACAGGGAGGCTTTGGCAGCACACAATTGCACAGTTATTTGCATTTGTCCCACAAATTCTCACAAAAGGACCCTGAAGGTGAGAGTAAGAGTGAATGTATTTGTCAGTGGGACCTTATGTGTGTTCACCTCCTCCCTGCAGCCCTCTCACTCATTCTGGTGACTTCCCTACCCACCACCACCAGCACCTTGAGTCTCTGAGACCTTAAGCACAAATCTTCAGGTCAAATCCCACTGGAAGAAATGTCTTTGGAGGTTGGCATCTGTATGGACTCAGAGAACCCTGCTTGCATTCATACTCTTGTTCTTGGGAATAATTCAGTATCACAAAGACGTGCTTGAGACAACAGCATTTACGATAACTGGGTCTGGTCTTTGTTTGGGGAGAGATAAGAGAGGCACAAAATATTTGGGCGCCTCAGGAAATATGGCCAGAGCAGAGAAGTCCTGAGGAGCTAGAGACAAAATTGTAGGACTCCAGCATGGTCTGAAATGTTGCTGGGTTTCTGAGGTGAAGCCTTTGGTCAGGGAAGCATCTCTGCTTGCTCGGCCCAAACGGACGGTAGGCCGGGACACATTTACCTAAAATGAACTTGAGGGAGACAGCCCCAGCTCAAAACAGTCAGCCCAGTAGATGAACAACGCAATGGAACCAGGCCTTTTGATTTATGTGTTTACATCCTCAAAAGGAGCCTTTCTTTACCTGAGGACTTTTGGCCTGGTTCCTTTAATTATGAGAACAGGACACATAAAGTTTGTTTATGGGGAAGCTGGGGTGGGCCGGGAGGCAGAGGCCCTCAGAGCTAGGGGCTGGGCAGCCCTGACAACGAGGAGAATTTTGCTTCTGAGGCTTCTGTCTCTCATGTCTTAGCACCTGCACACAGTAGGGCTCCCTGGTTGAGTGACACATCGTCATTTCTGAGAGATTCTGGTGAGTCACTGGAGAAACACTGTTACCTTTTCAAAATTCAGCTTACCAGCGACCTCAGGAGTTGAATTCTATGTATAGGGGAGCCTGCAGCCCCAAGTGCCCACCCCAGGGCATTTACGTGCTGGAGACAAGGGGGGATCAGAAAGGAGAGAACACGCAGCACCTTTCAGGAAGGTGAAGTTGAGGAGATCAACTTCCTTTTTTTTTTTGGCTACCTAAAATAGATCAGAGTGGACTGTCATTTCTCTTCCCAGCATAAGAGAGTGAGTGAGGTTAGGCTTAAGGAGAGCTGGTGTTCAGCCAAGGAAACTCGCTAGAACCCACTTGCCTCCAGTCTTTCAGGGCTGAACCTTGCCATGCCCTGGAAAGTTTGGGCCCCAGGGGGGAAGTGGCAGTCGGGGGCAGTGGGTTGGGGTGAGGGGGCAGCGTTAGTGCAGGAAGGCCGCCTGGAGGAGACCACTGTGGCTAGGGGCCCGGCAGGGGTCAGGCTGTAAACGCCCCTCCGCGCTCTCCTCTCCTGCCCCCTTCGGCCATCCCTTCTCTGCCAGCCAAGTGCCGCCTCTGAAGGTGAAAGTCACCTTCCTGGGCGCTCCGCTCTCTCCCGCTCTCCAGACTGCCTGCCGCCGCCTCCGGGGTGGGGAAGCGAGCAACATAATCCTGCCCCGGCCCTGTCCCGCGGCGCTTGCCTGCCCGGCCGGCTGCGGGAGGAGGCTCCAGCGGCTGTAAATCACCGTAGCCTCCGCGGGCCGCCTGCCCTTCATCACAGTGCTTTACGGCGCTGACACCGGCCAGGATTAGTGGGCCCAGCCAGTCTGAGGCCGCCTCATTGAAATGCCCCCCACCTGTCCAACATCCTCCCCTTGGAATTAAGGCCACCCATAAATCCTGGAGATGCCCATTTGCATATTCATCTGCATACATTTGCCCCTCAAATTGCCTGCGATGGAACTCACAGAATCATGGAGCCTGCTGGACTGGGAGTTTCTGCTGTCCCAACTCTTGTTGGAGAAGGGGAAACTGAGGCAACGGAGGGACAGTGACCGGTCTGTGGCACAGTAGAAGGCAGTGGCACAGTGGGGTTTGGCCCAGGAGGGATTTAGCTAGAAGTAGGCCAAGGAGTCAGATGTTGAGTGAGGGACAGTGAGCAGATTCGAGGCTGAGGGGCCAGGAGCTGCAGGGGTGAGGACAGCGGGAGAGCACTGGAAAAGGGGCCAGCACTAGAGGCCAGAGGACACCTCTCAGGAAGGTTCCACAGTGGTGGGAGCAGCAGAGGGAGCAAAGGCCTGCCCTTGAGGGAAGGACCATCTGGTGGGGGGCTCACCAGGAGGCCCCTCTACAGATAGAGAGAGGTTGGGGGAGTAGGTGCTACCTGTGGAATGGCCCAGGCAGGCCTTGCAAGACAGATTGGGGGTAGAGGCTAGGAGCATACACACCAGGGCCCCCTCTAGTTCCTTCTGCCTCAAGGTGGTGCCAGCCATGACCAGCCCCTATCTGAACATGAATCGTCTGTTGGGAAGGGCCAAGGCCTGGAGGAGGCCTATGGAGCAGCCAGGTTCTTCTACTCCCTATGAGCTCCCCTGCCCCACACCCCCAACGTCAGTCCATCCTCTACTGGTGCCTGAGAGCATCACTCGTTCATTCAGGGATGGCTTCTCTGGACAACTTTTGACAGGCCCTGTCCAGTGGTGGGTGCCTACTGAGCCCATCCCTCATGTTCCTTTTCATTCAAGGTAGGACCCTAGAGCTAAGGCTCAGATCTCTGTAGGCTCTCAGGGCAAGGTAGGGTCACGGCAGGGCCAGCAAGCCTTGCCCTCCTTGACCTTAGACTCTATTCAGTCTTCTAAGGAAAGGCCCATGGTTGGGACCCAGTGGCCCCAGCTGGGTCTAGGGCTAGCTGAAGACCGAGTCAGGGAGCTGCTCTGCCCTGATAGGATACCTCTGGCTCTGCATGTCTACCCTCTTCCCTGTCCCTGCTCTTCTGTCCCTCATTCTTATGTTGTGTACTTCATATGTTTCTGACTGATTCATAAAAATGCCTTCTCATCACAGGCTTGTGTCGCAACAGTGTGGGGAGCAGTAAGCTTTGGGGGAAACCTGCTGCTCCTTCTGAAATCCAGAGTCCCCACGGGATTGGGATGCATTTTTCCAGCCCATTGCCATAGCCAGGCCTGGGGGCTCCCTTCTTCCCTCTCCCGGGGTAGGACCTGGAGGCCCAGGTGTGGCGCCCTCCTCTCAAAGTCTCCTTTTACTGCTTAGCCCCCTCTCCACCCTGTGCCACCCCACCCCATCCCACTACCAGAAGGCCAGAGAACAAATCCCAAACAGGTACAGAGGGGGTTAGGGACTCTGTTGGGACTGAGCCCTGACACCAATGTCTATGCCCCAAGCCTTCTGTGATCCCTCCAAGGCTCCATCCTGAGCAGCCCATATGAGGCCAGCTGCTCCAAGATGGGGCTGCATGTTCCCTAACACCCCACCTCAGGGAGTAATTGATGGTGGGATTGGCCAGGAGTCAGAATCAAGGCCAAGATGGTCAGAGAGGAAGAGAGAGGAAAGAGGGAGGTCTCTGAGCACAAGAATAACCCCAGGGTACCACAGGAGAAGAGTGGGAGCCCACCGCACAGCAAGTCCTGGCTGCACACACAAGAGAGACTGCCGGGGGAGTGGCGGGTGTGAACTGCTCTCAGCGACCCTAATCCCTGCGCCTTTCTGCTCCCCCTCACCCCCAGCCCCTGCCCCTCCTCTCCACAACCATCCTGGGGCTGTTCTGTTCTGTCTTCTCTCTCGAACTTCCAGTGGCCTTCCCACACTTGGGGAGATGCCTCTTTTCTCCGCCCCCCTGCTTTCAGGGCAAACGGACCCCAAAAGTGGGTAGAGGGGTTGCCAGGATTCCAAGACACTGAAAGACCATCTTGGGGTGGGGTGGAAGAGAGCAACAGAGATGAACCCACTCTGTCTCTGCAGCCTTTTAGCAAGAGAGAGTAATGGTAAGGGATAGGATATGGCCCCCATTAGCTCTGGATGGTGGGAATCACAGAGGCAGGGGAATAGCTTAGAAGGCAGTCCCCAGAACCACCCCGCTCACATTTGCTGAGATTCTTAGAAAGCGCTGTACAGACTTTGTGGCGGCACAGCAGCAGGCCTGGACAGAAGGGCCCCCCCATCTGGAAGCCTTTAAGGTCTCCCTCCCCCTCTTCTCCAAATAGCTTGTTCCCAGAAAACAGGAGGAGAAGTTACCCAACAACAAGCTGGGGCTTCCTGTGGGGCTGGTGGCCCACTCCCCTGCCTCTCCCGGTGCACCAGGCCCTCACCTGCTCCCCAGGCTCTGCTCAGCCAGGCTAGTTACATATTGCGGAGCTGGTTTCTGTCCCCTCATACAAGATATGGGTGCACAGCTCACTTCCCCCAGGAAGCCCTCCAGAGCCACCTCTCCTCACTCCAGGAACTCCTGCACCCCCTTTGTGAACACACACATGTGGCCTTTGTGTGTTCTCTCACTTCCATTCCAGGTGGGTTGGTCTGTTTGCAGTTGTTCTCTTTTTTTCATCCAGTATGGGTTGGAAGAGTATTTTAGGGGTTGATGAGCCCTCCTTTTTATTTTACATAATGGAAAACTGAGGCCCAGAAAGGTGAAATGACTTGCTCCAATACAGAGACGGAAGTAGAACTCCGGGTTCCCTCCACTCCAGTCCGGGGTCTGTTGTCCTCCCCCCATGCCCATGGGCTGTGCCTGTCTCCCCCATCTGACAGCACAGGCCCAGAGAGAGCCCTCAAGTTCTGGTTTGCTGGCTTGATGTGGGCTCTGGCATGGCAATGTGCTGCCTGGGGCAGAAGCTGGCAGAAGCCAAAAGTAGAAACCTTGGGGGGGTGGGTAGGACTGACGGCTGGCTGGGGGAGGGGGGTGTAGTCTTCAGAGGAAGGAATTGGGGCCCACCAGTGCTGACCCCTACTCTGAGGGCCCTGGCTGCCTACCCTGCACACTGACTGGTTAATCCAGTTCCTGACCTGCTCACTTGGCCTCTGACGGCTTCTGATTTGGGGCAACTGGGAATGAAAAATCTCTCACAAAAAGGTTTTCCTCACTTTAGATAACAGGAGTTCAGTTTTAGAAGGCATCCCAGTCCCTGTAAGATCTCAACGTAAAGTCTGTGACTGCTGGGTCTCAGTTTCTTCATCTTCAAAATGGACACAAGAGCACGTAGGCTTCCTGAGGAAGTTGGAAATGGTCTTTGAAGGATAGGAAGGAAGAGCAAAAAGAACCTTCTAGAGCAAAGCAGGGGCAGAGATTCAGAGGGTTGATTGGGCACTGACTGTTTTTTGAATATGGAGGAGGGCAGGCTCTGTCACTCTTACCAGCTGTGTGAGCCACGACAAGTTCCTTACTTGTCTGTACCTCTCAGTTCCCCACTTGTATAGAGAGGATTATATCTCTATATAATAGCATCTATCTAAGATAGATGAGGCCATATTTGTAAAAATGGGGTAATATTTGTAAAATTCTTACATTACTGCCTGCATGTATAAGTACCCTGTGAGAGGCTTATCTATTTTATTCATATATTTAACAATATGATTTTCTTTGTACTGTCCATTTTAATTCCTATAAGCAACACAAGATGGCGTTTAGTCAAGCTTGTGACTCCTGGATGCTGGGCCTGAGGGCCAAGGCCTTTCAAGGAGAGAGATCCTGGGATGTAGATACCCAGCCTCCTCACTCAAGAAGCTGCTGATGTCTGGAAGGCCTTCTGGACTCCCTGAATTCCTTCCCAGGGTTGTGGGGAGATTCCTCTGGGACTGAAAGAGGCATGGGGTGGGTGGGGGTGGGGGCTTGTCCAGGAAGGAAGTCTAGTCTTAAGGCTCCAGAGCTTTCCAGTTCCACTGTGTCCTGTGACCCCCAGAAGGGTGAGTGGGAGCCCGGATAGGAGCCACTGTCTCAGGCCTCACTAGCCTGCCTGAGGGACCAGAAATCCCACAGTCCCTGACAACTGGGGGTAGGCTGCGTAGAAGAGGGTGAGTGTGTGGGGAGGGGGCATGTGTGACCAAGGATTGCAGCTCCAAGTGAGAAATAAGCAGGAGCAGATTGGAGCCCAGAGCACAAAGTTCCTGTTTTCCATGCAAATGTCTGGGGCAATCAAAGTCAGGGGGGCAGCCGGGGTGGGAGGTGGGGTTGGGGTTGGAGGGGAACTAGACACAAACAGGGTGGGGGATATAAAGGAAGATGCCACATCAGCAGAATTAGCTCTTATTCAAAGAGTTGCTGTTGAATTGGTTGGGGACTGTTGGTGGGGGTGGAGGGTGGGGTGGGGGGTGGCCTTATCCACACCCTGCCTGGGCCCTTGGCCAGTCAGCTAGGACCCAGGCTAGCCAGAGGAGAGCAGGAGTGGTTTGGGCCTGTGCCGCTAGGGACACCAGCAGCAAGTACTCCTCCTTGCATTTCCTGGCCTTTGACACCCGAGATCAAGCAGGGCCGGCCCTCCTGGCCTTCTGGTCTCCTGGCAGCTCCTCCCTGCCCTCAGGGTCCAGCTGTGTTGTCCTGCGTGTGGGGCATCCATGATAGGCCCCAAGTGAGCTGGAACGGCAGAGATGTGGGCCTTTTCCCACTGTGGGGCTGCCAAGAGCTGCACTGTGGGTATGGCTCATATCCGCTGTTTTTTGCATCCTATGCTTGTCATGCTGGCTTCCAGAGGTCACTAACACCCAGCCGTGGGGGGCCAGGGCCCATGTGACCCAGATCAATGGCAAGAGCCAAGACTCAGAGCCTGCAGCCTATGGCGAAGGCAGAAGATCTATCTTGCTGGAGCAAGAAAGCTGCAACATTGGCCATGCAAACTGGTCTTTCACTGGCTCCCAGCTGGGAAGGATTCAGAGTTGGCTTAGAGGAGAGTCTTCCTACACAGACCTTCCTTAGAGGGACCCCCTAACTCCCCTACTGACCTTCAGGGCTCCATTCTGAGAGGGTCTTCCATTCTTCTGCTCTTGTTTCCACCAGACCTGAGCCCCCTCAGGAAGGAGCTCCAGGGGTCATCCACCACTGAGAGGAGGGCCACCTGGAGTTCTGCTCTGAGTGTCCAGGGGTGCAAGTGACGAGTGAGCCCCTCTTGATGCACTACATAGATTTGTAAGGGTCCATACTCACCAGGGAAGCTTTCCTGGGCGCCTTCGCCTGTGATGCTCTTGGGAGGGCTTCAGGTTCAGGGGGCTGCCTCAGCTTAGGGCAAACCACTTCTTGCCTGGCTTCTTCCACCCAGGCGCCTGTCAGCTGGTGCTGCCTCAGTTTCCCTTTGGCAGAAGTATGCAAGGGGATGCCAGGCGCAGGCCAGGCCGAGGGTAGGAGGTGGGCAGTGTGGGGACTCTGGAAAGGAAGGCAGGGCAGGCAGAAGCTTCTGCAGTCACAGAGCTGCAGGTCAGGGGGAGGGGTCCTTGGGTAGAGTGACAATTGCCCCTGCCAGCCTGCGTGCCTGCAGCAGGGCCCTGGCTCTTCATGGTGCCCGCCCATAGTGGAGAGGATTAGGGCCCGGAAAGACATGTTTTTCCCCCCCTTCTTTCTTGGAAGGAGGATCAAGGGGACCTGGTGACAGCCCAGAGATTCTGAGCGTGTGGACAGCCCCGCTTCCCTTCCCGTCCATCTCCCAGGCAGCCTGGAAGATGCACACCATCTGCTGGCAGCCCCAGACCTCAAGTTCCCAGCCATCCCAGAAAGGGAAACACTGGCAGAACCTGCCTTCCATACCTGGAGCCCCCAAAAAGGGGATCGGGGAGCACTGGGCTGGGGCTTTATAGAATAAGGCAAGTGGTGTATTATGCAAAATGGTTATAGGGCTTAATGGACCTAAGAATAGTCTGTCGAGGCTGCAAAGGTGTAGGGACTCCTATGACTTTCCTGTGAGTCAGGGGCCAATGCTGGTTCAGGGGAAGTAGTTACAAACTCTGCTGGTCCTGGAAGGTGGGATTGGGATTGGGGCTGAGACTGAGGGTAGCTCTGGGATCTTGCTCTTGGTCTGTGTTTATTTGTGGTGGGTGTGTGTGTGGCGGAGGTGGGCGGGGGGAGTCATTCCTAAATCCAGATCCATGCACACACACATGCACACACACACGTAATTCCACAAACACAGGGTCTAGCACAGTGCTCGCATGTAGTAGGTACTCAATGAGTATTTGATGACTGGATGGATGAATTTGTGAATGAACATTCCTGATAGTTCTATCCCAGGGGGCTTTTTCTTCCTCTGTACTCAAGAGCCTTATTTTTGAGGTTTCTTCTATTCTTTATTCCTTCCTGTTTGATATATTCTGGGTTATCTGGAGTGGTTTTTCCACTCTCTAATTCTTAGCATGGGATTAAATTGTGGTTCCTGGGGTAGGAGCCCTGATCTCACCCCCACAAAGTTCCTATATTCTGGTCTTGGGCTTCAGCCAGTCCCTGACACTGGTTTCTTAGGACATGTGGCCTTGCAGAATCGGGTTGGACACAGAATGGCAGTTACTGTTCCAATCTGAGCTGCACCCCAGTGGGCAGTCAGTGGGTGGGGAGCATGCTTAGTTGTGGCTAAGATAAATCTGGGGCTTGGGGAGCAGGCAGAATTAGGACTAGGACAGGGGATTACCAACCTGAAAATAAGCGTGAGGCCAGGCACCCCCTCCACCTCCCCATATCCCCTACGACCCCATTCTTCCCTGCTCCATGTGATGTGTGTGCAAGTGTGCTCAGGAGCACCTTCGAGAATGAAATCTAAAGTATTTAAGTCTGGTCTGCACAGGGATGGAGAAGTCAGAATGGACCCCAGGCAGAAGCAGCTACAAGTTAGTCCCATGGTACCCTGTTGCGTCTCTCCTTCCCTGCCTTCCCCTGCCCTAACTGCACCCCCCTCCCTTTCTCCCTCTTCCTTCTTCTTTCTCTTGGGTACTGCAGAATGAGTGGTACCAGTTGCTCTCCTACTGACATGCCTATCACTAAGGGGTTAGAAACTTCCAGGCTGGCCCAGGTTTTGACCTTGAAAGATGTCTGTGTCTCCCCCACCTCCTCTGAGGTCTTAGCATAGGCGGACATAGCAGGACTGGACATGTGCAGGCAGAGGGGAATGGAGTCCTTAGTCACTGGCTAGCAGTGGGGTCTGGAGGACTCTGAACATGGTGCTCATGCTTGGTTTCAACAGGAACCTCTTTGGAGGTGACTCAGTATGACCAAAGCTACTCTGCCACATACCCAACTGGATCTCAAGGGCCCCTATTCTGAGCCATGTGCCCTAGGGTTGCTGAGCAGCAGAATGGTCAGGGAAATGACTGGACCTGACCCATGACAGAACCTGGTGCCTCTGGCTGAACCTCACTGTGTGTATCTGGGTGTGCACACGTGCTCATATTTTCCCATGTGGACTAGAGTCTGCCTGAGTGGGCAGGCGTATGCTATGTGTGTACGTATACTCATGAGTGAGCTGGGGGTAATGTGCTGCGTGTGTACATGTGCACGTGTACGTGTATGTGTGTGTCTGTGTGGGGATTACGTGCCTGTGTGTGCACGCTCACAAACAGAAGGCTTGGCCGGAAACCCAAATCTCCCCCTCCCAGGCCTCAACCCCTGTTCCCTGGGGCCCTGATGGAGGAGAACAGAGAGTCCCCAAACCCTGCGATCTGGGGCGGTGACTTCTGTTGGATTCCCTCCCCACCCCTTTCTTTCTTGACACAAATAGCCTGTGGAACAAAGGGAGCTGGGGATTTGGATTATTTATACAGTCAACATTAAGCACTTGTGGTCTATTTAATTCTTCTTTATTAGGCCGGGAAATTCCATGGCAAATAGTCAGGCAGTAAGGAAACCTCCAACACGGCAGCTCCCAGCTCCAGCCACTGCCGTTGGGTTCCTCTAGCCTCTCCTACTCCCACACTCTGACCCCTGCTTCTTCCATTCAGCTTCCGGAGGCCATGCCCAACCCCCCTTCCTCACAGTATGGCCTCTGGATCCCCCTTCTTTCCTCCCATCCCTGCTTCCATTTCTCAAACCTCCACCAAAGACCCCTGCCTCACTCCTCCCATGCTTTCTTTAACTTGTGAGGGGAAGCTGGACACCAAGTCTGACACTTCAGAGTCAATTCTGTAGGCACAGCGTGGGTTGACAGGGGAGGGGAGTAGGGCTTGTGAAAAGGTTGGGGAGGGCAGGTTGCTGCCGCCTGCTGCCTTCATCAGGGTGTTCAGGAGGCTCAGAGGACTTCTGCCTCCTCAGGATGCCTCTTGAAAAGGTTTGAGTAGTGAAAGAAAGGGTCCTAACCCACAGGAGGAGCTGCCAGCAAATGCAAGCTAGTGACAGCCTGAGAAAAGTTGAAGTGCCTGAGGCTCATCCTGAGGATAGGGGGACTCTGCTGTCACCTGGGGCAAACCCCCCAGGGGCTCCATGACCCAGGGCTGCAGCAGAAGATTTGTCTGGGCTGGAGTGAGGGAGGTGTGAGGTGTGAGGTCTGCAGGACCTGGTTTCTTCTCCCCCGCAGAAGGCTCTCCATCTTCCCAGGGATGGCCAGCCATCTCTGTAGCCCTGGGGGCTCACCTAGAGCTCAATATAGCTGAGGGTAGAGGAAAGCTTGGGGAAGGGGTAGAGGGGGGATGAGATCCAGTAGAGCACCCTGGAGGGGTGGGTTCTGAGGATCCCAGTGGGCAGGCCCCTGTATTCCTATTCATGGGCAGTGCCTCTCTCTACCCCTCTGTGCTCAGAGACTGTCCCTGTCACTGCCCTGACCTCTGCTGACATCTCTTTCCTTGTTTCTCTCCAATTAGACTGTGAGCCTCTTAAGGACACAGAATGCAAACATTTACCTTATAAGCCAGCGCCTGGCATGCAGCTAACAGCAGGAGCTTAATAAGTGCTTCATGAGCTCAGTGAAATGGCACTCTCAGAGGGAAAGAAACCATAAGAGAGTCTTAACTATAGAGAATAAACTGAGGGTGGTTGGAGAGAGGTGGGTAGGGGATGGGCTAGATGGGCGACGGGGATTAGGAGGGCACTTCTGGTGATGAGCACTGGGTGTTGTATATAAGTTGGTGAATCACTGAGTTCTGTTCCTGAAACCAATAGTACACTGTATGTTAACTAACTCAAATTTAAATAAAAATTAAAAGGAAAAAAAAAAGACATGGCACTCTCAGGGGTTGTGACCCAGCCCATCATTCACCTCTCTGCCCATACATAACATCACCCCCGAGTCCTCCCTATTCATAACCTTTCCCAGGGAACAGAGCCTGTGTCCAGTTGGAGAGGGAGCCCGCTGAAGGGCTGAAAGGCTCATCTCAGAACTTCTCCTGATGCCAGTCTGTGCGGGGAGAAGGGACTCAGGCCCAAGGCTTTGGGAAGGGCTTCACCTGGGAAGGGGACTCCAGAGGTGAAGGTCAACACTCCTGGCTCCAGCCTCTGGAGACCAGGCCAAGGCTTCAGCTATTGTTTAAGCTGACATTCGGCCATGAATGAGCTGTGCATCCCCCTCCAGGCGGACAGGGCAGGGGAGAGCTGCCCCTTTCAGACTGTAGTCTCCAAGCGGCAGCCGCCGGAGAGGGTGGGGAGACGGACCTAGAGTTTGGCTGCCAATTATCACCTCGCTGTCGGCCCTGCCCTCTGGGCCTGTCCCTGCTGCCACCTCTGGGCCTGTGTTTCTGATTAGTGGCCCCAGCTGTGCAGCATTAGTTTGCATTTTTCCAGGATGAATCTGGTTGGGACTTCCTGCCACGGGTCTGAACCAGCTGCCTGCCTTTGCCGCCTGCTTCTCATCCTAGTCCCCTGGGCTGCCCCAAATGCCCGCGCTCCCAGAGGGCTCTTCCTCAAACTCTCAGTGTTTGTCCTCCTGAGATGGGGTGGAGGATGCACAGCCGTTGCTCACCACGCAGAATCCATTCAGCTTTTCAGATGTGTGGTTTCAGAGTGAGTGATGGGGCCACAGAGCTGAGCATATGGTGCAGATGCCACTGGACAAGGGTAAAGCAGGTCAAGGCCAGGGAGGTGTTTGGGCAGTCTGAGAACATTATTCAGGGAAGTCTCCAAAGGCAGAGAGCATCACCTTCTGGCTTTCAGGGGTCTGTCCGTTGTCCACATCCTGGTCTTGATTTTAATGGAATCATGTCTCTGAGTGAAGCCATGAGCTCTATCAGTCCTTCTTTCTCTGGTTTCCCGGTGCACTTCGGGTGAGCTGCTCAGTGATGGCACTCACTCAACGCACTCAGCTTTCACCTGAGAGGTGGTGAGCTCCCTGTCCCGAAGGCATGTAAGTGTGAGCTGGAGAAGGAACATCTTTTACACTCATAATGGCTTTAGATCTCCTGTGACCCGCACTACATTCCTATAAGAGGACAAGGGGAAGGGACATCCTTACACTTTTCAGAGGAGGAAACTGAGGATTGGGTGCATGAGTACGTGAGTGAGTGAGCGCTGGGTTGTGGGCTAGAGCCCAGATGTGAGGCTCGCTTAGTTCAGCACGAGTTTGATTAAAATGCCTCCTCTCTGAACCCAACCAGACTTCGAGAGACAGCCCAGAGCCCAGCCTGGCAGCTGGTGCATCCTCTTCCTTCTCACTCCACTTCCCAGCTTCCTGGCCGACACTCTAAGCAGTCTGACAGCCCTGTTCCAGACAAGCTTGCTTTTCACTGTCCCTCCTTGCCCCAACAGCCAGCACTCAGCCATAGTCTTTGGACTCTGCCAGGGTCTGTGACTTAGGACAGGTCTCTGGAAAGCAAAGCCCCAAGAGGATTCTTGAGGCTGTCATCAGCCTGAGTGAGAAGTCCATGGACAGCAGCCCACTTCTTCGTCCCCAGTGCCCAGAGCAGGCCTGGCACACGGTATAACCCAGGCTGAAGCGTGGTCCAAGCAGCTGGAAGGAGTCAAACAGAGAGTGGCACAGAGAGGCAGCTTCAGTTAGCATTGGGGACCCCAGGGAGCTGGGGAGACGGCTCTGGGAAGGAAACAGAGGTTGGAGAGGAGGCTTGTGTTCTGGAAGCATCTAGCTCTTGGAAATGCTGACCAGAGAAGAGCTGGTAGCCACGCTGGGTGCCAGACACCCTGGGTGGGATAACGTTCTGTCGTGGCCCTAGGGTCAGGCTGCACAGAGAGGACCAGATGCTGCTGAGAGCTGGGGGCTGGTGTGGGCTGTCCTTCACCTGGGCCACCGTAGGGGTGCAGTGTTCACAGCCGTGACCCTCTCAGGAGCCCCAGCCAGCAGGGCTCTCAAACGGTGCCAGAGCATTTCCTGGCCAATGAGGTGGGTGGGGTCCAGCCGGGGACAGAGACCCTGCCCTGGAGAAGCCTTCCTCCCAAAGGGGAAAAGGCTGCCCCTGCCCTCAGGGCAATGGCCAGTTGACACATCATAACCTACAGGCCTCCTTGGCCCTGGAACTAATGGTTTTATTCCTTCGGTTCTTTAGTTATTTTAGGCAAATGTGAGCTGTCTCCTTAATTATCTGCAAGGAATTGCCAACAACTACATTTGGCTAGATTGAGACTCTGGATGAAACTTGCGTTTGTCTTTCAGGGTCTTGGTTGGTTTTAGCCTTCACTGTCCCCTGGATGGCTGGTGGCAGAGTACTGTGTGTGCAGGTCAGCTAATGGGAACACAGTGTCGGTTTGCCCCGGGCCACATCAACAGGATCTTGGAGAAGGGTGGACCCATGTCAACCCTTTGCATGAGAAAGAGATTCCCCTGTTGGAGGACAACTCCATCAACCTCCATCACGTACCTGTGGAGACAGGGAGCTCACCATCTGCTGGTTGATTTTAAGTTCTGTCATCTGCTCTGGGGCTACAGGCCAGGCCAGAGGTCACTGAAGCCTCTCCTCTAGCAGCAGCTCCCATAGCATCCCCTAGAGCCCCCTGGTGGTTACTGTGAAGGTGTGCCGCCCTCCCCAAAGTTCTTTGCAGCCCTCAAGTGGACAACGGGAGTGTCTTCCCTTTGCAGGGACTTCCTTGTGCCGGCCCTGTGGCTGGCCCTTGAGTTAGAGTTTCCTTGCAGCCGGCCAGGCATAAGGTGGGCACCAGAGACAATGTCTAGGTCAAGGCCCAGCCTCGTCCCTGCAGTGACCCACCTTGAGCATCTCTTCCTGAACATTCTTACCCTCCCCTCCTGTGTCTTCAGGGTGAACCTGAGATCTCCGTGCTCAACGGCCCCCAGCTTTTAGCAGAGAGCAGCAGTCATTGCTAGGAAGGAGAAGGGACCTTGGACAGGGAAAGACAGAGGAAAGCCAGGAAGTGAAGCAATTCTATTCTTGCCTGCCATCAGGCCAGGGCCCCTTCCACCATCTATCTGGACAGCTCAGCCTAGGAGCAAATCTGCTCTAGGCTGAAATGTCCTGGTCACTGTCAGTCCAAAGGAGAGGAGGACTTTATCACATCTGAGAGACCAGGAGAAGGGTTCACTCCCATAGTATCTTGGCTTGGAACTTGGCTGCCTGCCTGCAGCTCCGGTGATGGGGTCTCTGAAGGAGGACCCTCCATCTTCCCCATCACCAGCCACACCACTGTGACCACATCCATCGACTCTCTAGTTGAAGCCTTTCAAAGCCATTGCCTTGGTAGGCAAGCAGGAAAACCTCTACCATATAAGTAGAGGCTGAGCTAAAACTTTAAATCAGAATCACTGAACGGCTGGGGATAATGGAAGGGAAGTGAGGGGCCAGTGGGGCTCCAGTCAGCTGTTGGGCCAATTCCATGTGACTAGGGCACTCTAGCTCAGCATCTGGAGCTGCCCCAGCACCTTCAGGCCCAGGAACACAAGAATGCCTCGAGACTGCCCAGCACTCTGTCACACCAAAGACAACAGGCAGTGTGGGCTTGTCTCCCGGCCCTTGCCTGGAATAACTCCATATCGATCCAGTTTGGGCTTTGTATCATTTAATAGCACCACAGTAGGAAGTCTGTGGGCCTGTCCAGTTACTTTAGACAGCTCCCCCAGCCTGAGCTGAAACCCACGCCTGTAAGTCTTTCCTGTAGCCCATGGGGTTTCCTCTCCAGCCCTCTGGCAAAAAACCATTCCAAGAAAAACCTCCATAGCTTCCCAAGAACTTGCCATAATTTATAGGCACCAGGCAGCCCAAATCCATGCAGAGAACAGTAACATTCCTCCTTAAGAAGAAACCCAGCCAGCTGAGTTGGAGATGGGGGGAGGTGGATTCTGCTAAAAGATACACCGATTTACAAAACCAACTAGGTAAAGACATCAGGAAAGCAGGAAGTGAGCCAATGTCATCCTCCCAGCCCTTCAGTCTAAGGGTGACCAGTTATCTCCAAGGACAGGGGGGTGCCTTAGGGCCAATGATGGCTACTAGTTTTTATTTACCCAAATGGTGGTCTTCCCAGAACAAAGGGACACTTTTTTCCTCAAAGGCAAATTCAAGCCACTTCCTTTAGAGAAGCCCAGAAAAATTTGCAACTTTTTAGTGAGTTTTTCCAGCATTTATGCCCTTATACAATTTAACTTTTACAATAAGCCAGGGAGATTAGGTGTTACCATCCCCATTTTATGAATGAAGAAACTAATGTTCTGGGAGCTTAAGTCGCTTCTACTCTGGTGAGGTAACAAAGGGGGGCCAGAGCTGGGTCTGCAGCCTCCAGAGCCCATGCAAGGGGAGGGGGATGGTGTGGAGAGGGAGAGGGGGACCCCAGAATGCAGAGGACATCAGGTCAAGAGAAAAGGCCAAGTAGGGCTGCACAGGAAGGGGAGTGTCGGGCTGCCATTTCAGCACCACCCCCTCCCCCTTTTCCCTTCCTTTTCCACTGAGTTGACCTTTAAATTATGGCATCAGCTGCTGTGCCAGACACGCTGTGATTTCCCCTTACTCCATCTGCCTAGCCTTCTATTGGCACAGTTTCTCTTCTCGCTGCTTTCCCCTCCCTCCTTCCCACTCCTTCTCTCTCCTCTGACCCGGACAGACTGCTGCCTTCTCAGGTGTCCCCATTCACAAAATCTCTGCTTCTCCAGAGGCCCCACAGCAGGTGGGCATTGCTGGCCTTCCTGTGGCTGCCCCCTCCCCTCGCTGGGACTCTGCAGTTGGGGAAAATCACCTCTGCTCAGTCCTGCTCTGCCTTCCCTCCAGAGGGCCCTGCAAACCTTCCCACCAGCCCCTCCCCACTGCTGTCCGGTTGGGGCCCTTTCTGCTCCCCCATCTGCCCCAGCCTCACCCCTCCCAAAAGCCTCAGGCAGGGATGTACCCTCCGTTTAATGTTCATTTGCATTTGGCCCAAGGCCTAAATGATTTTTCTGCTACCACTGTAGAATATAGCAGACATTAAATCTTATCAGTTTAATTTTCTTCCAGATAATGGTGCAGGCTTTGATTTTTTTTTTCCAAACTATGGAAAAAGTGTCAAAGAAAAGTGGAACATTAATCAAGGGACTTTCATGAAAGGAAAGAAAGTGTTTTCCTAAGAGCCCAACATGTGGTGCAGCTGCTGGTGGATATTTAAATGACGTTTTTCATATGTTGCTGTAAAAAAAAAAAACAAAACTCTTTGAGTCGATTCTGGAAATATATTCCAATTTGCTACAATGCCAGTGGTTTTAAAATTATTTAGAAATAAAATGTGTTTATGATTTCTGCTCTACTTTGTATTATTTGTCTGCTGCAGGCCTTTTCCTTTGAGGAAGGCATAGCCTGTCTCTCCCAGAAGCTGTGGGGCTCTTTAGGACAGAAACACTCAGACGGGGGGGCCCTCAAAGATGGGAACCATGTTTTCTTCCTCTGTGGCCTTTGGCCCAGTTCATCACTCTGTCCCAGAGGTTTAACTACAACAGGAGGGGCTTAGGCAAGGAAGAAAAAGAAGGTGGTAGGGGACGTCATTGTGACTAGGAATGTCTGGGGAAACCTTTATAAAAGGCATGATTTCTCCTGTAAATGAGAAAGAAATTAACTCATTCAGCTCCTACGGTCCCTTATAAGCCTGAACACCTGAGTGAAGGAAATCCAGAGGCCGGAAAACCTTGGCTGCCAGTCTCTCCTGTGTGAGGCTTAGCAGAGTTGTGAAGGGAGCCCAGGTCCCACTTGGGCTGGGGGAGACCTGAGTGTTTGCCCCACGTTTGGAGCTGTCTGGGCTAGGAAGTCCTTGGGACTGTGCTCCCTCCCACCCAGCTGGAATTCCTTCCTCAGAACACCATTTAGAGCTTTCCTAACTCCTGCCCTCTGGAGGACCAACTTCTTGACCCTGCCATCCTTGGAAACTTGCCAATCTTAACATCAGGGGAGGGAGAGAGCCTTCGAGATACCCCCTTTTGAGCATGCACACTGAGGCCTCTGCCAAGGGCTCTCTGACCATGAGAGCAAAGCCTGGGCAGCAGCAGTGAGAGATCAGGATCCGGAGAGGGAGAGGCCCACCGCCCCTCCCCAGGGCCAGGAAGGCAAATGGCCTGGAGGCTGCCCCTGGGGGAGACGGCCTGGGCCCTGCATTAGCAGTGGGTCCTGTCTTTGCTGACCAGTGGGGGGCACACTCTCCCTAGTTTTCCTCTCTCCACTGGAGTTTGGACCTGAGGGAATGTGTAGGGGTGCTGGTGCCTCTCCCCTTCCAGGACTTTCCTGGGGGTCTATGGAGGAAACGGGTGAAGGCTTGCTCCTTTGCCATCTGCCAAGGCCATCTCCAGCCTCCTAGCTGCTCCCTTCTCCTGTACTGGCCTTTGGCTTCCCCCGGGTCCTCACAGGGAAAATCTTTTATGGATATGTATTATTTGGATGAGAGGAGATACCTGCTCAGACACAGGGCTGAGATGAGCATCGCTAAATTTCTTTGGCTATGAGGTCAAGTCCAAACTGCAGCCTCCCTTCCTTCCAGATTTGCCTCCCCGCTCCCTCCTAATCTTATGTCCCCCACGTCTTCTGTCTCCCTGCTCAGTTCCACATTGTGCCCTGAGTGTCCAGCCCAGTCCTGCCTCTGCTCTGGGCCCCAGTGAAATGGCTTCTAGGAGGCCCGGTCAAGGCCTCACCTTCTCCAAGGGCCCTCGTTGTCCTGCTCCAGAGAACATGATGACTGAAGCAGGAGAAGGAACAAGTCGGGGCTTTGCCTAGGTAGTTACTCCTCTATGACATTCTTGTCTTACATCCTTGTACCGTGAGCCCCTGGGCAGGGTTCTGGGGCCCTTCCTTTGTCTCCCCACAACACTGCTTGGTGCAGGCTGAGGCTCAGAGCAGATGTTCCTGGGGGTTTTGCTGCAGCCACTTTGAGAAAACCTATAGTGCTCATGGGACCTGAGTCCCGGGACATTGCTCTAATGTAGCTATCATGATAATCCTTTCCTCTTGCCTGTCACTGATGCAAGAATGAGATATGATGGAAGACTGTTGGGGGCTCACAGGAAATGATCCCCCCCCCCCCGCAAGAGAGAGATCCAGGAAGACAGGTCCTTTGCCTTCCTCTGGGCATATTGCTCTGGGGGTGAAGCTGAGACAGGAGACCAAGTGCATTGCAGAAACATGGAGCAGGAGTCCTGATGAACCTTCTTAGAGTAAGAGATCATCAGTTTCTCTTACCATTTAATCTGCTTGGAGATGGATATCATGTTATTCACAGCTATAAAGCAGCCACCTGGCAGGGTGAGAGTTGGGGTGGTGCCCGGAGAACCCCCACGGCTGCCACTGAACTGGGACGCCTGATGCCAGAGCCTTCCTTCCCTCCTTCCCTTCATCTTTCCAGAAAGAGGGAAAAGATATGAGTTTTGTCTCAGTCCACCTGAGACTAAACTGGGATGGCCAGGGCTGCCCACACTCTCTGGGCCATTCTGAGTAGTATCTTAAATAACACACAAACTCATCAGATTGGTGATGAGGCTCATCAGATGGTCCTTCCCTTCCCCATCCCCCTGCTGCCTTGCTTGCAAAGACAGTCTTTGTATGTCTTGCTTGCTGCATATTAGTAGTCTAAGGTAGTCATTAGTCTGGAAAAGGGAACTGAGGCCTCAAGTGAAAGAATCCTCATGCCTGCCCTCAATCCCAAGCCAATCAGATCCAAGGGGTTTTCAACATGAAGGGGCATTGCAGAGCCCCACCATGGCCAGAGCACTGTATTTTAGGACTTAATATCATTGGGAGATGGACTGTCTCCTCACAGTGGACTCGAGAAAACAAAGGTTGCCCCTCCAGAGGTGCTGCATGACCTTAGGGATAGCCCCAGCCGCCGTGCTGTGCTGTGCTGAGGATGGGTCTCAGCAGCCCAAGCCACACCCTAGCAGTTGCCCTTGAGATTACTGGCCACCGAGGGCCGGGGCCTGGTGACAACATGCCAAGCAGGGTAGAAGGCAGAACCTTGCCTCACCTGTCCAGTGCTCTTGACTTTTCAGTGTTAAGTACAACTCAGTGTTAACTGGAGCTCCAAGGAGTCAGCTAAACCTCGTGCCCTGCAAGCCTGAGCCAGCAAATGAAGCATGGTGGCAGGGCTCCAAGTTTCACCATGAACTGGCAGGTAGAAACAAGCTTGAACTGTGGCCAGAAGGGCTTGGGTGAGTGCAAGGAGACATCCTGAAAAAAATGGAGGGGCCACTGGTAGAAATGGGCAACCAGGAACATTTTCTCTGCTTCTCTTTTAGGCTTGGGTATCTTTAAAGGTAGGAGGGCTAATCAGGAGACAGGTTTGGAATTGATGCACTTCTAAGCTAGATGCTAGGGTTAAGTGATCTCCTGCCCCTCCTGCCCCTCCTAGGCCTGGAGAGGGATGCGTGCACTCAGTCTCAGTTCTGAAATACTAAGACTAGAGCATTGTATGGCCTGTCTCTTGTTTGCTGGGACTTTTGGGAGACCCAAATTCAAAGTAATTGGAGTGGGGCGGGAGGCTTAAATTTCTACAAACGAAAATGTTTTCCAATTGTATAAATTCCTTTGTGGGGTTACTTGTGAGCATTTTCCTGTCTCCCAGCTGTGTTGGAAGTTTGGACATCAAATTTCATGAACACACACAGAAAGACAAGTGGGGCTACAATTCTATGTATGTGCCTCCATCTCTGGCAGAGAAAGTTGAGGGGAAGACAATGGTGAGTTCTCTACTGACAGCTGGACCCTGTGAAGAAGAGCACAGCTTGTGGAAGGAACCTTGTGGACGTGAGAGAGAGGAGCAGACAGTGTTTGCCTCGGCCCCATGGCTGAGGCTGTGTTCTCATAACACATCTAATCATCTTGAACTGGATTTTATGAGGATCACATATTTCTTGCCCTTGGGAAACCCTAACCTGACAAGGGAGTCATTAAGGAGCTTCTAGGTGATCCTTTGACTCGGGAAACTTCATGCTCATTGGCTCAGATATAAAGCAGAGACACTGGGGGCACCCGGGTAGCTCAGTCAGTTAAGCGCCTGGCTCTCAGTTTTGGCTCAGGTCATGATCTTGCGGTTCGTGGGTTCTAGCCTCAGGTTGGGCTCTGTGCTGATGGGGCAGAGTCTCCTTGGGATTCATTTCTCTCCCTCTCTCCCTCCCCTCCTCAAAATAAATAAATTAATAAAAAAAAATAAAGCAGAGGCACCAGCATCAGACAATAGTTCTAATACTTGCACAACTAAGAACCTTTGGATCTGTGTCTGAGCACTGTGACAGAGCAAAAGGAAAAAAAACATTAAAAATAAAAAAGAGGTTGTTTACCCAGTGAGCTGGAACAACAGGGTATTCTTGGACCCTCATGTTTCCTGGCATCCTGGAAATGGACTACTGGATTTTTTGAGGGGAAGGAATGTCCTACCACCTCTACTCTCAGTAATACCACAAACCTCTATCAATTCTAGAGCCTTCTGTTGCTAAAAGGCATAGCCTCCTGATGTCCTTGGCTTCCTCTGAAGACATTCCTAGCAGTGAACTTAAAGTGATATCTTTGTTTGGGTTTTCTAGAAATAGAGCCTGAGGCAAGGCTTAAGTGCTAATGCTTTATTTGAGACAGCAAGGGTAAGGCAAAGTAAAGGTGAAGCAGTAAGGGACAGAGAACAATGTAAGATGATACATTATTGCACTGGCCAACTCTTCTTGACCAAGTTGCAGAAAGACACAGCTTATCAAGATGTATTTGCTTCCCATCAGCCAGGCAGGACACGTCTCCACATGTTATGCAGAAAAAGTGTGCCTCAGAACAGTGCACATCAGAAGGGGAAAGGGGAGATATTTTATCTGAAGCTCTCTTTTCTATATTCTCTGTCAAAATCCATCTCATAGAGAGCTGACTAATCTGAATTCCTGACTGTATCACTCAGCCCCTTCAGCAGCTGCTTACAAAGTCAGATCTTGCCTTGTGCTACTGATGCTTCTTCCAAGTCTAAAAGTGCCTAAGGAACAAGGTAGCTGGTCAACTCAGATGGCAAGACCGAGCAAGCATGGAAGGAGTCAGTTGACTGTGGTGGCAGCTGAAGAGGAGTAAGTGTCTGAGGGTCTGAGAGCATCTGAGAAGATTCACATGTGTCCAGTGGAAATGAAGAGAGTCCTTAGAAGAGGAGGATGGGAAGGGGTCCCTGCAAAGAGCCAGGGTCCTTAGAGATCAGGGAAAGTCAGGGCAAGGAAATCTGGGATAGAAAAGACCAAACTGGTATGTTGAAGATTTCATGGAAGTTGAAATAGGCCAGTTAGAAGGAAGTTGAATAGACTGAGCTCTGGGTGGGAAGTTACTCCAGTCACTCCAGTTACTCTTGCCTACTCCAAGGACATTCCTCTGGATAAAGTCACATTAAATTAGAGCCCTCTTAGGCAGTGTTGCTGTTAGTTTTAAAGAAGAAGTCTTCTCTTTTTTCTGTGCTCAGCCATGTGGTAAATTGTAAAAGACCATAAATTCTTCTCCTCAAATCCATGTCCTGCAATGTGACATTGTAGATTTTCCCATCGGAGTCAAGTCTGTGTCCCCACCTCTTGAATCTGTGCTGAGCTGGTGGTGACTTACTTTAGACACTGGGCCATTAGCAAACATGATACTCGTAGAGGTTTGGCAAGCACCTTTGTGAATGGAGGCTCGCCCTCTTGCTGAACTTAGAACCCTGAGACCACTGTGTGAATGAGCCTGAGCTGGCCTGCTGGAGGATGAGGAGCCACGAGAGGAGAACTGAGGTACCCCATCGATATGAGTGAGGCCATCCTTGTTCATCCAGTTATTAGCTGACCTGTCAGCCGACTGTAGACACACAAGGAAATCTAATGAAGGTCAGCTCAGGCAGCCTAGAGTAACTTTCCACCTGACCCAAGAATCATGTGCTAGATAATTAAATGGTTATTATTTTAAGCCACTAATTTTAGGGGGTTGATCATTATGCAGCAAAAGCCAACTAATTCAACCTCAACAATTCATTGTGTGTTGAACTCATAGATTGTGTTCAGTAAGGTTTTCTGAATAGAGCTGAATTTCATAGAATCCACTACTAGATTCCATTCATATTCACTAGGATTCATTCACGTGAAGAGGAATGTGGGATGATGGGATGAATAGTGATGCTGGGTGGTGGTCATGGGTGTTGACACTGGTGATGGTGTTGACGGTTGTGGGATTGTTAGTGATAGCAATGGTGATGGTGAGCATGTAATTGTGGTGTTGAGGATAACACTAGTGGTGAGGGTGGTGATATAGAAGTTGATGATGTTTGTGAAAGTGAGTATGATGGTGGCAGTGCTTGTGGTGGAGATGTTAATAATGACAGTAATGACTGCTGGGGTGACTGTGGTGGTGGTGGTGGTGGTGACAATGTCTGTCCATGATGGCAATGATAATCATGGTGAAAACGATGGATAAGGTGACAAAGATGTGGATGATGATAGGAGAGGTAATGTTTATTGGATGGTGGCAAAGGTGACAATGGTTGTCATGACCATAGTGATGGTGGTGGTGATCATGGTGAGGAACATGACGGTTTTGACTTCAATTAAGTTGATGTCTCAAGCCCAGAGATCTGTGCCCAGATCTTTACGGTGAGGAAGCCCCGTGGCCTGGATTTTTCTTCCCATTGTAACTCAACACCAAAACCTAGCTCCTAAGGGAAGAGGGGTTTTCTGAGAAAATAATTCTGTGAGCTGAGAAGATTAGAATCCCTGGCTTCAGTTCCTTTTTTGGTAGTAATTGATGAACTAGAGCCTGGATCAGAGTGTTAAAAGAATGAGGGACCTTGACTGTCAGCACCGGCTGCCTCTTTGAAGGCAGAATGAGAGAAAAACCATTCAGGGCACACAAAAGCTGGTCAGCTGGTGGAGGGAAGAGAAGACAGATCTCACATCACCTTACGCCAGAAGCCATAGATTTGAGTCTCCAGGAGCTCCAAGAGCATGGTCCTCTGCCCTGCAAAGAGCCCAGCAGGTAGAGAGAGAGGCATGGACAACAAGAATACCCACAGCCTTGTATAGCCAGACTGGGTTGCTGTGGCCATGTGTGGAGAAGGCCCCAAGCGGCCAAAGGCTCAGTCCTGATGGGGCTTGGAATGCTTATCATCTGCCACCTGAGTTGGGAGGAGCCCACACTGACATAGCTCTGCCCCAGTCATGCTGGAGTATGAGCTGTGCAGTGCACTGTGAGCCAGAGGATGGGGATACAGTGAAATAAGATGCTGACGACAGACTGCTGGCTTGGGGGACAGTGTGATCTTTGGGGCCATGTGAAGGTCAGACATGGGGAGGACAGGGTGGGCCAGAGCTGTCCCAGCTGCAGTGCAGCTGCTCCCTGACCGGTCATCCAGACCTTGCTGAAGACTGGAAATACTGTGGTGGTTTCATCACTCTATGTGGGCCCTCCTGCTGGTCTGTTGAATGCAGTTCTAGCTTCTCTGCTTGTTCCTAGGACCCTGCTCTGGGAATGCACACCATGTTTCCCCTGGCCGAATGGGACCCCCTCCATCTACCCACCTGCAGTCACTAAACACAGAGGCATAGATGGGAACCCAGTGGAGTATGCTGCGCTGGGGATGCCTTGTCCCCATGGCAAAGCCCCCTCCTCAAACATGATTCTGACCTAAGACAGGTGTCAGCAGAAATGGGGAGAGAGTAGGGGAAGGTGTATCATTGATTTGGAGGAGCTAAGGGCGGGGGGAAGTGCCCAGAGCCTGTGGAAGACCTTGAGATGTCTGCAGAGCCAGAGTAGGAAATAAAACTCTGAGAGGTGTTTCAAAGGCCATGTGGGGGAAGAGAAGACACAACTTCTTGAGCCCCAACTGGGTCTTGAGAAAGTTGCAGGGTTTCAGAACATGGGTTAGTGTCTTTAGCTAGCTTGAAAATTAGCTCCTTTCTGTACCAGGGTCTTAATGAAGGCATATCCTATAAAAAGGTACTTGACCAAGGGCTGAGTTGGAGCTGAAATGTAGCCAGGCCAGACTCTACTCATCAAAGCCTGTGCCCTGCTATTGGGCTGCATCCTCCCAGAAGAAGGAACATCTTTTCCCAATCCCACAAAGGTATTGTCCAAGCTAGTGGGAAATCTGGTCTAAATGTGCTTAGAGTATCATCTCCAACTGAGGTTTGTTCTATCCCTGTTGCTCCAATAGGGCATGCAGGCTTCAGCCAGTTACAAGAAGGATTGGGACAGTGTCTTTTGAGCTCTCTCCAATATATCAAGGAGGGTGTTGATCTGCTCTGTGTTCTGAAAAATCTCCCCAGCTGCCAAGTGGAAGTGGACTGGGGGCAGGGAGGTGGTAGGCTGGTTGGCGGTGGCTTCATTAGCAAGGCCGCGGCAGTGGAGAGGCAGGTGTCCCCCGGAATTCCTACTCAAAGAGGCTTCTGGGGATCTAGTCTCCACTCTATGCCAAGTTCCATGCTCCAGGCCTGGGATGGACCAGCTTTATCCTTGCTCAGACTTTATCTTTGGCTGGGATCCCTAACTCTACTTTATAACCATATATTATTTTTAATTCTTTCATTTTTATTTTTTAAATTATTTTTATTTTTTTAATATGAAATGTATTGTCAAACTGGTTTCCATACAACACCCAGTGCTCATCCCAACAGGTGCCCTCCTCAATGCCCATCACCCACTTTCCCCTCCCTCCCATCCCCCATCAACCCTCAGTTTATTCTCAGTTTTTAATCTCTTATGGTTTGGCTCCCTCCCTCTCTAACTTTTAAAATGGAGAAAGAAGACAGAAGCAGGAAGTGCCCGGCACTTTGTACATAGAAGGGTCTTGCTCAGTATTTGGCAAATGAAGGAACAGTAGAGAAATACAAGGCGGTTTTTCACTATAGTGAAAAACAGCAGTGGAGATGCCCCATCTTTGTGCAGTTTAATAAAGTTCTGTACAGGTCAGGGAGGTAGAGATAGAAGGTTAATATGGGGAAGGGAAAGAAAGGCCTAGACTTTGCAGAAGAGTTTGCATTTAAAAAATTATTATTCAAACAAATCCATAATAGATATATTTTGGGGCAGTTGGAGAAAGAGGAGGGAAAGAGCAGAGGCAAGAAGTGAGGTGGTTGGGACTCTGGCCACCTCTGGGATAACCCTACCCAGTGTTCCTGCCACAGGAACTTTAGGTTCCTCCACTGTGCCCTTCACACCCCCCAGGAGCTTTGGGGCTTCCTCTCTTGAGTCCACGGTCATCCTATGCAGGTGAGGAGGGGAATGGAGGGCATCCAGGGCTAGGCTGGCCGTTCTGGAGCCAACATCTGCCTGGGACTCTTCTTTCAACCAGTTGAGGCCACTCTTTGTACCTGTCCCACCCAGAGACCTGGATACAGCCAGCCAGACAGGCCATAACTCAACACATGGAGTTTCAGGACCCAGTGGGCCCCATAGATGAGGTAAGTTTGAAAGAAGTGCCATCCACACTTAGAGAGACTCAGAGAGCAGGTGGGGACCCAGGTGAGGGTCAGGGGAGAGACCCATAGACTTTATTTTCCTCAGATTTGGGCAAACTTCGCTTTGATTGCAAAGCCTTCATTTACAGCACATTCAATAATGAGCAAACAGGAGAGCTGTGACTTTTGAACATATGAATATATAAAAGTCCCTTGAAATTCAGGTCATCAAGATAAGAGCATTCCACAAGGAAAACACCCCTCATTTTTCTGAAGAATGTTTTACATTTTAATTTTTTAAAATGCTTATTTATTTTTGAAAGAGAGAGACAGAGTGCAAGTTGGGGAGGGGGAGAAAGAGGGAGACACAGAATCCAAAGCAGGCTCCAGGCTCCGAGCTGTCAGCACAGCTGACATGAGGCTCGAACTTGTGAACTGCGAGATCATGACCTGAGCTGAAGTTGGATGGGTAATAACTGACTGAGCCACCCAGGTGCCCCAAAGATTGTTTTGCATTTTAAAAGATGATTAGGCATACTCGAAATTTCAAAGTAGTAGGATGTACCTTACAGCCAAGAGAAGAAGAAAATCTCTTTTCATATTATTAGACAAATACATATCAGCAATTCCACTTGATAAAGCGAAATGGATACCCTCCTTGAATCAGGCTAGGGCAGAACCCTTACTAAAAGACAGCCTGGGTGTGGATGGGAAGCAGGAGAAAGGGAGCACCAGATACAGGATAACAGGCTCAGGGCCCTGACAGGGAGGGAGAGGGTGAGGAAGCCTTGGAGGAAGTGGGAGGAGAGGGTGTGGAGATGTGGGCCAAGATTCCTGGAGGCAACTTAGAGCCAGAAAGCTTGAGAGGTGACGGAAGGGCTGAGTGTGGGGTGGGGAAGGAGCCAGGCTGTTCCTGGGAGCCCAGACCACCTTGGTGGCCTCCCTGTCACTTCCTCTGGAATGCAGCAGAGGAATACAAGGTTCTGGCCCTTCCTGGGGTCTGGAGTCTGGGGATAAGAGATAGCAGCCTCCCTGTTCTCTGGGTCCTGGCAGCAGGAAGTGGCCTTAGGTCTGGCCCCTGGGGAAAGAGGTGCTAAGGATGGGGAAAAAGAGGCAGGGCAGTGGAGCTGGGGATTCACATTTGAGGGAAGCTAGAGAAACTCAATCCCTCTACAATAGTCATTAGGTTTTAAGAGCTGTGTCCAGCTGGGACTCCTCACCCCTGTGGGCCTCCAGCACAGGGGTAAGCTCTGAGCACCCACACCCCAGTCTGGGAGGATGGAGCCACCTGATGGAGACTGGTGAGCTCCATATGGCTAGGGAGCCTATAGCCTGAAGGATTGGGGGACCACCCCCAAGGCTGTGGTGACACTGGCACCCAGCAGGAGAGGAGGGGCTGCAGGAGCCTACCAGGCAATGGAGAGCTGCAGGACTTGGGCTGGTGGAGAAAAGTGGTCCTCTGAGTGATGGTCTGATTCATTTTAGGGAGGGGGCACACTCTGGGTGAGGGACAAAGGAGGTGAGACAGCAGGTGTCCATCCTACAGTGCCTTCCCTTGTCTCTTTCCCATTAACTCATGGGCTCCATTTTCTCACCAATCCTTTTGTAGTGGGTTTAAGCCTTTGCACATTCAGTCAACAAATATTGGGTGTCTCCCTGTGCCAGCACTGCTTGAGGGACATGGGATACATCAGTAAACAAGAAACACCAAGATCCCTACCTGAACAGGGTTTACATTCTAGTGAGAACCCAGAGTCTACGGCCATACCACCCTGAACACACCTGATCTCTGGTGAGAACCTAGGCAGTCTGGAGGAGCAGTGGGTGGAAGGGGTTGGAAATCTGGGAGCAGGGAAGGGGCTCTGGCTTCTGGAAGGAGACACAAGAGCAAGGCCTAGGTCTTGGCTTCAAAATAGTGCTAAGAGGATCTCAAGGTGGAGATTCAGACTTGGGGGATGGGTTTGAGCAGATCCTGAGTCTCAGGTACAAGGTATTTATCAGACTGCAGGTACAAGATCAAGGTTGCCAGAAGGCCAGCCCACTCTCCTCATGCCCCTCCTTCCGCTGGCCCATCTGGGGGTGTGTGCTGAGCCGGTGGCTCTCCCTGGAGCGCAGACTGTCCTTTCTTCTATGTGGTCCTCACCCTTCCCAACCTGCACACAGGAAAGTTGAACCAGGTAGCTCTGATAGGCTGAGATCAGGCTGTGATAGATTCAGCAGTTTTAACAGAAGACCCCAAAGAGGGGCCTTTCTCCTGGAATACTTCAGATGCTTTAGTTTGCTTCCTGGGTGCTCTGGCAACTAGGGTTTGTGTCAACCCCCCCACTGCCAGTGAGGTGAGGGGTCGGGATTTGTCTCCATTTTGCAAATGGGCATATTGAGTCCCTGATCATTCACAGTGAGCTTCTAGAAGAATTGGCCTGGTTGGTTTCCTCACAGAGCTGGGACCCAGAGCAGGAGCCCAGAGTGGAACATACCTTAGACCCCCTTAGATGTAGAATAAAACGGAGAGCAGGTGGGGCCCAAGCCCTATAGTCTCAAGGCGGTGGCTCTTGTATGAGCGACCCTAAATGCACACTTTGGAGGAGGAAGGAGAATGTGTAAGGAGATCCCATGTCTTCTTCTGACTCCCTTTCCCTGGTTCCTAAGAGTTAGGGTGAGCTGAGAATGGAGACCGGGGACCAGGGCTCCCTGGTGGCCTGCCCCATGGAAGAGAGGTGAGGGTGGGACATGCCAGCAACTCCTCGTTAAGGTTCTTGAAAGAACAGCAGTGTGGCACATGTGTCCAGCTTTGGCCTAGCGGAGGCCTTCGGGTGTGCCAGAGTGCTAGGCAAACTCAGCATAACCTTGACCCTTGGCCACTTCATCTCTCTTGGCTCTGCTTCTCAGTCTGAGGCTGGTTCCCCTCCCTAGCACCTTGTCTCCTCCTTGGGACCATCTTTGCTCCCTCTATACTTACTTCTGACCCTCTTTTTCTTCCTAATTAAGATCTTCCTGGCCAATCAGTGGCCTATCTGTGTGACTATTGCCGCATCTATGCCACAAACCTAGCCTCTAGAGAACACTGGCTGGATTCCTCTAGAAGACTCTAAGTGACTCCACTGAGATGCGCCATCTTTCTGTGTCATGGAGCCCTCCCAGGCTTGGGGTACAGCATTCTCTGGTGGGTCTTTGCCCTTCTCTGGGGATGCAGTGGTGGTGGATGCCCCCAGCTCTGGCCCCTTCTCTCTGCTCTTTGCCTCCGAACCTCAGCCGGGCTGCTGCATCCCTCCCTCTGCATGCAGGCAGACTCCTGGCTGACTTCACTCCCTGTCACATTCCTGGCTGTGAAAGGGACCTCTTCCAGGGCCCTGGGGAGATGACATGAGTTTGTTTGTTTTTCTCCTGTCTCCACTTCAAGGGCTCCACTGGCAAAAACAACACCCTGATGACTTCCAGCTCTTCCCCTCCTTTTCCCTGAAAATGGGAAAGACGGCCTCTGCTCTCAGATGTGTCAGCCGAGGAAAGATGAGCACAGGGGATGGCTTTAGGAAGGTCACTTGCTCCCACTGCCTTTTTGAGGAGCAGTCATAGAATCATTCGGCATGCACAGAGCTTCTGTGGGCCCAACCCCAGGAGCCCCTCAGGAGAGACAGGGATACCATTATTTAAAAAGAAAGGCTTGAGGAAGGCAAGTCTCAACCCAAAGGGATTCGTCTAATGGGAAAATACAGATTTGAGGATCAGAACACTTTCCTAATACCTCACACAAAACAGTGCACGAACAAGACTCCTCATAGCAATAGTGCACTTTCCTGGACTGTGCTGAACCTCTAAAATCATGACTGTAAGAGCCTTCTCTCTAATAGGAGGATTGTCACACAGAACCAATGAGAAGGGATTGTGCATGAGGCACAGTATATGTCCACCCTTTAGGTTCCAAAGATGAGCTGCTGAGGACCAGACACTCTTTTATGGGACAGAGAACAGCTGCTGTTTTCTTTAAGGGATAGTGTTTGGGTCAAAGGGGCTAATATTTAGAGCCCAGTGGAAGGACAAAGTGAATGAATAAAGATATTCTAAATACTATATGACCATCCATAACCTTGGCATTGATGGGGCTGCCACCTGGGCCATGGGCCTGTTGTTGAGAAAGGTATAGGGGAAGAAGTTGAACTGTCTCCAAGGATAGAGCAGAGCTTTACCACCACTTTCCTTGTGCACAAACTCCAGACAACCCCAGGGGCCACAGAGAAATGGGCCCAGGGCCAGAGAGCCTTTTATGAGGCAAGTGTGTTTCTGTGAAGTAGTGAATACAGGGATCGCTCTAAGGTCAATGAGGAACCCTTAAAGAGCCAAGCCAGAGCCACAGGACTGTCCAGTTAATCTCCCATGAATCCTCAGAAAACAAAAGACTATAGGGCTCAAGGTGCTGAAATAGGAGCTGATATAGGAAAGCACAGAGCAATGGAGGAGGAGAGATTCCGCTTCGTCAAATCCTCAAGATTCAGTCCGGTGTCCCTCACTTTGCCCAGGGGCCAGCCACTTGCCCTGAGGAGAAACTTTTGTATAAAGCTCACTTGAGGTTGTATAAGAGAAACAGTGTCACCTTGAGCTCCATTAAGTACCTGCTTTTTGTCTGCTGTGTGGACAACACTGGATTAATTGTTCCCACAAGATCAGATCTCAAGGTCCTTTATAAGTCCTTTGCCTGATGAGAGAACAACACTAGTCTTTAGGGAGTTACTATCTGTCTTGATCATTAAAATACAGTTCTTGCCCCCCGGAAAGCCCAGGTCTTACAGGCCAGGTCTGACACACTTGGGAGTCTGATGATCAACCTGATACAGAGAATAGCCATCAATATGAGGCATATACACTGGAACATAAAATGGGCAGTGACTTCAGTGGCCAAATGGAGCTCTTTGAAACAGTGCTGAGTGTGCTCAGCAGACCGTGGAGAGTGGGGCAAGTGGAGGTTGGTCAGGAGAGCCTTCTCAGGGGATTGCAAAGATAGTAGAGCTCATGAATTGGTAGAGAGGTGGAAAGAGGTGTTGTAGAGGAGAGGCTGATAGGAACAAGCAGTCCTATGCAGTTGTGCGCCAATATAATGGTGCTATTGAAGGGCATTGGCAACAGCATTCTAGTCTCAAGACTTGGAAAGGCTGACTTGCCCTTGCTGAATTGTCTTCTCTGTCTTTTCCCTACATAGTTCCTGGTTCCTGTTTTTGAAACATACTTCATACAGGCCATCTATATTCCTCTTGACATGTGGTGTCCAGAATTTTTTCTCTCACCCACTCACTCAATCCATATATATTTAGCATCTCCTATGTTCTAGATACTATGCAGGGGTGCAAAGATGAGTAAGACATAGTTTGGTCCTCAGGGAGTCCTTAGTCTAATGCAGCACTGTTCAATAGAATTTTCTGTGATGACGGCAATGCTCTCTGTGATGTCTCATCTGGGAGTCACTGGTCACATGTGGCTCTTGAGCACCTAAAATGTGGCTAGGATAGCTGAGGAACTGAATTTTTATTCAATTTAATTGTAATTAATTTAAATTGAATAGCCACATGTGACCAATATGAACCATATTAGATAGCATGTACATAACTGAAAAGAGAGACAAGGAATCAGACTTTTACATTATGTTGTGCATAACAGGACAGTTCAGTCAGGCCTGCCATTGTGGTCTGGTCAAGGAAGTAGGGGAGAGGGAGTGGCTGTATCTTCCTGGGAATTAGGAAGTCTTCCCAGATGAGGCGACTTTTGAGCTAGGTCTGGGATGATGAACAGGACATAAATGATGATGGGGAGGGGACGTGTGTGGGCAGAAGGCTCAAACTAGTGATTTCTGCATTTTTTGATAGACTTTTCAGCTGGGATCTTCCATAGATTAACCAACAGAGCTGGACTCTAGCAAGAAGATACAGATGTGCTCTGCCTGCTGGCCTGGCTCTCTGCCCTTCTCAGTTCCCAGGGAGGTGGGTGATGACAGATGGACTCATGACTCTCCCTAGATTGAGGGATCCAAGGGGTTGAACTGACCCTAGGAATGATGATTGCACCCAGGGGAGAGGGTGCGGGGTATCTGGAGACCATATGGGAAGCTGGGAAGCATTTAGGGGAAGAGGATTGACGCAGGGGGAGGAGGTTGCTGGGAGCCAGTTTCCCAGTAGAGACTGAGAGTCACTCCCAGGGTCAACTCCATCCTCCTGTCCAGATGGAGAAATGGGGGAGGGGTACTTGGACCCAATGGGGTGGTTGGAGAACAGTCGTTGTGGGGCTGGGCAAAGAGTTGGTGATGAGATCTTTCAGGGTGCTCCTGTGTTAGAGTCCTTGGTGGTTGGCTGCTAGCACCCACACCACTTCCATCAGACTAGGGTTTGCCAGGGGTAAGGCCCAGTGCGTGGTCCAAAAGAAAAGAGAGTTTGAAATGTAGATATTTAAATTCTACGTGCTCTGAATTAGAGTTCTTGATTTGATTTACCTTTTCAAAACTCACCCCTCCCCCCAGGCTTTCCTATCTTAAGATGGCATCACTATCCAGCAAGTTGCTCTGTCTAGAGACCAGGGAGTATTTATGGCTTCTCCATGTTTCTTTATTTCCTACATCATCTTTATCATTAAGTTCTCTTGATTCTCCCTCCAACATATATCTCTAGTCCACTTGCTTCTCTCCATTTCCACTGACACCAGTATGGCCCAAGTTTCTGTGATTTGTCATCTGGAAATTTCCCTTTAACTAGTTTCTCTATTTCCTTTGCTGCCCTTTCCTACCCATTTTACACAGAAGTTAGAGCAATTTAAAACAAAAAGGAAGTTTAATCGAATTCTGTATTGACCTGCCTAATGCATTTCACATCTTACTTGGAATACAACCCGTAATATAACATCCTTAACATGATCAAAGAGGATCTGCATGATTTGGCCCTGATACTTGTTCAATGTCATCTCACATGAGTCTACTCCAGAACATGATGCTCCTACTGCATTTGTCTTCTAGGTCCTTGAATAAGTCAAGCCCTTTCCTACTGCCAAGATTTCATCCATGTGGTGGCCTCCTTCTTCTTCACTAAGATGGCTTCTTCTCACCCATGACACTTCTGTGTGTGTACCCATTCTACTCCTCTTCCATAGCACACTCTTCCTTTCCTTTGTAGTAGAATTTGAAATTTATTTTCTCGTTGACTTTCTTTTTCATTAGACTCTAAGCTGTATTGAAGCAGGCTATGTCTACTGTGTTCACCAGCAGCTGGTCAGCTGCCTTGCACACAGAAGGAGCTAGGGAATTATTCATCAAAAACATGAATGAATGGCATTTTTCCTTATGTGGACCTATGAAATCAACACTCTCCCCTGTTAGGAAGAACTGGCTAGCCCCAACATTGTCTTTAGCTATTCCTGAATTTTGTCCTACATTTTTCTGCTTTCCCTTCACCATATCTAAGGTAAGTCAGACTTTTCAGGAATTACCAAAGCCCGAGGGTCTCTGAGGATTCTATTCATTTTGATGTCCATTCTGGTGTTTCTAAACATAAGCACTGTTAGTTGCATGAGCATTGTGATGGGGTCAATTCTTTCTCAGCCTGAGTCTGGCTGGGATTTCCATAAATTTTTCCTTTTCCTAAAAACTCTCCCTGTTTAGAAAAATGTGGGTGGTGTGGGAAAACCAAATATTCTTTGAGGACCTTTTGGGCAGCAGTATTAGAGGAGACCAGGCAGCTAACCCTGGTGAAAAGGGCCCTGTGATCCAGAAGAGGTCTCAGATGCAGATCCAGGAACAAGGAAATAGGTGCTTTATTTTCCTGAACTTTCAATTCCAACATATTTATAGCCCGGTTTTGAGCAGTAGAGATCAGCCTCCAGGGGAATATAGTGGTGAGGCTAAGAGCTCAGATATGCGAGGTAGACTGCTTGAGCTCAAAATCTGTGTAACAGTAGGCAAGTCACTGGCTCTCTGCATCAGTGTCTTCATCTGTCTTCTGAATACCTCTTCCTGTCTATCAGATCTTGATCCTGTTTACCCACCCTGTTTACCCCCATGACCATCCCTAACAGGGCCCATGTGGAAGGAGTAGTTGGTGGATTGGGCTATTCTGAGTGCCTGTCTCTTCCATGGTTCTACCACTGTCAGTGCTTTGGGTCCAGGAAGGGCAAAAGCCTAAAAATGGCCTGAAAACAGAGCAGGCTACCAGATTATTTTTCTATACCCTTGAATCATGGCTCATGTATGCCCTCCACAGGGACTCAGTAAAAATTTCTCCCTTAACTAGGAGGTCCCCTGACATAGAAAAATACCACAACTTACTTCTTACTTTTTATAAGATATCTCTCTGTTTATCGACCCTTCCAGTTATAAAAGCAACTCATAGACATACAGAAGCTGTCTAATGTTAAGAAATTTATTCATGTAATTCATTACACAAGTAAAAGAAAAAATGCATAATCATAGCCATAGACATTTAATAAAATTCAACATTCATTTTTAATTAAATGAAGGGTATTTTTCTTTCTTGGTAAAGAGTGTCAAACTTTATCCAAATTATTTTGTTCAGAATGTCAAAACACTAGAGGCATTCCCATTAAAGTCAGGTAATACTATTGCTATAATTTTTTAACATAGTTTTGGACAACCTAGATTATGCAATAAGAAAAGAAAAATTGAGTAGCATAAATATTGGAAATGAAGAGGAAAAAAATCATTATTTTAAGATGGTTAGATTGTCTCTATACTGAAAATCTATCACCTCTCCAGTATCTGTTGCCTTTTCTTCTCATTGAAAAAGCTTATAAGCTTCATGTGAGGATCTACTTATTCATCCACTTTTAGTCTGTGTTATCTGGTTGGAGCTCCTTCCTTAGTAACAGTAGTCAAGCACGTAACCCTAGTGCAGCCAGTCAAAACACTCCATTCTCCTGGGCTATTTGGTGATGGCCATGTACTGACCACAAAAAGCCTGAGATTGAATTTTATACATCAGAAGATCAAGGATAAAAATGGAGAAAAACCATGTCCTCCTGATGTTAGTCTTTGTCCTAGACTTTACATTGTCAGAGCAAATACATTTCCTATTCACTTAAGGCAGATGAAAAAAAAAATAACAGCTTTATTGAGATATAATTCACATATCATGCAATTCACCCATTTAAAGTGTACATACAATTCAATGGTTTTAGTATATTCTCAGAGTCATACAACCATCACAACACCTCTCCAGCCCTAGGCAACCACTTGTATACTTTCTGTCTCTATGGATATGCCTATTCTGGTCTACTAATCTTTTGGTAGTGGCTTCTTTTACTTAGCTTGTTTTGCAAACTCACCAATGTTGTAAAATGTGTCAGTACTCTTCCTTTATATTGCAAAATAATATTTCATTGTAAGGGTATACCATATTTTTCATTCATTCATTCATTCATTCATTCTTTAGTTGATGGACATTTGGTAGTTTCCACTTTTTGGTTATTAAGAATGACACTATTATGAACATTTTGTACAAGTTTTTGAATGGACGTGTGTTTTCATTTCTCTTAGGTATATATTTACCTAGGAGTGGAATTGCTGGATCATCTGGTCATTCTATGTTTAATATTTTGAGGAACTGCCAGACTGTTTTCCAAAGTGGTTACAACATTTTGTATTCCCACCAGCAGTTGTATTAAGGTTCAAATTTCTCTGCTTGTTATTGTTTGTCTTTTTGATTATAGCCATTTTAGTGGATATGATGTGAAATCTCATTGTGGTTTCGATTTGCATTTCCCTCATGGTTAATGATATTGAGCATCTTTTCGTGTGTTTATTGTCCAGTTTGCATATCTACTCTGGAGAAATGTTTATTTAGATCCTTTGGAGTTTTTATTTTTTCATCTTCTAATTGTGGAATGGGAAAGATCTTCCTAGGCAATACACAAAACTCAGAAGTCTTAATATTGAAAGATCCAACTACATAAAAATTTTAAATATCTGTATTTTCAAAGACAAACACAGTTAAATGAAAATCACCTTCCCGCTGCTTTACAGGAGAAAATATTTAAAGTGTGTGTATTAATATTAATAATATAGGATTAATATTAATAATACAAAGAAATTCTTGGGGCGCCTGGGTGGCTCAAGGAGTTGAGCACCTGGCTCTTGATTTTGGCTCAGGTCATGATCTCATGGTTCGTGGGTTTGAGCCTTGTGTTAGGCTCTTGGAATCTCTCTCTCTGCTCTCTCTCTGCCCCTCCCTGACACATGCTCACACACTCTCTCTCTCAAAATAAATAAACTTAAAAAAAAAAAGAAAGTCTACAAATCAATAAGAAAAAAAGCAACTAAAAGCAGACTGGGCAAATGGTAAGAATGAACATTTTACAGAAGGGCCAACAGCTAATTAACATATGAAATGGTGCCCAACCATTCTGCAGATCTGGGACTACAAATTAAATAAACAAGGACTCACATTTTTTTTTCACCATTAGTTTGGCAAACTTTTTAAAGATCAATATTATCCAGGATTAGTAGTAGATCTCAGGAAATAGGAATCTCAAACACCTAGCTGGCATATACAATCCTTACAACCTTCTTGGAAGTCATGGCAGGATCTATCCACATTGAACTGTTAACAGGACAAATCTCAGGATAGTAAGATTGCAGTTGGCTTTTGCTTTGTGCTTTTAAGTTTGATGTAGTCCCACTTGTCTATTTCTGTTATGCAAGATGAATAAGTTCTAGAGATTTTCTGTATAATGTAGTGCTTATAGTTAGCAATACTATAGTGTATACTTAAAAAATTAAGTAGAACTCACGTATATTCTTACCACAATTATATAATATAAATATATATGAAAACTAACAAACCAGAGATAATCTGCTTTTCAAGGATGTGTATATAGAAAATGATGAGAGTCTACACAAAAAATAGGCAAAAATTAGTGTTTCTTGTTCCTACCAAGGTGCAAATATTCATGGACACTATGGCCCCCTTCCCAAGAACCAGCCCTAGAAAATCTATAGAAAGAAATACAGAATCTAGTAAATAAAACCCCAACCATACCCAACACTGCGCACGCACACACACACACACACACACACACACACACAAAAACCAAAGCTAGAATTATCTAGGAAATCTGAAGGCTGATTTGAACTGGTGTGTGGGTGTGACAAAGGCCAAGATGGAGGGTGGCTGATGATGACAAAGATTTAGTCTTTGTCTTTCCCCTATATCACATTTGGACAAACAATGTGTGCCTCTTGTTACAGATTTTGGAGGTAATGGCCCAGGAATGTGGGTAAGTGACCATGGGGATAGTGTCAGGGAGGTGCACAGACCCCTCTTCAGGGGACAGTTGGGGAAAACATGTTGGGACTGACTCAGATCTGCATTCCAGTCTTCCCTCTCCCACCTCAGGCTGGAGGATGACCTCTAGAGAGACCATCTCCTTCTGATCTGAGGAGTTGCTTTGTAGTATGATGACAAACAGGTGTCTGGGGCTGTCTGCCTTATGACTAGGGTGTGGCCTTCACTTTTCACCATATTCTCAGAGAGTAGCTGAGGCCCCAACAGCATATGTGTCAAAATAACTAAATTCCTGAGGGAGTGCTACCACCTCACTAGGAAAACCACAATTGGATAACACATTTGCTCTGAAGCAGAATTTTTAGAAAAATAGATTAAAAACTTAAACTAAAAGCATTTAAGGAAATAAGGCACAAAATAGGTACTATGAAACAACAACAGAAAAATCTTAGAGAGCAGCAACTGGAAACGTTAGATAAGAAAAACATAATAGTTGAGATGAAGAACAGGATAGATTGAATAGTGGGATGAATACAGCTAAAGAACAACTCAGTGAATTGGAAGATCAGATTGAGGAAGTCTCCCAGAAAGTTGTGGGAAAGGATAAAGAGATTGAAAATCTATTTAGGGAATACAGAGGATGGTCGTACAAGTGCTTACATGCAGATAATAGGAGATCCAGCAGAAGTTAAAGACATGGAGGAAGAAGAATATTTGATGAATAATAGAGATATATTTCCATGGGTTAAAAATAATCTCAGATAAAAAGGATTGATAATAGAAGAAGAACCTCACTCTTAGATATACTGTAGCAAATTTTAACATTATCACAGACAAAAAGAACATTTTAAACGTCTCTATAGAGAAAGAAGCGGCCAATTACAAAGGAATAAGAGTCATACCAACATCAGATTTCTGAACAGAAACACCAGATACAAAAAGACAACTGAAGAATATGTTTCAAATCTTGAAGGAACAACTTGGAACAAAGACTTTTATCTCTAACCTAATTGTCACGTGAATGCATAATAATATTCTTCATGATACAAGGCCTCGAGTCACTGGCCCCAAATGCCCACATTAAAGACTTTTTGAAGTATCTTTTAAAACAAGAACTAATTCAAGCAATGCTGCAAGATATATTAGAAGCAAAGGTAATAAAAAAAATCTTGGTAAATCTATTTGTTTTTATTGACAGGATCAAAGGCAAACAAAGAAAGGACCTGCATAACATGGATGAATCAGTAGCATAATTTCGAGTGAAAAAAAAGATATCTCAGAAAATTGCTAGTGCTAAGCCATTATCCCCCAAGTTTGAAAACACTGAAAGTATTTAAACATACATATACATCTGATAAAACTACATAAAACTACATTTTTTAAAAAAGTAAGAGAATGGTAAACATTCAGCAGAGTTACTCTGAGAAAATAGGGTCGGGGGACAGGATGGGAGAGGAATATAGGTAGTTGTAAGTTATCTGTAATGTTGTGGGTGGTGGTCCGTGGATGTTCAGTTTCTTACAAATTAACAAAGATATAAATAACAAACAAAGGAGGGCCACGTAGGAACCATGATGCTAATGTGCCATGAACTAGAATTGGTGTCACTATAACTTTGTGCACCTGAAGTCCATAAGGAAACAAACTTAAGGAAATGCCTGGCGGTCCCATTCATTTGTCTCCTTGAGAGGTTGCAAACTTTCATGGCCAGTGTGAGGAGCCCCTGGCCAGAAATAGGCTCTAAGCTTCACGTGTGCCCTTGGCTTGGCTCCCTCATGTTAGATGCCTTGGGTTAAAAGTTAGGATGTGAACATGTGGCCAAAGAGAGGCAAGGTAGAGAGTGATCAGCACACAAATTCTGAGGTCAGACGGCCTGGTTTCAGCTCCCACCCCTGCCACAGAGGAGCAATAGCCATGACATTACTGAACCTCTCTACGCCTTATAAAATGATACATGATCACATCAGAAAGTGCTTGGCACATGGCATGTGTTCCAAAACATTAGCAAAATATATAATAAGAATGAGGATTAGAATAATAGAATAAGAATAAGAAATAAGAAGCACTCCTCCAGAAAAAAAAAATCTTGGGGGATTTGGGTTGGGTTCTTTGACCTAAGATTGTTGATGAATTCTGGAATTCTGTAATAGTTCCTCAACCTCCATCACTTGCCTTCAGTTTTGCTTTGTTTCTTGGTTTCCTAGTAAACATTTTGAAAAAGCCCAACCTTATTTTGGTGGAGTGAAGGAGGAAAGGGACTCGGCTGTAAGAGCAAGGAGGAAGCTGTTGCATTCTTGGTGAAGGGGGCCACCTGGGCCCACCTCCTGAGGTGAAGGGTTGGGATGGGAACAGTAAATGGACCTGATAGTCATTGAGCCCTACTCAGAGCAAGGCATCATGTTCATCGTTCTCACAAAGGTCAGAGCAAGGTTGGGTAGCGTTGCATCCAGTCCTAAAATGCCAGAGTTCTACCCGTTAAGTTTCCTAGGCCTGAGTGAGCGAAGGTTAACTCAGAGAAGCAGTTAGCAAGTCTGGTGTGCTAGTTAGCTGGTTAGCAAGTTAGCTAGTTAGCAAGTCCCCTTGCTCAAGGGGGGTGTGAATGGTGGGGTTCTTGCAAGCCAGACCAGCACGAGTCTACCTGTCCAGCCTAGCCCTTCAATGCTCTAAGGTCTTCTTCCGCTGTCTCCAGGTCCCCTAGAGGTCTGACCTGAGCCCCTGCCCTCACCCCGATGCCGCAGCATCATTGCCAGTAAGGACATGGGGGTGCAGAGATGCCTGCCATCAACATCCCCTGCTTTTGGAAGCCAGTGTCCTCTGGGCCTTCGTGAGGTCATGTAGGCCTCTGTGGATCACCCAGGCAATCTCTGCAGTTTGTGCCGGGGTTTCTGGGAGTTTCCCGGATTGTCTCCAGTTTGCCTGAAATGCAGCCTCTTTCTCTCCATCCCGCTGCCCCTCCAGCTCCCTTCCGGCAAACCCTTGGGAAGGTGCCAGTGTTCCCTCTCCCAGCGTGCGAAAGCTTGGATCGCTGAGGGCCCGGGTCCTGACTGGCAGCTGGCACTGAGCACACGGACAGCCCCGGGGTGGGGGCTGGTCTTGGGGCGGTAGCAGCCCCAAGAGGTGGTTGCTGATAGACTGTGGTCCTGGCCCCACGTTGACTCCTCCGTGACATCTGAGTCTTCGTTGAGTTCGACGCTTCATCGTTTGTCTTCCTGCTTTCCTGAAATGAGGAATGACAATAATCCCAGAACCGGAGCCACATGTCCCCAAATGCGTGTGGCTCAGCATCGGTCATGTTTTTCCAATTATGCCTTGTTCCGAATGCCACAGTTAATACGCGCGTGCACACTCACACACATACCCAGGACAATTTTTAGCTAGACATTCAGGCTCCTCTTTTCCCAGAACCCCATGGCCGTTCAAGGCCATGCCCCACCCATCCCCTCCATCCCTGCTCCACGTCCCCCTCAGGCCCCTGGCCTCCGGGCTCACCCCTACTCTGGGAAGGCCACTGTTTCAAGACAGGAAGTACTTATTTTTGTGTTGCCTGGAACGCCCTCCCACCCGCCTCAGGATTTCTAAATCCTGCCCATCCTTAGGACCCAGGGCAAGGCGGTCCGCCACGACCGCTTCCCAAGGCCCGCGCCCCTGAAACCCTGGCTCTTCCAGCACGCGAGTGTCTAAACTGGCGCCTCCCAGCCTTTTCGAATCTAAAGGCACTTACTATGGAGTTTTGGGCTGATAACAAAAGGAGAGTAGGTTCATTGGAAACACAAATAAAATTATAAAATAAATAAAAATCACTTCATTCCTTTAACCGAGAGGTAACCGCCAATCACATCTTCATGAGGGTCTGAAAGGAAGGCTTTCAAAAAACAGACACATACACACACACACACACACACTTTTAAAGAATAGTCATACTACATATGATTTCATAACTGCTTTTTCCACCTTAACACTGTAACAGCTGTCCACAAAGAACCCCTTCTTTAATGTCAAAAGATTCCATGAATGACCACATAAGAGCATTTACACTTTTTTATTTGAAAAAAATTTTTTACATTTATTTATTTATTTTTGAGAGACAGAGAGAGACAGAGCACAAGTGGGGGATGGGAAGAGAGAGAAGGAGACACAGAATCCGAAGCAGGCTCCAGGCTACAAGCCCTCAGCACAGAGCCTGATGTGGGGCTCGAACTCACAAACCGCGAGATCATGACCTGAGGAGCCAAAGTTGGACGCTCAACCAACTGAGCCACCCAGGCACCCTTACACTTTTTGTTTTAAACAAATTATTATGGAAAATTTCAAACATACAAAAGTAGAGACAACAGTGTAATAGCTCCCCATGTACTCTTCATCCAGTTTCAATAATTATTAACATTCACCCTGGTTTTGTCCCCTCCCCGCCCCCACCTTTTTTCCTTTGAGTATTTTAAAGGAGAGCCCAGCTATGGTTTTATTTCACTGTAAATAGTAGTTGCCGTTATAAGGTCTGCTGTTTGAGAAGAGGAATAGTAACTGAAAGGCAGTCTGCGTGCAGGGCCACTTTCTAGTGAATCTGTGTTTCATTCATGACAGCAGCATTGATGATTTGAAAAATAGTCACACATACACGTGCAAGTTGTATTATTTATTCAGCCTTCGGTCGATGCTTGTAGGGCATATGGATGTACAGCTCCTTTGCAAGAGTTCCAGCCCGCAAGCCAGGCACTGCCGGTCTGATCCACTCACCCAGGCATTCAATCAAACTGCCTAGCATTTGTCTCTAGTTGGTTCCCACATGTGAGTTTTCTCTCCTAACCTCAGCATTCTGCCATTAAGTTCCTGCACACAAGGCTACAGGCATCAAACCAAATTCCGCCCATGAAGATGCTTAACATGAGAGGCTGTGAGGGCCTCTGGGGTCTTCTAGACCCATCTTCTCATTCCTCCTTCGAGGAGACCAAGGCTGTGGAGGAGGAGGGATTCCCCTGGTGGCTGAGCCAGGATGAAGTCTCAAGTCTCCTCTCCCAGCCTGTTTTCTTCACATTATCACACTGCCTGTGGGCAGAACTTTGTGGAGCCAGAACATGGTGAAAGTGTGACCTTGAGAATGATATCTTTAGTGTCTTTGCTGAGTTGCTCTTGTGCTGGCTCCTAGCTAGGGGTTCCAGGGAGGTTTGGAGCCTGGATTCTACAGCTCACCTCCCTTCCTTCCTGCCAAGGGAGTCTTCAACATAAGGATAAGATCCAAAAGGCAAACAAAGTAGTGGCTTCCTAATCACTGCACGAGTGCCCAGTGTCTCCTCAGGTGGGGCTGCTCTGATATGCTAGGCTGGGAAGGAGCCTCGCCTGGAAGCCCAGCAGGAACTTGCTGTTCCCAAGTCTGTGTCTCGGTGTGTTGGCCCTGGGTGGCAGACTTTGTGTCCACTCCCTTGGCCCTCTATAAGCTGGGAATGCCTTGTGTACCCAGCCACAGGTAAGCTGTGAAGGACATGACTGCCTTTGCCCCCGGGAGCCAGGTTGTAGCATAGGAAATGAGAGTAGGCAGGAGGCTGGCCGGGCCTGCCTAGGAAAACAGTCCCAGGACGTGAAGGAGAGAAGAGAGTGGTACCTGAGTAAGGCCACCCTTTGTGAAACCTGGCCAGAAGGGAGTGTCCAGCCCTGACCAGATGAGCAGCTCTTCTAGAAAGGGGCAGATAAAAGGGAGATGAGATTAAGGTCCCAGATTGCTCCCCCTGACATTCTCTAGGTTGGAGAGAAGGGAGCGGGCATCCCCCCTCTGTGTGTCAACCTGAACTGTGGGGGTCTGAATCTTGGGTCTTCCTATGCATATCATAATGCTTACTGTTTTGACTGTAATCTACAGTCACTTTGTTAAAACTGCCATCAGTCAATGTCCTTTTGAGGCACTGTGCGGATTGTGTAGCTGTGCTACAGAAAGTAGACATATTTTATTCCTTTTTTTTTAAACTTTACTATCCTTCTGCCAGAAGTTTTAGATCTGAAAACGAATTTTCTTCTCCCGTCCTCCCTCCTTCTCTCCCTTCCTCTCTTCCATCCACCCGCATTTGGGGGTACTTACTGAGGGTCAGATTTTATACTAGGCTCAGGGCTTCTGTGGTTCAAAGATACCCGGATTAGGAAGAGACAGTTGGACAGAGGCAGTAGGAAGGAGAGGGTACTAGGAGAAAGGCAGTTGTAAAACATGGACCAGCCATTAGACACAGACTCCATGTATCCTCACCCCCAGCACCGAAGAAAAAAAGCAGTGTCACCATAGCAGCAAATGAACAAAAGCCTCTGCTCTCAAGTCCTGCCAGCAGAGCTCCTGGGTCTCCAGCCAAAGTGAGAAAGCTCAGGGCAGAAATTAGGTTGTTCAGCATAAAACATAGGGGCACTGGCTCTTCAGGATGTCCAGGGCTGTTTTGAGAACCCCAGAAGTTACTCAGTAATCTCAAACATTCTAGCTCTTTCCTTTAGTTTAGTACAGAGTCTCCCATGCATGTCATACACAAGGGCTGGTGCATGCTCGTGTACACATGCGTGCACACGTGCGCACACACACACACACACACACACAGTGGGATAAAGCTCCCATCCCTCCCTATTCTATATACCCTCCAAGTTTCCTCCCAGCCTGTCATTCCTATCACTAAGAAGCTAAGTATATTCAAATGGACAAAGCCTTTCTACTTATTCAATTGATTACAAACATTTATTAAGTACCTGCTATGTGCTTAATTTTAGACTGGGTGCTTTTGGATATGGAAGGAAAAGATGCAGAAGCCCTCCTCTCCCTGCCTCTATTAGGAAGATTTTATTATGGCTATAAAGAGGTCAGTCAAATCTTCAGAAGTGGGAGGAAAGGCAGGCCATCTGATAGTGAGTTGTGTGGTTCAGATTCTTGGTCCAGGAACTAGGAAGTGGGAAGTGGCCTGGGAGGCTCCCTGGAGAAGGTTCCAGGGGATCTGGGAAATGAGTCCCAGACAATTTGGGGGTAAGCTCTCTTCCAAGGGTGGGCAGAGGAGAGTGGTGCCCGAGGTGGAGGGGAGGACAGAGGCAGAGGCGTGAGGTAGGAATAAGCCCAGCCTGCACAGGGATGGAGAGAAGCCAGGTCTGGGTGGAGGGCAGGTGCGCAAGCCAGAGAAGAGTGTGAGGAAAAGGCTGGTGTGGGAACAGCCGATGGCAGGGGCCTGCGTCAGACACATTTGTAGGACACTCTGCCTGGAATTTTTCCGGAGAGGTAGAGAATTTGGGTCTGTATGTATTTTTAGCCTCGTCTTTTCCGCCCTCTTCTGAGCAACGATCCTGAGAGCTTTCAGCCTGAGGTCATCTGTTTTCCTAGTCCCTGTTCCAGGGAAGCAGATGCCAGCAGCACCACCTCACATGAGGCTGCTGCCGCCCCGGCGCTGACCCCAGGAGAGCGACGTGTCCACTGGACCACAGGAGCAGCCTGTGGGAGGCCGCCCCCGTGGCAGGCTCCGCAGTTCCAAGCTCTGCCAGAATGTCACCCCTCTGTTCTGGCGTGCCCCTCTGCAGTTGTGAGGAACCCCCAGACGCCTGTGCCCACTTCCCCTCAGGGCCAGCATGGGCAGCCGTCAGGCTGGGAGGCTAAGGAGGGACATGGGGTATCAGATCCAGCTTTCAGGACTCCCCTGGTTATAGGCGACTCTGCCCTTTGTAGCTTCCTGCCTCCCTGCTCACTCGCCCTCTGTCGCTGGCTCAGCTGCAGCCTTGCCCGCAGCCGCCACCGTGGCTGCTTCCCGAGAACCACTTGCTCTGTTGCAGCCTCTGTAGCACACCCTCCGTCACCCTTGGAGGAGAGCTCGTTTGCTTCTTTGCCTTCCAGACCCGTGTTGTCAAGTCCCTGGTAGACATGACGACTGGAAAAAACAGGACCAAAACCAACTCATGATACTTGCTCTGTTCAAACATCTTGTTCCTGTTAGAGGTACCTGTCTCTGCTCTCCAGACTGGAAGCCCCTGGGACCCCTCGCTTCCTCTCTAACGCTCCAATCCAGTGAGATGACATGACAGGTTCGTTTTTTCTCAATGTGTCTTTTGCACTGATGCTACACCTACCACTTCAATCTCTGCTCTCGTCGGTGCTTGGTCGGATGAGCCCAGCAGCCTCAGGTGGCCTCTTACCCTGCTGCTCTACAACACCACTTCCTGCCCCATTGAGAGTCTTCTGTGTCACCTCTTTTCTTGTCTCATCAAATTTCAGGTCCTCTCCTTGGCTTCCCGGTCCCCACCTCTCCCCCTTCTCGTGTTCAGCTTTAGCTTCTCTTCTCCTCCACTCCACTCACTGAGGGCAACCCCATCCCAGGAACATAGCAAGCTCATCCTGTCTCAAGGTCTTTGTCCTGGGCTTCCCCCTGCCTTCTCCCATCTCTCTGCTCCATTTCAAGTCCCTAGCAAGGATTTAATCTTCCAAAGGGGAACTTTAATTCCTGACTCAAAGCATACAATACATTCCAGCCCGGAATCGTCCTTAGAGACAGTTTGTAAGTCAGAGAAGAAAACGAATCTCATTTTAAAAGTACTTTATCTATTATTTTATCTGTACCACAATAGTATTACCCAGTTTGATCATTCAGGTTTAGGAGTTTGGGTCTTCTGTGAAGCTTGGAAGACAGGAGTGGGCATGAAAGAGATTTATTGGGGCGGTGCCTGTGAATAATAAAAGAAAGGGATTAGAGAAGGTGAGATGAGCCTTCATATGGCAGTGCAGATCTCCCCCCTGTGAAGGATGGAAGGAAGGTAGGAGCATGGGAGGAAGGGTCTGAGACTGCAGTGCAGGTACAACAAAGTCTCAGTCAGAAGAAGGGGTCTCGTGGGGAGTCCCTTGCGACAGTCAGCTGGATGAAAAGTCCTGCATCTCCAGGAATGGACCAGCATTAGTGCCCCTGCTGGGCTCCATCATTGGCTGCAGCAGCCCCTGGGAAGCATGGCCTCAGCACAAACACTGTGGTAGATCCAGCAGGGTAACAGCTGGAGCCGTCTTTTCATATGCTCATCAAAACAGGAGTTCTGAGCAGTACATGTTCATGGCTGCCTCTCGAGGTTTGATTTCTGCTGCTGAAGAAATATTAGGGTCAGGTCTCAGATACTGAATCATTCCAAAGTTAAGGAGTAGAGCCGAAATTATTGGAATAAGCCATGCATTCCTAAAGAGAGTTCTTTGAGAGAAGGGGGCTCTGTCTTCGTGATCACATCAAGGCATTATTACCATCATTGCGGTCATCATCACCACACTTCCACCAGCATCACCACCGTCGCTGCTGTAACCACCTTAGCCATCATCATTGTCATTAGCACCACATCGTCATTTTGACTGCCATCGTCACCACCATCATCGCCACCACCACCTTCATCATCACTACCACTGTTACTGTCATCACCATGATGAAGCCAGAGAGTATGGAACGGGGGAAAGATTCCGATTACAAGGCTTAACACCTGGGCTTTACCCCTGTGTTTGTCACTGGTTTGCTGTACGACCACGGGCAATTCTCCCTGTGAATCTTTATCTTTCCATGTAGCAAATAACTACGGTGCATCTTCTCCGAGCCAGGCAGTCCTGGGTGAAGCAAAAAGTAGGCTGAAATTGTTTTAAGTCTGATTGACTGCCAATTCTGAAACCAAGAATCAATGGCATTGCCTGATGATTGACCACACCCAAAGTTTCATGAGAACAGTGGTCATGGTAGCTGCAGAATGGGATGTGACCTTGCCCTGGTTAGAATACCCAAGGGCAATAAAAACGTTTTATATTTTATCCAGTTCCTGCAGGGAGCCAATAAATGCATCACTAAACTCAAAGTGTTCAGGAATGAGGAGGAAATTCAGTAGAGGACTTAGGGCTTAAACCAACAATATCTATTGAGGCCCAGGGAAGGCAAGTCCTCCCACTGGTAGCACGGCACAGTATGGCTGAGCTGAGCCTGTGACTCTCGGCCGCCAAGTCTTCTCTGCCGGAGGAGGATGGTGGCTGGGGTGCGGCCTGTCTGGGATGGGGACAGGAATGTTGCTAGAATACAGCTCGAGGGTGAAATGAAGGCCATAGGCCCTGGGTGATGACAGAGGCAGCTGCTGCAAGCCAGAGTCCCAGCCACATCTGGGCTGCTGATTGCACAACCCAGCTGTCGGCTGGGCCTTCTTAGTCCCAGTGGGATGGGCTGGCTGGGGGATTGGAGGAGGGTGGGCTGGAGGCCTTGGGAAAATTCAGCACCTGCAGATGAGTCTGGTGAGTCCCTTCTCTTCTCAGATGATTTCCTGGCTAAGGATGAAAGTGGGGGGCAGGAAGCCAAGGGGTCCTTCTCAGTTTTTAATATTCCCTTTGTTTCCACCAGCCCTTGCTCTCTAGGTCACCCCCATGTTCCTGAAAAGGGAATTTCCATAGTTCCCTTCCCACCCATCCTGGGGACTGGGCAGGGGTGGAGGGTGAACCGAGGGGCAAAGGGGAGATGGAAATTCCCTTAAAGTTGGCAGTAGTGGGGGATGCCATGTGTAGCACTGAAACTACTAATCTGTGGCTCTAAGTTCATTCCAGTAAGGATATGTTTTCTGTTCTATCCCCCACTCCCTCCTGAACCCCCCTGCTCCCTGGAACCTGAAATAGATCCTAATCCTGCTTGAGCTATCCGCCCTTTAATCAGTCTGTGCCCCTAATCTGATCCCTCTTCATGCAGATGTTAAAGCTGAGGCTTGGCAAGAGGAAGGCAGAGCTCTGAGCCATCCTTAAGGTCACTTGGGAAAGGAGTTTTCCCCCAGTCCTGCCCCACAGTCCTGGGGTTCCCTAGGGAATGGATGCAGAGTGCTCAAGGGATGGGGACATGGGAAACTTCCTTCTAAATGATCAGGAAGAGCTAGGCTGTATGATGAATGAACTTATCATTTTGGTGCTTCATTTTTTTTTTCCTGAGAACTAGCAAAAGAGCCTGGAAAATACTATGTTTTCTCCATTTGAAAGCTTTATTGATTGTCAGAAACACTGTTGATATAATTGAATATTTTATTTGGTTGTGTTGTTATTTCGTGAGGAGAACTTTGAGTGCGGAGTGGGGATGAATTGCCGGGAGAGGACTGAGATTCTTCATCAGTAGGATTTTGGGTTTTCCAAGATGGAGGCAAAATTCTAACGATACAGGCTTCTTTCTGCAGTTGTGGCTTGGATAGAGGTGAAAGGGCTGGGCGAGAAAGTAGAGTCCTCTTTGTTATTTCCATGACTCCTACCCAAGTCACTTCCCATTGAAGGGGCACAATCTTCGAGGGCTGGAAGCTACCTTAACCACATGTCCAGGCTATGTTCAGATACATCCAGGAGCGGAAATCACAGAATACTCTGAAAGAAATCTATCCTATCTCAGGATCACTTGGAGGGTGAAAGATTTCTTTTTTGTTTGGAATTAGAAAAGATCCTCTTGGAGCTCTGTGGTTTGAATCTTACCCTTAGGAACTACAGAGAATAAATATCATACTGTACGAAAATCATATAACTTAGATTTTTCTCTTATTTTGATAAAATTTTCATACCTAGTTTTTTTTTTTTTTTTTTTGTCTTTTAAAACATGTTCTCTAGGGGCGCCTGGGTGGCGCAGTCGGTTAAGCGTCCGACTTCAGCCAGGTCACGATCTCGCGGTCCGTGAGTTCGAGCCCCGCGTCAGGCTCGGGGCTGATGGCTCGGAGCCTGGAGCCTGTTTCCGATTCTGTGTCTCCCTCTCTCTGCACCTCCCCCGTTCATGCTCTGTCTCTCTCTGTCCCAAAAATAAATAAAAACATTGAAAAAAAATAAAAAAAAAAAAAAACAACATGTTCTCTAAATCCTCCCCATCCAGTAGTTCTTTCTGTTTGTCATATTTTTTAAAGTGATGAGCCCACCACTGATCACTGTGCATCAATGATGATGTGGAGCCAGCAGGACCATTCTCAATGATGACATGGCACTTCCATTCCAAACTGCACATTTTTTGTGTGTTTTTTCAACTTTCCTCCTGAGGTTGTAGTCAATTAAAATTTGTAGGCCCTTTACGCATTATAATGATTATTTTTTTTTAAATTTTTTTAACATTTATTTATTTTTGAGACAGAGCATGAACAGGGGAGGGGCAGAGGAGAGGGAGACACAGAATCTGAAACAGGCTCCAGGCTCTGAGCTGTCAGCACAGAGCCCGATGTGGGGCTCGAACTCATGGACCGTGAGATCATGACCTGAGCCGAAGTCGGACGCTTAACCGACCGAGCCACCCAGGCGCCCCTATAATGATTTTTTTTAAGTTTATTTATGTATATATGTATTTTTTTAAGAGTTAAGGACATTTTATTTTGAATTTCACTACATAAACCTTGCTTAGAAGCATAGCTTGTAAACCAATCTCTTTGCACACAGGTTTAACAAAATCTGTTTAAACAGAATTTGGAAGAGTAATTTTGCCAATGATATTAGGTGATGCGTATTAATGTCATAAGCAATGAAGTGTGTGAGGTTATTGCAATTTGCTTAAGTCATGAGTAATGTTCATCCTGCTAATAGCTTTTTAGGCTTTGCCCATTGTATTATGTAGTCCAATTACAAATCACCAGGTAAAACTTAGTAATGCCTTTGCTTCTTCCATTAAAGCATATGGATGGCCAACCAATGGCACATCTAACACACGTGGAGAAACATTCATTTTCTGACTTTTCTGTATATTCTCTTTTTATATAATAGTATTTTATTATTGTAGGTGTTACCTTAAAATTTTTTACTTAATACATGCTTTTTAAGTTTACTTTTATTTATTTTGATAGAGAAAGAGTGGGGGAGTGGCAAGAGAGGTGAGAGAGAGAGAATCCTAAACAGGCTCCTCACTGTCAGTGTGGAGCCTGACTCGAGGCTCAAACTCACAAACCCGTGAATCATGACCTGAGTCGAAATCGAGAGTCGGACCCTCAACCAACTGAGCCACACGGGTGCCCCAGCCCTTTACCACATTATAAAGTAGTCTCCTATAATCGTGGCAGTCTGAATTTGGTTGTTTTCCTTTGACCTCAATATAAAATTTTGTATTAAGTCTATATTTTTAATATTTTGTTAAACTATCTTATAATTTTAGCTAATTGATTAGTTTTCTATTCCTGCTATAACAAATTATCCCAATCTTCGTGGCTTAGAACAATGTATTATCTTATAATTCTGGGGGTTAGAAGGCTAAAATGGGTTTCACTGGACTCAAATCAAAGTGTAGGAGGACTGCATTACACCGGAGGCTCTAGGAGAAAATAATGTTTCGGTCTTTTCCAGCTTCTAGAGGTTCCCACATTCCTTGGCTCATGATCCTTTCCCCCATCTTTAAAGCCAGCACATACCATCTTCAAACCTCTCTCTGACTCTACCTCTGTCATCACATCCCCCTCCGATTCTTCAAGGATTCCTGTGATTACATCGGGCCCACCCAGATAATCCAGAGCAGTCTCTCCTTCTCTAGGTATTTAATGTAATGACACCTGCAACATCCCTTTTGCCATGTAAGGTGACATATTCATGGGTTCCAGGGAATAGCATCTGACATTTTTTGGTTAGAGGAGCTTTGTTCTTCCCAGCACAGTCAGTCAAGAATTTTGTTCCTGATTCTACCGCCTAATGCATTAGTTAATCCTGTTAGTAGTTATAGCACCTGTCAAATTAGTATCCAGTCATTATTAATCCAATTATTGATAAAAATATTGAGGAAGACAGGATTTTGAACACTAAATCCTTCTTCAGGGTGACACTGATTTCATTAATAACATTCTTTGATTATGGTGATCCAGATATGGTGATCCACCACCTTTTCCCCTCCCTATCTTCTTTTTCCTTCTTTTTCTTCTAACTTCCCCTCTTCTTTACACGAAATCCAACTTGTACGAGCACTGCACCAAGTTGTGAAGTACAGGAAGGGACAATAGAAATTGTTCCTTCCAGATTGGATCTTATGGTATGCTGGTGAAGAAATATTATTGAATAATTTATTTCAGTTAATATTAGATTGGACAGTCCTTACTAGAAATCCAACTTAAATGCCTTAAACAAAAGACTGTTTACTTTCCTCTATGAGAGAAGCCTAAAGGTTGACAGCCCAAATTTGGTAGATACACATTTATCTTATTTGGAAGATACATATTTATTTCTGTTTACAGGACTCACATTTACTTTACATTACTATGTGACAATGTCTAAAGTTACTCCACCTATATACTCTTTCTGTTTTTTTAAGTTTATGTATTTATTTTGAGAGAGATAGACACAGGGAACAGTGGAGGGACAGAGAGAATCCCAGCAGGCTCTGCACTGTCAGTGCAGAGGCCCGATGTGGGGCTCAAACTCATGAACCAGGAGATCATGACCTGAGCCAAAATCAAGAGTCGGATGTTTAACTGGGTCACCCAGGTGCCCCAACTCTTTTCTACACAGTACAAAGACCAACACTCCCTAACTCTTATAAATGTTATTTTCCAATATTTCATTCCCACTTATGTAATACCCCAAAGTTAACCATCACAATAATTATTGTTTTGTAGATTCAAGTCCTTGTTTGATTTACATACATTTTGATCAGTTGCTTCGCTCATTATAGTTTCTTCCATCCCATTGCTAACCTCTAGGTACAATTTCTTTCCCCTTAAAATGCACTCTCCTATAGTATACTCCCTCTTCATTTATGAAAATATTTAATTTTCATTTTTAAATTATATCATACTGGTGTGGAATTGTAGTTGACACTGAATGAATTGTAGGGTTTTTATTACTTTGAAGATGCTCCACTTGTCAGATGACTTCTGGTGTTCCTGATGAAAGTCTGCTGACTATTAAATGTTGATGATTTGTGAGTAATCTTTTTTTCTCTGGCTACTTTTATATCTCCTTATTATCTTTTGGGTTCTGGCATTTCACTGTGCTATGTCTAGATAATGGATTTATTTTTATATCTCCTGTTTGAAGTCGTTATTTTAAAAAAACTTTTTTTAATGTTATGTATTTTTGAGATAGAGAGACAGAGCGTGATGGGGGAGGGGGTCAGAGAGAGAGAGAGGGAGACACAGAATCCAAAGCAGGCTCCAGGCTCCTAGATGTCACACAAAGCCCAATATGGGCTTGAACTCACAAGCTGTGAGATCTTGACCTGAGCCGAAGTCGAAAGCTTAACTGACTGAGCCACCCAGGTGCCCCTGAAGTGGTTATTTCTTGAATATGAGTTCTTTCATCAGAACTTGGAAAGTTCTTAGCCATTATCTTCAAATATAGCCTCTTTTTCACTCTCTGTTCTCCCCATTCAGGAAACTTTGATTAGAAACATGTTATATTTCTTATTCTATCTTCCATATTTCTTCACTCTCATTTATATTTCCCATCTGTGTTGCTTTATGTCCTGCAGTTTTTTGGGTACTTGCAATTCAGAAATGTCTCCAGTTTACTGATACCTCTTTTCAGCTGTGTTTCATATGCCCATCCACTGCGTTTTTTCATTTTGATGATTATATTTTCATTTTTAGAAGTTCTACTTAGTTCTGTTTCAAATTCATTCTCATCTTTTTAGGGAGCATTTGTTCTTTCATCATATATTTAATTTTTGTCTTTGAAAGTAAACAGTTTATTTCACACTACATATCTGATAATTCTATTATCTGAATTCTTAGGAGTATAATCCAACTACTTGTTTTGCTTATTAAACTCTTGCTCATGACAGACTTTTTTCCTTCTGAGTTTTCTCTTCAGAAGGTTTCTTTATAGGCATCTAGTGCAATCTGAGTATTTGTTCTTCAAAATTTTTGTATTTGCTTCTGTCAGACATCCTAGGGATATGCCAGGGATGCCTTCTTTTTATGAAGGTCTTACAAAGAATGCAAACATGAAGCCCAAACTTGCATGAGAGCAGTTGAATAGTTAAATGTTCTCAGAGCGTAATTTTTTTCCACATCTAGATCATAGACAGAAAGCAGGTAGTTGAATATTATTCTATTCTATTTTGCAATAAGGATATATCCCAAGGTCCTGGCATCATGAATGTTGATAAATTCCAACTTCCTAACTTTAGGGGCTATGTTTGCTCTCTTGTTTCCAGTTATGCATTAAAACCCAAAGCTTCTCAGTTTCTGAGTTTTAGAAACCTCTTTGGGTATGAAACCCATAATATAACCTCTTATCTTGGTGGCAACCCAACCAAATGTCTTTCACATACTGGAAAAAGAAACAAATAGAGAGAAACAATGTTTTTGAAGATAATTAGGCTTTCTGCTGAACACTGTATAAGCATTATCTTATTTAATTCCCAGAGCAATCTTAAGATGAGTATTATCCTCATTTTATGTATAAGAAATCAAAGCCTCAGAGAAGTTAAGTAATTTTTCAAAGTCACACAGCTAGTAAATTTTATAGATAGGCCATAAGCCTAAATTTAATAGATGCCACAGTCCAGGCTTTCTCTCATTATATATATGTATGTATATATACATATGTGTATATATATACATACATATATATAAAATATTATATAATATATATAATAGTATATAATATATAAAATATATAATATAAATATAATATATACTATTAAAATGTATTATTATATATTAGAATAGTATTTATATTGATATTATAATAAATGCTAAAATGTTTATTATACTATTAATGTATATAAAATGCTACCGCCTCCATATTTAAAAAAATGCCTTCCATTATCTGTGCTTCCCTTCAGTTAATGCCCAAATTCTCAACTTAATCACAAAACAGAGGGTTTTTGGAAGATTGGTGGACCATGACCCTATTCAGGACTCTTTACTGTCAGGCTTCCCCTCCATTGTACCCCAAGAACACTTCTGCTTTGGCTCCCAATGCTGCATCTATAGCCCTTGTCCACCTTGTCTTTGGCAGAACTTTTATTCCTCGACTCCTTGTTAAGTACTTCCCCCTTTAGCTTAAGTTCTGCCGATTCTTCATTTTCTCTGCTTTACATCTCTTCCTTTTTTCCATTCCAAAGTGATATGTATTTTCCCAAATTTCCTCATATTTATTCTGTTTGACCCTTCTTTTATTCCCTTCTTTTTATGATAGTCCTCACCCAATCCCATGGCTTTGACTTCCATTTGTAAGCAGGTGATTCTTGAATTTCCAGTTCTAGGTCAGGCCCTCACTCCAGCTCAGGCCCATATGTGCAACCACCAACCAGACATTTCCACTTGGATGACTCATAGAGAACCCAAATTCAACATACCCGTACCTCTACTCATCATATTTCCTCCTAAAACCCTGCCTTGGTCCTATCGTAGACAGTACCACATCAGTTTCCATTTCATGTATTCTCTGGCTTTCCCATAACTTCCATAGTTTGTACATCACCTAACAAATTTTCTCAGCCCATGGCTCTTCTAAACTCCACTTTCCTATGGCTTCATTTCCACAAACTTACTCTGCTGTTCCCCTTTCCTTGAATGCCTCTCCTTGTTTCTGGTTTCAAACCTTACCCAACCTTCAAAATCTACCTCAATTTAACTCCTACAAGAGCCATTCCTGACCTCTGATTCCTTTAAACAAACTTTATAGTACATTGTACTGTGCCATTGATGCTGTTGTTTCCCTTACCTTCTTGCTCTTTCCATTTTGGTGCATTCTGGTTCCACTGCAAACCAACAGCACTCACACTTATTTTCCTCCAGGTTTTTATCTGGTTACCAGTTGCTTTGTTCTCTGTGTAGCAGGCAAGAAGTATGGGGTATTAACACTCTCTGAAAACAGTTCTCAACCAATACATACTTAGCTCCCTCACTCTTTGGTAAAATAACTGAGTGGGTATCTTATGTTGGCCCCAGAGAATCCCCAGTAGAATTAAATCCTAGTTGCCCATAGTGATAGATGTCTTCTTAGGGCATTCATTGGCCACCCCTCTATTCCCTGTTCCATGTTCCTGTTCCAGTACTGGTATTTCCTGGAAGCATGTCTCAAATAAACTACTTGACTCAAATCCTTGTTTCAGGGTCTGCTTCTGGGAGATTCTAATTAGGAAGTGTGTGGTCTGTGTCTCTCCTAGCACACTCAGCTCCTGGAGGGCCAGGCTGGCCTTTATCTCTATCCATAGCTCTGGTTGAGCCTCTGCCCATCAAGAATGAGGAAATGGTAGGTTAATGAAGAGGCTTTGGAGATTAGGGAGAAGTAAGCTATGGCCTGCTCATGGTGTGTCTTGTCAGAAGAAGGATGTTGGACTCTCATCATGGGCTGAGGGGAAGGGGGGCGACTACTAAAGTCATATGAAGAGGACAACATCCAGAAATGAATGACAGGGGGAAGTGGAGGCCGTAGTGGTGTGGAGGCCAGCCTGGAAAAATACTGATGGATGTCAGTGACAAGACAATGGTTCAAAAAGCCAAGCTGAGACAGGTGAAGCTGCGGGTCATCGGTTGAGAAAAAGGGAAAGATTTACTCTTAAGAAAACAAAAGCAAAAAACAAAGAGTGAACCTTAAAGGATACTGCCACCACCTGGGCATGTCAATTCTACCTTCCGTCCCATGTAGGCCTCACTTTAACTATTACAACCTCATGGGGTTTCTTCAGGCTAGTAGCACCCAGAGCCCCATGCCCTGGGTGGGCACCAGTGCCTCTTCTGGGAGCCTAGGGCCTAGATAGCAGGACCTAGCCTCCTGAGTGTCCTGACCCTTATGTCAGGCACTTCCCAAATATCTGTTCTGCTAATACCCCAGTCTTTACCTCTGAGTTGTCCCTGACTCACTCTGGTTCTTTCCTCTCTGTCCCTCCAGGACAGGCCTGGGAGCCCAGTGAGGCTGGGAATTATTCTGAGTAGAGGGTGTTTCAAGCCTTCATTGCTGCCCTCCCCCTTCTGCAGGCTGGGATTGTATGAACAGCACACTTCTTCCAATAAACACCCCATCTGCATGCAGCTAAGCTAGAACTGAGGTTCTGGCCCTGGAGCAGGTTTTAGATGTGTCAGAATTAATCAAGGAGATGGGAGCAAGACCAGAAAGCCCCAGAAAGTCATGTCTTGAGGCCAGCATTTGGCTGAGATGCCTTCCTATCTGCCCCAGAGACAGGACTTCCAGCAGCTCTCACCCAGCCTGTCCAGGGAAGCAAGTGGAAATTCTGCAAGAAAGGTTCAAACTCTATAATGATAAGCACTGTGGGAGGAAGACAGGGAGCAGCATGGAAAGAAGAGGGTTGTCAGGCTTTTGAGAATTGTCCCTGGCAACTCTGTCCACTGAACCCAGAGATTTAAACTAGGTAGGAAGTACGTGAATTCAGGCTAAGCCCAAGAAAGGACATTATTGAAATCAATTTAATAAGGCAATGTTGGCCCCCCAACCCTCAAATCCCTGGGGTGAGAGGCAGAAAAGGCCCTTCTCCTTGGTAAAGACTGGTCTTTCCTTCCATGTTCCTTACCCTGGCTACTCTGGTTCCCTACCATCCCTTAGGTCTCTGCACTGATTCCAACACTTTACAGGAGCCCTGAATCAAGTCCTCCTCAACACCACTATGACCTCTTATCATCCCTAGAAATTATATTATTTATTTCCTTATTCTCCTCCTCCATAGCCTCCCCCTCCTCCTCCTCCTTATTTGAAACCAGAGATCAAGCCTTCTTTCTCTGGCCCTGCCACTAGACTGCACCTCAGGAACTTGGGCTACAGGGTCTGGCCAAGAAAACCAGAAGGGAAGAGGCATTCATAGATGAAGGGGTAGTGGGCATGGGAGTGGAGGGAGGGGAGGCAGAGGTTGGGAAGGGCTGAGGCAGGGGCAGAGCTGTGGTAGGTGACCCAGCTCAGCTAACTGCCTTCTTGCAGTGGTTTTCTGCCAACAGCCCCTCAGCTGAGGCAAGGTTTGGAGGAGAGGTCCCAAGGGAAGGAGCTCGGGCCTCAGGTCCCAGACCCCAATCCCACAGACCTCAGTTGAAAACCACTGGCCTGAGAAGTTTGACAAAGTTTCCCCTGGTGCTGACTGTGAAGCTGTGGTTACTCAGGGCTCCTGGCGAACCCTGGCAGAAATCACAGGAAGTGACTGGTATGGTAATTAGAGTGACCGAGTTCAGATCTAGGGTGGGGTGATTGCCATTGTTCTGTTTCTCATCTCTCCTTGGCCATAGATGAACCTCTCCCAGCCCCAGCTGGGGAGGGTTTGACCCCAACTCTGCTGTGGGTGGGATCACCATAGTTTCCCAATATCTGGTCTCTTGCCTTCTAGGGACATGGGGGGTTGTAGTTCCCCATTCCCTAGAAATTGACTGGTCATGTGACTTGCTTTGGCCAGTGCAATGTGAGCACGGGAACTGGTGTGCACCCTTTGTGGTGGAAAGATTAAACTGGCCGTGCTCACCTCTGCACCTCTCTCCCAGTGTGGCGGCTATGGCAGCACCTGGTGGTGCTGAGAAGCAACATTAAGACATTACACGGAAGGAAGAGCCTTCCTGCCCTGGAGAGTCACCCAGACTCAAGTCACTGCCACTAGAGGGTCATTTGTCACTGTATCATGCCCTGGCCTGACGGATACCAAGCTGAGCCCAAGGTGCCTTCTGTGTGGGGAATATGGGAAGAGGATAGAGGATACAAGAGTCGTCTTCCAGAACGTCGATAAAGCAATGGGGCAGGTGGGGGAGAGGGACAGAATAATCTTTCGGGTTTAATTCTGATGAGCAAGAAGAAATTAAGAAAGTGAGAGAGAGAGGAACCCTGATGAATTGGCACTGTGATATAGCCAGGGAAGTTTCCAGAAGCTCTGAGGAAAGTATTTGTTCAGTCAGTCCTTCTCCATCTGTTTGCCCCACAGTTATTTACCGAATGCCAGGCATGATCCTGTGACAGAGACACCAGGACAAAAATGGAAGGCCACTGCCCTTGAAAAGCTCATAGAGATCAGAGGTCTTGACGGCCTGGACTCCTGAGAGTTTTGCTGCTGGGAGAATCTTGTATGATTGTGATGACAAAAGGGAAGAGAAAGAGCTTGAGCTTCAATGTGAGGGGCACAGACGGGTGGATGCGGAAGGTGGAAACGAGGATCACTGCTCAGACTGAGAAAACCCAGTTACAACACAGTCCCCAATTCCGCTGATGTTAACTGAGCATCTGCACGTGCTAGGTGTTGTCCCAAGTGTTAGGAGGATGCAAAGGTAAGCAAGGCCTGGAGACGACAGGCATGCAGTATTGGTTTAACCGATAATGCAGTATGAAACACTGATGTGACAAGAGTGATGAAGGAGGGGTTAATATGGAGTGAGGGAATCTGCCTAGGCATTCGGAAAGGCCCTGAAGTGTGAAGACAGAATAGGAGTTTACCATTCACCATTCAGGTATTTATTCATTCATTAAATCTCCCTTTTTGGCCCTCGTAAACCTGGAAGAGGACTGCCTGGAAGAAGCCATGCCCAGATGCAAGAGCCCAGGGGCAGGCTAAATAAGGGCAGGCATCTCCCTAGGGCAGGGGCAGCAGGAACCATGCATCCTGGTTACAAGAAGAAGCCACCAGCCTGAGTGAAACAATAGCTTGAGGGGTGAGGTGAGGGCTTTGGAAGGAGACAAACCACATGTCAAAATCCAAAGACTGGGATCGGGTCAGAAAGGGAGTAAAGGTGGCTTGTGGGTTTTCAGGGAGAAGCCTGAACCATGTCCAAAGCCTTGATGTGCCGGTTGCATTAAAGGGGTAGGGGGGAGTTACTGATCACGATGTGCTGGACTGATTTGGACAAAGAAAATTTTATTAAGTATAAAAATCACAAAATGGACCCATTTTTGCTAAAAAGAGAGAGATACACCTAAGAGAAAGGTTAGCTGCTTCTCCGGAATGGGCTTTGTTCACTACCAGGGAGCGTCAACCCTCATTGCCCCGAAATGGGCAGCGAGCAGCTGTGTCCCAAGGTGTGAGCTCTGGGTTCTGACTACTGAGTCTGGCTGCTTTGAGGGCAGCCGCCAAGATCTGAGTTTCTGTGTCTGGGGCCCTTGGACTGCCCTGCTCACACCCTGTGAAGGGCTGGGTGCTCCTGGGGCCTTCTGAACCTGCTGCAGACAAGGTTGGTTCCCAGAGGCTCAGCTTCTGGGCCCCAGAACTTCTGTGCCCAGACTTCCCACCTCTTAGGCCAGGACTCCAGGGCGTCATGGCACTTTTCACATGTGTGTGTGATTTTTTTTGGTTTCTATTGGTCTTTTTCTGTCTTAATTAAATTCCTTTTGGAAAAAATCCATCTCCACAGAACTGAGGGATTAGAAGTTTTTCAGTTTGTTTTTAATTTTTGTTTTCACCCCATCTGTGCCATGGCTTGGGGCCCTTCAGTGAGCTGACTTTCATGTTGGGGACAGCAGGCACCTGAATGAGTAGTGTGTATACGGGGGTGTTCAGTGAGGTGACAATGTGAGACCAGACAGACAGCAAAGCCAAGAAAAATGTCTTCCTCTTAAGCTTACGTTACCTACTCTTAAATGCCCATCCTTGGGGAGCTTCCCAAAGGATTGGAGCCCCAAAGCCCACGACTGTCAGACTGACTACCCCCACGTTGGCCCCCTCTCTTCTAAGCCCTCCCCTCTCCTCCTGTGTGGCCAAAGGCCCAGCCTGGACACTCCATCTTCAAAGGGAGGAAGACAAAGCCTGCTTGTTGCTCTGTATTTGTCTTGGGAGCTCCTGTTCCTAGGAGAGCCTCCTGCCTCCCAGGCCAGGAATAGCACTGAGTCTACACGGCCAGCCTGCCTGCCCCGCCAGACCTTCTGAATTGCTTGTTTTTATTAAAATTCTTCTGCACGCGCAATCCCGGACGTGTCGTGTGATCTTGATGAGGTGGTGTGGGGACCGGGGAGAGGACGGCCCAGGCTTATTCGGCTTGGTGTTATTTGGCCTGCCTTTCCAGAGTAGTAGAGAATGGAAGTCCATAAAAGTGACCCACGATCGGTGCCCCAGAGTGTGGCGGGGTGTGACACAAAGTCCATGGCAGGCCTCAGCCCCTAGATGATACAGAAAACGCTCTGGAGAGCCACGGGGGTGGACAAAAGACAGGTCCTGAACTGTGGGGCAAAAGCGTGTGTAAGTGTTCCCTCTTGGCTCTTACCTGCCGGCCCCTGCAGGGTGCCGGGCAGCTTGGCAGCTTTCTCCTGGCCATGAGTGGCACTCTGAAGCAGGCAAGGGCTGCTTGTGACCATGTGGGCAGTATGAGCCTGCTGGGGCCGAGTTGGGCTCCTCCTGGCTTCCAGTTTGCCTCAGGTGTGGCCTGTGTGCAGGCTCTCAACCCGGTGCTCTTCAAGGCTACATGTGCCACCTTACCAGGGCCCGGACACTTCTCAGCATTCCCCCAGCTGGTCCTGGAGGGTGGCATTGGCTCCAAACTCCAGAGTAAGACCTGCTCTCTCTAGTTGGAGTTATGCACAGAAACAGTTCCATCATTCTAGCCCATTTACCTGGAGATTGATTTTCCTTCTTGCCCCCACTGGTCTCCATTCTACTGGGCCTTGAAGCCCGTCATTCTCCCAGAGGCCCTCGGTGAGACAGGCAGTGATGGCAGACAATGGCATAGGTGCTCCAGCCAAAGAGTGCACTTTTCAATGTCACGGTTGAAGACCTCAGCTTGTGCTCCCAACAGTCTGGGCTCCGAGCCCCTGCTGAGGTGACCACCCCACAAGACCTGTGGGGATGTGGTGGAGGGCGTAGGAGTGGGGGAGCAGTTTTTAAGTCAGGAAATTGCAAAAGTTCCAGCGTCTGCAGCCAAAGGCTCAGTGTGGAAAATTTCAGGCTCCAAGCAGGCTTCCAGAGGAGGGGAAAAGGAGCCCAGGGGCCAAGATGCTTGTCCCGGGCTTCCTAGGCCTGGGCCCTCCCCCCAGCATGGCAGGAGGTGTGGTGAGGGCACGGGGCGGCAGAAAGCCAGAGATCCAGGGCAAGGTGCTGGCTCACGCACCTTCCCTGACCATGAGGGGTTTGTACTGGTCAGAGAGAAAAACATACAAGAGGGTCCTAGTTCCCAGGAGAGTGTTAAAGGGGAATCTTAGCCCTAGTCTTCAAAGGGAAACTGAGGCACAATGTGATGAAATTTGCTCTAGATACGACCAGAGTTTCGGCATGGTGACTGTCTGCCCCACATAAGCGGGGAGCATGCTAGTCGGGCATAGAAAGAGAGGTACAATCATGGGGAAGGTTTAGGGTGGGAGTGGCAGTCTGGGGGGTGCCTTCCCCTCTCCGTGGGTTCCTTGCAAGGGCTTCCTCTAGGAAGAGCTAAGGCTCAGGGTAGCCAGGACAATGATGGGCTGGATGAAATGGGGGGTGTGTGGGAGGGGGACCAGGCATAGAGAACAAGAAAGGTTGCAGCCCTGCCCAGGCTGCCCTCAAGACTTCCTCCTGTCTGCCCCGGCCTCCTCTGCAATGCCCCCTGCAAGCCCCCACCTCCAGCAGGGGAGCCCCAAGTGGCAGGGCTCCCGCCTATCATCAGGAATCACCTGGGCCCCACAGGCACCCTGCTGACCCTGCATCCGGGCCAGAACCATTTGACTGGGCCTGGGGGGTGGGACGCAGACCGCCACCAGCATCTCTACTACTTGCGCGGGCCTCCTCAGGGCTCCTGGAGCAGGGCCGAGAGCGTGCAGCCCGCCGGCTTGTGGCTGGGGATTTCACTTGGAGCCGCTACATTTGGAACCCATTATTTAATCATTAATTTCCTCCTCTCGTCGCCCCCTCCACCCCGCCTCGGCTCTGCGCCCCCGCCCCAGATTAGATCTCCACGTGGTGCTTTGCAATGATCCCTGACAGGGCTTCTGTGCTAGGGATGGGGAGGCGGGGAGGGTGGCTGGGGCTATCCCAGGCTGCTTAGTCGTAGGGCTGAGAGAGGAGATGGAGCGGCCCAGGGCCTGGATCTGCAGGGGTGAAGGGTGCTAAGTGGCCAGAGCCTGACCCCAGGAACTCAGGGTATGAGCTGTGCCTGCCTAGAGGGTGTCAGAGCAGGGGCATCTTCCCAGAGGCTGGCTCGGGTTGTCAAGCCAACCCAGCTCTGGCACTTTTGGAGGCCAAGGGCTCCTGAACCCCTGTAAGGCCTCTGTGGAAGGATGAGACCCAGTATGTCCCCTCCTACCCCAAGTCCCTGCCACTTTCTCCCATGGGGGTTCATGGAGGAGGAGAGGAAGCAAGTGGGGAAGTGAGACCATACTCGGTAAGCTGAGTCAGGGCCCATCACTGTTTGAGGACCAATCTCCACCCTTGGCCCCAGGCCCAGCCAGGTAATAGGCATGCGCCCTTCTCTGGGGAGCTTCCAGTCTATGAAGAGTAGACTCACAAAGAGGGATTAGACCTCAGCCCCGAATATAGAGCACTGGGCCCGGTTCCAGGGGAGACCAGTGAGCTGGGCCTCTACTGGGCTTTGTAGAACATATGGCAGGCGAGGAAAAGGGTACACATCCTTTTTCTAGTCTCTCCACATGCACTTCATCATATCTGAGAGATCTGATGGATGGCCGGGACCTGAGCAAGTCCCTCTCCTGGTGAGGGGCAGCCCTGAGGACAATGTGCACCTGGGGAGGGAGCGAGGGCACTGACATCAGGGAAAGAGGGAAGGAACAGGTTTTTAGGGCCCCTGCCATGTACCTTGCCACCATCATTGTTGCCGTCATCACTAGCAGCAGCAGCACGACAAACCCTTCAATTGTGCTTTTCTGTGCAAACATTGTTCTCAGCATTTAACATGTGGTACCTCATTGCGGTCCTCCCAGCAGACCTAAGACAGAGGCTCTACGCTGATGCTTACCTTAAAGATGGGGCCATTGAAGGGCACCTGGGTGGCTCAGTCGGTTAAGTGTCCAACTTTGGCTCAGGTCATGATCTCATGGTTTGTGAGTTTGAGCCCCGTGTCAGGTTCTGTGCTGACAGCTTGGAGCCTGGAGCCTGCTTTGAATTCTGTCTCTCCCTCTCTCTCTGCCCCTCCCCCACGTACACTCTGTCTCTCTCTTACTCTCAAAAATAAATAAACATTAAAAAAGTAAAAAAAAAAAAAAAAAGATGGGGCCATTGAGTCTCAGAGATGTGAAGTAACTTGCTCTAAGTGAGAAGAGGCAGGACCAGATCTGAAGTCCATGATCTTTCTCATACCCAGAGGTCTTCTAACTATGGCTTCATGGTTAGCAGGGCTCAGGTCTGAACACAGCCCACCTCATACTCCCTGCACCCTGGCCCTGGAGGAAGCTGGTCAACCAGGGGATGCACTGGCTCATCTCAGCAGGACAGGGAGCTCCTCTTGCCCACAGCCCTCCTCACAGCAAAATGCCCTCCCTCATACCCTTATTCTGAAACATCTACTTTCTTCCAAGACCCAGCTCAGTGCTAAGCCCTCCCTGAAATTCCCATCCCTTCTCCATGGTCTTAATAACTCTTGAAGTCTGAGACCCATCACTTGCCTTATGCCGTCCTCCACTAGTTCCCTGTTCTCCGGATGTTCCAGGCCAGGAAGCCATTGAGGGCAGAAAGATCATCAGCCTCCTGGTGAGCATCAGTGGACCCCTGCAGCAGGGGTGAGGACCAGAAACCAGGATGCTCAGGCTCTAGCTCTGTGCCCCACTGCCTTACCACTGCCCATCCCCGCCCCAGAGGGTATTAACAGGGGTGGGAAGCCGGGGGCGGGGGTGGGCTGGCAGGCTCCCTTTTCTCCTTTTCTTCTTTTCTTCACACACTCACTGACCACACTTGCTGCTGATTGCTGGCTGAGCCTGGTTGTTTTGTTGTGTTTTTGCTTCCTAGCCTCTGAACCTTTTCACTGAGCTTGGAGGAATCCTAACTGAATGAGTCCTAGAGAAGGCAGATCTCATCTCTCTCTACAGTTATGGGAACCAGATACTTTCTGTGTAGTTGGGACATGGGTGCTTGATCCAGCCTGGGCCAGTTGGAGGCACCTACCTGGACTTTAAACTCAGGGAAGGGAAGGGTTTTTCTGGTGGTGGCTGCAGCAGGACCATCAGGTGTTAGGACCCCATGCTTTGGGGTGCGCTCTGGCTTTTCAGCCTTCCCTGAACCCACATGTCTTCTGAGCCTGTCTTTTCATCCTCTGGGTAATTCTGGGAAATACTGAATAGCCTTTCTCTGCTTAACCAGCCAGATTAAGTTTCTGTTTCTTGCAACTGAGAGTCTGGATTCTCAGGGCCTTTCTCTGCTAATTTTCCACCCATACCTTGGAGCCTTCTTGGCCTGCAGTCAGATACAGTGTGACAAGATACCAAGTTGATATTCTTTCCAGTGTGGTTTCCCAAGTCAAATACCTACTCTTTCCCAGAAGACTCTAGGAAAAAAGTAAGGACCCATGACGTAATGGGCGAAAATAAGCTTTGGAGCAGCCAGAGTCAGTGTTGAGATCCTGCCCTTCCCTTTCACAAGTGATATATTACTTAACCTCTTTGAGCAGTAGGTTTTTTAAATGCGCAAAGTAAATTTAGTAAGACTTGCTTGATAAGAGTTGTTGCAAAGGTTAAATGAGAAGATTAATGAACACAAAGCACCTAACGTGGTGCCTGACCCATAAGAGGCACCCAACATTTATTTACCTAGTAAGTATTTTCTAACTACTGGCTCCTCTTTATGCCCTTTGCCATGTGAATTTGTGGTCCCTCCCATTAGAGGTAGAGTATACTTTGCCAGCCCTCAACTGTGTGGGCTTCTCTGTGTCACTTGCTTTGGCTAGTAGGATGTTTGCAGATGTGATGCAGACAGAGACTTGAAGTGTGCTCGCACAGTTGATCTTACCCTCTTGGCATTCTACTGTCACTACTGGAAGGACATGCTCTGGGCAGGTGCTAGACCTGGGAGGATGAAAAACACATGGAGCCGACCCAGTCTAGAGCTTGAAGCCAAGACCAGCTGATCTTCAGGTGCAGGATTAAGAATGAATGATTGTTGTTTTAAACCATGGACTTTTGGGATGATTTATTATGCAGCACGGTTGCTAACTGACACACTCACTACCACGAAGTCGAAAGACAGGTAATCCACCTTCTACTCTGCCATTAGAGAGACCCATGCTTTTTCTACCATTCTGCTTTGCTATCTTCGGTGTATGAAATTTTTCCTCATTGCTGCATACTGATTCCTGTACCTCTGAATGTCATGTCAATGTTCCAGGCCAGGAGAGAGATGAAAGGTGAAGGATGAAGGACAAAAGCTGAAAAGGAGTGTATCGGCTGAGTCTGCCCCTTCAACAAGCTTTCCCAGAAGCCCTACCCACTATATATTTTATATATTATATCTTATTGTCTCACTTATATTTTATTATCCAGAACACTGTCTTAATGCCACCCTACCCACAAGGGATTCTAGGAAGCTGAATAATTTCAGTGAGTTCCATCACTTCCCTGAACAGATTTGAGATTCTGTTAGTAAGGGAGGGAGGACAATATCTGCTTCAGATTTACTGAGAACCTACAATGTGCCAGGGAGTGTGCTGAGAGCTGGAGATGCGGCTGGCCTAGGGGTGTGGAAAAGATGTGGGCATAACAGGGAGGTGCATTTTTCTCTACTGTCCTGTATTGAGGAAAATCTTGCGTGGGCTCTGTACTGTCAAGTGGGAAACAGGCATGGGGAGTGCTTCCCTCCTCAGCATCCCATCCCTACCTTCCCCTTCAGATCGCTATATCCCTGGAATATTGCAGTGCTGGTGGGGTTCCACTCTGGAGGAGCTGGATGGGGATTGAGTGGACACAAAGCATTGAGAAGAGCTTATTTTTCTCTGGATAGTCAATAACCAACATTCTGGCTGCTGCCCATAGCAAGTGCTGTTGGGATCTTAGGGAGGATACCTAGGGGACTCTTTCAAGTGGAGATCAGGAGTTTGGGGTTGTACCAACTTGGCTTCCACATGGCTTTCTGCTATTGGTAATGAAAGATACCTACCAAAGAGAGGCCAGGGATTTCCAGATGCTGATACCAGCCCTGGATACATGGTATCTCTGAGTATAATGCCTTCTTTCCTGTCCAGCCCCACCCATCTCTTCATGTCTCCCTTTCTCTCCCTTTGCCTGAATCTGGGGGATCCTATCTAGACTCATCATTTATTCCCTCCTCTCAGGGTCTATGCTTGAAACTACCAAAAGTCTATTTCTGCTGTTCTACTGAAACAGCCTTTTCAGGAAGCATGCATGCTTTATAATACAAGTAAAATGGGAGAAAGTCATGGGATGAAAATACTGAAATGAAAAAGTGCAACAATAAAGATCTTAAAATCCTATCATTTGCATAAATAGGCTATTTCACTATAACATGATAAAAGCTAGGGAAGCCTAACCCAGATAGAGGTGTCTACCCGGCTTGAGGGAAAGGAGGGAGGGCAGAGTCTGAAATACTCATTTGTTCATCATTATTTATTGGCACCTGCTTGGTGCCAGGCGCTGTCCTTGGTGCTGGGACAAGAGACTTTAAGCAGGTGCATGGCAGAGGGTATTGTCCTGGCAGAGGGGACAGCCAGTGTGGACACAGGGAGAGGGCAGAACACTCATGGAATTACAAATGGTACAAAGTGGGTACAAGAATGTACGTAAAGTGGGAGTGTCGGGACATGATGCTAGAGTGATAGGAGAGTGTCCGGTCAGGTAGGACATTTGGGGACATAGTTGCGAACTTGACCTCTATTATGAGAGCTGAGGAAAAACATTGATGGATTTTAATGCAAGGCAGGGGTTGGTATCTGAGGAGAGGTAGATAACTTGGCTGTGATCTGGAGCATGTCTCTGAGGGGGCCTGGAGTGCGTACATCAGGACTCCCACCCCAGCCAGAGGCAGCAGGCATAGAGAGAAAGGGACAGATGGGAGCAACGAGTAAAGCAAAGAAGCTATGTATATGTGTTTTCTCCTCTTCGAGAAAGGTCAATAGGGCAGGTCAAATGGCACCACCGTTTTTCCTTCTTTAGACCAGGCCTAGTGTTCCTCAGGGGAAGACTCAGCCAGCATGGGGAGGCAGGAGTGAGGGGAGGTAAGAGAAAGGAGCTGTGGGCCAAAAGTGAACTCTAGTCTATAATGAGCAGGGACACAAGATGGGAGCAGGTTCAAACACTGAATGACCCTGTCTTCCCACCGGGTGGGTCCACCACCTTCTCCCTCCTGCTCTCCGCCAAACCTGGAGATGTCTCGTTGCCTGTAAGCCACTTAAGGAGCCTTAGAGATCTCCATACAGGAAGGATCATTCATGCATTGGCTGCCCTTGTTCTGGCTCTAACCTCCTGCAGACGATCCCCCAGCAGCCCACTGTAGGGAGACCCACCCCCAACTTTCCTTCACCCTCTGATCAGAGGCTAGACAGACCCCCCCCTTCCTTGGCCCCCTGGTCCAGGGCCTCCTGCAGATCCCTGCCCACAGCCTCCATCTGGCCTTCAAGGCATCACTTCATTTTCTTTGGCTGTTTCTTTTTCCTCTTTCCACATACCTGGTTGGCTTCCAGGATCAGCCGAGGCTCAGACTTGGCTATATGGAAATAGAGATAGACACAGTCCCTCTATTATTTAATTTAGTGAAAGAAAAAAAAAGAAAGAAGAATTCTTGGCTAGGGTGGTACCTCTCAAGCCAGGAGACCCCACCAAAGACCCTGTAGCTTGGACAGGAAATGGCCAACAAGGATCTCCCTTCCAAGCTCAAATGGCCTTCTCACCCCACCTCAGGTCCTCTTTTCTGGCAGACTTCAGGCCTCCTGATTGCCCTCTACCTCCCACCTCCCAGGCCTCCCTTGCTCCCAACCCCCCAGGGCTGCAGCCCCTGCCAAGCCCTGGCAGTGACACATTGCTCAGTCCCCGTCTGGGGCCCTCCCAGCTCCAGCGACCTCTGGATGCCCCCCCAGGCCCACCACACGCTATGGGCTGTTCCAGCCGAAATTCCCTTGCACTGTGGAAAGAGGAAATGAGAGCAGGGGTGGGGGCAATGGATAGCAGAAAAAATAAAATGAGATGGAACCAAGTCCTGGAAGGAGAGAGAACTGAAGGAAGAAAGAGGCGGGAATTGGCTTGTGTGGCTGGGGCTACCCTGGGGCCATGGCAGTGGGTCTTGTCAGGTCATACTCAAAGGAAGCCTGGTCCACACTCCCCTGTGACAATGGCTAGAGATGAATCTTGTCTTGGCCTGGTTTTGGTAAGTCTTTTGCCCTGCCTTTTCTTGAATAGGCATTGCTGTCCACCAGAGTAGCCAGGGGACATCTAAGACCCCTGAGGAAGTGGGAGAAGTGTCTGGGCTGGCTGGCCCCATAGCAGGAGCTCTGGGACAGCAGCCCTCCCCACAATGTCCCGGTGGGTTTGGCATCCCTATCACTGTTCCTGGCCCCCCTTCCTCACTTTTTGACCCTGATTCCCAGCACCCACCCAGGGCCTCTCACACTCCACTGCCTTCTCCCTGCCCTGAAAAGAGCATCCCACCCTCTAGACTTCACAGCACCCTGTCATTTTGCACCTTTATCAACCCACTAACTGCCTTCCAAAATGCATCATGGTGATTGTGTGACTACTGTATTGTGTCTACAAAGCTCTTTGGGAATGGGTTCTTAGTACCTATCTCTGTTCCCAAGTGTGGGATTCCCTGGAATAGCTGTATCCAGGAACAGAGAAGGATGTCCTACCTCTCACCTGGGTCAAGGAAGAGTCACCAGAGAATAGCCCAATTCCTGGCTGAGGGGCCCAGGGGACATTGGTCTATCACCAACCTCGCTGATGGTAGAAACAGTACTAAGTAGTTGCTTAAAGAATTAAATAGACTTATAAAAGCATACATTAGATTGACCCACACTAAAGTATAAATGACTAAGAATTTCATTGCTGTCCCCCAACTGGGTGCTCCCATTAGTGATGAAAATGCTCAATAAACTAAGAAGAGAGAGAAATGTGCTCAGCCTGGGACACTTGATGGAGTGATGGGAGTCTTCTAAAACTGGCTGTGGTGATGACTGCAGACGCTATGAGCTTGCAGAAATCATTGACAACGTTGCCAGTGACTATAATGGTGTGTAAGTTATACCTCAATACAGCTATAAAGAAACCAAAATGATAATGCTCCTTAATCTATGTCCTCCATGGGGTCATTTCTGCCAGCACTGTGGAGGCATGCGCAGCAGGTGAGGGGGTACTGTGATGAGAGTCTGGTGTCCCCTGAGCCCCTCAGCCAGGGGTCAGGTCACTGCAAGCAAGAGGTAGAATGTTCTGCTCTGTTCCTGGTCCAACTACACCAGGGAATACTACACTCAGAAATCACTGGGATTCTGACCCTGTGCTTTGATCCCTATTTGATTTCAAATGATTAGAAACAGAAAGTGTATATGTATGTGAGTGTGCACATTTGCATGTGAGCATATGAGTGAGTGTAAGGGTATGTGCCTGGGTATGCCTGTGAACGAGTGTGTAAATACCCATGTGTGTGTTCATTGTCTGTGATCTGCACCCTGAGCCTCCATCAGCGGCTCTCTGCCAGGGGCGAGAGGTGGTTCAGTGGATGAAACAACTGTCCGTGGACTGGACAGCAGGGAGGGTGCTTAAAGGCTGACAGCAGCCTGTAGCCATCTTGGAAGAATAGAACCACCTGAGATCCTCTCCATGCTCCACACACCTTGCCATCCGCATGTGCGTGCGCGCGCGCGCGCACACACACACACACACACACACACACACACACACTGCACTGCTCTGGATACTGAGACCATAGTCATCAAGAGAGCTGCAGCCACTTCCGGGCCCAAGACACTAAGGAGTGGAGTGGAACCTGAGTTCTCCCCTTGGCCCTCTTGCTGCCATCATGCCATCACAAGGAGGACAAAGTGGAAGAAATAACAAATGGATGGTCCTCAAATCTTTTAATGTCGATGCAGGATACGTTTCTTGTCTAGCACAGGGTAGAGCAAAAACAGTGGACACACCATCCTGAGTGGATCTTAGCCAGAAACTCTTGCCCTCACCCCCATTCCATTAAAGCATAAATCACAAGGTCCAGACCCCTTTGCAACCATCCCTCTATCCACCAGCTCATTTGCTCTGTGAGCATTTACCGGGCACCTACTAGATGCCAGGCATTGTGCCAGGCCCTGAGAAGGCAGTGGCAAGGAGTGCAACCTGCCACCCTCAGGGAGGTCACAATCTGCTGGAGAAGACAGAGAAGCTGCTAGATCTACACAGTCACAGAGACTGAGTGTGTGTAGGTGTATGTGTGTGAGCGTGTGCCGTGAGAAGGGTGGGTAGCGTATGGGGCTTCTTGGAACAGGGTCACCCAACTGAGCTTCAGAGAAGGAAGGCTGGTCAAGAGAAGCTTCCAACAGGAGGTGATTCTGGGTGAGTAGGAGTTTGTCTGGCAGACAAGGGGAGAGAGCGTAGCAGGAAAGAGGGAGCAGCCTTTGTATACCTGCCAGTGAGATAGACCTTGACCTGCACTGGAGCTGTAGGCCGGACAGAAGGATGGATGGCTTCCACAGGCTCCTCAACATGCTGGAGGAAGAGGACAGGCTTTGGACTCAACACTGAGACTACAATGCCACCCAAGTGCCCAACCCCATGGAAGTCCCAGCCAGACTCCCTGCTATGTCTGTGGAGGCTGGAATGTTTAAGAGGAAAGAAATTGGGATGCAGTTGGCTCTGCAGACTGGTAGAAACTGCTCTGGCCCTGGGCCTGTTCACGGACTGGTGGTTGAAAAACGCTGGGCCAGAGGATCTCTAACATTCCATAAAGCTAATGTTCCAGCCTTCCTGGTCGGCAAGCTGCAATGCTAGGTCATTTTCGCCAAAATGTCAGGGAGCTCTGGATGAAACCGTGCCAGAGAGTGTGGGAGAGTACAGGCCAGATGGCCCCTCGAGGGGGGGCCCAGACAATGGCATCACGGTCCTTGCCCTCGAGGCACCACCACCTGATGGGGAGCACAGGGGCCCCTCTTGCTCCCTCAAAAGCAGCCAAGAAGATATAAGGGGCAAAGGAGGCTCCTCTCTGAGGCCTGAGGTTCTGGCTGAACAGTGGCCCTAAGGAGCTGGGCTCAGGGCCAGAGGCACCCACACAACTCCACTCTCAGCCACCAGCATGGTCACAGATGTTCTGAATCTTTTCATCCCATTGAGTGTGTCACCAAAAATTTCATGTTTTGAAAGTGTGCCTGGAGCACAAACATCTAAAGCGCTATGTGACTGACGTGAAGCGTGGTGAAGATTCTTGGAAGAAGAGCAGAATGTGGGGATGTTAAAGACACCCCGTTCTGCACAGTCGTCTTTGAGCAGGTGAGCAGGAGGTGAACTGGGATCCCCATGATGGCGAGAGCATGGCTGTACCCAGAAACAAGAGAATCCAAATGTCTGACCGTCCCAGTGAGTTGAAAGCAGGCAACTTCAGCTCTACTTGGAGTTGTGAACGACAGCATTGTGCTCATCCCAGTTCCCAATCTTTGCCTGTGTCCCTTCTTTGGCTGGAGCACTGTCCCTGCCATGTACCAACCCACCCTTCTGAGGCCAGCTCTTGTCTGCAGCCCTCTGAGGTTCCCCGTGGCTCTTGCCACACTATGTCCTGGCTTTTAGTAAGTTGCTGGGAAGCTGTGCCAGCGCCTAAGAGCCCTCAGAGAGCAGACGGTCTCTTGCTCAGTGTATCCCTGAGGTCCGCCTGTGGCATGTCCAGTGCCAGTACATAGCAGTGGTGCCCAAGAAATGTCTGGGCAGAGGTTTTCATTCTCCAGCCCATATAATTTATGTTCCCCTCCAGATGGACCAGTTGCTGTGTTCTCCAGGTTGCAAACCTTATCTTCCCAGCTAGAATGGAAGCAAATTAAGGGCTATATCGCTTCCTCTTTTACTTTGTAGAGTCCCAAAACGACTGAGTTGGCAGTCTCTCAGGAATCATTGATGGCTCCCCAGATTCACTTAGAGAAAACCAGGGCCTGGGTGCAGGGGAGCGTGGTACAGGGAGAAGTACTTTTGTGTGTAGCATTATACCTGGTCTTGAAGGAGAGGTAGATCCTACTGGTAGGATGTGAGTCTCATAAACATATTAATCCTGCTTTATTAGCAATGTCATCCAGATGCTCCTTGCTTTTGTAGTTATTTTATTAATTAAAAGGTGACATGGGCATGTTCAATCTCCCATAATGCCACACTCCTATCAATTTCTCCTTGCGTATTTAAAGTTCATCGGTATGTTAATAGGCACATAAATCTTTATGAGTACTGAAGCGGACATACCCTCTAGCATTTATCAGGTAACCGTGTGTCCAGGCACATTGTTTAGTAGCCTTGTGCCTTCTGCTATCTTCTTCTTTTTCCTCATTTGGTAGGCATCCTTTTGCTTCTGAATCATCTGTGCCTCTTTCGTACAGGTGTGTCTTTTGTGATTGGCATATAATAATATTATCATACTTTTGTTATCATAGGTAATCATACTTCATTCATGTTGTTTACAGTTCCATTTGGGGCCCTGTTTCACATCCTTTATAGCTTTCATTTGCTATAGGCACTGTATTTCCTGGCTTTTTCCCCCAGTTGGCATCAAGTCGGGGTGGAGAGAGATGAGAGGCCATCTGGGGGTGACAGCTCATATCTGGGGCACACTTTGGGGGCTTGCCCAGAGTTTTTATTGTCAGGGCAGTACCCAGACGTGACATACATTACATTGTCATCCAGGAGCATGTCCTTACTACAAAAGCCAAACTCTAGCCCGTGTGAGCTGCTGGGAGGCCCTAGAATCCACCTCAAAGTTGGAGGGAAGCCGGGAAGCTCTCTGAACTTGATTTACAACCTGTGGGGGCAGCTCCCTCCAATACTGGATGCCTCAGACAGAGAACTGAGGTCGCTCAGGGTTATGTCAACTCAGCAAAGTAAGTCTAACTGAGTCCCTGGTGAAAACAGCAGGCCTTGATACATAAACAATTTCTTTAAAAATTAGAGTCTTTCCTGGAAGGGGAAGGGAGATTCCTGCCAGATTCCCTTTAGCTTCCACGACCCTGATTCACCTGCTGACATGCTTCTCTGACCCTGGGGCTGTTTCAAAGGGTGTGTGCTTCCAGAAATCTAGGGTCCCATTGTGACTTTCATGGGCTCTAAGCATTGTTGCCTTTGTGGGCCTCCTCCTCCATAAAACGTGTGTATGTACACACACACACGCACACACACACGTAAAATTACATTTTACAACAGTGCTAATATAAAGATTTATTCTGTTATTATAGGTCACTATTTTTATATTATTTTTTTCTTCTGATTTTAAAAGGCAAAATGAAAGGATTTGCATGAGCCCCTAAAATTATTGGGAGCCCTTGGCACTGTAGCCCCTATGCCTAATGGATAAATGGGCCTTGCAGAAACCAGGACCATGTGTAGGGACTGGCTAATCCAGAGGGGCGAGGGCAAGAGCTTCAGACTGTGGTCAGAACTTTGGGGTGTCTGCGTCAGAGCCAGAGAGCTCAGACTGAGAGGAAGATGATAGGTCAGTCAGATAGTAGGAGCATAGATTGTCTCAAAGTCACAAATGTCTCTCCATCTGTGACAGGCACAAAGCCTGCCTACCCTTGAATGGGCATGTGGTGATGTGGAAAGGTGCTGGAATGCCCTTAAGATTTCTGACCACAACCAACAAGAAGGAGAAAAGGCCTCCACTCCTACGCTGGGAGCTGAGAGGTTTTGTTTGGAGCCACAGTCACATGCTGAGGGGGAAATACTCCGCAATTCAAGCCCTCCCGGGGCAAGCTGCTGCCAGAGGGGGCCCAGGGGAAGCCTTGATGCTGGTTTTCATTAGAGGAGATCCCATTCTCTAAGTGAGGCTTCATTATGTATTTTTTAACACTTATTTATTTTTGAGAGAAAGAGAGAGAGAGCATGAGCGAGCGCACGCACACAAGTGGGAGAGGGGCAGAGAGAGAGGGAGACAGAGGATCCAAAACAGGCTCTGCACTGACAGCAGTGAGCCTGGATGCAGGGGTCAAACTCACGAACCATGAGAACTCATGATACTGACCTGAGCCTATGTCGGACGCTCAACCGACTGAGCCACCCAGGTGCCCCCAATAATCATGGTTCTTTTAAAACAGAGTCTCTCAACCTCAACACTAAGGGCATATTGGGTGGGATAATTCCCAGGGAGAGAGGGCCACCCTATGCATTGTGGGATATTAAAGCAACATCCCCAGCCTCAACTTGCTAGATTCCAGTAGCAACTCCCCTCCTAAGTTGTGACAATGCAAAGTATCTCCAGACCTTGCCAAGTGTTCCTGGGGGCAAACTCGTCCCCAGTAGAAAACCACTGTTTTTAGATAGACAATAAGGAGTACATTTTAGGACATCAGGGGTCATGGGTTACCCTGAATGTTCCTTAACACTTAGATATTACCACGGCCACCCGCTGGCAAGTTTTCCTCCATTCCTTCCTGTCCCACTTTCACATAAAGTCTAAGCAGATTTTTCTGACCCTACACTTTCTGTGAGATCAGAGGGATGCAGATTATTTGGCACATAACTAACCATTTGCTTCAAAGCAGGGAGGTGTTCCGAACTTTTTATAACTTACTTCTCTTGGGGTTAAATTATTGACCATTGTGAGCCTCAATCATAAACCTATTATCTCATTTGAGGAAAATGGGGAGTCTCCCTGTGTCCTATAGTAGCAACATATAACAAACTGGCCTGATTTGGGGAAGAGTCGTTTCTCACAAGAATTTTGTCAGTCTTGTATGTCTTATTTGCTACAACTTGCAAATTCACCTTTAGGGAAAGACGTACAAAATTTCTCGTGCCACTGACCTCTTTACAATAGAAAGCTATTAGATTTCGTTAATCCTATTTATTCTGCGAAAGAAATTAGTTATTTAATTCTACAATAAGAATTATGGGGTGTTAGACCTGTTAAGGGACATGAGCACTATAAACTCATGGGAAGAAAGGTGCCCTCAGATTCTTGTAGTCAGTATCATTAATTCATAAAGAGAAAGAGAAAGTGGGGGACAGACTAAGCAGTAAGGTGGGGGGGGGGCAGGTGGCACCAGGGCAGACCTGGAGAGTCTGGGAGACTGAGTCAGCAGGCTTCCCAAGGAAACCTGGGGCATTCGGAAGACTATGCTCAATAGTTTGTCTCCTATGTTGGAGGGTCCAGCCACAAACAGGACAGAGTGATCAGCTCTCAGCTCACCCCCTCCTGGTCTGTGAGAGGAAAAGACAAGGGATTTTTGAGCAGTTCTAAGAGCCTCAGGTCATTCGTTCATATTCTGGCAATTTTAGCAAGGCATCTTATGCCGAGCTTGTGACAAACTTCTTTTGGGCAGAGAAATCTACCATTTTACCCCAGAAATGAAATTTGGAAATAAGGAATGGGCCAGTGTTGATGAGCTCTGCCAATGAGGGAAGGAAATAGCCCAATAGCACACAGTATGTGGCCTACTGAGATTGGCTCCCGCTCTAAGTAGGTGGAGGCAGAGGCTGTAGAGGAAGGGATTGAGGCAGGCAGTGCAGCTGAGGCCAAACCAGAGTTTGAGCAGGTTGTGTACTGCACAAGTGTACCAGAGCCAAAACTATTATCATGTAATAATACTCATAAAAGCTATGTATATTTATTGCCACAATTTTTAAGAGATAAAAGGAAAGGATTTTGAGAAAGTAGAAGGTACTTTCTAATGTGCCCAAAGATGTCATGGAGACAGCTACAGGGCAACCATTTAATGACATTTCTTCTCAGTGGTGGGGGTTCCAATGCTTTTGATATAAGTGGATTTGGGGAGAGTTTTTCATTTTGTTCACCTATGTGACCATCCCTTACATTAAGGTAGTGCACTAATGGGCTAGGGAATTCTTCATGGTCAAAGAAGTAACACATCTAGAAGAGGGGTTATACATAGAAAGGCCGGTTAGGTCCCGGGTTTCTCCTCTCCAGTTTTGGGTGGGGGCAGTCATTTTTCTTTAAACTCTACTAACCACAAAGTCTATATCTAGTAGTGCTCACTTCAGTCTGATGCTATACTCTCACCTTTCTTGAGTTCTTTATTGACTGGATTATGTCTTCAAGTGGATTATGTCTTATATGTACTTGAAATAACATATATATGTTATATATACATATACATAACATATAAATGTTATAAATATATCTATTTCTTCAAGGAAGAGTACGTGGATGCAATACTCTGAGCCTTTTCCTATCTGACAATGGCCTTTGCACGTAGATGGCAACTTCGTTGATTTGTGTTTTTAATCACAGACTTTCTCAAAGCTCCTTCATAAGACCTTACTCCTATACCTTCTTTTGTAAGTCATCTATTTTCTTTTTCATCATGATATTCTTCATCTTTGAATTTGGGATATTTCATTGGGGGTATATCCAATGTGTTGATTCCTGTTCAGGCCTTTGTTCAACTCAGGAAACTTTTGTTTCTGTTGTTATGTCAGTAGATGAACCCACACTGACACACTTCATTACTACCCAAAACGCATAGTTTTCATCAGGGTTCACTCTTGCTGTTGCACATTTTATGGGTTTTGAATAATTGATGATGACATGTATCCACCACTGTGGAATGATTCTATTATATATCAGAGAACTGTTTCACTGCCCTAAAAATCCTCTGTGTTCTGCCTATTCCTTCCTCTTTGCAGCACAACCTCAGCAACCGCCGATCTTTCTACTGTCTCCATAGTTTTGCCTTTTCTAGAATGTCGTATGGTCAGAATCAATACAGTATGGAGTTTAGCCAGATTGGCTTCTTTCACTTGGTAATATGCATTTGAGTTCCACTATGTCTCTTTATGACTTGATGGATCATTACTTTGGAGCACTAAATCATATTCTGTGGTCTAGATGTACCGTGGTTTGTTTATCCACTCACCTACTGAAGGACATCTTGGTTGCTTCCAAGTCTTGGCAGTTGTGAATAAAGCTGTTCTAAACATTCATATGCAGGTTTTTGTGTGGACATATGTTTTCAACTCATTTGGGTAAATACCAAGGAATGTAATTTCTGGGTCACACGATGAGAGTATGTTTTATTTTGGAGGAAACTGCTAAGCTGTTTTCCAAAGTGACTGCACCATTTTACATTCCCACTGGCAACAAATGACAGTTCTTGTTGCATTTGGTGTTGTCAGTGTTCTGGATTTTGGCCATTCTAATAAGTGTCTAATGGTGTCCCATTTTTTATTTAATTTATATTTCTCTGATGGCATATGGTGTGGAGCACCTTTTCATATGCTTATTTGCCACTCATATATCTTCTTTGGTGGAGTGTCTGTTCAGGTCTTTTGCCCATTTTTTAAAATTAAGTTGCTCATTTTCTTTTTTTAATTTAATTTTAAGATTTCTTTATATATTTTGAATAACAGTCCTACATCAAATATGTTTTTTGCAAATGTTTTCTTCCACTCTGTGGCTTGTCTTTTAATTCTCTTACAATGCTTTTCACAGAGAAGAAACTTTCATTTCAATGAAGCCCAGCTTGTCAATTTTTTTTCTCATGGGTTGTGCCTTGGTGTTCCATCTAAAAGGTCATTGCCAAACTGAAGTCATCCAAGTTTACTCCTGTATTACCTTCCAGGAGTTTTCTAGTTCTGCATTTTACATTTACGTCCATGATCCATTTTGAACTCATATTTGTGAAGGTTAAAAATCTGTATCTAGATTCATTTTTTTTTGTCTGTGTGGCTGTCCAGTTGTTCAGCCCCATTGTTGAAAAGACTATCTTTGCTCTATTGCATTGCCTTTGCTCCTTTATCAAAGATTAATTGACTCTCTTGATGGAGGTCTATTTCTGAGCTCTCTGTTCTGTTTGAGGGATCAATATGTCTATTATTTCACCAATACCACACCATCTTGATTACTGTAGCTTTATTGTAAGTCTTGACATCAGGTAGTGCTTGTCTTCCAACTTTGTTCTTCTCCTTCAAATATTGTGTTGGATATCCTGGGCCTTTTGATCCTCCATGTAAACTTTAGAATCAGTTTGTCAATATCCACAAAATGGCCTGCTTGGATTTTGATTGGGATTGTCATGAACCTATAGATTAACTTGGAAAGAACTGGCATCTTGACAATACTGAGTCGTCCTACCTCTGCAGATCCATGATCTTTTTAAATCATTCTATCTTGTTATTTTTTTCCTTGGCATTCTGGGAAAAATTTTCAAATATTCTTCACATCATTGATTCTATTTTCTTCAGCCTCAAATCCCTCTTTCCATTATAATGAAGATTTCAATTCTTCAGTGGCATTTCCAGTTTCCTTACTGTTTTCCCATCATCAAGCTCCCTTTTCTCTTAAACTCTGAGTCTTATCCCTTTCCATTTCAGTCTAACATTTCATCATCTTATCTGTTACCTCTTTTTTCACAGAGTTCACATTTTATTGAACTATTTGAGAACACAAAGCAGCTATTTCCTAACATTTCTTCTTATTTCCTGTACTAAATATTTGACAAAAGCATATTTGTCATCTGTATATTGATTGTGATGCTTTATTTTGCAGAATATCTTTGGTCCATGCTGGGTTCTTTGGCTTCCTCTCGAGGTCAAATCAATAAGACCTGGAGTTTGCCTGGCCAGCACAACCATTGAGTGGATTGTTCTTAGTTCCTATCATGTTTTTTTAGTTGTTGTACAAATCCTGCTGCCAGATCTTAAGCTATAATATAATAATTGACACAATCAATTCAAAGTGAAAGGAAGGCAGAGCTGTGAACAGTCCTACCAGGGGACTGTGTGTTTGGGATTTTGGCTCAGTGTTTGGAGAAGTTATTTTCTACTTCTGTTTTCCTGTTAGGTCTGGCCTTCATACTGGGTATAAACCACAGCTGGACCCAGCCCCCTTCCATGGATCATTGCCCATCCACCAGGGGCAACTCCATTTCCCTGCAGGCTTGCCTCAGGAGGTTGCTGCTACTCCAGACCTGGACTTCCCAGTGCCTCTTACAAGGTGGCTGCTCTGTGGTATGGAGGTTGTTCCTGTGCTGTGTTCCTCATGTGTTCTCAGTTCTGCCTCATCCCTCCAATGAGGGATGTGGTAGAGTAGTGGTAGGGTCTGCAGGCTCTCTTCTCCTCGCTTTCCTATCAGGGTGCTGCTCCTCAGCAGATTGGCTTTGCTACTGTCCTTCAATTTTTACTTGTTCAGAGTCCCCTGGATTTTTTGGGTGTGAATGGTACTCTTCCATATTGGCAGGGATTCTGCATATTCCCCATTTCTGTATATCTAATATTTTGGACATTTTAATGAGAATTTTGGGTAATGTGAGTGGGTGGTAAGGAGGATGGAACACCTGTGCTTACACCATTATGTTACTCAGGTCTCAGTTTGTCTGTCCATCTGTCCATCTATCTAGTTAACTATACAGCAGTTAAATTTGGAATAAGTCTCATCATCTTGCTATTTCCTTCTGACTCAGCTCACTTGGTCTCATCCTCCCTTTCCCATATTGGGAACCTGACCTCTTTGTTCTAGACATGTTTTCATGTGTCTGAGGGTTATCTGATATTATATTCCTATGTTACTGGCCAGCCTAGAAGAACTAAGTAAAAGTCCATTGAAACCAGTAGGTATGGATGGACCAGAGACGTTACCTTAAAGAGGAAAAGGCACAGTCTTGATGGGGCTTGGGTACTGGTCAGGTTTCTAGCTTCATCATTAATAGGTTGGGTAGCCCAGGAATTATGCTTCCTTTTATGGGGTCCCAACTTTCCTCCTTTGTTACATGAGAGCATTGAAATTCCAGGACATTCTTCTCTGTGATATTTTTTGATTTTTCAGTGAGCCAAACTCTGCTGAAGAAGAGACAAGAGAAAGTACAGCTCAGATTAGTGGTTTAAGAGGCAAGACTTCTACTTGCATCAGTTTAAGAAGCCTTATCATTGCAGGGGCGCCTGGGTGGCGCAGTCGGTTAAGCGTCCGACTTCAGCCAGGTCACGATCTCGCGGTCCGGGAGTTCGAGCCCCGCGTCAGGCTCTGGGCTGATGGCTCAGAGCCTGGAGCCTGTTTCCGATTCTGTGTCTCCCTCTCTCTCTGCCCCTCCCCCGTTCATGCTCTGTCTCTCTCTGTCCCAAAAATAAATAAACGTTGAAAAAAAAAATTAAAAAAAAAAAAAAAAAAGAAGCCTTATCATTGCAGGTGAAACTAAACCTTGCAAACAAGTACAAGATGTTTAATATTTTGCTGAGAAAAGAGAGGGGGAAAGGACCAGAAGATGAACACAGAGAAACTATATGGGAAAGAAAGAGAGATGATGTGAAAAAACTAGAGAGAGACTGAAAATAAGAAAATATGAGAGAGGGAGAGGGAGAGGGAGAGAGAGAGAGAGAGAGAGAGGGAGAGAGAGAGAAGGAAAACAAGAGGCAGAGGGATGGAGAATGTGTGAGATGTGGGATGGAAGGAAACAGGCAGAGGTCTGACCACAGGGCAGGTGGTTGTGGAAATGAGGGGCTGGACTGGACAGGGGGTCCATTGAGGAGGGTTTCACTCCTCTGGTCACTGTCAGAGGTGACAAACGAAGCTCCAAAGGTCTGGCATGTCCTAGTGGCTGCTTCCCACACACATTTCCATTCAAATTCCCAGCTTATCCCTGAGCTCTGGAGGAGGGAGACGCCACTGATGCAGTGACATCCGGGTCCCACTAGGCGGCCGCGGGCCTCCTTTGAACTCTAAGCTTAGCAGAGAATTCCTCCCCATGTAACTGGAGATCCATTTCCTATTTCCTCTGTTCCCTGGAGAAGAAGGGATGGAATTGTGATGAAAGGGATTCTAAATAGAATAAAGGAAACACATACACTCGCGTACTTCTTCATAGAAGCAGTTATTGTGTGTGAAAATTGTAACCTCTGCAGAAGGGCTGAGGCTGGCCGCCATCATTTCTTTCCTGGTTTTCTTTAGCAGCCAATGGTTTTTCTCTGAAGGCCAGCAGACAAGAGTTTGGGGTTGAGTTTGAGAGTAGCATTAGGATCTACCTTTGGTTAGGGTTAGATTCAGCCCACAGTCAGTTTTAGGATCAATATGAGGTCAGGATCAAGCCTCTGATTAAGGTCAGAGTAGGGAGTTATTCTGTAGCTGAGAAGTAGAATGACTATGAGCTTACCTAAGAAATGAACTCATGACATTTTGAGCTCTGCTCTCTAAGGGAAAAACCCAGGGATGATTTCCTGGAGGGAATAAACTTCTGGTGAGACTTTGAAGAAGAAACCTGGGAAAGCAAAGTGAAACCTTGAGAGACTAGGAAGAATGGCTGAACACAAGTGAATGTAATGTTAGTGGAAGTCCCCAGGTGGTGGTGTGTCTTGATCGGGGTCCAGTTCATCACCAGACACCTGAACTCCCAGGTCATCCTCCCTTTCCCTGTGGGGAAGAGGACTCTCCACTGGCTTTGGCCAAGGGCACTTCTCCACACATTCCTGGCTCTGAGTGCCCCTGGGCTCTGTGTCTGCACTTGGGGTTGCCAGGGCAGGGGCTGGCGCCAGGCAGGATAGACACAACCTGGAAACAGGGAGCGGCTGTGGAAACAATGTGAGTCTGGCACACACCACCAGCCACTCCCAAGCTGGAGATGGGCTGGGTCATCCCTGGGGAAGCCAAAGCCTTGGGACAGGAACAGCAAGGGGCTCACTCAACCCAGAGCAACCTTCTCCAGGAGGCCTTACCATCATGACTACCCCAATTTAGCAGCTGCAACAGGTGCAATGTTCCACTGTGTTACCCGGCACTTTTTCATATGATTGTTGGCATGTGTCTTAGCTGTTTTCTCAAATGATAGCCTCTGTGAAGCATTTCTCTTCTCTCCCTGCTCCCTTCCTCAGGGGACTCTTGAGCCTGTCAGCAGTCTTTGACCTCCATGAGGGGATGGCCTTCACCTATTAGTCAAAGTCTTCCTTACAGAGAGTCCACCTTAGTTAGAACATGGCACTCTGAAAAGGCTCTTTCATCAATATGAGGAAGGGACTTCCTGAGGAAACACCTTCCTTAGCAATCAGGGAATCCCTGAGGAAATTCCTCCACCATCAGTCTGGAGACTCCTCTCCCATAAGTCTAGGGGATTCATCATTGTGGTTAATCAATGAAGGACCCTCTCCAGTGTGGAGCCCGTGAGAATATATCTCCTCCAGGAGTCTAGGTCCCTGGGGGGATGCCATCACTCTCAGCAGACTGGGCAATCACTGTGAGTCCCTGTTTAAGAGCAGCCCCAGCCAGGTGGAAGCACCAACCAAGAACCCAAGTCAGGTTTGAGTGAAGGTCAGTCCATGTCCATGCAGATTTTGTAAAGAAAATGATGGCAGACATAATGATGGCTTGTGGTGCTGGTAATTAAAGGGACAGTGATACCTGGTGGTGGCAGTGATGGTGCTGAGAATCTCACTGGTGGTGGGCCTATCCATGGTGTTGTTGACGTTAGCAATACTAGTAATGGCGGAAGCAGCAGAGGTGGTGGGGACAGTGAAAGCTAGGGAGGCCACAGTTGTGGTGACCACAGTGACTGGGGGCATTGGTGGTGGACATGGTGGAGGCCTCAAACTTGCCACCACTGTCCTAAGAGGAAAGGGTCCCAGGGCAGTGGGAGCACAAAGTGGGGAGAAAAGATCTAGAATAGCTGGAAGGAGAATCTCAACCATAACTCAAAAGGGCAACAGAAGCTGTGTTCAAAAGTGGTTCAAGTTAGATCTTAAACAGGGATGCTAATTATAGAGTCCAAAGCTATGGGTTTTACAAACACTGAGAGATATGAGTGAGAAAGCCCACAGGACCAAGACTGTGAACTTGAGACAGGAGAAGACCCACTCTGATGGAGCTCCTAGCCACAGTGGGTCTGGAAGGTAAAACCCAGAGGCCTCCATGCCTCTGGATGGTCCAGAGGAGGCTGGAGTTTCCAGGGCTTCTTGGAAGGGAGAGGACTAATGACCAGGTCTGTGGACTTCTCTGATCCCTCAACCTCTTTGTTTTCAATTCGGGGGACAGGGGGTGGGGGAGGCAGGGCTGTGGGAAGGATGTCAAAATCAGCTGGTGACTGTTAAAAATATAAACATACCTCCTTGCAACATGTCCTGGGCATTCTGACTCAGTTTCCGGGGTGGGTCCTGAGCATATGTATTTTTAATAAGCTCCCAAGGTGATGATGATACAAACACACACACACACACACACACACACACACACACTCAAGATACTTGACCAGATACTATATTCAGCAACTCTCACCTCTGCCACTGGGCCTGGGGGTATTTATAGCCAAAGGCAATGACATTTCATATCATTGCATCTCCACCTGTCCCATCCAGAGGGTCTTGAAGGCTCCAGGTGACTGGAGGTGGAGGGCAGGGCTGCAGCGGGGGCCTGTGATGGTCATTTCCCAATAAAGAGCTGATACTGGCCTCAAAGAGGGACAGGAAGTGTTGGTGCCAGACATGACTCCATACCCAGCCCCCAGACTTCCTACAGACCTGGGGGTCATGAGCGGGTGGTGTGGGAGCTTGGGGGGAGGACGTGGGGAGCCCTCAGAGGAGCAAAGCTGAAGGAAGAGAAGGCTGAGGCTGAGGAGGTGCTGCAGGAGGAGTTGGACCTGGGTACCTGGGTCCAGACCTCCACCCCTCTGAGGGAGCTGTGCTGTTTGCTTGCAGTGCCTTCCACACTTCCTGTCAGGTCAGCCTTGTCCTGCTTCCAGGACAGCTCCTGCCTGCCTGGTCCACAAAGTCCTACCAGGCCCCAGAGACTGCAGGACCCTCTTCCTTTGTTAGGCTCTCAGACTGTGTTCTTTGTCTTTGGGATTAGACACACCCAGGTCTTATATTTTACCCTTTGTGAGATGTTTTTTTGGAGGGATTTTTTTTTTTTTTCTCTCACAGCTACCTTCCTTTTCCTCTTTCCCCCCACAACTGATTTGTTTTTCTCTGGCCCTCAGCCACCAATGCTCCCAGCATTGGGAGAGCATGGAAGAGCATTTATTAAAATGTGTGGACTTGATTTGAGGGTGGGCTGAGCACCCAGTGGAAGTCAGAGCCCTTGGGTTCCAGCCCTAGTCTGCCCCTTTCCCAGCCTCTGGGGTCCCACTCCAACGGGAAAGACATGAGAATACATTCTTCCCATGTGTCCTCTCCTTTCACCAAGCCCTGGGCATTCTGTGTCCCTTGTTCTAACATGACAGCCTGAGCCTGCCAGCAACAGAAGGATGAATCCCCCTACCTGGGGCCCAGCACAGTTCAGACTGTAGGCAGAGAAGGGGAAACTGAGGCAGCTTCAGAGATGCTAACAATCCTGTTCTCTCTCATTGGTGTTCTGCAAGGGAGTCACTTCAGGACATAGGCCTTATGAAAAAGGACTAAGATTCGCAAATCAGGTTGAGGGAGTGACTTGAGCTAATCAGTGGAATCTTCTTGAAAGAGAAAGTGAGAAAGACCTTGGGAGTAAGGCCCAAGGATAGAAATGACTTGCTTTGAAGACAGAGAGGCCCTGAGATGAAAGAAGGGGGTGGCCTGTGGCAGAGCGACTGGAGGAAGGGGTTTGAAAGGTGGTTTGTCCATGTGGTGACCCTACCCAGGGTCAGGCAGGGGGCGAGGGCGCCAGAGAGTGCAGGGAGGATGCAGTGGGAGCTTTAAGGTTGGCTGTCTGGCTGAGGTCCAGGGCAAGGGGGTGGCGCCGCAGGATTAAAGGTGGCTCACATACCAAAGGGGCTTTTCAAACTCCTCAATATCTCAGCTGCCCCTTCAGTGGCCCCACAGGCACCTGAGGCCAGGCACCGGCTGCCCCCAGGTGAGGAGGTGTGGGCATGAATTCCATTTCACCACCAGGAAGCCCACTTGGGGGTCTACGGGATCTCTTACTTTCTAGGCCCTCAGCTCCATAGCCCCTAGTGTCTTTGCTTCCCCAAGAGCTGTAGCGGAGAGTGTGTGTGTGTGTGTGTGTGTGTGTGTGTGTGGAGAGAGAGAGAGAGAGAGAGAGAGAGAATGCATGTGAGCACTTAGGAAAGAGTGGTGTCAACTGTAGGGAGGGGAGATTTCCCGTCCCTTCCCCCTGGGAATAGAATGTACTGGTAGCAACTTCTCCATTCTAAGCAGAGCACAAGGGACACCTGGGTGGCTCAGTCAGTTGAGCATCTGAATCTTGATTTTGGCTCAGGTCATGATCCTAGGGTCGTGGGATTGAGCCCCATGTTGGGCTCCATGCTGAGCATGGAACCTGCCTAAGATTTTCTCTTGCTCTCCCTCTGTCCCTTTCCCCTGCTTGCACACTCTCTCTCTAACCAGCACCCCCCACCCCTGCACTGGAGGAGGCTGTGCACGGAGGTATTAAGTAAGACATGGAAGCATACATCCACACAGAGGTCGTGCAAAGCCTCATGCACAGATGCCAGGCGGCCTTATCTGGAGTAACCCCAAACTGGAGACAACCCAAACACTCATCAACAGGTGCATGGATAAACAAATTCCGGCACATCCATCCGATGGAACACTAGTCAGCAACAAAAAGGAATGAACTACTGGGTACATGCTGGGAACCACTTGGATGAACTTCAAGATAATTGTGCTGAGTGAAAGGATCCAGGCCAAAAAAGAGTACATGGTGTATGGTTCTGTTTATAGAAAACTCTAGAAAATGCAAACTAATCTATACTGACAGAAAGCAGAGTATGGGCTGCCTGGAGACAGGGAGTGGCTGGTAGAAAAGGAGGAGGGATTACAGAGGCAGGGGGAAGCCTTTGGAGATGATAGAAATATTCATTATTTGCTTGTGGTGATGGCTTCCCACGGGTGTATGTGTATGTCCAAAAAGATCCAACTGTGTGCTTTAAACAGATCTGTTTATGATAGATCACTGATTCCTCAATAAAACTGTTTGAAAATATGCTGGGAGTGGTGATCAAGATGATGGTGATAAAGCTGAAGCAAAAGTTGCTGACAGGTCAACCGCAGTGTGAACAAGGCCACTGTGTTCAAGTGATTTAGGCCCTTGTCTGTCCCCAGAAGCCATGGGATGGGTGGGACAGGGCCTTCTTCACCTCTGTCCCCAGCACCCTGCGTAAGGCTTGCAATGCAGCAGGCACGAAATAGTCTATTTGTTTATCTCAGCGATGACAGTCCAGCATGATAAATGCTACAGTATGAGAAACCCGGGGGATGTGGGAACATGGAGGAGAGTCACCATCAGACAGCTCATGAAGGCTTCCTGAAAGAAGTCAGGTCTGAATTGGGGCTGGATGGGCAAGTACGGGCTTGCCAGGCAAAGGGGGCTTGGGTGCGGTAGGAGTGCCCCAAGTATAGGAAACAGCTTGTGTCAAGGTCTGGAAGCTTCACAGAACAAAAGACATTATGGACATTCCGTGTGGTGGGAGCCACAGTAGGGAAAGGGAGAAACTGGATGTCAGACGGATGAATGGATGGACGGATGGGTGGGTGGATGGATGAGTTTGTTGTGTCTATGGAGCCACAGGGAGCTCCTACGGTAGAGTGGGTTCTGAGATTGACCCTGGAACACGACAGTCATGTCCCAGTTTTCCTCAAATGTGAGAGAGGCCTCTGCCATCCCAGTTGTCCACCTGGTCCAGTACCAATATGCCCACCCTGATACCAGCCCATCAGAAGCAAGGACAAGAAGGTGCATGGGTTTGTAGAGATACTCCCAATCTCTGCCTGCTGTCCCCTTCCCTGAGGAGAGAGTCATAGACTCTCCCCTTCCATGAGGAGAGACTCTGTGACTCTAGCTGAGGAGCAGGTTTCCTCCCAGGCACTGCTAAGTTCTGCTGAGTTCAGGTCTGGAGTGAAGGCGGTGGTGTAAATAAGGCTGGTGGGTGGGGGCAACCCTTGCTGAGGGCTGTTAGCTGGAACGACGGGGGCTGGCCCTGCAGGTCCCTGGGGGGGGGGGCAACAGGAATGAAGTGAGAAGGATGCAGATTGTGCTGGTCTCTTCCAGGCAGGCCAGCTGTGCTCCCCACACACAGGGTGGCCTTGGGCGGCACAGCCAGACCTGCCCTGCAGGACCAGGGTGAGCCAGAGACAACCTCCCGCCCTGGCTCGAGCCCACCCTATGCGTGTGGCCGCAGCTTCCCCAGCACATGGCGTGCCTTGTGCCCCGGCTCAGCCTTTGTAGGGTGCAGCCACCCACCAAGGTAGGACCCTGTCACCCATCCTGAGGATCAATTTTCTCTGCACTGAGTGACCGGGAACTATGGAGACCACTTGCTCGTGGGTGGTGAGACCCCAGTGGAGTGGATTTGTCCTGACACTATGTAGTACCATGCCCTTCCCTCTGGATCATGGCTCCCGTGCCGTTATTCGTTCTACACAACTCTCCTCCCTAACCCCTGACACCATCTAAAGCCCTTGTCTGCCCACCCTCCTTCCTGCTCCGGTGGAGTGGCACAGCCCCTTGTCTCCTCCCAGCTCAAGCCCAAGCAATGGCCACCAGCCCTGCCTTGTGTGATTGAGATCCTGGCCCAGCTGGAGCATCTGTTCACAACCTTTGTTGATTTTCCTAACTGTCCTCTGCTCTGCCCATTGGGGTTGGAGCATTATAAAGGGATACTGCCCCTCTCGTTCTCCAGGGCTGACTGTTCTGATTAACCATTGGGCTCCAGGGCAAGCTGTCCCAGAGATACTGCAGCTGCAGGGACAACTCTCAGCTCTCCCTGGTCTCCCTCCAGCTTTACCTAATGCCAGGCAAGGGCAGGAGCTGGTGCCCATCCTCCCTCCCGAGGCCTATCCTCAGCTTACCCTTGCTCCCCTGTCTCCCTGGAGGCCCCTACTCTCCCATGGCCTTGGTCACTTCTCCAGTCCTGGGGAGGGGCCGTGTAATTCCTTTTGCATGGTGGCTCCACCAATGTCCACAAAATAGTAGATTCCAAGGCTCCCTTTCATTCATGAATCACAGCTCTACAGGGGCCTTGTTTCCACCATGTTCTTAAAGAAGAAAAGGAGAGAAGGAAGGGGGAATGTCATGGTTACCACCACATCCCCTATTCCAGGGACTTTGAAACCTTTGGGGAAAGCACAGCATGAATCCAGGTCAGCAGCAGCAGGGGCGGCCAGGGAACACCTCTGATGGCTGTTGGCAGAAATCACATGGTTTCAGCAGAAATCAATCCCTCCCTCCCTCCCGCTTCTTCTCTCTTGCCCTCTGGAGATGTCAGTGTTGATCAGGGAGGCCTGGTGGTTTTTGCTGCCCCTTCCCAGATGCCTCCAGGATACAGATCGGGAAGAGAGCTTAGGAATAGAATAAATATCTGTTTCAGATTCAAGTCAAAGCTATGTCTGAAAAGAGCAAGTGGGCTTCAGGATACAATGCAATAGAAAAGTAGCTGGCTCTGGAAAAGCGGGTGTGCAGGCTGAGACATTAACAGGCCAAGTCCACGTGTCCGCCTTATAGATGAGGAACTTGAGTTCGGCCGGCCCTGATCTGGGACTTCTGAAGGCAGGGCCCTAGCATCCCCAGGGGATATTCAGGTGGCACTTCAGTCCTTTCCCTGTGCTGTCACTATACACACACCGATGCGTGCGTGCACACACACGCACACACACACACACACACATGCACATACAGACACAGTTAATTCACAGGCTGCTGACCCGTCTACGGCTTTAAGATTGTACGAGTGATTTGAAGCACATAAATGATGCATCCCTTACATCCACACCCTGAGAGGTTCAGCGAAATCTCTGCCAAGTCACAGCAGGTGTGGGCGGAGCTGGCTGCGCAGACCACCTCCTGACCTGGGGTTTTCCCTCTGAAGCAGAGCAGGTAGGCTTAAGCCCTTTGACTGGCTGTTGGGGAGACCAGGGAGGATGGATAAAATGAGAGGTTGGGGGAACATCAGAGTGGGTCTAAAAAAAGAGACTTGCCAAACCCATGGCCAGCTTCTGGGTCAGCTTTGGGAGCCCAGGCACAGAGGCTGAAGAGCGTGAGGCCCTGTCCCACTCTGCAGAGCACAGGCAGCTAGACACACAGAGAGAAAGCTGGCAGCCAGAGAAAGGTCTTGGACCAATTTTTTTCCACTGGTGAATCAGAGGAGAGCGGTAATGGGGGCCAGGCTGGCCTGACCCTGGTCACCTCTGTGAGTCAGAGCTGAGGTCCCAGTGCTAATCTTAGCCCCTTGGGGAAGACTTGTTGGGACTTGCCACCATGTCCTGACCACCAAACTACTCTTGGAGCTGACATCACCCTGGAAAGGCCTGGCCCATCAAAGCAGGACCGGAGTGTGGAGCCAGGGTGGAGAGGGGCTGGTCTGGCATTAGGCCTGCTCCCCGCTCACCTGTGACCTTGAGCAAGCCACAGCCAGCAGTCCAGCAAGATGAGCTCCCAGGTCCGCCCAGCTCAGAGAGTCTGCCAGACCAGGGCTGAGCTGAGGCCAGTCAGGAAGGGACCATGGCCAGGCCAGCAGGGGGCCTTCGGGCCAGGCCCAGCCCCGCCCCTGTCACAGCAATTGCTCACCAAGGACGTGACTCCTAAGGATGGACACCAAATGATGCCGCCTGGGTTCTGGGGCCAGGTGCACCCTAAATTTGTTGTGTGATTTTGGACAAAATTGCTTCCCAAATCCCTTTTCTACCCTGGAGGCCGTACAGCTAGTGGTTTAAGGCATTGGATTTTGAAGTCAGACTAACTTGGGTTGGAATCTTTGTTGTAATGCTTAGTAGCTAGGGTAAGTCATTCAACCTTGCCAGGTCTCCATTCTCTTGCCTATAAAATGGGGCCAGTAACAGGACTTTCCTTGGGGGATTCTTGTGCGGGTTATGTGAGATACTGCTTGTGAGATGCTCAGCCCCAGTCTGTCACATAGAAAATATTCAGTAAACCCTCGCTACTGTCCTTAGCAACTACTACTTCTGAGCTTCAGCTACATTCCTTTATAAAGAGAGAGGGCGCGGAGGATGATTTCTGAGCCTCCGTCTCTAATCAGCAACCGTAGCTTGTACAATGAGTCTGGCAATGGGACTTGCGGGGAGTGAAAAGTGATGAGCTGTGGAGAGGTCCCCAGGGCTGCGGAGAAGGGGTTTTGAGATGCAACAGGGGGATTGCAGTTAAACATAAGGGGGGGCTGTGGGGAGCTGGCTGTGGGAGCCGAAGCCTAGCCGGGTTCTGAACCTCAGGGTCAGGGGTCCTGGGCGAGCCTCTGGTGTCTGGGAGGAAGCCTTCTCCTTGCACTCAAGCTGATACTCAATTTCCCACTGAATTCCATCAGGAGGATCTTTCTTTTTGCACGGTTTCCCCTAGTGGTCTTTTCACCATGGTCTTAACCACAGTTGTGTCAAATGTGTGTTAAAAATGCTGCTATTAGAAAAGGTGCGTATGACTCTTCTCCCTTTCTCTAGCATGCTGGGGTGTGTGTGTGTGTATGTGAGAGAGAGAGAGAGAGACAGACAGACAGACAGACACAGAGAGAGACTCAGAGAGAGACACAGAGAGAGACTCAGAGAGAGACAGAAAGGAGAGAGGGAGAGAACAAGAGAGGTTGCATCTGTGATCTGAACTGACAGATATCCTTGCTGTCTACCAGGGAAGCTGGGACAGCCATGTGTCTGTGACCTGATGCTAAGGGGAGGACATGGAAGTCCAGAAGGGCTGGACCCGCATCTCTAGTCTCCTACCCAGGCCAGAAAGGGCCTACTTTCCTACCCAACACCAGGACCTGCCCTCCAGCAGTTGTGGAGGACAAGAAAGAACAGAAGCTCTCTTTTCTCTGGGGGAATGATTGCAGGGAGCCTGGGTGTGGCCAGGGCCAGGGCAGGAGGAATGGAGGTGACCCCTCTTGGGAAGATGTGGCCATGTGGGTTCCCTAAAAGGAACATGGTGCCTGCGAGGGGCGAGGTGCTGAGTCTGGAGCATTTCATGTGTGTGGGAGTATCAGACTGCCTTCTCCCAGTGAGGAGGATTCTAGAACATTTGGAGGGCCTGGGCGCCTGCAAATCTGGGGAGCAGGGAGCACGATGAAGACTTGACGAGCATCCTTTGTCTTGTTGCTAAATGCTGGGGTCTACAGAGGCTGCTACGGAGGGAGTGGGGAGGGCCAGGGGCAATCCCTTGACATAGAGTGCTTTGACTCCAGGGTCAAGGGAACAGCTGTGAAAGCCACGGGCACATCTGGCTGGGGCTGGGCTGGAGGAGGGTGAGCCTGTGGCCGGCAGGGAGCCAGGGACGTGGTGGAGACAGATAGGGCCCCTGTTTACTGCTGGGCGAGGTGTTGCAACAGGAAGAGGGCTGGGGGAGGAGGAGGCAGCTCAGGCGGAAACAATTTATCTGGAGCACGAGGAACAGCTGGGGAGGGAGGCCAGCTCTGCTGCTTTCCAAGGCCAAGTGGGACGTGAGGAAGGGATGCCCAGTGCCAAAGCAGCCAGCGGTCCCTGTCTCGTGCCCCCCACCTTCCCTGCAGCCTTGGAATCCAGCCCTGCTGTCGTCGCCCAGAGCAGAGCCCGTTGTCAGCCATTCCCACCCCCAGTCCCCAGCTTGGGGCTGCCCTTCCCATTGGGACAGCCCACCAGACTGCAGGTTTTATCTGCTGTTGCATGTATACTGCACCCCGCCATATGCCAGGCATTGTGCGTTCCTTTCATCTGATGACTATGTGAGATGGGTGTGTTCTCCACTTTCCAGAGGGGAAAACAGAGAAGTCATAAGCAATTTGTCCAGGGCCGCACGAAAAGTCAGGGCTGTGGAAGGAACTTGAGCCCACGTCTGTCTTATTTCCAGAATTACTCAGATGCCCCTGGGCACGTGAAGGGGGACGCTGTGGGCCTGCCCTTGGCCCTGTGGGATGGCCTCTCTTCCTTAGCCTGGCCCCAGGACCCCTCACCTCCACCCAGCTCACAGCCCACTCCCAAGAGGCTGGCAGTCCCCACAGGCACCCCTCTCCTTCCCGGGTCTGATCAGGGAACCCTTCCTGTCATCTGCCTCTCCTAAGTCTCTGTGCCCACGGCCGGACACACGGAAACAGCTGCAGCTTCTGAGTGAAGATTTCTGGAGTGCAGGACTTCTCCTGGACCACTCCCTCACCTCTTGAAGTGGGTTTCCAGAATGCCCTGGACAGCTGTGGTAGCCACAGACACTGACTTCTCTCCCGAAGGAGACCTGGAGAGATGGGGGGCAGGGGCAGCAGAGCAAAGCGGATACCACTTAGAAAGACCTCTTGAGTTAGACCCATTTGTGAGATGGGGAAGAAGAGGCTTGAGGAACCCTTTCAAAGCAGGGCATCTCCACTTTTAAAGCCCACCAGTTGAAAAACTGGAAAGGAGGCTCCAGCCCCACGTGCAGCTGATTCTCAGGGAATATCATTTCCCATCCAGAAGGACATCACACATCCCATCTCACTTTGTGCCCTGAATGAGACTGGGACCTTCTTCAGATCAGGGTCTTTGCCCTCCTACTTGTTTGTGTCTCATTCGTGGCAGAGGGAGTGAAATGAACAAGAAGTGTGTGTGTGTCCCATAATGAGCCACACAGTGTCACATTCGGTCCTTGTGACAATCCTATAAAGCAAGTGTAACCACTCCCACTTTTCAGATGAAGAAACTGAGGCTCAGGGAGGAAGGGACTGGCCCAAGTTCATATAACCAGTCAGTAGCTATAATTCAAATGGATGGGTATTGGGTACATACTGTGTATTGGGAATAATAAGTTATGTTGCTGTAACAAATAGCCCCCACATTTTAATACAACAAAGGCTTGTTTTTCTCTCACTCAAAGTCTGCAGTTAAGACTCTTCAGGGCAATCATCTTCCACTCTTGTTTCAGGCCCCTTTATTCTGGGACTCTGTCGTCTCTTCAGAGGGCAGGTAATGGAACAGTTGATGAATGCATTGGTCAGAACTAGCCCCATGGTCCTGCTCCCCTCCCACCCAGGGTAGGAGGGGCCCGTTGCAGGCAGGTGGAATGTTGGCTGACACAACTGTCTTTCCACAGCCATGCATGATGCTAGCCTGGGTCCATAGTCCCCTGCAGGGTCCCTGGACCCCCTACACAGGCTGAGCTCCCTTAGCTGGTGTGAGCTTAGGCCTCAGACTCAGGTGAGTGGGAAGAAGTTGGTGATATTATTCAAACACATCCAGGTCCGTTCATACTTCCTCAGGGGCTACTATTCTAGGTAACGTTCTGTGGCCCCACCCACTGGGATCGCTTCAAAAGCTTTTCCCCTTCACTCTGTCCTCCAGTCCCTTCCTTGCAATGGTGTGGGCAGCAGGCTCCCCATCATGGCATGTACAATACAGAGAGAGACCTGAGGGGAATGACAAATCTAGCCTCTTGCCTCAACTTAGCCTGTCCCCCGACAGACTCACCGTCAGGCTCCTGGTTCAGTCTGCTTTCTCTCTCAGCTCAGCACCACTGGCATTTCTCTGATCCCCAGATCCCTGGAGAGGCACAGTTCTTTGCATCTGGGCTCCGGGTCTCCCCATGTGTCTAGGGCTGAACTGGGCCCCCAAGCACCTTGTCCGCATTCAGAGGCTTCCCTTTCCCTGCCTCCAGAATTCTACTAAATCAGGCTCTGCTCTCCCCTGAGGACACTGGCACAAGAGAGGCTGTTTCTACTCATCCATTCAGGGAAGATGGGGGAGAGACCCCACAGGAGTGCTGGGCGCCTCAAAGACCTTTTCTGTACGCTCCATACAGGAACAAAACCAAACCATGTGGTTTCAAAGAGCCTCCAGTTGCCTGCGATTCAAGTCCCTCTAGGGTATTAGGAAATTTAATGAAGAATTATGTGAAGTACCTAGCACAGCATTCAAAAAAATAGTTAAAAAAACATACATAGCAACATTACCTTTAAAATCTCTGATGTGGGATGCTCTCTGCATACGTGAATGCTTGCCGTCTTTCCCTGAGCGCTGTGCCCCACAGCAGACCTGGCTGGGGCATCCCCCACAGCCGTTCTTCCCTCACTGCCCTTTTCCTCTGTCAGAGCCCGCCTCCCTCATAGGGGCTGTAAAGGCCACACGGTTGTTCCTCAGCCTCCCTTGCTGCTGCAAGGACCTGTGACTTCATTTTGATCAGTGGACCTGAGGGCTTGGGGGACCGTTATTCCTCTCTACTAAACTAGGTTCATGAATGGAAACTCTGCTCTTCTCTGGCTAGAAGTTAGCATCTAGAGGCAGTGCCTAGACCTCCAGCTGCCACTTTGTGACCACGAGAAGCCAGACCAGTGTGCTGAGGTTGGCCGACCAAAAGTACAGATGAATCTCACATCGCTGATGACGTGCTTGAACCAATGAAGTAACCCTGGGACCACCAAACTTCTTGCCACTTTCAGTTAGGTGTTCTGTTACCTTTGGCTGAAGTCATTCTGACACACATCTCATAATCAACAAATCCATAAACAAACTCATCAATTCCTTCCCAAATTCCTCTTCCTTCAAAGTTCCCCACTTCAACCAATGAGTTTCCTTTGCCAGAAATACTAGTAATTGCTGCTTCTTTCTCCCCCATTTCTCTCATCCAGGCTGTCACCAAACACCTTGACTCTTTTTCTGAAGTCTCTTAGGTTGCTTGCCCCTGCCAGGATGATGATGACCATCTCCTTCTGGCTCCCCCGACTCTGATTTCTTTCCTCCAGTCCATTCTGTGCAGTGTGCTGAGTGCCTCTCTTCCCCGGTCATGTCACGCCAGCCACACCTCCATGCTCTTGCACTTGCTGTCCCCTCTGCTGGATGCTCTCCTCACTTCCTTCTCACAGAACCCCTGTGAAGCCTAGACCTGCACAAGGTGTTATTTTCTCCGTGAACCTTTTATTAACTTGCCCAATGAGAGTTAGTTGAACTTGCTTTTGTATTCCACCCAGAGCTCTGGTTTTAGTAGTCAGCAGATTGTAATGAACCTCATTGCCTATATATCTCCCCTACAAAACTGCAAGCAGCTCAAGGTGAGAGATGGTATCCTAGTTACCTCTGAACTTTCAGGACCCAACCATGGAAGGCAGCAGTGACTTAGAGATTCTTAACCCAGTGAATGAACACCTATGTAGAATAAATGGACTTCCTCTTGAATGTAGGCACCTGTCCTGGCTATCTATTGCTAAAGTAACAAAATTTAGTGGCTTAAAACAAAAATAGCATTTATTTTGCTTACAAATCTGAAATTTGGACAAGACTCAGGGGAAAGAGCTCATCTTTGCTCCACGTGGCATTGGTTGGGTTGGGCCAAAAGCTGGAAGCTAGAATCATCCCAAGGTCCATTTGTTCATATTATCTGAGGTTTGGTGCTGGCTGTTGGCTAAGACCTTAGCTGAGGTTGTCAGCTAGGAACTTGTACATGGTCTCTGATGTGCTGGGCTTCCCCACAACATGGCAGCTAGGTTCTAAGAGTGAGCATTTTAAGAGAGCCAGGCAGGAGCGGTGTCGACTCCTGTGGCTCTGCCTTAACAGTCACATGGCATCACTATCACCACATTCTATCCAGCAAGACAGGCACAAAGTCCTGCCCAGGTTCAAGGGTGGGGGAATGGGCTCTGCTTCCTGTTGGGGGAGTGACAAGCTTCTGGAAGAGCATGTGGGACCAGAAATATTGTTATGACCATTTTTTAGAAAATGCAGTTTGCTTCAGGACCCCTTTAAGTATTTTAGTCAACTCTTGTCTACCATTCTCTCCAAACAGTCTTTAGTCTTCCTTGTGAGACCTTATGTGGAGAACTCCTTGGTCCTCTCCTTGTGATGTGCTTCTCCGAATGTGGTGTAGATATGTGGTTTAATGGGCAGATTATGCCCTGTTAGGAAAACTGGGTTTGTAACCCACCTCTGCCACAGTCCGATTCTGTGACTTGGGATAAGTCATTTGAATTCCATAGGCTTCACTTCCTTCCTCAGTAAAGAAGGAGCTGATGATACCTGCCCCATCAACTTTATAGGTCCCTCATAGTGGGAAACCATAATGGTTGCTTTGCCATCTGAGTCCCCAAGTGGGAGAAGCAGGGGTTAGTAGCCCCAGCCACGTGACTTGGGGATTATTTGATAGTGGGCACAGTGGAGGCCGTCCCGATTGATATCACTGAACACTGGAACATTGCTGGTCCTGATCATGTTTGACCAAAGCAAGAGCTGACGTGGTGGGAGGATGGCTCCTCGCCGCAATTCCACTCTCCAAATTCCATGTCCAGTTGGCAAGATCTAATTTATATCCAGAATCATAGCTTTAGGGGAGTCTGGGAAGTATAGTGTTTAGCTTTCCGGACTCTACGATACAGGAAGGCGTTCTCAAAGGATTGACCCTGAGGCCAATTCAGCATACCCATCAGAGCAAACGCATCTTGGAATTACTGCAGCCCAAAGCCAGGTGAGAAGAATTTACAGCCTGATATTTGGGATGGGATGTGGTGAAGGGAACGGAGGCACAAAATTATGTGAGATGGGCTTGGGATGGCAGATGGAGCTCGTATTAACTTTCTACCTCAGATGAAGACTACTATAGTGTATGGTGTGCGTGTGACTCCTTTAAAAGATCCTCAGCACAGCTGACAGAATATCTTTTTGCTTTATAAGTAAGGTATTAAATAGTATGTGAAATACTGAACACCAACAGATGGCATGAGACTGTGAGGTCTGCATGTCCAGAGAGCCACGTCTCATTCACCCGTGTACCCTTTGCAACTAGCACCGTGTTGGACATTCAATAAATGCTTTATGAAGGAATGGATTTGTCAGTGTTCCACTGAGAAACTGACTTAGAGAACTTGACTCGATGTTCCCAGTGTGGTCTGATTAATCAGAGCCTGGTGGGAACGCCCCCTCCCCTGGTCTTAATATTATACTTCTCTTAACGTGGCCCAAGATTATATTAGTCTCCTTGGCAGCCACACCACACAGATGATTCACATTGAGCTTGAGGTCAACTATAGTCTCTGGGTCTGTTTCACATGAACAACTATTAAGTAAGGCAGGGCTTCCCCATCCTGTCCATATGCAGTTGATTTTTTTGAACTAAATGCTTTTTGTAACATTTCATCCTGCTGAGTTAGTGTCCATCCTCCTAGCTTCTCAAGATCTTTTCAAGTCTTAAGTCTTAACTCGATGTATTATTCATCCCTCCTAGAGTTGCTTCATCCATGATTGTGACGCAGAGGCAATCTGCATCTTCCTGCGTGTTCATGGCAAAAGTGCTGAATGAGGCAGGCCACCAGAGACCTCCCTATGTGTGGTTAGCAACTTTGTAATCAGTGTAACTGGGGAATTGTAACTTAACCATCTCCGATCCTATCTATAGTCTCACCATTTTGTCACAAAATATGACCAGAGACAGTTTCAGGCTGGAGCAGTGAAGCATACCCCAGTCTCTGGTACCTGGGTCAAAAGGGAGAATGGGGTCAACAGGGTACTATTCGCTTTTCACAAAGCGACCCTGGCTCCCGGCACCTTTGCTTTCTCCTATAGGCTGTCAAAGACATTCCTTCATGTATCAAGAACCATGAAGATGTTTAGACTGGTAACCCCACCACGGTGTTACCTGCCGTGATCTAAAAGTCCAGATGCAGGGAAATGGCAAAGTCGGTGGTGGTACAAACTCTCCGTGGAACCAGATGGGTATTATTAAAACAATAATTATTTTTAAAAACAGGGGGCTGGGGGAACTGAGATGTAATGTGAACTCAAAAAGCAAGCTACAAAATGATGTTTACCCCATGAGGGTAAATATGTTAAATCATGTGCATGCCTAGGGGGCATCCAAATATTGTAGAAACTGGGTTAAGGAGACAGAACTAAGGGCAATTTATTCTATTTTCCAAACTTTCAGTAACCCTATAGAAAGCAGCTCCTGAGACAAAGATTAAGTGAAGGCATTTTACTGAGGAATGTGTCCAGGGAGCAGGAAGGAGGGACAGCGATGTGGGGAGGAAGGGAGAGAGCTGGCCTTTAGTACAGAGAGGGTCACTGGGTCCCACAGGACCTCGGGGCTCTGGTCGCTGAGGGAAACTGGGAGCCCTCATCAGCTCCAGCTTCATCCCCTACGGTACCAGCTCTCCTGCACTCCTGGTTTTGTATGTGAGGGCGCCTAGAAGGTTCCTGGGGAGCTCCTGCTGGAGAGTGGGCATGATGCCATGCAGTGGTACCCACGGTGAGTGTGGCCAGGGGCAGGGATCTACAGGGTGGGTGGCACGGGCCAGGGATGGTGGGGGAGGGTGGGTCACAGAATCTGATGTGCCGCACAGGATGGGTCCAGCTCTGCTGATGGTTTGTAACTAGAGAAGCTGTTCTGTCCCCTCTCTTGCTGGACATTGGCCTCACCATCTCTGGCATCCAAATTCTATCCTGATGGTCAGGAGAACACACAGTTCCCAGGGAGGCTTGCTTTCCCAGGAAGGTGGGAGTGTTTCTAGGAGGTGAGGGTTCAGCCATCTCTCTCATCAAAGTCTCTTTTTAAGCTCTGACATATTCTGGAGTGGCCCCGACACACTTTGTATCATCTGACCTGAGGACACTTTTCTTTTGTGGGAGGGGGGTTGTTTTCCCACCACCTTATTCCCTGTTTGTTGTTGATGATAGTTTTTGTTTTTCTTTTGTTTTGAGTTTTTCATGGGGCCACATTGATCGTTTGAGTGCCCTTCTCCAGACCACTATATTTCTTTATTTGGAAACTCTCTGCTTTCTCAAGGTCCACCCACCACAACCACTCCCTTCCTGCGACATTGTGAATGCCGGGATGATAAAGTCCCCTCTTTCCTAGGTCCGCATCCTTTCATGTACCACCGCACGTCTCTTAGTTGATCAGAATTCGGTGTATCCTGCCAGTTCTGTGTGTTGCTTTTTCAGAGATTAAATTATCAGCCAAGCAAGAATGCAGCAGGCGTCCTGGCTTCAGCGGATGTCCTTGTAACTGGAGCCCCATCACTCCAGCCAAGACCTGGCTTCTGCCGATTTGGGGACCCTGATCTTGGATGTGGAGAAATACCCCTCTTCACTCTCCACAGAAGGTCAGGAATCCTCTCAGCCTCCAAGGATGGGGTCTCAGAGAAGGGAGCTCATAAACATGGCTGGTTTCTTGGGAGCAAGTCTTGCAATCCGTTGGAAGCAGAGGGGAGGGAGATGCCAAGCTTCAAACCTCAGCTCCATCACTCACTGGCTTTGTGACTTTGGGCAAGTTGCTAAACTTCTCTGGGTATCGGTTTCCAAATACTGTAGATGCTGGAACTGTCTTGATCTTTCCAGAAAGTGTCAGAGGAAGGTTTTCCACACATAGCCATGATGACTGTTGCCTGACAGTGAATGAAAGATGTCATTGCTTATAGTCTGATTTCAGAGAGGCTAAGTGTGAAAAAAAAATGCATCTTGGAACCAATGAAATAGGTTATCTATTTGTAGGGTGTTGTGAGAATTACATGATTTAAAAGATGTAAAGCAGGGAGAGCCATGGCTAGAACATAGCACAGTGTGTATGTGTGTGTTCGTGTGTGTTCGTGTGTGTTAGCTTTGGATAATGGAGGAGGATGGCAAGGATGGATGCTTCTGAAGAGTAGATAGTAAGATGGCTCACCTTCTACTGTCCCTCCCAGTAAACGGAGATTTTTGTTTTTCTGAGAATCATCTGTCCGATGAGACAGTGCCCCTGGCCCCCCTTTCTTCCAGGTGTATGATGTGCTTTGTGACTAATTCTCACCAACGGTATATGGGAATCATCACTTTCCAGCTAAGGGGTTTCAAAAGGAAACATGTCTTCTCCATACATGCCTGTCCCCTGGACATTTGGAAAGGTCTGGGGGGCATGTGGGATGATGGAACCACAAATGGAAGAAGCTGGGGTCCCTGAATCCCCACCTGGAGGAAAGTCACGGGCTAACCCACATCGGACTGCAACAAGCCACAGTTGAGTGTAGACACTGATGTTTAGGGGTTAACTTAACCCTAGCATTACCCTGGCTAAACCCAGAGTCAGTGGCATCTGTGGAGGGAACTTGGAAAAATGGGAGAATGCTTCAGAGAAATTCAAGAGACTACAAAATCAGGATCTCACTCACCGTGTTCTAGTGCCTCTGAAAACAGTTGACAGCATCCAGCCTCCCCTGGCCTCCCCCACACAGTGCTGACTTTATACTGAAGTTTTCATCAACAGACCATTCATTCAACATGCAATGTGTCTCTCCCACATGTTAGCACAGAGTCCCTGCGTGACGGGGCTCTGCTGGGTGTGGTCTCGGCACGGCCCCCCATCCTGTGGTCAGGCCCACTCCTGCAGCCCATTCATCATCCTGACATCCAGAAGAGACCCCATCAATCACAACACCTCATTTGCTAATGTGACTTCCTTCAGCGGCGCTCCGCCAGGGAGGGAGCCCCAAACGTCCTGCGGTGGGTGGGTAAAGTCGGGGACAGCAGTCTGGACCCTACAGACCCACAGCAGGGCTTCCAGACCCCCAGTTCCAGGCCCCAGGGATCGGACCCGAGGGCTTCTGTCTGTGCTGGGGTCACCATAGCTGAGCTGCAAGATTTCCTCCAGGAAGCTGTGTGTGAGTGTGTGTGTGTGTGGGGGGGGGTTGGGGGGAATGGGCAGGGACCACTCCAGCTCCGCCTGGAAGGCTGCAAAATCCAGCGCCACTACCTGAAGTGAGCTCTGAGTTTTATTTCTTTTTTGTTTGAAAAAGTAAATAAAAAAAAAAAAAATCCAAACCCAAATGGTTTGTCTGCATTTTCGTTCAGTATGTTAGTATCAAGATGAAATAGTCTGGGGCTGCTCCCCAGTTCACCTCTCAGATCATAAAACCTCTGTAGTGACTGAAAGCAGGAGTCCATCAAGTGGCTTTCTGTTCTCCTCCTCTGTGCCCCCAGGGCTAGTTACAAGGAATCCAAGTTACAAAGTGCAGGCGCCCCTGCGGCCGCCTGGGGCCCCAGGTGGCCTCAGAAGTCGCCCTGCCTGGGATGAGTTTCTCATAACCCAGGGCCACAATTGGGTGTGACAGGTTGACCCGGGTTTTCAGAGGTACCTATCCCAGACTCCTGGGCAGGGGTCTCTTCCCTCCCACCCTTCGCCCTTGCCTGGTCCAGTGAGTGGGCTCTGGCTTAACGGGCAGGGCAGCTAGAGGAAGAGCCATCTAGAAGAAAGTGGCCCAGCCTACAGATGAGACAAGCCTCCTGCGTATGAGCTCGGTCCCCCTCACCCCTTCCAGGACTGCTTTACTGTAAACGTTTCACAGGAAAGTAAACCCTATAAAGTGAAGTATTTGCGACCCATGAGCTCTGCTCATCAAACATTGCAACCTGGGAAAAATGAAGCTGCTCCAAAATAGAAAAGAGCAAAATTGGAAACAATAAAATTTTAATGAATACATTCAAACGTCATTAATTGTTCCATTTGATACTCATGAAAATTTTCCTCCATTTGAAAACAATTTGTACCTTTTATTTTCTCGCCCTGTACAGATTCCTGCGTGTATGTGATGATGGCTGGGAAGTTGGAGCCAATTGTAAACTAAATGAGTAAACTTCAGCCAAATAATTTCAAAAGCAAAATTATAAAAATTCTTTCCAAGTATTTTATAGCAAAATAATTCCATTTAATGTGGGATGTGGGTGCATTTTAATTCTTTTATATACTCTGGGGTAGAACCTACAAAAATAAGACTGTCTAGGACCCAAGGAGTCCTGCCTCCCTCCTCCACCCCTCCTTTCCTTTCTCTCCCTCACCTCCTTTTCTCTCTTCTCCAACGCCTCCTTCTCTGTGGTTTCCAGGAAGCATCAACAGAATCTCCTGCTAAAAATATTAATTTTTATAAAGGCACTGATTCTTAGCATCTGAGGCTTCTCCTTGGGAGTGGTAAATGTTACACAAAAGGATTGTTATTTTTGCTTCTCTCTGGTCCCTTAGCTATTCCTAAAGACAGAATACTCTGCTGAAAGGGACACTTCCTTACAGCAAAGGAACTGAAAACACCCTGCCCCCAGCTCCTCTGTGCACGACTGGCCCCCTCACTCTGGCTGGCTGGGCGATGGGTTGCCATTGTGGTGCATGGATTCTGTGTTAAGCCTAGAGGTTCAGCCGGCAGCAAATAAATGCTGCAGTCTGTGCCTTAGCTAAAAGGTCCTTTTCCTTTTTCCTTTTTTTTTTTTTTAGATTTGGCATATTTTTATTTGACTATATATTGAGTTATCCATATACATATCTGTCTGATTTCACCCTGTGTCTAGAATTCCTTAGGTATAGGTTCCTCTATTGCTTTTTCAACGAGACAAGTAGGCCCCGCAGCAGCCTGGCCCCTTCTTGCCAAAATGCACAGACCCTCGGGGCTCACAGGTAGCTTTCCCATCTCCCAGGAAAACCACCTTGAAGCACCTGAGTGACTCATGGAGTAGGGGGGTGGCCCACAGACCCCTCAGCAGGGATGGCCATTTGCAGAAGGGAGCTCCTGGGTGAGGAGAAGGACTCCAAGGACACCCCCAGAAAGCCCTCCTGGCACCTTCTCAAGCAACACTGAGTTGTCTCGGCCTGGGGAAGCATGTTCCAGAATGTCCTCCAAGGTCCCCCACTAGAGGCTAGCCGCACTTAACTGCAGTTTCCCTCCTTCCACTTCCCTCACACCCTGCTCTCCAAATGGCAACTCCCAAGTGGCCCCTGCCCTGCGGCCTCAGCCCTGTCCCCTGTCCATGCACTGCCTGTGGCCCCAAGCCTGCACCTGGCTAGCTCCCCTGTCTCCTTCAAGACTGAACTAAGGTACCCCCTCTCCCAGGAAGCTTTCCCCAACTACTCTCCCTTCCCAGATGTTCTGCTCTGTTCACTGTGTCAGATAGATAGATAGAGAGATAGATAATAGACGGATAGATCAATAGATAGATAATAGGTGATAGATAGATGATAGATAGATACATAGATAGATGATAGGTTTAATTGTTGCTCCATCAGATTGAGGCACGAGGGAAGCCTCACCCATCACTGTGCTGCCCCCACTGGGCACATGGTAATGCTGAATGAGTGGATGGATGGTTGGACAAGGGCAAGGCTTGGGGAAGCAGGAAGTTGAAACAGATATCCAAGCGGCAAGGATAAGCTGTGGTCTCCAAAGCTCCAGGGACAGCACGGGGTCACGTGAGGCCCAGAGATGAGGATGGAAAGCTAGATCATTTCCAGTTTTGCTCCGCCCCTCATCTGCCATCTCTTGGGCGATGAGTGTGTTGTCATCTGGGCAGGAAGATGCGGCCCCTGCCAGGGGAGCCTAAGTGCTGCCCTTCTCTCCTTCCCTCCCTCCCCAGTGGCAGGGGCGGGGCCCATCATGGCGGGCAACCACCAGCTTTGGGTGCCAGACCACCTGAGCTCCAGCCCCACCTCTGCCGCCTGCTCGCTGTGGAATGTGACACACATTCTTCCACTTCGCTGGGCCTCCACCTCCGTGATGGCAACGCTTGCCTTGCTGAGTTGCTGTGCGGATTTAAATACAGGAATCCATAGGAAGTGCCCAGAATAGCGCCCAGCACGCAGTAAGGCATTAGCACTTGTGATGCCAAGCCACACTCCCCACCTCTCCCTGCCTCCGGCACTAGCCTGAAGACAGAGTCAGGGGCAACCTGAGGTCACCTAGGGTCAGTCTGAATTCAGAGTCAGGATATAGCTGCACATGGGGACTCCTGAAACACCCTCAGCACGTTCTCATTAAGCCACCAAAGCGCCTCTGAATCCCAAGAAAGGAGCAGGTTCTGAGGGAAGCCTGCCTCAGGGTTGCCTCAGAGATGCAGGGAAAGGGTGGTCTTGTTCCTCACAGCCAGGCATCCTCCATGCTGCTCCCCTACAGACGATCTTCTCGCCCAGCTCCGCACAGCCATCAACACTGAGCATTGTCAAGGCCAGGCCCTGGCACACAGCGTGTGGGAAACACTATACCTATTGTCACCCTCCCTGCCTGGGTTCAGACGCCAAAGACAACAGGGCACCACCCCAAGCCCAGTGCCCTGTGCCTGCCTGCCAGGATGAAAGCCTTCCCAGGGTGAATAGGAAGGAAGAAAGCCACCTTCTGTTCTGGAAATGTCGACTTGCCTCCCTATCCCCTTGGCTCTGCTCTGTGCAGTCGTTTCCCCAGAGACCCATCATCCCTATCCCGGGCCCCCATCTCCATGGTTGTAAACACGAGACTGGGGCCTAATCAGAAGCACAGCCTCCTCCAATGTTCTCCTTTCCACCCAGGCACGGCTGGGACTTTTGGGAGATGCAGAAAGGCCCATGGGAAACAAGGACACTGTCACACAATGAGGAGTGGCTTTTCTAAGGTTTGCTTTATAGAAATCGGGGGTGGGGGTGGGGGGGAAGAGCAGTTCCATCCATCCTTCAAACTTGGCTCGTACTTCAAAGCCCAGTTCACTCCCTTCCTCCCGGAAGCCTTCCCTGACTATCCCAGCCCACAATCCCTTCCCTTTCTCAGTTCTTTCTGCAGCTATTCTAAACCACCCCCATAAATAAGTGCGTTTGACCAGGCTGGTGGTCCGGCTGAGGCGGGTGTGGGGCCTGGGAGCAGATGCCCCTCTGCACAAATGTTGCTCTCTGATGGCTCCTGTGGCTGTGCCGGACCTCCCCACTATCTCTTATCTCACCCACAGTATGCTCCAGGGAAGAACAAAAGGCAGCTGGCCTCCTAGCCCAGCTGGGGTCACACACCTAGAACCACTTGTGAGCATCGGAACCCAGGGAGAGGGGAAGGGACTTAGGCCGGCCTGCAAGCCCGTTCGAGTCTGCAGCTCGTCTTTCCTCTGCTCACCTGAACAAGGACCCTCTAGTTCTTGTGCTCTGGGGAGAAGGGGGCTTAGAGAAGGTCCCTGCTCTGCTCTCTGCCTCATGACAGCAAAACTCTAATTCATTGAGGATCAGTGAGAGCTAGCCCATCTCTTCTTGAAGCCAGCCAAGCTCTTTCTTCATCCTTAATCTGCTGAACATCCAGACAAGGTTCTCTCTTATTTGACTCTTGTCCTCAGGTCCCATTCTCCAGAGGGGTGGTCCCTCCTCACCTCGCTGTCCCTGACCTATCCCCTTTTATTCACTCTCCCGTCCTAGACCCTCTTGTCTTTGGCCACCTTCCCCCTTGTCTGCGGCCAGCCCTGGTTGACTAGGGCTACCACTGGCACCTGAAGGCCTTTCCCTCCTCCCAGGGGCGAAGTGAAGGGTTGTCCATAAAGTGGGGAGGCAGCCACACCCCCTCCTCACCGGGCTTCTGGTAGCCTCATGGGGCATCCCCATTTCCTCTGGAGACCTTGCAGGCAACCTTGAGCTTATGAGGAGCCCATGTCTACCTTCACCCTTTTCTCTCTTTGCTCCCCTTGTGACCCTCTCTGTTTTCTCCTCCTCATGTTGCCTATGATGTCAGGAAATAAGTGTTTCATCAAACTGTCTGATGTATGTTGTTCATGAGGTGAGAAGAGGGATACACTGGGACCCCCTCATAGGCTCTAAAACCTAAGTGGGCTTGGCCATTACTCACGGGCCTTGCCAAAGCAGATTCCCTGGCCCCCGCCCAATGATTCTATTTCATAGAGCTAGAATGGGGCCTGGGATTTTGAATTTTTAATGAGCACCCCAGGTCATGTGCCTCTTATGTCTGAGCCCTGTGAGGGAACAGAGCGGGATGAGGTTGGTACCCCTAGGAAGTTCACCTGCTGCCTTGGTGCTATGTGGAGCAATGGGTTTAATGCACTCTCAGAAGTAGGCAGGATCAGGGAAGCATTTGAAGCTGGCTTCTTTGAGGAGGCAGGACTTGGGCTGGATCTGAGGGCCTGGTGGAATTAATCCATAGAGAGGAGGAAAGACACATCCAGGCACCAACTGGAGGAATAATGGCTCCGAGGGAAGGAAGTACAAGAGAGGGATGCCGTGGTGGGCTAATGAAGGGACCATTTACATGCTTTGCCTGGATAACCTCTTGGAGGGATTGGCAAAAGGAGAGGAAATGGAGAAGGAGGATGTAGAGAAGAAGAAAGAATGGACTCCCAGAAAGGTTGGAACTAAAGGTTTCGAATATCTAGGTAAGCCCTGAATTCCAAGTTCTGATGTCATTTCTCTCCTTTAGTCCCTAGTCAGGGCAAGAGTGCAGGTGAAGCCAGACCTGGGATGGGGATCAGTGCTGTGTGTGGACCTGGGCCTGGGTAAGTGTTCCACAACCCCAGACCACCCTTACTACAACACTCGCCCCACCCTCCCGCCAAGCATCAGCCTTTCCTAGCTAGGATGGCTGGCCCCTGACCACAAAAGCATCTTGCAGACTTGCTGTGATGATCTGAGGCCACCTGCTGCCCATTTCCCTGCCCTGGCACCTGGCTTAGGGGCTGGCCTTGGCCTCCTCATGAATGATCCCCACTGGCCCCCCACCCCTTTTCATGCTCACTGTGTTTATGCATGTTGGCCCTGCTCAAGAATCTCCTCTCCTGTGCAAGCTCAGCATAAATTGAAAGCCAGTGCCAACAAGGAATAAAGAATGGAGGGAGAGACCACGAGGAATGTGCCCAAGACCCCCAGGAGAGGGAGCCCTGGCCTGGGAGACCCCACACCTAGGCTCTGGTCCCAGGTCTGTTGGGTGTGGTCTTGGGCTGGCCATTTTCCTCTCTGGGCTTCAGATCTTTTTCCTATAACATGAAGGGGTTGAAAGAGCTTGTCCTGTTCCTGGATGCTATCTCGGGGGGGAAGCCCTACAAGGAGAACATTAAGGAGATATTAAACTAAGACAGGCATTGTGAGGTCGGCGGCACCTGGGGGAAATCTGCTTCTGGACTACGCACAGAAGGAGGGAGTTTTATCTCTGAGGTGGAGGCCACGGCCCAGGCAGTCATGAAGAGACACCGACAGTGTTTACCAAAACCTGATAGCAGGCACTGTGTAGCAAGTTTTGACTGATAATGTGTCATGTTTGGGCAGGTAGGTGTTACCCTCATCCCAGCTGTGAGGAAACCATCTCAGAGTGCACGTGCCCAAGGTCAAACGGCTCCTGGGATGGAGCTGGGAGTCACCCTGCGCTGATCCAGGCGGAACGCAGACATCCGGAGGCCATTGGGAAAACTGTTTTGTGTGGAAAGCCTTACTCTGCTGGCGGAGGAGGCTGCCTCAGAGTCGGCCCAGTCTGGCGGCTGGCTCCAGGAGCTCCGCTGGGAGCTGCCTCTGAGCCTAACCTGTGTCCACCCCCGCGCCCAGGGAGCCAGCCTCTTCACACTCCCGGCCATGGAGCAGGCCCTACGGCTTTGGAAGGGGACGTGGAGCCCCCAAAACAGAGGTTCCATTAACCCCCCAGGCGAAACCAGTCAGTCTCTGGCTAAAGCACAGCTGGGGTGTTTCAGATTAAACCGGAGTCTTCTTTGTGAAAAGGAAATGACAGAAGAGAGAGGCCTGGGGGTGCTAAACATGGTTCAGCTTCTCAACTGACCACTGAGCCCTGGGAGAAGCACTGCTGGGGACAGGAATGATGCTTTGTGCCTTTTTCAGAAGTAGCTTTTAAATGAGTGAGGCATACAATAGAATTTCAAACATTAATTATCATTTGGGGATGCTATGTAGGTGCCAGTAACTGTTTTATTTTTTTTTTTTTTAATTTTTTTTTTCCACGTTTATTTATTTTTGGGACAGAGAGAGACAGAGCATGAACGGGGGAGGGGCAGAGAGAGAGGGAGACACAGAATCGGAAACAGGCTCCAGGCTCTGAGCCATCAGCCCAGAGCCCGACGCGGGGCTCGAACTCACGGACCGTGAGATCGTGACCTGGCTGAAGTCGGACACTTAACCGACTGCGCCACCCAGGCGCCCCACCAGTAACTGTTTTAAATGCTTCAAATGAATTAGCCTGGTGAGTCCTCACAATAGCTCTATGAGATAGATATTATTAGCCCACCTTACCAGTGTAGAAACTGGGGCACAGAGAGGGAGGTGACTCGCCCAAGGTCACGCAGCTGGTAAGTGGCAGAGCAAGGGTTCAAGGAGAGCAGGCTACTCTTTTGACCAGGACCTCACAGGGCAGGTATGGGCCTGATGCTCCCAACCCCAGGCCTCGGCCCTCAGTGCCCCATCCTCTGTGGGTGTCTGCAAAGGAAGATAAGCGTCCATGGTCTCTCACTGCGGGGGAGGGACACCTGGGATCTGGCCCTCACCTCGAGGACTACCCTTGTTCCACAGGGGCCCTTGGCAGACTCCGCTTAAAATCAATGTAAAGTGTTTAGAATAATGTCTGGCACAAAATAAATGTTCAAGCCAGAAATTATATGTGAATATGTAGAAAAGGCAAGCTCAGTAACTGGCTCTAGAGAGGATTTGGCACTTTCCAAGGGCTTGGGTTAGATTGAATTTAATGATTTGTAAATATTTATTGTTGTATCTACAGTTTAAATGCACTCAGACTAGATTTTAGATTCTACATGTAACTGATTCCCACATCCAGATTTTTTAAATCTAAAAAGAGTAAGTATAACACACAATAAGTTTTCTCATGATTTCCTCACTTTGTGTCTCAGCCTTTCCATTTCCTGCATGCCTCAATAAATAATCTTAAATCAAAATAAACAAATAAATGAATGTCTAAGCAGGAGCTATTATATGAGTATTAAAGATATTGACCCTTTGGCTGCCATTTGTCAGACATGTAACAGGAATCAACGGCCCTCTAAGACTGGAGGATCCTGGTTGGTGGCAGGCTCTCAGTTTTGCCGAGCTTCTGGAACGATCGGGGTACTTCCGCTCATGAGGTAAGGCAGGGCAAGAAGAGCTGAAGTGCTCTGCATGACAGAGGAAGAAATATTTGGAGTTGGAGAAATTCTGGGATGTAGGGAGAAAAGGGGAGAAGGGAGTGAGAGAAGAGGGGTGTGGAAAGGTGTGGGTGGATTCCAGAATATGGCCCCCAGACCTCCTGAGAAGTCCGGTGGGGTAATGTTTGGTTCGAATGTGGTTCCCCTGTCTGAATCTGCATCCCAGTTGACATGAAATAGCTGACTCAGACCATGAAGCCACTTACCCCTTTGCTCCCCAAACTGGCAAACCCAAATCGTCAAGATGCCTAGGAACACCAGGAGTTGGTATTTGGATTGCACACGTCTTTTTAAACCCGGTTTGTTTTTTGGCGGTGTGTTTTCTTTATGGTTGGAATGGACATTGTGGTGTGTCTTCTTTAGGACTGTAGGACTCCATCCTCCGTCGCAGGGAAATGCTGCAGCTGGGAGCCTCCAACGGTCGGCTGTCAGAGCTACCTTGCCCAACATCACAGGTATAACAGTAACTCATGCTCTGTAATAAATTGCCCCAAAACATGGGAGCTTAAAACAACAATTATTATCTTGAAGTTTCTATGAATTAGGAATTTGAAAGCCACTTAGGAGGGTGGTTCTGGCAGGGTTTCTGATGAGGTTGCAGTCGAACTGTCGACCAGGACTGCAGTCATTGGACCCAGTCCCCTGACTGGGGCTGGGGGACTGGCTTTTAAAGGTGTCTCACTAGAATGGCTGGGGGTGGGAGGCCTTGGTTTCTCACCACGTGGGCCCCTCCATAGGCCTGCTTGAGTGTTCTCACAACACGGCAGCTTTCCTTCCTTCAAGAGGGAAGCCCTAAAAGAAGCCATGATGGCTTTTGTGACCTAGTCTTGCCATCATGACTGCCGTGCTCTCTTTGTTAGAAGCAACTAAGTCAGGCTCCATTCAAAAGGAGGAGAAGTAGGCACCATCTCTTGGAGGGATGGATATTAGACAATTCATGGACGTATTTTTAAGCCACTAAAATGCCCCACTCCTGGAGGAGCCCATATCCAAGGATGAAAAGGCCCCCACCTTGGGACAACTCTGAAGGACCCTCTCAGCTTCAGAGCTCCTTGTGGGGTCCACCCAACCTTCACTGAGATGCAACACAGCTCAGCTTTCCCCTGGCCGATCCTGCCTGCACATGTGATATTCCCAAGAACACTACTGATAAACCTCCTGCACTCTCCACCTCAGAGCTGTCTTCCCAGGGAACCAGCTTGTGAAAATAGTGTGTTCTGTTACTGTGCTAAAGATTTCCTGAGTGTTATACCTATCTATTTCTTTTTTTGTGGATTCTGCTCTTGGGAGTGCTTTTACAAAGGCCTTCTAATCCTGAGACGAGATATTACCTAGATCCTGTTCCAAGTTATCAGTGATTTCAAACTTTACTCTTAATTAAGTAATATAATTGGGGTTTATTTTAAAACTTTTAAATGTTTTTACTTATTTTTGAGCAAGAAAGAGAGACAGAGGGTAAGCAGGGAAGGGACAGAGAGAGAGGGAGACACAGACTGTGAATCAGTCTCCAGGCTCTGAGCTGTCAGCACAGGGAGAGCCCAACACGGGGCTCAAACCCACAAACCACAAGATCATGACCTGAGCCGAAATCGAACGCTCAACCGGTTGAGCCACCCAGGCACCCCATAATTGAGATTTATTTTAATGTACATTGTGAGATAGGGACTTTTCTCTGGTACTTCATCAATTGCCCTAACGAATTTAAAAAAAAGAATCATTTTCCTACTGAGTTGAAATGAAACTGTTACATATATGCTGAATTCTGATATTTAACTGGGTTGGTTTCTGACCTTTCTATTCTGTTCTGAACGCTAACCACACTCTTTTGATTATTATATTTCTGAAGTATATTCTAACATCTGAGGCTATAGGTCACTTTTCTTTTTTCTTCCTTTTTGATATAGTCATGAGCTTATTCTTTAATGATACTTTTATGGTAAATTTGATCATTTTCCCACTTTCCAAAATCACACTGAGATTTTGATTGGGATGTGCTAGGTGTTTTGATGTCAGTTCTTCCAAAACATCTTTACAATATTAAAACTTCCCATTAAAGAACGTAATATGTCTATCTATCTATTAACATCCCATTTAAAGTTCTTCCTATATGTGTAGGGTATGGCTATATGTGTAGAGGACGTATGTGGAGAAGTACGTGTATGTATACGTATGAGTATGGGGTGTGTGTGTGTGTGTGTGTGCGTGCATGTGTGTGTGTGCTTTCACACACACCACTGTGTTTGGTAAGCTTATTCCTACATATGTTATGGTTTTTGTTGCTATTGGTGATATCTTTTATTATGTTTCCTAGTTGGTTATTTATGACAGCCAATGAAATCTGGGTAGCTATCTTTTAAAAAAAAATTTTTTTTTACTTTTATTTATTTTTGAGAGACAGAGCACAAGTGGGGGAGGGGCAGCAAGAGAGGGAGACACAGAATCTGGAGCAGGCTTCTGCGGGACTCAAACTCATAAACCGTGAGATTGTGACCTGAACCAAAGTCAGATGCTTAACTGACTGAGCCACCCAGGTGCACCTGGGTAACTATCTTTTAATAAGCCAGTGTTCACTCTTATGATTTCTAATACTTTTATAATTGATTTGCTTTGGTTTTCTTAGGTAAACAGTAATATCTTCAAATAATGATAATTTTCTTTTCCTCTCCAATCTTGACCCTCAAGATTCAGAGGACGAGCACATTTCCTACATTGTGCTAATTTTGTTTCCTTTTCACACACAAGTAATATATAAGCATAGTCCAAATGTTAGAAAAAAAATTTTTTTTTAAATCACACCTCTGAAATAATACAACTGTCTGTGACTTAACAGACAGACTTAACTGTCTGTGCCATGCATTCTCTTTTTAGACTGTTTTTGGTGGAAACATATATGCATGTGCGCACATATGTGTGTACGTATAAAAACATATATGAATTTATAAATATTATAAAAATAAACACTATTTGTTTTTTTTTTTAATTTTTTTTTCAACGTTTATTTATTTTTGGGACAGAGAGAGACAGAGCATGAACGGGGGAGGGGCAGAGAGAGAGGGAGACACAGAATCGGAAACAGGCTCCAGGCTCTGAGCCATCAGCCCAGAGCCCGACGCGGGGCTCGAACTCACGGACCGCGAGATCGTGACCTGGCTGAAGTGGGACGCTTAACCAACTGCGCCACCCAGGCGCCCCCAAAAATAAACACTGTAATGTGAACTTAACCATTCTATAAAATGAAAGCATTTTCAGGAAAGTAAATATATGTCATAATTTTATATTGCTTTATGTCTTCATATCAGAATCTATTCACTCAAACTTCTTCTTTAAAAAAGCTTATTTAGGGGCGCCTGGGTGGCGCAGTCGGTTAAGCGTCCGACTTCAGCCAGGTCACGATCTCGCGGTCTGTGAGTTCGAGCCCCGCGTCGGGCTCTGGGCTGATGGCTCAGAGCCTGGAGCCTGTTTCCGATTCTGTGTCTCCCTCTCTCTCTGCCCCTCCCCCATTCATGCTCTGTCTCTCTCTGTCCCAAAAATAAATAAACGTTGAAAAAAAAAATTAAAAAAATAAATAAATAAAAAAGCTTATTTATTTATTTTGAGAGAGAGAGAGAGAGCAGGGGAGGGGCAGACAGAGAGAAGAGACTCCCAAGCAGGCTCCACGCTGTCAGTGCAAAGCCCGACATGCCTCTTGATCTCACGAACCATGAGATCATGATCTGAGCAGAAATCAAGAGCTGGCACCCCATATTCACTCAAGCTTCTAATTTAGGACATTTAAGTTGTCTCCAGTTTTTGATATTCTAAATTATTTGCAATAAATCCTGTTTAGAATAGTCTGATTCCTGTCCCTGCTGCACCAAGAATAAACTCCTGGAAATGGAATATTGGTGAGTCGAATGACACATGTTCTTAAAATATCTTTGATTTATGCAGGATTGTTCTAACAATGGTTACAGAGGGATTTTAATTCTTTTCACTTCATTGGAGCATACCTTGTCTTCCCTGTCTCCAATGCTGATTTTATCACCTGTTTCATCCTTACCAATCTGAAAAGAAAAAGAAAAAAGAGGCATCACATTTCAATATGAGTTTCTTTGATTAGTAAGGAGGTTAGATCCTTCTTTTGAGGCTGCCTACCTACATAGTTTACCTAGATTTGGATTTTGAGAGGGGTGATTGTGTAATTTTGTTATTGAATTGCAAGTATTCCATAGATAAAAACAATATTAACCCCCTTTTATCATATATTTTTTTGCAAATATTCTTTACAGTTTACATTATGACATGGGGAAATATAATATCCATATAATTTGTTCACATGACCTTATGAAATATCAACTTGTCAATTTGCCTCAGATTTTTTAAAGCAACAAAACATTTTCATTACAGCTCATGTACTTTGTGTTTCTCTCCATAATTGCATTCTACTTCCTCTCTCACCAAATCTAATCACTATCCCAGTTTTGGGGGGATATCATTAATTCCATGCATGCTTTAATAACAATACTATGTGTATGTCCACAATACTATGTGTATGTGTATGTATGATATTGTTTTGTACATTATGTTTTGTAAATTTACATGAATTGAATCACATCGCAGGTGTTCTATAATTGGCTTTAGCTCAATATCATGTTTGGAAATATATTCATATTGAAATATACAGCTATAATTCATTCATTTTAATGAAGGCATAGTTTTCCATTTATAAATACCCTGAAATTTATCCATTTTCCTGTTGCTGGGCACTTAGGGTTTTTATTCTTCTAAATCTTCATTATAAAGAACATTTAATACTATTGTACATGACTCTGTACATGTCCCAGAGTCTCTCCAGGCACGTGGCAAGATGAGGATTGTCTGCATCACTGGTGTGCACAATTTCAGATTCTCTAGATGGTGCCAAATAGCTCTCTCAAGCAGTGGTACCATTATACTCTCTCCTGGGTATTGTTTCTCTGCTCCAACTCATGGTGTTACCAAACTTTTCATTTTTGTCAATATTATGGGTAAAAGAAAACTCACTATTTTATAGTTTTATAGTTTCCTAGTCCAAGTCAGCTTGTCTTTTCACACATTTATTGGCCTCTGGGTTTCCCTCTTCCATAAATGCCATAAATCTTTATATATTTTGCCTATTCTTTTGTTTATTTTTCTAAACTACCTGTAGCAGTCTTTTAGCATTATACATGTTGCCATGCATATGAAACATAGGCTGTTTCACAGTCTATGGTTGCTTTAGTAATTTGTGTGCTGTTTTAGTTGAGAAATACCTTAAACTTTAATGTAGTCTCACTTATCAATCTTTTTTTTTGTTTTGTTTTCAGGTTTGGACTGTGTGTGTGTGTGTGTGTGTGTGTGAGAGAGAGAGAGAGAGAGAGAGAGAGTTTTAAATCTGTCTTTCCCTATACAAAGACCAAAAAGATAGTCTCCCACATTTTCTTCTAAAAGTTAAAAACTTTTGCTTTTTATATTTACTTCTTTAATCTACATGGAGTTTATTTTGTATATGGTGTGAGGTAAAGATCTAAATTCCTTTCCATATGGATAACCTGCTATCCCAGCTCATTTATTAAATAGTTCAACCTTTTGCCTCTAGTTCATTATTGCCTTTTCTGTCATCAACTTTCTGTGTATGAGTGAGTCTGTTTCTATGTCCTCTGTTCTGTTCCATTGGTCTCCTTGTTAGTCCCTCCACCAACAACACATTATAATAATTATACCTTTGAAATGTTTTGATACATGACCAAAACTTTCCTGTGCCAGGCTTTTTTCCAAAAGTTGTTTTTTAATGTAGTTAAATATGTCATTTTCCCTTCATATTTAGTTTTATGTTAGAGAGGTGTGCCCCACCCAAGATTATATAAAAGTCAGAGTGATAACGTATAAATGTTTGATAGCTTCCCCACCCTCCTCCATTCCAAAGAATATTCTGTGTCTATTTGCTTAGATCCATGATTTTTTGTTATATTTTTAAAAACTTGGTACAAAAAGCTGCAAAATCAGAAGGTTTAAGAAAAGGGGGACATATGTATATTACATATACAAAACATATAGCCGCAGAAGAGACAGAGTGTGGAAGTTGAACCATGCATTCTCAGTTTCTGAATGAATTTTGATTGGGAACTTAAGAGTTTTTTGTAGCTATCAGCTGTGGTACATGTAGAGGACATAGGGAATGGCGGAGAAGTGAGAGAATTTTTTTAATGTTTTATGGTTCATTAAAATGTATTTCTGTCACACACACACACATCACTATAGCCCATTGGTGTTTACTCAAGAGAATAAAGATTTAAATCCCTTTAAATTCTATTTTTCTGTGTAAGTTCTGTTTAGCAGTAATTCCATGGGAAGAGTGAACTAAAACTACCTACATTTTATTTTTTTAAATTTTTTCAATGTTTATTTATTTTTGAGAGAGAGAGAGAGAGAGAGAAAGAGAAAGAGAGACAGAGAGCATGATGAGTGGTAAGGACAGAGAGAGAGAGAGGGACACAGAATCTGAGCAGGCTCCAGGCTGCTGTCAGCACAGAGCCCGGTGCGGGGCTGGAACTCACCAACCGTGAGATCATGACCTGAGCCAAAGTCGGACGCTTAACAGACTGAGCCACCAGGCGCCCCCCCCCCCTACATTTTTTTTCAATAAGTTAATAATAGCCTGGTTTTTGCCTAGTACTTTCATAAGTTTACTATTTATTTTAGTAACAAATGCACGTAGAAAGTAGATGTCCCCTCCATACCTTTCCCCAGTCTCCAACTTGTCTTTTTCAGAGGTAAATTGTGTGTCCAGTTTCTTAGGAATCTGGAGATACTCAAGCATAAACCACGTGTGTACTTTACACACCCCTCCGCTCTTTTATCCCCATATAAAGTAGCATACTACATAAAGTGGGCTATTCCTTGCTTCTATCCCTACTGAGCATATTATTTGGAGATCATTCCTTATCCATGCATAAAAATCTTCCTGGTTACTTTAATGCCAGTATAATATTGTACTATACGAATGCATCAGTGTATTTGTCTAGTTTTTTTTTTTTTTTTTGGTCGGCCTTTATGTTTTTCCAGTGTTGTTCTGCTGTAATTGGTATGTTGAACAAGATGACTAATGATATCATCAAAAAATTTTTTTCATCCATTATCCATTTATAAGTCTTTCTTTAGAATAACACTTCTTACCTTTGTTTGACATCACTAACTATTCTCATGGGCTTTTGTTTTCAGTCAAAAACTCAGCCTCAATTAAAAATTATCATCTTTATTTCCATGTAATAGACCAAATCCCTGAACTTGACATAGTTCTTCTCCCTCTCTTCTCCTTTCCCCCAACTCTGGCTGGCTACCTGTAGGAAGACTAGAGTGGGGAAGAAACCTCTGTCTGCCTCTTTCCTTACATCATTCCCCTGCTAGTTGTGATTTCACTTCCCATGAGAGTGAAGATGGCATGGGGAAGGGGTATATTCATGAGGAAAGGTAAAGGGTAAGGATGAGGTAGTGGTTATCACTGGTTGGGTGATTTTGAGTTCTCTTCCCCTGGCTGATGGCTCATGCTGCCTCTTTCTCTTAGGGATCTTTGTGTGGTTGTTGGAGGTTCCCTAGAAAGCTGTTTTTCCAGGCAGTTCTCCTGACTTGTTCCTGATTGTTTATGATTCCTTTCTTGGCATGACCAGCCTTGTTCTACCAACTTCTCTTTGGCCCTTAGGGCAGCTCTACTGAACCAGACCCAGGGACACCTTATGCTGGTCTTTGGCACATGGCCCATATCTGACTTTGGAAACACTCATATATCCCTTGTCTTAACAATCCCTGATCCCAACATAGGTTCAACTGCAGGGTTCTGACATCAAAGCTGTAAGGCAGGCCTTTTCTGACTTCTGGATTTCTCAGGAGAGTCAGCCCCTGACTCCAGGCCACTTTAGCAACCCCACACCTGGGGCAGACACCGGTCTTCTCTTTCTCCCACTTCTGGAAAAGCCTTTTGAAATTCCCCTTCCTAGTCTTGACAGTAGTCTTCTCCACTGGTCCCCCAAAGTTGAGGTGAAGACCCAGAAAGGCAACAGCTCTCTCCAAAGAATCTTCTCCCCAAAACCTCACTCTTGTAGTCTCAGACCTTATTTTCATCCTTGATGTGGCTGAGCAGTTCAAGAATCATTGAACAGATTTTTGACCAAATTCCTTTGTCAATCTACAGAAAGGAAGGTGTCAATTCTCTTTGATATCCTGAGCCAAGAAGAGTTCTGTTCTAATATCATAAATAATGCTGACATTACTATTCTTGTCCAAGGACATTTATTTGTATACATGGACCAATATATCTACACAAATTATCAGGTGAATTAATAGAAAAGGCATTGTGTGGCCAAAGTGTATGGAACTCTCTTTATTTTAATAGATACCGACAAATTGTGCACCAAAAATATATGAGAGTGTCTGTTTCCCACCCTTTTAATAAGCTTCATATTTTACATTTAAGCCTTTTCTGACACAAATTATGCTTTAACTCCTGATATATCCCCTGCCTCCCAAATATATTAGATAGTAAATGCAAATTTATTTATTGAAGAAATCCATCCATTCCTCACTGACTTAAAATGCCACTCTTATTTTGCAATACATTCTTGAATACTTTTGGACTTGTTCTGGGCTTTGTCTTTTTGCTTCACTGATCTGTTTTGTCTATTCCTGCACTAGTTCCATACGATTGTGATTACTCTAACTTTATTATAAATTTTAATATCTGGTAGGGAAACTCCCATTTCATTACTAGAGTTTTTCAAAAATTCCCTGGATCTTATCAAACTTTATTCTTTCAACGATTTTTAGAATCATTCTGTCTAGCTCTAAAAAATTCCATATGGATTTTGATGAAGATTACAAGTAATTTATAGTTAAATATGTGGGAAATGGACAACTTTCCAATATTAAATATTCCCAAATAAGAACACAATATTCTTACTAGTTATTTAAAGATTTCAAGTGAGCTTTGTAATTTTCTTCATGCAATTTTTCATACATTTTTCATAAACCTAATTACATATGTATGTGACATTGCATATGTTTGTTGATATTGTAATAAAGATCTTTTTCCCAGTATACTTTCTAATTGCAGTTGATCCTTGAATAACACAGGTTTGAACTGCACTAGTCCACTTATATGTGGATTTTTTGGATGCAGTACTATAAATATATTTTCTCTTCCTTTCGATATTCTTAATAACATTTTCTTTTCTCTAGCTTACTTTATTGTAAGAATATATATAATATAGAATTATAGAATATATAATACATATAAATACAAAATATGTGTTAATTGACTGATTATGTTATCATTAAAGGCTTCTGGTCAATAGTAGACTATTAGTAGTTAAGTTTTGGGGAAGCCAAAAATTATATGTGGATTTTCTACTGCATGGTGGGTTGATGCCCCTAAACCCTATGTTATTCAAGAATCAACTGTAGTTAATATTGTCAAATGAAAATTTTCTGTTTGAAAAATATTCTATTTCTTGTCATTTTAGTTTATCTTCTTAGGCCTTCTATGTAGGTAATCATATTATCTGTAAATAATGATAACATTAATAACTCTCAGGAGAGTTAGTAATAACTCTATTACTATAATTCCATTCTGAGATTTATACTACTTATTTTTGTTTGTTTGTCTAATTACCAAGGCTTCACCACCCACTACAAAGGTAGAGTTATGAACCCATATCTATTAGTGTCACCAAGTATAGACCAAAGTTGCAAAGACAAATGACAAAATATTAACAGTGATTATTTTCTTTGTCATAACTTCTGTATTTTGGTAACATTTGCAGTAAACATCAGGAATCAACCAAGCAAATTTCTGCCACTTATTTAAGTCTATATTTCTAGAATAATCCAAGTCAAGAAGTAAAAGAGTACTTACCCTTCTACTTCCAGTGATGATGGATTAACAGTGATGGGGCTTACTTTTCTACCTTAAACAACTAGAAATTAGATAAAAACATGAAATAACTGCTTCCAGATATTGGACAATACATAGCTCAGGAAAGGCAAACAAACAAATAAGGAAACCCCCATGATTGAATTGGCTTTTTTGCACAGAGGCACCTTCTGGACCACAGAACAGTGAGGGAATCACAAGCTGGGTAGTCTCAATGAGTTGAGGAAACAGATCAGAGTTCAGGAGTTCTGAGGCAGCTAAAATGTTTAGGGAAAGAATCCCCAGGTGGAGTAAGCTATCCAGAAAAAGAACTTGAGAAATCTTCATAGAAATCCTTTCGGTTCTCTGATGAATAATAAAATGACGGTGTGTAAATTTCCATGAGTATGGAAAAGAAGAAGGTGTCAGTGAGTCAGAAGGTGAAGAATTCTAAGATCTCAAACAGGGCTGGAAGAGTTCTTACTGAACATGTAGTACATTCAGTGTACTGAGATCCTAAGAAGAACCATACATTAATAGAAAAACTAAATCATAGATTAAAAGCCCACCAGGAAAGTGCTTTAAAAAAGGCCTTGAATGGATCAAACTAAATAATAACTTTGCTGCCTACCACAACAAAGCGCAGTGCTCTTTAAAAAAGACAACAAAATCCTGATTTTCAAGAATATATTACTTACACTTTCCAACATCCAATCTAAAATTTCTAGAGATGACTAGAAGCAGAAAAATGTGACTCACAATAAAGAAAAAAAATCACTCAATAGAAAGAGATCCAGATGATATAGGTGAAAGAATTATCACCATAATACTTAATTATTTATTAAATAGCTGTTATGAATATGTTCAATAATTTAAAGAAAACTTACATAATCCATAAAACAGTATAATGCCATTTGTAGGTAGGCTGAGATTAGACAGATTAAACCCTAGAACAATCTCTAAAAATAAAACAAAGAAGCTAATAAATCAATAGTGGAGGCAAAACAACCATAAAAATAAATCAAGGGAGGAAAAAAATGAATAAATGGAACAAATAGAAAATAAATAGGAAGATGGTAGACATACAAATGGCCAACAGGTAGGTGAAAAGGTGCTCAAGGTCACTAATCATCAGGGCAATGCAAATCAAAACCAAAATAAGATGTCACCTCATACAAATTAGCATGGCTATTACAAAAAAGACAAGAGATAACAAATATTAGTGAGTATGTGGAGAAAAGGGAATCCTTACACACTGTTGGTAGAAATATAAATTTGTACAGCCATTATGGAAGATGGTATGATGATTCCTCAAAAAATTAAAAATAGAACTGCCATTTTGATCCAGCAACCCCATTTCTGGGTATTTATCTGAGAAATTGATATCAGCATCTCAAAGAGATATTTGCACACTCATGTTCACTGCAGCATTATTCACAATAGCCAAGATATTGAAACAATCTAAATGTGCTTTAATGAATGAATGGATAATGAAATGTTACATATATCTATATCTATATATAACCTTTATATATAGAGAGATATGTATATATATGTATGTATGTATATAGACATATATATCTTACATGATGGAGTATTAGCCATTAAAAAAGAAGAGAAATCCTACTATTTGTGACAACATATATGAACTTGAAGGCCAGTATATGAAGTAAAGTATGTCAGACAGAGAAAGACAAATAGTGTATAGTATCACTTAAATTGGAACGTAAAAAAAAAAAAAGCGAATTTTCTAGGAATAGAATGGAATGGTAGTTTCTGAGGGCTGGGGAAGGGGGAAATGAGGTGATATGGGTCAAAGGGTATGAATTTCCAGTTATAAAAAGATAAGTTCTGAGGATTTAATGTGCAGTGTGGTGACTATATTTAATAATGTGGTATTGTATACTTGAAAGTTGCTGAGAGTAGATCTTAAGCATTCTTACAACATATACAAATAGTTACCTCTTTGAGCTGATTGATGTGTAAATTATCTCAATCTTGGTAATCATTTCACAATGTATATGTATATCAAATCATCACATTATACATTTTAAATGCATACAATTATACTTGCCAATTATACCCAATTATTCTTTAATTAAAAGAAATAACAGGTAGACAGAAAATCAGTAAGTATATAGAAAAGTCAAATGACACTATCAAGCAACATGACTTAACTGAAATTTATAATGAGAATATACACACATCAACAGCAGAATATATATATATATATTTTTTTAATTTTTTTTTTCAATGTTTATTTTTGGGACAGAGAGAGACAGAGCATGAACGGGGGAGGGGCAGAGAGAGAGGGAGACACAGAATCGGAAACAGGCTCCAGGCTCCGAGCCATCAGCCCGGAGCCTGACGCGGGGCTTGAACTCACGGACCGCGAGATCGTGACCTGGCTGAAGTCGGACGCTTAACCGACTGCGCCACCCAGGCGCCCCATATTCTTTTCAAGAGTGTATAGGGGAGTTACCAGGCAGATCGTATGTTGAGCCATTTTTTTTTCAAATCTCAATGAATTGGAAAAATATTGAATCTTACAGAGCATGTTATCTGGAAAGAGTTAAACTAAAAATCAATAAAAGAAGGATATTTGGGTAGCTGCCAAGTGTTCTGAAATTAAAGAAGACATTTCTAAATAACAATTAGATATTCGATCAAATATCAAAGAAGAAATAAATCAAATAAATAGATCAAAGATGAAAGAAGAAATAACATATAAAATTAGAAAGTATGTTGAGGTAAATGAAAATGAAAACAGTTTATCAAAGTTGTGTAATATAGCTACAGTAGTACTTAGAAGTAAATTCACATCACTAACTGTTTATGTTAGAAAAGAAGAAAGACCCAAAATTAATAATACAATTAACCAACCTAAGAAGTTATAAAAGAAGAGAAAAATAAGCCTAAAGTCAGTAGAGAAAATAGTAAAGGCAAATGCAGTAATAAATGATATAGGAAACAAACACACAAAAGAAAATCAATGAAAACAAAAATTGGTTCTTTAAAAAGAATGTTGTTTAATTAGAAATCTCTGGAGGGGTGCTTGGGTGGCTCAGTTAAGCGTTCCACTTCAGCTCAGGTCATAATCCTCCGGTTCGTGAGTTCCAGCCCCATGTTGGGTTCTGTGCAGACAGCTCAGAGCCTGGATCCTGCTTCAGATTCTGTGTCTCCCTCTCCCTCTGCCACTCCCCCACTCATGCTCTGTCTCTCTCTGTCTCAAAAATAAATAAACACAAAAAAAGAAAGAAAGAAAGAAAGAAAGAAAGAAAGAAAAGAAATACTGCAAACAACCTTATGCCCCAAAATTTGATAACCTAGATGAAATGGACCAATTCCTTGACAGACACAGTTTGCCAAAATTTGCATGAGAAGAAATAGACAATCTGAATAGACTTGTATCTACTAATAAAATTGAATTGATAATGAATAATCTTTCAAAACAGAAAGCACCCAGGCCCAGATGGGTTCACTGGTCAATTCCGTCAAACATCCAAAGATATCAATTCTCTACAATCTCTTTCAGAGGATAGAAGGAGAAATAATTCAGAAATAATTCTATGAAGCTTGCATTACCCTAATACTCAAACTGAACAAAGACATTTAAAAAAGGAAAGAAAAATACAAACCAGTATCATGAACATAGATGCAAAATCTTCAACAAAATGTTAGCAACTCAAATCCAACGATGTATAAAAAGAATTATACACCATGACCAAGTGGAATTTACCCAAGTATGCAAGATTGGTTCAACATTCAAAAACAATTAACATAATCCATCTTATCAACAGGCTGAAAAAGAAAAATCACATGATCATATCACTAGATGCAGTAAAATCATTTGACAAAACCCAATACCCATTCATGATAAATGCTCTCAGTAGACGTGTTTGGGTGTCTCAGTCTGTTAAACATCTGACCAGCTCAGGTCATGATCTCACGGTTTGTGATTTCGAGCCCCATGTTGGGTTCTGTGCTGACAGCTCACAGCCTGGAGCCTGCTTCAGATTCTGTGTCCCCCTCTCTGCCCCTCCCCCACTCACTCTCTGTCTCTCTCTCTCTCTCTCTCTCTCTCAAAAATAAGCATTTAGGGGCACCTGGGTGGCTCAGTCGGTTAAGTGTCCGACTTCGGCTCAGGTCATGATCTCGCGGTTCGTGAGTTCAAGCCCGGCGTTGGGCTCTGTGCTGACAGCTCAGAGCCTGGAGCCTGTTTCGGATTCTGTGTCTCCCTCTCTCTGATCCTCCCCCGTTCATGTTCTGTCTCTCTCTGTCCCAAAAATAAATAAACATTAAAAAAATTTTTTTTAAATAAATAAATAAGCATTTAAAAAATTGAAAAATATATGGTTCATTTAGAGATAAAAATTAAACTATATAAACACTGCTGAGAAAAAAAATTAATTTAAGTAAATGAAGGGAAAGATCATATTCATGTATTGGGAGACTTGGGATCATTAAGATATAAATTCTGCCCAAATCAATCTATAGATACAGCTGCAAGATCAATCAAAATTCCAGTAAACTTTTTAGTAGTTGACAAGTTAATTCTAAAATTTACATGGAAAAGCAAAGGAACTAGGATAGCAAAATGATTTTGACAGAAGAACAAAGTTGAAGGACTTACAATACTTGATTTCAAGGCTTATTATATTATCCTAAAGAAAAGAAGCCAGGTATGAAAGAGTATATATTACATGATTCTGTTTATATGAAACTGTAGGAAAACTAATTAGACAGAAAAAAAAATTAATGGCTTTCTGAGATCAGGGGTCAGGGTGGAGATCAGAAATTAACTGGACAGGGCCACAAGTGACTCCTCTAGGGTAACTAAAAGGTTCTCTATATTGACTGTAGTGGTGGTTATGAGGTTGTATACATTTGTCAAACTCACTGGCCCATACACTTAAAATGTGTGTATTTTATTGTAAATTATACCCCAATAAAATGTATCTTTAAAAAGAGTATTGTTCAGATATCCTTATGAACTATAAAGAACTGGTATACGTTTACATCATTCTTCTCCTAAATTCTTCCTCTCAATTTTTTGCCAAAATGACTTGATATTTTTATCTCAGGTTTATCATGGTCAAATCATTATTATTTTTATAATTTTAAATGTAAGTAAGAAAGCATTCAGCTTCAAAACAATAATAACAACAATTTACTTAGTTCTGTGTCCACATTACCTCGATATTTACCAGTTTCTTTTAAACCACAACTCCCCTATTTGTTAACTTTTTTGTTTTACCTCCTTGTCAACTGGATTAGATTATTAAGTAAGCTTTTTTTTCCATAGAAGATGGGTGTGTGGTATTTTTTTCTGAATATGTATATAAGTAAAAAATGTTTCCTATTGCCTGAATCTCAATTTTTTCCTTCAAAATTCTTGGTAAATTCATAGTTTCTTCAGTTACCTAATGTGGCAAAGAAACAAGTCCAGCTTGATTACTTTCAAGCTTGAAACGTCTCTCTTCCTTTGGTTCCAGACTCTCACAGCCTCCTAGTTCTCCCCATTTCTCGGGACTCTCTTTCTCACACTCTTTGGTACCACTTCTTCCTCCTCTTGAATATTGGTGCTCCCAAAGGCTCTACCTAAGTTTCCTCTTCTTTTTCGTGTTACACCAAGGATTATAAATCCAGTCAAGTCCAAACTTTAAGGAACTCAATAAAATAAATAATGTCCTGGGAAAACGCAAATCGCCACAAGGAATTCATGACACATGACACCTTAAAAGACCAATAATTAAGGAACAAATTCAAAAGGTTGATACAGAACTACTGCAAACAAATGGTGCAAGGATCTGTTTTATCACTTAAGTGTTCGTGGAATTGAGGATTTCCATGATACGTAAACTTTTATGGAGACTAGAAAGACATGAAAGATCCAGGTGATTTTATAAACCTATATTAATCATGATACAAAAATATGAGAAATATAGTAATGAAACAAAACTGCCTATCGAGCTAAAATCAAATCTAGCCCCTCAATAAGAGAATAATACAACATGAGGCAATGGCATTATTAAAATAATGTAAGCAGGGGTGCCTGGGTGGCTCAGTTGGTTGAGGGTCCAACTTTGGCTCAGATCACGATCTCATGGTTCATGGGTGTGAGCCCCATGTTGGGCTCTGTGCTGACAGCTTGGAGCCTGGAGCTTGCTACAGATTCTGTGTCTCCCTCTCTCTGTCCCTCCTCTGCTTGCACTCTGTCTTTTTCTCTTTCTCTCAAAAACAAATAAACATTGAAAAAAATTAAAAAATAATGTAAACATGGTTTAATAGAAAAGCCATTAAAATAATTCACTACATCTTTAGATCTAAGAAGAAAACCCTATGATCATCTAGACAGATGTGAAGGGACAAGAAAAATCTACTTTCTCTTAGGATGTAGAAAATCACAAGGGAACATTGCTTCCCCCCACATAACCATGTTTGTTTTTGTTTTTTTTTTAAAGTCAGATGATCTACAAAATTATTAGCTTTCCTGAACCCATCAGAAAGCTGTCACAAAACTACCAGATGAACTAGATTTCAAAGAGTGAATGGCTCATTTGAGGAGAGGTGGAATGCACAAACTATTTTACTTTGGCAGAACACAAAAGAAAGGGTTGTAGTAGGTAGTAGTAGCCTACCTACTAGAGGAATTTGCAAGATACCATAGTGTGAAGGTACCTATAGCAACAACAATATCAAACCCAGTTTAAACATTGACTAGAGCAACTCAACAATCACATACCCACACACCCACACAAATTATTGCTCTCACAGAAAAGGTATCATGCCCATCTCAGGGCAAAAGTGCCATTTATCTCAATCTCTGCTATTTTTCTACACACCATGTGCAACATTCCGCAAAAAATTACAAGAAACACACACAAAAAAAAAAGCCACAAAAAAATTGTCAAGAGATAAGGCAGTTAATAGAACTAGACCCAGAGATGACCCAGATATTGGAATGATCAAATAAGAACCTTAAAATAATTGTGATTAATATTTTAAAGGATCTATTGGGAAAAGTGGACAAATGCTTAAACAGGTGGGGAGCTTCAACACTGAGATTAAAACTATAAAAAAGCCAAATAGAAATACTACAGGTGGGGGATGTGATATCAGAGATAGAGAAGAATCTCTTTGGCAGGTCCAGAAAAGAATCATTGAGCTTAAAGGTAGCTAATAGACATTTTCCAAACTGAAACACAAAGAGAAAAATCATATTAAAAATCAAGAAGACCCAAAATTGGCATTCTAAAAGAATAGAGAAAAAATGTGGAGGAAAAAATATTTGAAGAGATAGTGGCTGTGAACTTTTCCAAAATTACCAAAGGACAACAAACCACAGATCCAAGAAACTCAGGGAACAAAAATATTAAAAAGAAACAAAATCTAAACGTATTTTAGTCAAACTGCCAAAACCCAAAAATACCCCCTATATTGGTTTATGGTTTCAATGAGAGTCCAGTAAAAATCCCAGTGGGATTTTTGGTAGAAATTGACAAGCCACCCCTAAACTATATGAAAAAGCAAAGGAACTAGAATAGAACTTTGGAAAAAAGAGCTGAAAGACTCATACAATCTGATTTCAAGACTTAATATAAAGCTACATTAACCAAGATGGTGGTATTGGTAAAAAAGGTAGACATTTAGATTAATGGAACAGAATAGACCTCACAAATATGGTTGGCTGATTTGGACAAAGGATCCAAGATAATTCATTAGAAAAAAAGATAGTCTTTTAACAAATGGTACTGAAACAGTTGGACAGCCACATGCAAAACAAAACAAAACAAAACAAAACAAAACAAAACAAAACCTAAACAAACAAAAACCACCACAAAAAAAACAACAAAAACTGACTTCAATCCATATCTCATTCCATATAACAATTTACTCAAAACCCTGTCATAGATCTAAATGTAAATTCTAGAATTATAAAAATTCTAGGAAAAAAACTCTGGGGAAAATCTTTGTGACTTTAGGTTGCACTAAACTGTTAAACTATGAGTTTAAAAACACAATCCATAAAAGAAAAAAATGATAAATTCTGGATTTCATCAAATAAAAAATTCTGCTCTTCAAGAGACATTTAAGAAAATTAAAAGACAAGACACAGGTTGGAAGAAAATATTTACAAAACATATATAGAATAAATAATTTTTATCAAAAATATGTAAAGAAATCTTACAACTTAATAATAGGAGGACAATTAACTCAATTAAAAAATGTACAAATGACTTAAACACTTAGCCCAAGAAAATATATTGGTGGCAAATAAGCACATGAGAAGAGGCTCAAAATCATTAATCATTAGGAAAAAGTAAATTAAGACCACGATGTGATACCACTACATCCCCATGGAATGGTTAAAATTTTAAAAACTGACATTACCAAGTGCCGCCGAGGAATGTTATTGATCAGAACTCTCAAACATTGCTTGCGGAGAGATGCAAACTAGTCCAGTCCCTTAGGAAAACAGTGTGACAGTTTCTTATAAAGTTAAACATACAGTTACTATCTATCCACGACTCAGTAATTCTATTCCTAGGAATTTACCCAAGAAAAATGAAAACATATGTCCACCAATGACTGGTGTGTAAACTTTAAGGACTTTAATCATCATAGGCCCAAACTGGAAATAATCCAAAGGTTTGTCAACTAACAAATGGATAAGAAAATTTTTATATCCACATAATGGAATACCGCACAACAATAAAAAAGAATGCAGTATTGATACATGCAATGATACGAATGAATCTCAAATGCATTATGCAAAGTGAAAGAAGCCAGACACAAAATACTACATACTATATGATCCCGTTCATTTTATATTCTTTAAAAGGCAAAACTATAGGAACAGAAATCTAGATCTCCAGAAGTTCATAGACATAAATATTCTCCAGTTTAATTTTCTCCCAGGCAAAACAACTTATGCAAAAGGAAACTTAAGCCAAAAAGCTCAAACTCAAACTTGAACCCCCTTAAAATGCAGGAAAATGTCTATCACAGTGTTATCTGTAACATACATTTAAAGGAAAGGTTGGGTGAATAACCTATGACAAGAATGCAGCCTTTCAATCCTGATAGAGAATACTAAGGACCTAGGAAGTCGATGGCATATATATATGAAGAAAGACAGGACACAAAATAGAAACACTACTAGCTAACAACTGTTGAGTGGCTCTTATGCACTGGGCACTCCTCTAAGTGCTTTATGAATATTATTCCATTCAATCCTGGCAGATACCATGTTATTATTGTTGTTGTGTTTTGCTGTTGTCAATTGTGGGTTCTAAAGTTTGGCAAACGTGTTGTAACATGCAGCAAGTGATGGGACTGGGATTGGAGCCCAGGCAGTCTATTCAAGACTCAGAATTCCAACTAGTCCACTTTAGTGCCTCTATCCTGCATGACTGTAAATCTGTAATGTTTAAAAAGCACACAGGGGCCTGGAAGCAGCTGAACCAAAATGTTAACGAGTCACCCCCGGGTGGGAGTTGTAGGTAGCTTTTATATTGTTATTTTGCTTCTTTGTGCTTTTAAAATTTGCTCTCCTGAAAAAGAGTATGATGTTTATAATAAAAGAAAATAATACATGTGATTTAAATAGATGAAGACTTCATCTTGTCTAAAAAGTTGCCTCCTCGTGAGACACTACATTCTAAGACTGGGGTCTAGTCCCTGTAAATTCAAGGGTGCCATCCTGCACTCTCTCTGGCTCCCCCTTCCTCCACATCACCGACTACTTCAGGAGTCTAGGATGAGCAGGGAGTCACTGTCTCCAGAGAAAAGCCTTCCAGCTGCTTCTGCCAGGCATCCTGGACGGCAGCCGGAGGGAGGCGGGGTGCGTCCAGCTCCCCCTGAGTCTGACGCCGGCAGGGCTGGCCCAGGGTCCTCAGTTGAGCCCGGGCAGCAAAGCCCCAGGTCTCCCCCACTGGGGGTGGGATGGATGAGATGGTAGAAGGCAGGGAGCCTGGAGGCAGTGGTGGCAAACATTAAAAGAAGAAAAGACCTGTTTGATTAAGCCACGTCTCTCCTCCCCAGAACCCCCCTTCCCTCCCTGAGCTGTATTCAAACCCCATTGCATTTGGAGGGAAATTCAACCCATGTGTTTCTGATTCATTTACACTTAACTCATCAAAATCCTGTTTTGAAAGAGGCCATTGGATGGTCTACAAAGTCTGAGCAAAGCTCCCCGCCTCTGCGGGCTGGTTGTGGACTCACCAAATACCCCTTCTAATCCACCGGGCTTGTGGGCAGGCTGTGCACCACGGTACAGGCTGTCTGAATGTCTGCTCCCCAGCCTAGGCTCCCTTGGAGTCCTTCCCCAATGCTTTCTGCCTCTTTGCGAATTCTCAGGCTGCCTTTGAGGGCCTGGCAAACTCACCCAGCCCCCGGGGCAGAGGCACGAAGCGTGCTGCCCTTCCTGGGCAAGGCTGGGTTTGAGATGAACTTGTAGAGGAGATGAATAGATCTCAGAGTGGGAGAGTGTATTTCAGGTCAAAGGGGCTGCGCGGGGCCCTCCGTTGCAGTGGGTGCAGTGCTCACCTCCAAGGGGAGTGAGGAGAAGACCACGCAGTGCACCTTGTTGCCCAGGCCTGCCTCTCCCACCAGAGTCTGAACCTGCATTGTCTCTCAGCCTCGGACCTTCTTGGATTGGATTCAAATGAAGAGCCGGCCTTCCAGCAAGAGCAGGGCACTGAGTCCCGTCATCGGGGTCCAGCAGGTGTCCTTGGGTCAGCGTGGGGTGGTGCTCACTGCCAACCACTGGTGCAAAAGCAAGCCCTCCTAAGCAGACATTTGGAAGTCATTAAATAAAAAAATGGTTGACTCAGACGCAAAGCACGCCCGAGCTAGAAAAGACCTTAGAGAACTTTATGGTCCGACCCCCACGTTTACAGATCAATCCTCACGAGATCCTCTCCAGGAGGCTTTGGAGTAAGCCAAGCTCCTCCAGCTTGCTGCTTTGGGATAACATGGGGTGTGGTCAGAAGAGACAAGGAAGGCTGGGCCCCCTCCAAGCAAGGCTTACAATGAAACACATGGGAAGCAAGAACAGAACCAAGACAGTGGGGACCTGGGTCCTCTTGTGTCACCATCACAATGCGTTTTAACCTTTAGATAACCCCCTTCCCCGCGGGCGTGTTGTTCTCTTTTCCCTGTGATTACTAGCAGGGAAAATTCTTCAGAAGCTGCCATGAAGATATGTGCAGTTGGGGACCAGAAGGCAAGCAGTGCCCTCTTGAGAGCCAACGTGGGGGGAGATAGCAGGAGCTGACTGAGACAAGAGGGCAGAAGATGAATAATGACAGTAGTGACTGATTACTGGGGGGATTCTTCAATCATGAAGCTCAGAGAGGTTCAGTAATTTGCCCCATGTCACACAGCCACTAAATGTTGGCATCAGGGTTCACATCTACATCTGCCTGGCTCTAAAATCCACAAAACCAAAGACATAGGGGATGAGAGGACAGAGGGGAAAAGCTACTAGATGTGGCTCTGTGCTCCTTGATGTGCAGGGCTGACAATCAAGGAAACTCCCAGAAGGAGGTGCTGTTGTGCAGAGTTTGGAAAGAGAGGAGGCGCGTGGTTTATTGTAGAGGGGAGGAGGATGGTCCAAATGGAGGAATCAAGGTGGGTGCCAGTTGGGGCGCTCAGCTGCACCGGGCACTAATGGCACATGGTGGCTGCACCTGGAACCTACCAGCAGGTGGCAGTATTTCAGAACAAGAAGGTGATGGAAGGAGGTTAGGACCTTGCGTTACCAGTTACTGAGCTCTTACTATGTGCCAGTTATTGTCATAAATATTTTATACAGAGCATCTCATTGAACCTTCACAACAACTCAATGAGGTAAGTATTATTATTAGCCTTGTTTGACACACGAGAAGGCTCGTTCAAGGCTATAGAGCCAGGAGGTACTGAAACCAAGATTCTTACCCAGGAGCCTAACTCCAGATTCAGACCCACACAGCACAGCTGTCACACCTCAGTCCGCAAGCTAGGCTGAATTTCCACCACGGGTGCCCCAGTGAGCTGGGCACTACAGACCTAGAAGTGGTCTAGACAGCACCTCTGCTCCGGCTGCTCCACTGATGGCTCTAATGTCCCGGAATGATGGAGGGAGGTCCTCACAGACAGCAGGGAAAGGGGCAGGTCCTCAGACCTAACTCAGGTTCAGCTACTCCGCTCACTGCTGGGTGGCCTTCTGGGCCTCGGTTTTGCTTATCTGTCGGTAAGCAGGTATAACATTGACCTCATGAGGGTTGAATGGGACAAGAATCAGGCATGGTGTGGGTAGTATGCTTTACTGAAATGACCACAAATATCAAACACAAAAGGCACCAGGAGCCCAGGAGAGGGCTATCAAAGTGGGCTTCTGAGACTGAGCAGCAGGCTGACAGGAGGGTGAGCCTGAGGAAGCAGGAGGACTTGGGCTGGGGAAGCTCCGTGAGCATCTCCCCATCCTTGGAACCAGCCCCTGGGGAATGTTAGAAGACTGAGAAATCCGATCTTCAGAGGGTCTCAAAGTGAGCTCGATTTAAACAGGGAAGTAGAGGATTCGGAGCGCCCCGGTCTGCACGCTGTCATTCAGCAGGCGTCTCATGGGCCTGCTAAGGGGCCGAGCACCAGTCCTGAATTGACTTAGCCTGGGCCTTTCCTCCTGTGCTGTACATGTGTCCTGCCATTGACTGAATCAAGCCCCACCCAAACTCACTGCCCAGTTCTGCCCAGCGGGTTTGTGAACACCCTGGTTCCAGAAGTTCCCTATGTGCTCTGCATAACCCACTCCACCTGTGACCCTTCCAGACACACCCTCAGGGGAAGAGGAGAACCCCGGCAGGGCAGGAGACGGCATGACAACCTCCATTCCAGGAGTGGTTGAGTCATTCAGGGAGGGCACATGTCCCAGGACAGTGTGGTAGATGAAGGATTGGGGGCAGGCACGCAGAGTCGGGCCCCAGTGACCTGCAAGCACAGTGCCACCTGAGAATGCTCAGGCATCCCCAACCTCTCGCTCTGCCCCAACAACACCATGCCTCCCCCGACACACCCCCACCATGCTTCTAGCCTCCCTTCTCAAGATACTGTGGGAACAAAGGCTAGGGGGTCTTCCGGGCTCTTCGTGGGGGTGATGGGAGTGCAGGTCTGGCTCTGGCCTTATCTGCACAGAGGCACATTCCTTCCCTGGAACGCCCCCCACCCAGAAACCTCATCATTCATTCCATCATACACACAGCTGGGGCTGGGGGAGGTCATGACAGGTGGGCCAGCCCCAGAGGTGGGGATGGGGCGCCACAGCCTTCTCCCCACCCCCCAAACAAGACAGATATGTCCCCTCTGAACATGCTGGGGGAGATTATTTTAACAAGCACTTTTGTACCAGGAAATCAGTGTGTTTAACCTAACAAGCAAAGAACAGCCCAGTGGGGCCCATAAATCTCGTTCCCACCTATTAATTTTACGGCCTACATAAAGCAGTGTTGAAGTCCAAAGTATATGTGACCTAAAAAGGCATTGCTCATTCTGACACATATACGACGTGGCCAGGACTCGAACCCTGACCCTGACCCTCACTCCAGGAAGCCAGCTCCCAAGCCTCACAGGGTGCGGGGGCTCACACTACAGAAACCTGCCTCACCTCCTCTCAGAAGAAAAGGACAGCTGGAGGAGATGGCTGGGGAGGAGGCTGGAGGATGCGGCAGCTACTCCTGAGGCTGGGTCGGCGGGAACTCCCTGCTCAGAGACCCCCAACCACCTCCAGGGCTGCTACGTGGAGCTGTGCAGGTTGGTCACTGCCCAAAGGCACTCGGACAAGGGACAGGCGAGGGCTGAAATCCAGCCTGCACTCCATTCACCGTGCCTTCCCCTGGGGCAGGAATGTGTCCATCAGAGCAGAGCATTTAAAAAAGGCCACTGGAATGGCAGCAGTGCTCATAGCCCCCGATCCCCGTCCTGATTATTTCAAATATTGATCCCCAAATCCAATGACTCACTGTACCCCCAAAGCAATTACATAGCCCTCCTACCAGAGAAATCCTGGGAGGCATAGACTATCAGTTGTTGACTCCCGACTTCAGTTACATGCCAACCCCTCCCAAGCCTTAGCATGCTTCAGGTGTCTCACTCACCATCTAATGACGAAAACTGGGCCACTCTGGAGTCACCAGGACAGGGTCCACCCCAGTGCAACTTAACCCTAAGCAAGCCACCTCAATCCCTCATGGACGCTATTCTTCCATTAGAAGAACAGCCCTGAGGACCCCAAACCCCAATGCACACTTACTGCACCCCAACCACATGCTGAGCTGCCAAACTCAAGTGCACAGTGCCCAGTACCTTCTAATTGTTCCCCGACCCCATCCCAGATTCATGCTCCACCCTGTCTGTGCCTGGGAGGCTCACCTCTAGGGACTTGTCCTCTGGTTTCTAGCCCAGTACCCAAATGTGGAGCCCCTATTAGTGAAGTAAGGGGGAGACCCCTGTGGCCAGAGCCCTGCACTCTTCATCGTGGTTTTGCTTTATCTTGAGAAGTCATGTGGAATTCATGTTCCCATAATATATCTTTGTTAGCTTTATTATAAAAATGTTTCTCTTAGGTCAGTTTCCCCAGAAGCAAACCCGAGACCGGGATATGAGGGCGAGTCATTTGTTTGGGCCGTGATCCCAGGAAGCACCACAGGGAAGTGGGAATGTGAGGTGGGGAAGGAAAGGAAGCCCACACAGGGTATATTAATGAACAAGGGACTACTGTAGGAAAGGGATTCGGTCCTGCTGAGAAGCTGCAGCAGGGGTATTTATCCACCATTTCCTGCCTGTCCTTAGTGTTGGGCTATCACTGAGGGAGCGCAGTGACTCCAGGCCTTTCTGGGTTTCCTGGTGAAGATGCAACCTGCGCCCACACTCAGGGGTGCATCCTCTCACAGAGTTGCAGGTGCAGTAGCCAAAACGTATGGGCATTTAAGGAACAGAGCCTACCTACCCAGGGGGTGTGGGCAGAGCAACCTTTGCATTTGCTACAGTGTTTTGCTCAAATATTCAAGTAAATTTGACTCCTAAATCTCCCCTGGTCCCTGCATTCTCTAAGAAGCCAAGTTGGAGAAGTCCACATCCAGAACTCTCCACCCTAAACAAGGCACCAACTCCCCAAACCCACCCTTCCCACCAACTCCCCTGACCCTTTCTCACCCCCAGAGTTGCATACCGGCCTGCTGACCGCTAAACCCCACCACTCTGGGCTCGAGTCCCCAGCTGACCCCAATTCAGCCTTGGAGTCTGTGCTTATGAGGCTCCCTTCCTCTGGGAGGCTTTCCCGGGAAACCACTTGTTCACCCCCATCCCCAACCTCATCCATGCCCTACCCTCTCCAACTGAAGGTCAATATGACTAACTGATCCCTAAACACACACTGACCCTCAAACCTGGCTGCACCTTGACCCTCCAATCTAATGACACAACTTACAAAGACCCACACACTGAACTATATCTTCAATCCTCAACACCAGGTGACCCCAAATCATACTGATCCCCCAATGCCAACTACACAGTGATGCCTCAGTTCCATCTCTAGCTGATCTACACTGATGGATCTACACTGATCCACAATGACCCGCAACTGCACTGGAATATGTAGTCCGGGCACATATTTATCCCTGAAGTCAGTCATACATGGTGATGTCCAACCCCTAATACATACCGGCTCCCCAGTTCCAAACAGTACACATACTAACCTTCTAAATGCAATAAGACACCAATCCAACAAAGCATAAAGAATGCTGGCTACCATTCTTTCCAACCACAGGCTGACCCCCAAGCACTGGCTGTCACTCCTATCTCAAGCCCCACATGAATGCTCACTACCCAGTTAGAGCCTCTACCATAGACACCCCAAGCTGACCACTCACTGACCTCATGAAGTTTAGCCAAACGGTGACCTCAGTACCTCAACCAAATAATGGCCTTAATCTCAGCTACCCCACAACCAGGCACTCTGATCTCCAAATAGGGCCACACTCTTAATCCCAGGACTTCACCTCACAATCAGTCCCAACAAAGAGTGATTCACCAGACTTAACCTCAGAGTGATCCTGTCTTGAGCATACACTGACATTTAAGCCCCATCCATGCACTTACCTTTAATCCAAAGTCATACTGACCCTAAAGCCAAACATCCCAACCTGACTGCAAGCTGTGTACCCTCTGCTGAACTTCACTGCTCCTCCACAGAGAGAGAGGGCACTCCGTTGGAAGTCCCAACCCCCTGTTCATTGATTCCCCCCAGCCACATCGAACCTGTGGCTACTCTAGGCCTTCAAATCCTGTGTACATACCAACCCACCACAAAACAGTCCCAACCCAGCCTCACTCTGTCCCCTTCCACCTCCCCCACACCTGAGCCACACCTCACAGAGATCACCCAGGCTGAACTGCACCCTTATTCTCTAACACAACCTCACCCCCACAGACCTTGTAACCCACACAAGCTAGGACCCATAGGGATGGTATTCAAAGAGGGATCATCTCCAGATTCCTATAGGCAGTGGCCCTTGGACCTGGGTACTTGACACTGTCCTTTGTGTCTTATCTCCACGACTCAGGGAAGGCACCGGAAGCTCTTGCCTAGCGACACTGGGACAGCCAGCTACATTCCTCCTATTATTTAGACATCTAGTCTCAAATTCCTCTCCAGCTTTGAGCATACTGACCTCTTCCATGGGGTACAATTCCCTTATGCCAAGTTCAGGTCTCCAGGGAACCATCCAGGATCTTGGTCAGCTTACACTAAGTTGGGTCACACAAATCTGTGCAGCCTACTGGGCAGCGGGGTCAGGAGACTGGATGATTGTCCTGCTCACTTGCCCACAGGCTATGTGATCTCAGCTGGTCGCCTCACCTCTCTGGGACTCATTTGATCGCATATGTCAAGGGTCAGCCAACTACTGTGAGCAGACTGAATCTGGCCATGCCCTCTCATTTTCCTATCATCTGTAGTTGCCTTCCCAAAACAACGGCAGACATGAATAGTTGTGGCAGAAATTGTATGGAGCTCAAAGTTGAAAAGATTTACTATTTGGCCCTTATGGAAAAAGTTTGCCAGCTCTGCTGTGCATCCCCTACCTTCCTCCTAGAGGGTTTAATCACACTGGAAAATTCTGTGTGTGAAGGCTTGGATACAAGATACCTCCCTTCCTTCTCTGGGCTTCTCCAGGAAGATGCTCCTTAATGATGTGTGGATTGCTCACCATGATGATAATAAAACCCATGATGATAATAAAACCACAGAGTTCTGTGCCCCCCAACTGGTGGAAGAGGGGCCAAAGAAAGATCACAGGGTCAGAGAAAAGGCCTTAGGGTTTGGGTAGCAAAATTGGGATGTCCCAGTATCTCTGTTTATTGTGGAGTTTCTTCCAACATTATTGCTTTTGTTTATTGAAGCCAACCCCCATGGCACTCACCACTCTTGGCAGTGGGCCCAGACCTGCCCAGGCCCCAGCCTGCCAGTCCTGGCCAAGAGGACTGGGGGTGGAGGGAGCACTGGCCAGGCCCCATTCCAGAAGCCTTGCTTGCTTACAGCCTAAGGCACTAACCCCCACCCCCCTTCTTAACGTCTTGCTTACAAGACAGCATTTGGAGACAATTTCTCATCAGACCTTCTTGTAAACATCCTCCTGGATGAAGCAAGCCTGAAGGATCCCTTATTGGAAACACCTGCGCCAGACAACGGGCTTGGTGAATGACAGCTTGCAGAACCGCCACCGGCCCCCTTGCCAATCCTGGGGCTGGTGAACTGGGTGGGATGGGAGATGGGAGGGTTTCGGGGGGGGAGGAAGTTTCTTCCCTCCCTTTCCCCTCCTCCCTAATCCCCCAGAGGGCTGGTTATGCTGAGACAGTGTCCTTGCCACTGCGGCATGAAGGGGTGTCAGGAAGGCTCTGGGAACAGGAATCTCTCATCGGCTGGTTCTTGTGGTGCCCCAGATTGCCCCCCATGAGTCACCTCTCAGATCTTGGAGTGAGTCGTTGCCCTCTCCAGCTTCTCCAAATAAGATGGCAGCCACATTTCTGTCATACATACACCCCCAGAGGTGTTAACACACTGAGTGTTAACAGCACTTTAAATGAATGAGAATATTCAAGACTTTCAGTACTGTCCAAGTTTAAGCAGAGATAGAAGAGAGGCAGATCGAAGTTTCCCTAAGAGGAATTCCCAGGCTGGAAGTAACCTTGACATGCCAGTAAAAATACAGAAAAAGCAAAGTCAGAGTCCAAAGGCCACATCTTCCACTGCTAAGGCAGCTTCCAGCCACCTCCCTGCTCCAACCAAACACTTCGGCAGGTGCTGACCCAAATCCCCATTTGGCTAAGAGAAAGCCACAGACAGGGAGGGAGGAGGAGGAAGAGGAGTATATAAATTGGGCCCCGAACTCGTAGGATAGCAATTCTTGTACCATGATAATTGGTCTGTGGTGGGACATTCCAGCACTCACTGGACCCCTCCCACTGCCACCCCACTGGGACTTGTGGCCAAGCACCCCTGTACCCCTTCCTGCAGTCCAGCTCACAGATTCTCTCTGCCATTGGTCTGCTGACAAATCCCGGGACCCGCTGAGGTCGGACCCTGCTCTGGGCCATCCCTTGGCCCTCCTGGGGGCCTGGAAAGGGATCTTCTTGTGCTTCTGGGGCTGGACACCCTGTTGAGGAGCCCTTGTTAAGGTGAAGTAGATAGTTCTAGAGGGAGTAGCAGCAATGAGCATCTGTCTCTCTGGCCCAAGACAAGCCACACTCCAACCACCCCTCACCCCAACCTCCCTCGTGGCAGGCCACAGAGCTCTGAGTGGGACTGAGGTGGGGGAGACTCAAGAAGGACCAGTCTTTAATGAGTTGGGCAGAAAGAGGAAGCACGAGGCTCCATGAAATAAATTAGTGAAATCTCAATTCCGATAAATCCAGTTTCTAAAAAAAAAAAAAAAAAAAAAAAAACACAGCAACTGGTAGGAAAAGAAAATGTAATTTATGCCTATTGAAAGGAGGCCAGGTTTAAATTGATGAAGTCTCCTGTTTATGTAATAAATCCATTTCCATTCATGTCACCAATATATTTATCCACACATCCTGGTCCAAGTCAAATCTTCATTATTTTATTATTCAACGAGGGGCATAGGGGAGGGCAGGGGAACAGAGTTCTGTGTCGAATTAATAAAGTCTCACTCTCTCCCCCAGATCCCTCCTTGCACAGGGACAATTTATTCCTAGGAAGAAGGCAGAAGAACTGGATGCAATTTATGTGCTTTGAAAGAGACCCAAACGTAATTAGGCAAAGTCTCAAGTTCACCGAGAAATAAATCCCAGAGAAAGTAGCCGGGGGTAAAATTTACGTTCCCTGAAAGTCTGAAAGCCTCTCTCCCACCGGCCTCCCGCCCCTCCCCCAGGCCACCGTGCTCGGTTCCTGGTTCCTGAAGCCCACCAGGCCACAGGGGTTCTCTCTAGCACCCCCACTTCCCACGGGGACCAACGTGTCTACAGGGTGCTCCCCTCTGCCTGTGGGTCCCCAGGGATGCTCACCCTGCCTGTCCGTCCCTCCCCTTGACACATACACACCCCTCGGGCCACTGTCCCTTCACTCCACAGTCAGGACAGTTATAGCACTAAGGGACTTCTTAGCCTGTAGGGGCATTTGCCCCAGAGAAATGAAGGCTTACAGGGAGGGCCCGTGCCTCCACACCAAGTCAGAGGCTCTTCCTGGAGTAAGGCAGTTTCCCTGAAGGAAAGCCCACAGAAAGCCCCTCTCCAGGCCCAGGGAGAGTCTCTCTTCACTCCCAGGGCCCCAGCTTCCTTCTTTCAGGAGGGAGGTGCAGGAGATGGGGTGCCCTTGCCCCAGGAGATGGGACATACGGTATTTGGGCCAAGGTGACTCAGGATTTTTATTTATTTTTTTAAAGTTTATTTGTTTGAGAGTGAGAACAGAGAGAGTGAGAGGGGGGAGGGGCAGAGAGGGAGAGGGAGAGAGAATCCCAAGCTGGCTCTCCACTGTCAGCACAGGGCCCAATGAGGGGCTCGAAGTCATGAATCGTGAGATCATGACTTGAGCTGAAACTGAGAGTCGGGCGCTTAACTGACTGAGCCACCCAGGGGCCCCAGAGCAGTTCAGGATTTTTAAGCCATCAGTTTGGACAATCCAGAGTGGCTGGGTCGAGGACAATGATCTGGTGGGGGGTGTCTTCCTGAGGGGGAAGTCCACGAGTTGGGATGCAGAGCAGAGCTTCCCGCCCCATGGGGAAGCACAGGGGCTGCTTGGAGCTCTGTGTGTGGAGGGCATATCCACATGAGGTTTACGGTTGGGAAACCTCCATTCCCCTCCCCCACCCACCAGACAAGTCCCTAAGAATGTAGCTTTGTGCAGCCACAAGAGTCGAGATGCCCCTAGGACTAATGCTTCGTGGCTGAAAGCCTTCTGGGCACACACAGCCAACAAGTGAAGAAGGTTCATGTTGTTCCAGAGAGACTGTGGGAACTTAACCTAGGTCTAGACTTACTTAAGGTGCCCCCCCAGTGAGGAGCTAGGCCCATCATGGCCCAGCCCCAGCCCCAGCCCTGCCTTTTTCTCTCAAGAAACAGGCCATCCTGCTCCGGGTGATCAGGCAAAGGACTTGGGAGGGTGCTGGAAGGTGAGATTGAGGTCTGAGCAGAGCCCAGGCACTGGCCACAGAGAGAGAAGACAGACACGACAAGTAATGGGTAGGAAAAATCAGCAGGGCTTCGTGCAGGGCAAAGGAGTGGGGGCAGTTCCCAGGTGTCTGGCAGGAGCTCCTGTGTGACCAGCCAGTGAGGTCATTTGCTATGATGATGAGGGCTGGGGGAGAAGGAACCAGGTGGGGACAAAAGGTGATGAGTTTAGCTAGAGAAGAGCAGATTTGGGAGGAAAGCAGGGATAAGATGGGTTCCCTTTAGGGCAAGTGAGTTGGCCGGAACTTTGCCTTCACCAGAGAGATGTCTGGTGGAGATGGTCAGGTGTTCAGGAGCGAGCATGGGGAGCCTCTGGCACACAGATGGTCCCCCACCAGGAAGCCACACTTGTTCAGGGAGAGCATGAGGAATTAGAGCGGGCTGAGGCCAAGGACACCCCCCACAGTGTCCAAGGCTGAGAAAGGACTATGCCCTAAAGGCCGGGATGCCCCCACCACTGGTAGCAGAGAACACTGAGGACTTCAGTGACAGGGGACAGAGCAGAGGCCAGACCTCAGCAGGCAGAGGCAGGGAGCCCCTGCCTGTGTGTGTTGCTCTGTGGATAGGATTAGCCTTACAGGCTGAAGAGTGACTGACATGACATCACAAAACAAGTGCCGAGGGAGGGTCTCAGGGAAGGCACTGGGGGTTGCTTCTCAGGGCCTGGGTGCACTGCACCCTTGGAGAGCAGGCCGGGCACCTTTCTCTCCAGGGTGGGAGGGAAGGTGGCCCTGGACATGAGATGGAAGACCAGGCCCAGCTTGGGATGGGCAGGGAAGGACCCAGTTAGAATGTAGGGTGGGCCCCGCGTGTGGAGCCCCAGGTCCAATCCCTACCAAGCCATCGCTCTTTCTAAGTGCCCCGTATTTTCAGCTTTTGCTGGCCACTGGCTGACCGGATGGCCTGTGGGACGCTGGCCGCCCTGCCCCTGGAGAACGTCAGGTACCTGATGGAAGCCCATAAGACCCGTGTCAGAGTCTACCGTCCTTTGTTTCTGCTAAGGAGATGCTCCTGGGGTGCAGGGTCCCAGCGAGAGAGCTTTTGGGCTTCCCTCTCCAGCACATCCCTGATGGCTGTACTAAATGGAAGTGACCTAGATGCTGGGAATGTTGATGCCTTTCTCAAAAAGGCCCAGGATGGGCCCCCTCCATGGGCAAGCTGCCTTCAAAGACTGCTTCCCCATGGGCCACACCTCTGGGAAAGTCATCGTGACTGAAGGGGGCCATCCGATCCAACTGACACATTATTGCTCAACAGCAGCCCATGGCATACGTTGACGGGAAATGGGCTTGCAGTTCAGCCAAAGGGCTGGTGTCTTCGATGATGCAACAACTGCTATATCTGTGAAATGGGCATTCTAGAAGGTTCAGAAAGGGAGCCCTTCCACCCTCAACCTCCTTCTGCCCATAGGCAGCCTCAGGTCAACTCTGGGCAAGCTGGGAAACTCTGGTCAGGTGTCTGTGAAGACACCAGAAGGGGGTCGGACCAGCCTATGGCCTGCGGGGGACGGATTGTCACCTCCAGGGGTGCTTGCCTTGCAGCCACACACCTCCAATGGGGGCCGCTTGATTTCTGTGTGACTTCCCTGACCTGGGCAGCAAAGACTCTGCCTATAAAATTCTTGTTTTATGAGGTTCTCTGGGAAGCCAAAACTCCCCTGGCAAGCCTACCAGGCCGCCCCGGAGGAATGCAGCAAAGGAAGCCCTATTGCCAGGATGCATTGCATCTCAGCTGCTCTAGGAGCTACTTATTTCTCAAAAGTCCAAATATCCAGCCACTTGTCACAGATCTCGGAGGAGGTCTCTGGCTCTATCAGGAAGGACTGACTATGAACAAAGATCCCAGGGTCCTGCTGTCCTGGACCCAAGCACGGTGAGAGGAACAGGGAGTGGGGGAGGTATCAGTGCAAGCCCAAGACTCCTCCTCCATTGTTCATGAGGCCCCGGAAAGCCCCCTCAGTGGACCCACTGTCTTCCAGAAGCAGACCCTGAGAAGGGGATTCATGTACGAGTGATTCATCAAAGAAGTGCTCCCAGGAGAACCCAGTGGGGGAAGTGGGAGAAGTAGCATAGGGACAGGGAGAAGCTAAGTCACAGTGTGACAGTCTGCCTGATCCTGCAGAGAGCTCTGGAGAATAAATCACACCACAGATCTTATCCCCCTGGAGGCAAGGAAACGGCCACATTCCTCCACCAACCAGGCAATGGCTCAGTCTGCCCTAAGGGGAGAGAAACTCAGCATTTCCAGATCTCCAGGAGTCTGGGTGAAGTGCCTACAGTGACCCCCAAGAGTAGCCTTTAAAGGTGCAAACTCTTAAGAGCAAAACTCACAAAAGCCGGGGGATGGGCACACAGAACTGGTAAAGGGCACCCGGGTAGAGCCCAAAAGCATCGTTCCTCTTTGGTAAGCTTCAACTTTGAGATGACAGTGATTCCCTGCATTGATCTGTGTCACACCATTCCACCCAACAGAGGCAGCAACTGAAAACTATCCACCCTCTTCCCAGTATGGGTCCCACTGTCCTGGCCTCTGACTCCCAGCAGGAATGATTTGGGGGTCAATTGTGTGGTTTTAGTATGGCTCAGATGTGTCCTGAGAACCCTGATGGCCACCATACCACTCTGGGAATCATTGGAGTAACTACTTGACAGAGTCCTTTTCTGAAATGGGATGAAAGACTGGTTTCAAGATTGGTCCTTACTCTCTGGGACAGGAAGCATTTGGTTCAGGCATGCAGCTTTTGTCAGGACTACCAGAAAGAATGAGTTAAGGGACAAGGCAAGATTCACTCCTCTGGGGCTGGAAGCTTTATTCATGAACCACCAAAGCTGTATACTTGGATCATGATCTGGACATTTTGGAGCTAAAATCAGCAAGCTCCACAAAGAACTCCAATATTGGAGGTGGTCATGTCCATTTTCCTTTTGGCTATGAGAAAGCTCTCAAAATTTTGTGATTAGGAACGAGCCATAGCTTACATTTATGTGTATTTTTAAATATAAATTTCCTTTATTTACCTGTACTTCCTTTATAGAAAGTATAGGGGAACTATTAACCTAGACGCTGTTTCTGGTAAAGACTCCTTAACTTTCATGAAAGGATAGCAATTTTCTTTGCCATCAGCAAAACTCTTGATCATGTCTTAAGTGAACAGCAGAGGATAATTTCAGGCTGGTTGCTTGCCTGAAATTGTAACCTGAACTCTCTGCTACTCAACTCTATTCAAAAGCTTGGTTTGGAGAAATTGTCATCGTGGTGTGGGTGGGGAGGTTTCCTAGTGATAATAAAAATCTCATTCCTGAATCAAGCCAGGCTATTCTGTCACCAGAGAGGTCATTCTTGGGCTACACAACTTTGAACACTCCTGTAATTACTGTTACTAAATATCCTTTTGGTTCTCAGTGTGCATTTCATCCCTAGAATCAAGAGTAAGTTTCATGTAAAGGGATAAGTGCTTTGAAACTTCCTAAGTTGTACACAATTTACTCTTTATTATGGGGATGTTGCCTAAGACCTTGCCTATTAAAATACACATTGTTACCAGGAGGAATCCACAGGAAAACATTTTCTTTGACCTCATGGCCAGAAAGCCAGAGCCACAGGTCTCCTTTTTTATTATATGGGCATTGAGAATTGAATTATATGGGCATTAATCATCTGCCCCTCTTTGCTTTGGCAGCTAGGAAGCTCAGAGCCAAATTAACATCTCATCTATATCATTGGTGCATACGTGTGAGACTTTTTATAGCATAGCTGGGTGAAGGAATGGTTATCTTCAACTTTACTAGATATTATCAAATTATTGTCCAAGGAGATTATCATCAAGTAACCCAGAGTTCCTTTCTCTCCCTCTCCAGATCAACACTGGGTATAATAATCGTGATGTTTAATTTTTGCCAAGCCAAGGAGTTTGACATGGTTGTCTTTTAAATTGCATTCTCCTAGTTCCTCAGAGCATCTTTTCATATATTTATTAGTCTTGAGGTTAATTCATTTTAAGCTGCCTGTTGAGTGCCTTTATTTCTTTTTCTCTATTGAAATATTATTCTTCCTCTTACTGACTTCTGTAATATTTGCAAGACTTGTAGATTTCTTTTTACCCCTGACTTCATCCTATGTCCTGACTTCATCCTATGTCCCTAATCTATTTGCCACCATCTTGATTTACTTAGCTATCTATATCTATATTCTTATATCTATATCTATATCTATATCTATATCTGTCTATCTATATCTATCTATCTATCTGTCTGTCTATCATCTGTAAGCTAGGCACATTACATACTCTTGGGGTTATAGTAGTCAGGGTCGAGTAACTACGATAATAAACAATCCCCAAATTGAAATAGCTTAACAGAATAAAAGTTTATTTTTCTATATTATAGCAATCCAATGCAAGCATTGCTGATGGAGTGACTCTCCTCCTAGTGTGATTCAGGGACCTGAAATCTGTAAACTCCATGGTTCCAGAACTCTCTGCTGGACTCTCCACATCCAGCCAGAATAGGAGATTATGTGTGTGTTTTGGGGGCAGGGTGGGGGGGTTGTTCTCAGGGGTAGGCGTGGAGTGCCCTCCATCACTTCTGCTCATATCTGATTGGCCAGAACTTAGTGGGAAAAGCCAGGCCCAGGATGCAGAGAAAGATTTTGGAGAACACACCATCATCTCTGCCATTCTATAGATATAAACATGTGTTGACTTTGTCTTTCAGTTTGTGTTGATGGCTCGTAAGATTGTGCTTGCTTTCAGGCCATCTAGATCGGTTTATTTGGTGGCGGCAAAGCATAAGTACATGCAGACAAGGTGTAAGGATGGCCGTGTAGAACACTGGGGAGAAGGAGCTCAGATCCATGTTGGGGGGACCTTTCTCAGAACTTTGGTGAATTGGAATCACCTTGAAGTATTAGAGATCCCCAACTTTGCTATGAAGAATAGAGAAAGAGAGTGGCCAGAGCAGGGATAAGACTTGAGAAAATACTGACACACACACACAAAATGTAAAATTCATTTCTAGAAAAAAAGGAGTGGCTTGCATGATCAGGCAGACAAAGAGACAGAGCCAGCAAAATAAAGGACTAATAATTGGGGTCCCTGGTGGCCCATCCCAGAGGTGAGGAAGCAGGTCTTGGGGACGGGGGTGAGGAGGCCTCGAAGTGGAGCGTTGAGACCACAGGCCTCTCTGTCAAGAGGAGGGAGCCAGGATGGGCAGAGCCAGGGAGCACAGGTCTGGGGACCGCCTGAGAACTTTCCCAGCTGTCCCCTCCTGAGCCAAGAAAGAGCACACAAATGAGATGATCCAGCTTCTGCCCTCGGGGACTCACTATCTGGAAGGACAGACATATCCTCTACTGATTACAGCCAGACCATGATAAATCACACAATAAAGCTGTTATCAAGCTTCTTAGCAGGATAGAAATCAGGGAAAATTCTGCCAAGAGGGATGAGAAGGCATTTACACCAGGCTTTAAAAGATGAATGCAACGTGTAACGGTGGACAAGGGGACGTGGCGAGAACTCTGCTGATAATGGTGCTCCTGGAACTAAGTCCTCCACTTATGAAGGCACTTAGCATATGTGATCTCACTGAATGGCTCCAACCACGCCACGTTGTTATCAGTTCCACTTCACAGATGCAGAGACTGAGGTGTGAAGGAGGTTCCCCAGTAGCTCAGCCAGAGAGTGGCAGCACTGGCACGAGTCTGAGGAAGGACGTGAAGAGGACCAAAGCGTGGCTGCGTTTAGGGCAGAGAGCCACTGGGCCCTCTCCAGCCTCCCAGACCCTGAAGCTCAGAAACCAAACCCGCCCCCTCCCCCGACAAGGCCCAGCTGCCCTCTAGGGCTGGGGTCTGTACCAAGACCCTTGTCGCCCCTGGAGCCCAATCCCCATGCCGGCCCTGAGCCTGGAGATGAGGGCCATTTCAGGCATGGGGCAGGGGTGGCAATAGCAAGAGCAGGGCCTCTGGAGTCAGACAGGCACCTCGGAGCCTTCCCAGCATGTGGCCTCCAGCGACATTGCTAGTTCTGCTCCTGGTCTCCTCGCTCGGGAGATAAGGATGATACCACCAGTGTTGCAGGGCTATGAGGATTCAAACTAGATGGCATGTTTCACATCATCCCCTGGGCTTTGTAGGAAGCCAGGGAGGGGAACTGCTGAATCTCAACTATCTAGGGTATTTCTGGGCAGAGGGGTCTCCCCAGGGCCCCTCTTGCTGCCCCTAGTCGGCATTCTGGCCTTTAGAAGGATTTCGGCTCCGGCCTTCTACCTATCCTCTTCCCTGTGGCCCTGGGGCAGAACCACTCTCTCCCAGGCTATCCCAGGCCTCCCCAAAGACCTTGCCAGCTCCAGCCCATCTCACTTGAGTGGCCGCAGGTCAGTGCACGGGGCCTCCATCACGGCCCCCCTTACTCACAGCCTGCAATCACTCTTATCAATTAAGGTTGGGCTCCTCTTCCTGGACCAAAAACTTTCATACCCCGTTCCTCCACCGCATCTCCACACTGCCCACTGCCCATTCTCTCCAGCAGGGACCCGGGTTCTCACCCACTGCCACCCGAATGCTCATGTGTTTCCTATGCCTGCAGTGCTCTCCCCCACCTCAGCTGGCAGGGCTTACCTGGATACCTCTTCCATCTGAGGCCGGTCCCCACTAGGAGCCTAGCCCAAGTATCTGAGGCCAGGAAGGATGGACAAAACAACCTGGACCACCTCTGTCTCTAACCTGTGGAGCCACATGTCCGCCTGACCAGAGCACCAGGCAGGAAGAGGCTGGGGCCATCTTGTTCTTACATTGCTCTAGGCTGAGGCATTTTTCAGTCAAGGACCAGGAGAGTCCAATGCAGGAGACACCTACCTTGAGCTTCATTTGGGCCCACCTGCTCATTTTGTTGAAGCAGCGGTGGCCCAGGGAAGGCCAGTGGCTGACCCGGGTCCTCAACAGCCAGTGGTTCTCTGCCAGGCCCAAGGACCCCCTGACTCCTGTCAAGGGAGCTCATAACATGGGGTTGGTTACATGCTCTTTGTCACTACATCTATTTGAAAATTGAATAGAAAGGGGCTGTTTGGGAGGAGGTAGAGGGAGACCAGTAATGGCCTAGACTTACCAAAATAAAATTTTATGTTCCTTAAATACATGAAGTCACCCTGAACGGCCATTAACAAAGCATGGTCAAGGAAAGGTACTGGCTACTTCAGAGATGAGGTCAGAGTTCACTTGTGATTGGCACGCTAACTGCTCCCATGCAAGTGGGTATGGCCAAAGGGTCCAGTACTCCCTCTGCCATCTGGAACACAACCTGCACTTGGAGGCCGGGAGCTCCTACAATTATTATCTTGTTCCCATGAGGAGTTTGTTCGGCACGTGTTTCCATCAGCAGGGTCTAATTCCTCCCCGGTCTTGTGAAAGCATCACAAATTCTAAATTAGAGGTGTCTGAGCTAACAAGGGCCTCTCTCTACTCTTCTTACGTTTCTTCCATTGTGTGTTCCTCACTGCCACCACCAGCCCCCAGCTAGATCTGCAATCCCGTGGAGACAGGGACCATGTCTTCTATTTCCTTCATTCAACAAGTACTGATTGACCACCTGTCATGGTTTGTACCAGGTGCTTTGGGGAATACAAAACATGGGAAAGCACAGTCCCCACCTTCAAGGCAGAGGAGATGACCCTGTTGTGACTACGTTGCCTTGCTTTGTGAAGCCACCCATATTTTTCAGATACTAGCTCACTTGGATATCTGCAATGCTCCTGAGGGGGTGGGAGGGGCAGAGCTAGTATTGTTCCCATTCATCAGACAAGTAAACTGAGGCCCACAGAGGCTAACTCACACCCTCAGAGCCACACAGTCTATTGGTGATGGAGCTTGGGCTGGAGCTCCCAGTTCTCTGGTCTTGCCGACAGTGGGCAGCTAGACCTGTGCACGCTCACATCCGCAGCCTCCCCTGTCTGCTCATCTGAGGGGGCTGGACCGTGCCCCTCTTCTTCTGGCCCTGCCCAGTCTAGCACCAAATCCCCCACCCCCACCCAGTGTGTACTGTTTAAGCACATGTAGCTCTACAACTCATTGGAGACTAAAATCAGAAAATGATAAAAGGCAACGAAAACACTGACGTGAAAAAATTTGATATTTGGCCAATTGCTCACAAGTGAGGAAGGGCCTAACTGGCAGGAAGTAACTCCGCACCCCACTCGGTTCCTCCCACAGGCTCTGCCAAGGGCCCTGTGAAGCAGGAACTCCTTGAAGGAGGAGCTGTTCAGTGGATGGTTATTGCCTGGAGTTTTAGAGAAAACAGGGTCCCCTGATTAAACAGATCATTGTCGTATGAGCTCCCCAGGGGCAGCAAAGCTGTGCCCTCCCAGGAGGCAGCCAGCAGACAACGGATTTTGTCTGTGCACACCAGCCTCTCATCTCTCACCTAAAGGAGCCAACCGCAATGTCAATGGCTTGGTGTTGCTTCTCCCCACTGCTAGGGACAGGGTTTGGGGGAGAAATGGGAACCCAGTGAACTGAATTGAGGTATCCCTCATCCCTTGTCACAAGCCAACCCATTTATTCTGCTGCCCAGAATGTCCTCCATGGATAACTTTGGCTCCTCTGAGGACACCATGTGGATGTGGCAAGCCAAGCTGGGAGTGGGGAGGGCGGGTGACGTGGCAGCAGATGCGGCCACCTGGCCTTCACTCCCACAGCCCCAGGGGTGATGGGAGCGGCAATAAACTTGAAGAGCTAGAGTCCATATGGATGGGAGAGACTTCTTGGGGGAGGCAGGGTCTGGTCGTAGAGGGGCCACTGGGGTTTCCTCTTAGGGAGAGCAGCGGAAGAGAAACATCTCCCCTTTCCGGGGAGGTTTTGTCCAAGGATAGTCAAGGCTCTTGAGTGTGCATCTGAATCCCCCAGGGCAGGGGTGGGGGTGGGGGTGGGAAGTTGCTCTTGAAAACACAGATTCTGAGGCCCCACCCTCAGAGCTTCTGAGGCAGCAGGTCTGGGGTGGGGCCTAAACGTGTGCATTTCCATCAAGTTCTCAGGTGATGCTGCTGTTTTGGGGTCCACGCCTAAGAGAACCACTGGAGCTTTCTAGAGACAGGGACGAGTTGACCTGCTCTGTGGGGAAGTTCAGAACAGAGGGTCAGCAATGGCTGTCTTCGAAAGCCTCTTATCTGCGGGCAGTCTGGGATGGTGAAGAAGGGCAGTGGACAAGTGACCACTCGGTCTTCTCCTTTCCACCCCATCAGGGAAGAGGGAGCATCGAAGGCTGAAGTTGGAGATCACGAGCGGCGTGAGGTGGGGCCTCCAGGAAGGGTACATACTTGTGCGCACATGTGTGTGAGGGGGGTGGGGTGGGAGGTAGAGCTGGCTTTTCCCTGCCTCAGGAGTTCATCAGAGCCACCGACTCTGCCTCCAACTGCCATGGTTTGACCTCATAAAAGTGCCCACAGCCTTCTAGGACTCTTTCTCTGCCATGCTCCTGGCCGCTTCGACCCTTCCTGGTGCCCCAGCTCTCCTCAGGTCGTAAAGGTGGGACCACACGTGCTCCTCCTGTTTCTCCCATGGTGGCCTTCACGTGGCTGGGTCACAGCAGGTGCTCAGTGAAGAGTACGGGGCTGGATTTGATTTGGAGCAGAGCGAAGACAACCAGGAGTGGGAGGCAAGGAATGGCAAGGCCATGGGCTCCCAACTGCTGAGCTAAAAGTGGAAAGTACAATCACAGCCGCGGAGGCTTGGCCTTCTTCCTTGTCTCACCATCTGCTTTGCAAGGAAGGGAGCAGGGAGAGGCCACAGCGCATGTTACTCACTTGCTGAAGTCACGGGTTGAGGCAGTCAGGGATGGAGGTTAGGGAAGGAGGCCGACCTTCCTGTCCCAGTAAGTGGCCCTTCCAGCTACGCTGCTTATCCAGACCCCAAATCTAGGACACTCCCGGCCCCTCACCCCCACATCCAATCACGCAGGCACTCGGGGCAAGTCCCTCTCCAACATGTGCTCCAATTCATCCACCTCTCTCCATCTAACTGCTGTCGCCCGGCCCATGTCTTTCTTCACTCACCTGAACCCTGAAGTAGTCTCATCTTGTGATACTCTGCTCCACTTCTGTTTCCTCAAATCCACCCCCAGCCAGTGATAGTGCAAAAATGTCACTTAGTCTCATGGCTTCTCTGCTTAGACCCTATTAGCATCACTACCACTCTTTGAATAAAATCCTGACTCCTGCACATGGCCTTCCAGACTATTCCCAAGCTGATCCCCGTTCCCACCCTCACTCCTCTTGAATCTCCTGCTGCCTTCACTCCTCACTCCTCACTGTGGCCACATCAGCCCCCGTGCACTCCAGGCACTTCTGCCTCTGACCTTTCTGCACTGGCTTTTCCTGTGGGGACACCCTCCCCAGGACTCTCACTTAGAACTTGTCCACCTACAATTCAGACACCTGCTGCAAGGTGCTGGCCACCCTTGGTGGGATGAGTACGTGACTGGCTATTGGAGACAATGCTACCGCAGCTAGAAAACACCACCCCTAGGAGACGAGAGGTTTCAAAGTGAGTGCATGCCCAATTTCCTCCCAACTCCTGGTAGGAGACAGACACTTCTGAGGCCCAGACAAGCAGGAACTCCTCACTGTGCCCCGAGAAGGGCAGAGGCCCCACCATCAGGAAAGCTCAGGGGGAAGGCCAGGGCTGTCATTCACATCATTGTTCCCGTGAGTGGTGCTCCCAGAGCTGTTCAGTGCTCAGTCTGCAAGGCCACATGTAGCACCCCTGGGAAGTAATCACTAGAATCTGTTTCCCAAGGGAGCTGGGAAAGAGACCAGTGAGTGATGCCTTTTTTTTTCTGGGAGAAGTCAGTGAGAAAAGGGAATGCATGGCCCCCTGCATGTTTTCACACAGTGGTTTCTGCAGGGTGGGTGATGGGCACTGCTGGGAGGAGTGGTGGCTGCTTGGATTTCAGTATCTCAAGAGCTCCCCCTGATCCCCTTTATTTCATGCTTTTGTGGCTATGAGGGTCTCTGGCTAAGACAGTAAATCCTGCATGGTCAATAGAAGCAAAATGACAATATCGTATCCCCATCTCCCCAGCCTCGCCTCCAGTCCTACATCCCATCCTATGGGATACCAAGCTGATAGACCAACACCTACCCTGCAGGGCTTTGCGACAATTATGTGAGCAAGTAGACATAAAGCACCTCGCACTGTGCCTGTCACAAGTGGGCCGTGTGTTCTCTCCATGGGGCAGGGGGCGGGGATGTCGATGGGGATGGGGAGAGAGGTTTGAAACAAGGAGTACTTGCTGGCACCTATAAAATTATACTGCAAAAAAGAAAGAATCAGAAGAAAGAATGGAAAAAGGGGGAATGACAGGACTGCTTCTCGATATGCTTCTAATTTGGAGATTCTGGCAAAGGGCTGGGAGACAGCGTGGCAGGCTGAGCGGAGCACTGACCCGGAGCCTGGAGACTGGGGTCTAGAAGCTGCTCTGTCGCAGCCCCAGGGCCTGCCACCACCTCCCTCTGCCTCCGTGTCCCCTTGCCCATGAAGGGGCCAAGGGGGAGAGCACTCCAGGCCGGCTCCCGCCCAGAGCTGCAAGTCTGGGATTCTATTTAAGAGCACGTAGCCCATCTGGTTCCCATTGAGGAGGCTGCGTTTTCTCAAGCGCTGCCCCCCCCTCTGCAATCCAGATTCCCACCATGTGACCCCATCTTCTCCCAATGGTGTTCAGTTTTATGGCTTGTTGTTCTGTGTGCGTGATTTGAGTTTGGGGACTTTTTTATCCCCCACACACAGATTTCCCTCCCTCTTCCAGAAAACGTGGAGCCTGAACTTTTGACTGCCTGCAACCCTCAGGGGGATGGTGATGAGGACAGAGGGCATGAGGAGATGGATGTCTCCGCCTGTCTCCTACTGCCGACTTCTCGACTTCTTCATTTGTTTCTTCTCTGTTTGAAGCACTGCTCCTGATGGCCCCTCACATGAATCAGCCGCGAGCTGAGGCCAGAGACGAGGCTAGAGAGAAGGAACTGGTTCAGTTCAACAGTTCAACCGCATTTACTGAGCTGCCCGGGCCTGTGCGTGCTGGAGCTGCAGAGGGGAGAGGCCGGGCTCAGGGCTGGAGGAAGCCACACACTGATGGATGGCAGAAGCACGGAGGCACGCAAATAACCTGGTTCGTGGCTGAGCCTGCCCACCCGGCTGTTCACAGGGCCCAGCCAGAGACCCTGAGCTCCACCTGGCAGTTGAGGGGTACAGAGAAGGCTTCCTGGAAGACACGAAACCTGGTGTTGGCTCATTCAATCATTCTGCAATTATTTATTAGCCCCCTTGTAGGTTCCAGGCTCCGCGCTGTATATACTGTGTAGAGAGTGGTGAATACAGCAAACGTGGTGTCACTACTCCCAGAAGGAGCTTCTGGTCTCTAGAAAGAGCAAGACATCAGATAACAGCAAGCACATATATATGTGTATATGCATATATATAGTTATAAAGTGGAAAAATGCTGACAGCAATTATAAAGAGGTCTCATTGAAAGGAACGGCTCCTTAAAGAAGTGACATTTAAGCCAGATTGAAAGAAATAGTAGGAGTTAGTAGACAAAGAGCATTCCTGGCCAGGGGCAAGTGCATGCCTGACCTGGAGCCAGGAGGTGGATGTGCTAATGCCCAAAAGATCTTTACTCCTTCAAGCAACTGAAAGACGGGCAACGTGGTGGGAACGTGGGGGTGGGTTATGGGGAGCAAAAGATGATCCAGGAGAGGTAGACAGGGTCCAGGTCATCTAGGCCATGGTGAGGCCAGGATTCAGCCTGAGGTCAGGGTCAGAGGTCATTCTGAGGTCAAGTTTAGGGGTCAGTATGAAACAGGGCTTAGTGCTCAGGCACAAGCACTAGAAGCTATGCTCGGTCTGTGGCCAGGGTTAGGCCTTTGATGCCAGAATTAGGGGTTGGTCTGTGGCCAGGGCTAGAGTCAGTCTGAATCCGAGGCCAGGATCATTCTGAGGTCAAGTTTAGGGGTCAATCTGAGGACAGTGTTAGGATCAGTCATTCATTAAATATTCACTGAACATCTCCCTGGTTGACTCCCCAGGAATATAGTGACAGCCCGACTGCATCCTTTGCCTTCCTGGAACTTAGAGTTGAATGGGAAAAACAGTCATTAATGAAAGCACTTCCTGAATAGTTAGTTCATTAATTACCATTGCAATGAGCTCTATGGAGGAGAATGCCGGGTGCCCAAGACCTCAGGGCATCATTCTGGTTACTACAGCCACGTAGCAAATGATCCCACTAAGTCACAACAGGAAACGGCCATGTGCCATGTTCACAGAATTTGTGGGTCAGGAACTGGAAAGGGCATGGTAGGGATGGCTTATCTCTGCTCTGTGCTGTCTGAGCTCCCCTTCAGCTGGGGAGACCTGAAGGCTGGGCATGGGTTGATAGCTGGAAACTGGAACCGTCTGAAGGCTCCTTACCCACACATCTGGCACCTGGGCCAAGACTGATGGCCAGAACACCTACATGTGGCCTGTCCATGCAGTTGGCTTCCTCACGGCGGCCTCAAGGTATCTGGATTTCTTACATAAGCACACCTGTTATGGGAAAAAGGCAAAAACCGCATCACCTTCTATGACCCGGCCTCAGAAGTCACACGGCATCCCTTCTACTGTGCTCTATTGTTCAAGCAACCTGTGCCCACCAAGAAACAAGGGAAGGGAAATTAGTCTTCCCTCCCCTCCTCCACGGAGGAGTGGCTTGCTAGAACACGTGGATCACAGATATTTGGAAGTCTCTGGAAAATACCATCTGCCACAGATACCAGCAGAGGGCAGGTCAACTTGCGCTGTGGTAAGGAGTCCATCTCTAAACAGCATCAGAAAGAGGGGAAGAGAGTGTGCTTCTGGAATATACACTAGCCTCTGACCCAGTGGGAGCTAATCACCTAGCTGGACAGCCCCAAGCCTGCTGGACACCGTGGGGGGAGGTGGGAGGCTTTGAGGTTGAAGGAGCTCCCCAACAGACCAGGTTCCAAACACACCCTCCCCTGTGTGGTAGAGAGGGCAGACAGTTTCCAAGTCTCGGCTCTCATTCCTTACTGTTACATCAATTTTTCCTTTATAAACTGGGGTTCACTTCTCCTGGCCTGGGCAGACTGGAGGCTGGCATGGTCCAAACCGATTTTGGGTTCCCGGGCGTTTGAGGAACCTACAGGCGAGCCTAACTTTGATGATATGCCATATTTTAAAAACCTTTGGTGCCTTACAGATGGTAACTGTTAATAACATTTTGTTGAAATTAGAAGTTTTGTGAATCAAATTCCATAGGAAATACACCAGGGAACGCCTTGCCTTAATGGAATCCTATGGTAAAATTTTCTCTAAAATGAAGACAAGTTTGTAAAGTTAAGAATTTCTCCCCCTCTAGGTTTTTCTTTTTAAGATACAGATTTGTGGTGACCTGGTTGGAGGAAGCAGAGGCTCCCTTCCCAGGCTCCAGACTCAAATAAAACCTTTCCTTTGTTCACACTGGTCTCGCTTTGCCATCTGGAGCTTTGTCATCTGTCCTGGGGGGTGAGAGGAAAAGAAACGGGTTCCAACAGCAGCAAGGATTTAAATCAGAAGTGGACGGAGCCTGAGTTATGTGGGTCTCTAGGAAAAATAAAAACAGCTGGAGCGTGCACCAACCTGGAGACTGTGAGGATGACGTCCGGACGGCGCTGGCCTCCGGGACCCCTTCTTGTAGGAGCGTAAAGGGCCCTGTGCAGGAGCCCAGGCCCTGCTCACGGTTCAGCTGCTAACTCCCTGAGTGGGCTTGGGGCCTCTCTCTGTGCCTCAGTCTCCTTCCTCGGCTGAGTCACTTCGGAGGTCCGTTCTGCAGCTCCTGGGCCCTGACCCTACAGGCACCGCACCCCATCTGCCTCCACCCCTTCTCAGTGGCTACAGCGCTGCAGCGGTCCGGGCATGACCCCCTTCCTCACTGGCCTTGGGAAACTCCCTGAACTTGGCCTCAGGGCTGGGGTCAGGCGGGAAGTGTGGCCCAGATGACCTCATGCTGGGTTCTTGCCCTGCAGTTCATCCTTCGGCAGGCAGCTCAGTGACTCACCTCAGCGAGGGGGGGGTGGGAGGTGGGATGAGCCAAAGCCATTTGAAAACTGAAAGCCCTGTGGGGCCCTTCCCTTCCAAGGGCTCCGAGAACAGGCCTCTGGCAGCTCTTCAGCTCTTCTCTTCCCAGGGACCCAGAATGAAAGGCTAGATGTGTCCCAGCCAGGGCTGTTGTTCCTCTGAGGGGAGCTAGACCATCCTGCCTTCCCCATTCTGTCTTCTCTGAGCCAGCACCTCAGGACCCTAGGCCCAGCCAGTCTGTGAGGTGGTAAATACGTTCTTTTGCCCTCCCTGGGCCTGTCTCTGCATCTCGAAGCTACCATCTCTCAGCCCATCCCTGCCCTCCTTCTCCAAGCAGACCATCTGAATCTGTGCCCCCAAACCCCATGCACCTTAGCCCCAGGAAGGTTCGAGAAGAGCTCTGCGGCAAAGCGATTTCTTGCTCTCTGAGTATTCGTGGCTGTCCCACACTTTCCAACTGCCTTGCAGTTAGGTGGGGCCTGGTGACCAGCTCTGAGCAGTGATTACTTCTTGGCTGAGCACAGAAAGGCAGGCAAGTTCCTCCACACACTCTCTTCTGCTGATACCTGGGGGGTGAATATGGAGACCTCCTGTTGCGGATCTGCCCTGCCGAATGTGGTAGCAATAGCCGCATATGGCAATTTGAGTTTGTCAGAACCAAATAAAATTCAAAATTCTGTTCCTTAGTCACACTAGCATATTTCAGACCCTTGATAGCCACATGTGGCTAGCAGAAGTTGCATCGCACAGCACATACAAGACGGTCCATCGTTGCCAAAAATTGTTTCGGACAGACAGCACCATTCCAGATGGTGAAGCTTCGAGATGCCAGGTCTCCATCGGCCTAGGTCCTCAAGCAAGAAAGGAGCAGGGCCTTCCACCAATCCTCGACGGGCATGCAACACCATCAGAAAATCAACTTGCACCATGCGAAGCCACCGAGGTCTCAGAGTGGAGCTATTGCTCCCGCAGAGCCCGGCCTCCCCCAACCAGAACAACCTACCCACATGAAATGAACAGGGAGCGGCAAAAACAGGCGGAAGAGGACCAAGTTCCAGCTTGCCAGGCAAAGGCCACATGCAGTCCAGAGCGTCTGTAGTACAGTCTACACTTTGCCAGCCTTGCAGGAGGAGCTGGCTGAGGTGTCATCATGGGACAGCTTCTGGGAGGTGAGACCAGGGATGGGCCTTAGAGAACGGGCAGGATTTGCAGAGGCTTGTAGTCATCCATCTACAAGAACTTTTGGCTGCCCACACGGGAAAGCGGAGATAAGCAAAGATGGGCAGGCGTTCCAGCAAGAGCACCAGGATGGCCAGAGTGAAAACGTTGGTAAGGACACCAAAGCCTTGGGCCATGCAATTTTCCTTGGGGTTGCAAGGAAGCCTTTGAGGAGCTCAGGAGACAAGTCAAGTGGGAATTGGGAGGTGAATCTCTTTGAGGGTTTCAACCCAGCCATGGCCAAGCGTAGAGGGGAGAGTGTGTGGAGAATGAAGGATGAACTGATGTTGTCATTACTGATAGTCAAGGGTGGGGTTGACCTCAGGAATGACAGGCTAGAATTCCATAGCTGAGGTTGCAGGGTTTGACTGGAAAGTCTGGGAATTCACAGAGGCGGCATTTTGTTTATGGAATAATCAGTTAATTGGTGATTAATTCGCACCAGAAGTTAGCTAACTCCAGAGCTCCTCCTCCCTGCTGAGTTCCAGGCTTGCCTTTCCAACACTCCGCTTGGCTTCCCCAGCTGAGGGTCCACTCAGTACCTCCACCTCAGCCTGGCCACAGTGACCTACCTGCACCACACACCCAACCCGGCACCAAATGGCCACGGTGATCCAAGCTCATGGCCATGGTTTTGGAATCACATCACCACCACCACCACCGCCACCCACGCGCACTCACATGCACACGCACGCACATGCACATGTGGGCATACGCGCATAGCACATCTCTCAACAGGTTCTGCTGGGGCCTCTGCCAGCCGTACCCCAGGCTTGACTCCTGCCCCAACATCCCTGCCTCCCCCATAATCCCATCTGGGACTGTTCTCCTAGACCACGGCAGCTGCAGGACTGCTGGCCCTACCTCCTATATCTCCGCTCCCTCCAACTCATTGTGCATTCCAGCACCAAACAAGATTTCCAGTATTTACCTGGGTCGTGCCTCTGCTCGAAAGCCTTCAAGGATCAAAGAAATCGAACCTCCTCAGCCTGGCATTCAAGGCCTTCCACTTGCTGACCCCCCATGCACATTCAGCATGATTTTGAATGCTCCCTTTGCACAAATCCCACTGTACCAAACAGATCCCCTCACTGCGGCCTCTGCCCCTTATTCTGTGAGACCCCTCAAGCCCTAACAAGGCTTCCCCTGTCTCCAGCTATTCCGTGCAAAGCATGTGTAGAGGGAGGTCAAATGGAAAGGGGATCTGAGGGCAAGAGGCATGGACTTCTGTTCCCACTTTCTGACTAGAAGTGTCACCTTGGGGCCCCTGCACCCAAACCTCTGCCACAGTAGCCAAGAGCTTCCTATTTATACCCCAAATAAAATCTGAACCCTTCAATGCCATTAGCAAGGCCATGTGTGATCTGGCCCCTGCCAGCCTTCCTAGCCTCATACTCGCCCACACCCTCTCCCTCTCTGTTCCACCCCCCCCCCCGCCACACACACCCCCCCGAGGTCTTCCACTTGCCCCTGAGGGCTCTGCCAGTGCTGTCCCCCTCAACCTCGAATCCTATACCACCCTGCTTAGTGTCGGCCCAGGCTTCAGATCCCAGATCTAAGGGGGCTTCCCCAGGACCCTAACCACCACATTGCCTTTCTCTCTCCCTAGCTCTTTCACAGTTCATAACTACACTGTGAAAGCACACTGATTATTTTTAATGTCTGGTGCCCTGCCAGAATGTAAGCTCCTTAGGGCCAGGACCAGGCCTGTCTAACCCACCATGGAATCTCAGCAAGAAGCCTGACATGTGGTAGGTGCTCAATAAAGATTTGAGCAATGAATGAGTGAGTGAGAGAGTGAGAATCATGCAGAAGGTCCTCAGAACCACATGGGTGCCACCCTCTGGGCCCATCTCCCCCCAGTCACCTCTACACTCCTGCCTTCGCCCTGCTCATCCTTACCAGACAGGGGAAGGGGCCACTCCGCATGGCTTCTGTTGGCTCAGACCTCACACAGTCTGGCTGGGCCTGGGCTTGTGGAGAATAAACAATTCTAATCCAGAAGGGCCTTACTTTGCCCAGGAACTGGGCTTAGACACGTAGAACCCTGTGAATCTGATTTCCCCAGACCCCAGGCCCCTCCCAGAGCAGCAGCCCCTGCTCCCCTGGCGGGCTCCTGGATACAAGCCAGGATCCTGCCACCCTCTAGGTCTCTTGCCTCCCACAGCTCTTAGCACCGCCCCCCCCCCAACCAGATCATAATCTCTCCTCCAAGATATAAAAATATGTTTCAGGGCACTAACTGGGGAGGTCATTACTTCAAAGACCCTCTTGGCAAATTCCTCTATTGGCCCCAGTTTAAAAAGCCAGCATCTTCTTATAATAGGGCTCCTTAGAGCAAGGCCCACCTGTGAAAATACTGCCCTCTTCAGGGATTGAGCCGCGCAGGGAAGGGCAGGCTCCCGGCCCCTCAGCTGTTCCCAGAGGAAGAGCGGGGAGGAGGTTCAGAAGAGCTTAAGAAATGGTCTTTTCCTGAAAAGAGGGAAACTCCTCCTGGCCAAAGACTCCAGAAGGGAATTAACGCTTTCAGGGCCTAGTTGAGGGACCAGCAGCGACCTGGCCTCAGGAGGAGCTCTCCTTTGTAGGAATCCCGCGTACTAAAGGGACTGAGATCGGCCAAGCCAAAAACATTCTCCCTCCACTCCCCAGCCCTCTGAGCAAGTGGCTTCATTCCCCACCTCCCAGTGATGGAGGTCTTTGGATCTCCTGTCCCCAGTTGTAAAGGGCTCCCTGCACCCAGACCAGGCTGATCTTGGTCCCTCCCCTCCGTGAACATGGGGAGGCTCTCTGCTCCAAGCCTCCACCTGCTCTGAGCTCCAACCCCAGTGAGAGTCACAGGCATCTCCTCCTGCCTTCTCGGGGACGCCCCCATGCAGTAAGCACGCCCGTCCCCCTATGATTTAATCTCTCCTTCTCTGTCCGCCCCGCCCACCAGCATTTAGGGTGCTCAAGAGTCTGCCATGTTAAAACTGCACAGGTCCGGCCGCTGCCCCGGCTCCTGTCATTCACAGCCAACTATCTTGGAGGTGCCCTCACTTGGTGTCTTTGCCCCCTCACCCGTACTTTCTCCTCAATCCACAGTAGTGTGGCTTCAGTCCTCACCACTTTCCTAAAACTGCTCTGTCCAAGTACCCTGAAGGCCGCTCTCTTGTTAAGCAGCATGTGTCTCTCCATCTTGAAATACTCCTTTTCCTTGCCCTTCTCAGTACAGCGCACCTGCTTTGGCTCCTGTCCTCCAGCTGCACGTGATGGGCACTCTTCAGAATTCTGTTTCTGACGTTCCTTGTTTTTTCTTCTCTCCACGCTTGCCGGGTGATCTTGTCTACTTCCATGGCTTCGGTGACGCTAGAATCTTTATCTTCAGCCCAGAACTCGCTTCTGAGCTTTGGACCAAATGTTCATTCATTCATTCATGCCCTCACTCACTCAACAGATTGAGCAACTGTCACATGCCAGCCACTGTTCTCAGTAACAAAACAGAACAAGCCTCTACTCTTGGGGGCTTAACAATGCAGTACAAACACTATGCAAGGGAACAAGGTCACTGCAGGCAGGATAAGTGCTCACAGGGCAACAGGCCAGTGTGACGGGGTCCATGGGGACTGCATCCATCAAGGTTACGTCGGGAAGCAGAGACGCAGTATGCAGGACATATTATAGGAATAAGACTTTACAAAGTCGTGGAGGAAAGTAGGGAAGGAGAACAGAGGCCTAAAGGGGGAGTTGGAAGATCAGAAGAGAGTGAGAAACCAGTGCGCCAGGCCAGGTGAGCCCAACCAGAGTGGGCAAGTCAGGGGAAGGCTGTTTCCTCTACACCTAGAGGTGAGCAGGGCTGGAAATAGGGAAGACTTGTTCAGAGAGCCATCCGCTGTCACCTGGATTACTGCCCTGTTTCCTAATGGGACTCCCCGATGCTGCTCTTGATTCCTTTCAACGTGTCCTTCACAGTGCGGCCTAAGCAGCTTTTCTAAAAATGTGGTCCCGGGGCACCTGGGGGGCTCAGTCAGTTAAGTGCCCGACTTCGGCTCAGGTCATGATCTCACGGCTTGTGTGTGGGAGCCCCGCATCAGGCTCTGTGCCGACAGCTCGGAGCCTGGAGCCTGCTTCGGATTCTGGGCCGGATTCTGTGTCTCCAGCTCTCGCCGCTCCTCCCCTGCTTGCTCTCTGTCTTTCTCTCTCTCAAAAATAAATAAACATTTAAAAAAAAAATCAAAATACAGTCCTAACCTGTCACTGCCTTTCTTAAAACATCTCCTGCTCCCCATTACCTTCCAGATCCCATTCAGATTCTTTGGCAGGCTGACCCTGCCCACCACACAGGCCTTCCCTCACGTGCTTCCCACTTTTGGAGCCTGCCCCACTCCAGGCTCAGCCCAGCTCTCCAAATCCTCACCAGATAAAACTTTCTGCACGTCCTTGTGCCCTCACTCTCTTCCAGACTTGAGAACATTCTTTCTTCCCTCACATTCTTTTCTTGCCAACTCTTACCCCGCAGGACTTAGCTTACACACCTCCTCCTCCAGGAAGCTTCCATGATACCCACCCCACAGACATCTGGGCCCTTCCCACGGGCTCCTCCAGATCCTATATTTCCCTCTCTTTGCCCTTGTCTCCTGCTCAGGTACCTGCAGGCTTGCTTGTTCTCATGTTCAGCCCGCCGTGAACACTGGGAGGAAAGGCTCCTTGCCATGACCAGCCCCTGCCTGGGCACTGAAGGTGTTCGATAAGTATTTGCTGAATGAACAAAGGTTTACAAAAGCTGTGCGATAAGACATAAATATAATTTATTCTGTAATGTTCTTATAAAAAGCAGAACACAAACTTTTGTGTATATTAAGATTATGATTTATAAAATAAATAGAAGAAAAATGTATGCACAGTTAAATAAAGGGGGAGTGGAAGGAATAAGATACAGTTATTGATAAAGGCTGGTGAGCCTATGTATGACTTTTCACATTTCAGTTTCAAACGGTTCTGTAAAGTAAAAAAAAAAAAAATTACCATTAAATATTTTTCAAAAGCAATAAATTGCTCTCTTACCACTTACTTCTATTTTTATATTCACATTCCTTCCTAACCACATTTGTTCTATACTTCCAAGAATGAAGATTGCTGTCTTGGGCAGAGAAAGCCAAATTTTTCCTTTCAGTAGGAGTTGACTGACCTGTCTTGTCTCTGTCATCTGTTCCCAGATACCATCTGCCAGAAAACGTGTTCCCATCTCTTCCTTATTCTTCTTGCTTTGTGTGACAAAAAGTAATTATGAGGGTTTTGAGTTGTACCAGAGTGGCATGCTGGTGGATATTTATAGAGACGTAAATGGCCCAGGTGTGGGGGCCCAGATCTGACTCGCAAGAACAAGCTTTTTCCCAGATTCCCTAAAGGAAATATGAGCACAGAAGACAAAGTAAGTTCAAGGAGCCCTTTGTTCCCCATGGAGGCTTTGCCCCATGCCCCTAAGGCAGGTCTCCCTTGACTTTGCTGGGTGACCTTCTCTTCTCCAGGCAAGCCCAGCCTCAGATCCCAGAGCTGTCGTCATGTAAGGAAGGGCAATCCTGAGCACTCCTGCTCAGCGGAGTAGAAAGGTGCACAACGGAGAGTATGCTGGCCCTTGAACCCAGAGCAGCAGTGATCTGGGAGGCCCACCTAGTGGTGGGAACACCACCAGCCCAGTGTAAGTAACTATTAAGTCCAGGAGAGAAAGCAGATCACACCGTAGCACTGTGGACCAATCTTTGACTCTAAGCATCCTCATTACAGGAGGGACAAGGGAGGAGAAAATCACATAGGAACCTGGTCCAACTTGAGACCAATACTTAAGTTGCCACTTGCGTTCTGAAATCTGGTTTTCTTTAGATCCACCACTCTCCATCTTTGCTCTCATGTCTTGCATCTGTGTTCATGGAGAAGTCTCTTGGGAGCTTTATATGCAACCCTCTGGAATAATTCCTCCTTGGGACACCTTTTTGTCAATTTTGTCATTTCAGGCCACGTTGAAATGTTTGGAGTTGATGTGGTAGGAAGAGGACGGGCCTTGAAAGTTGCCAAGCAGTAGATGGGCTTGGTGGGTTTAGTGGCCTGAAAAGAACTCTCTAACATCAATCAGTGTAAAGAATGGGAAGGTTGCATTGGTTCAGGAAGAGCTAATAAAGGCCAGAGCTATGGCAGTTTGAGGAGGTGGGTCCGAGGGAGGAGGGGAAGGTCTGAGAGCCATTCCAGGAGCTGATGGGATTAGAGGTGGAGTGAAGGTTATGTCCAAGGTTATATGGTAAATGTTGTACTCCAGGCGTGTAACACTGATGGAGAAGCAAGCCTTTTGAGGAGAGAATAATAAGTTTGAGATGCCTGAGAGATATCCAGGCAGATATTTTCAATATGTATTTGAAGCTATGAGCCTGGAGCTTGTGATTGGGATTGGGGGTATGAATATGGTATAGATAATAGTTGTAGATGTAGATACAAGTACAGAAACAGATATAAGGTAGATATATGTGAGAGACACAGAGCTTGAGGTAGATCTAGATACATCTTAACACATGGCAATAAGAGTCCAAACCAGGATGACTCCAAGAATTTTTCAAGAAAGAAATAATGGTAATTGGTGGCCACTTGAGCATGTGTGATAAAAGCATGTAAGCAGTGAAAAATTGTCCCAAACATTTGAGTCCTGGTGTCTAGAAGAACAGTGTTCCCACGCACAGAAACAAAAAGGGCTAGGCTATGGGAGGAACTGATGACTGGCATCCGAGCTGCTGAGTTTGAGATAATGGTGGGACACGCAAGTGGAAATGTTAACCAGGCAGATTTAGGACCAGAGCTCGGGTGGGGTCAGCCTGGAGGTGCGGAATTTGAAATCATAAAATCATAAGATGTTAGTGCCAGAAGGAATTTTAGACTCCGTCTAATCTGATGCTTCCTTTTATAGATGAGGAAACAGAGGCAAATTAAAGGCTCACACAGCTTTTGCTAGCAGAGCCAGAAGTAGAACCCTAGTCTCTTCATTCTCAGCCCAGAACTTTCGAGAATGTGAAGATGGATAAGACAGCTTTCTGAGAGAGAACTGCAAAGGGCTATTGCAGTGTTAAGTCACAGTGACTCAGAAATGTCTGAAATGGTTACGTTAGAACACACGCGTGGTTGGAAATGACAGAAACTCATTGTCCCGACTCATAATGAGGATAAGAATGCCTTCAAGGATAGCTGGATCAAGGGACCAAATACCATCTGTACTGTTTCTTTCATGCATCTCTCTCCTCTGTGTATGAGCTTGATTCTCTCGGACTGGCTTTCACTCACAATGGGGGACATGGCTACTGGCTTACTCCAGACTTTTCTTACAGCATTTGGCCAGAGAGGGAAGAGGGCTTTCCCAGGGAGGAGCTTTCACTACCCAGCTTTTACATCACATGCCAATATCTGACCAAAACGCTATGATCCACAAGACATCACATGACTGTGAATAGAAAATTGTTTCTAACTGGAAGAGAGGAAGTGGGGAGGAATGCTGAGAAGAGGGAATCAGCAGCCCCTCTAATGTACTCAGTAAAAGTTTCAGACACAGACCAGAAAGCCTGAGCGTCAAGGGATAAGCCACATGAGAGAGATGAAAGAGGGAAGGCTCAGGGCCCAAATCTGGTAATTTGTAGGCTGAGGGTCTGGGAACCAAAGGAGGTACCTGTGTTCAAGGGATGAGGTACAAAGGAGGGAAAATAGGAAAAGATTAGGTGAGCAAAGCATGATAAAGAAGTAGAGAAAACAGACAATTAGTGTGTCAAGCACCACTTGGAATTGAGGTCACACTAAATCCAGGAGATCTCTTTCTAGAGAAGAGTCAAAAAAGGCTCTTTCCTCAAGGACAGGAGGACACACAGAGGGAAACGCAGTCAGGAAGGCTAGATGAGCCAGGGAGAGGAGCCAGACGACAGGCCCCCTAGATTATGTTCTCCAGGAAATAAGGATTAGCGATTTTGATCTATAAAAACATGGACCACTCTTTGATAGGGTCACCAGGCCGGTAGATTAGAAGCATGAAGAAAACATAAAGAAAAAAAAATAAGCCAGAACCACAATTCTAGAGGTAACGCTATTGCGTTTCATACATTATTTTTTTAATTTCATGTATTGCTGTATATAAATGCTTTTCTTTTTTATAAAAATTAAATCCTACTGCACATACTCTTTTGTAACTTCTCTTTTCACTTAACATGATGCAAACATCTTTTAGTATTAACATATATGTTTCTACAATGTTTTTATTGACCTCACATAATCCTAATGTACACATATGTCATCATTTATTTAACTCATTCCCTAGTAGGGCTACTTAGGCAATATCCAGTTTCTTTTTTTTTTTTTTTAAGTTTTATTTATTTACATCACCTCTACACCCTACATGGGCCCGAACTCACAGCCCTGAGATCGAGAGTCACCTTCTCCTCTGACTGAGCCAACCAGGCACCCCGGCAACAACCAATTTTTTATAATTTTCTATGGCTAAACCTTTATGTACATGACCTTTCACTTGGAACTTGGAAAAAAATCCTGGAAACATAATTTCTTCAAAAAAGTGTATGCATACTATAAAAACCAAAACTGCCCTTTAGAAAGATCGCACCACTTTCTCTCAATCTCGTTGATGGTAAACACTACTTTAATTTTCTTCTTTTGCTAGTAGTATTCCTTTACAGCTATTACTGGTAAGAATAATACATTTTTCTGTATTGAGAATATATTATAAAGGTCCCTGTTCAAATATTTGGAAGCTAGATGAGAGATTAAGGAAGAAGACGATATTTTGTAGGTTTTATTGGGTTTTCTTCTGATCAGCAGATTCTAAGAGTTCTTTATATATTCTTGACATAAAAGTACTTTGTCAGATATGTGTCTTACAAATGTTTTTTCCAGTCTGTGGCTTATCCTCTTATTTTCTTAATGGATTTTTTAAATTTATTTATTATTTTTTAATGGATTTTTTTAAATAGCAGAAGCTTGGGGCGCCTGGGTGGCGCAGTCGGTTAAGCGTCCGACTTCAGCCAGGTCACGATGTCGCGGTCCGCGAGTTCGAGCCCCGCGTCAGGCTCTGGGCTGACGGCTCGGAGCCTGGAGCCTGTTTCCGATTCTGTGTCTCCCTCTCTCTCTGCTCCTCCCCCGTTCATGCTCTGTCTCTCTCTGTCCCAAAAATAAATAAACGTTGAAAAAAAAAAATAAATAGCAGAAGCTTTTCATTTAATCACATTTAATATCTCAGTTTTTTCTATGGTTCGTGTTTTTTGTGTCCGAACACAGAAATACTCACCCAGCCAGTAAAGATTATCTCCTATGATTTCTCCTAGAGTGTTTATAGTTCTAGTTTTTACATTCAGGTACCTGATCCATTTTGAGAAACGTTTAGTATGAGGTGAGGTAAGGGCTGGGGTTCTGGTTTTCTGCATAGTTCTCCATTTGATCTAGCATCATTTGTTGAAAACAGAATCCTTTGACTCATTGAATTACCTTGTCCTATTTGTTGGAAAGCAATTGGTCATATATGTTTGGGTATATTGGCTGATCTCCGTATTGTGTTCCATGGATCTATATGTCTACCATTGTGCTACTATGGCACTGGCTTACTTACTGTTACTTCATAGGAAAACTTGATATCACGGTTAATTTTTTAACGTCCTGAATGAATAGCTTTCAAAAATTTTAATTTTTAATTTTACTTATTTTACAATGAAAACATTCAGGAGTACAAATTTGCCTCTGAATAACTTTGCTATATGGAATGAACTTGTGCTACCATGCATGAATGTGTATTTTAAGGGGCGCCTGGGTGGCTCAGTTGGTTAAGTGTCTAACTCTTAATTTCAGCTCAGATCATGATCTCACTGTGGGTGAGATCAAGCCCCGCACCGGGCTCTGTGTTCCTGGTGCGAAGCCTGCTCGGGATTCTCTCTCGCTCCCTCTCTCTCTCTCTCTCTCTCTCTCTCCCTCTTTCTCTCGCTGCCCCTCGTCTTCTCATGCTGTCTGTCTCTCTCTCAAATTAACTAAATAAACATTAAAAAATAATAAAATGTATTTTAAAGCTAAAATAATTAAAACTTGTGTATTTTAAAGCTGAAATAATTAAAACTTGTGTTAATGGCACATGCACACAAAAAAGATATTCAAATATAAAAAAGAATTTAGAAAGTGACTGCTTAAATAAAAGTAGTAAAATAACAACACCTTTAGTATAAAAGCCCCAGCCCCACCTCTCAGGCATTCCTAAGAGACACCCCCTCCCCACCACCAGTGGTATTGAATATGTTCCCATGAATCTGTTCAGCTGCTGGTCAGTGCTGGGCTTTGTTGCTCTAAAAGACACTGCTGGGGCGCCTGGGTGGCTCAGTCGGTTGGGCGTCCGGCTTCGGCTCAGGTCATGATCTCACCGTCCGTGAGTTCGAGCCCCACGTCGGACTCTGTGCTGACAGCTCAGAGCCTGGGACCTGCTTCAGATTCTGTGTCTCCCTCTCTCTCTGCCCCTCCCCTGCTCGTGTTCTGCCTCTCTCTCTCAAAAATAAATAAAAACATTTAAAAAATAAAATAAAAATAAAAGACACTGCTGATTGCCTCCATCACCTTGCACTGCCCCCCCAATGGCCCCCACCAGGCCACACTGCTTAAGCTGCCCTTACTGCTTTGAGCCACACCACCAGTGACACCGGTAGTTCCTGAGGGTTCTCCTCTCTTCTTTCCCGTCTTCCCTTTACCCGAGGACTCTTCCCTGAGGATTAACCCTGGCATCTAATGTGTTCAATCCAAACTATGCCAAGATAGTTCAAAATAGCTTCCAGGGTAAGAAGAATTCTCCTTCCTCAGATGGTGTACTGGGTAGGTGGCTGAGTGAGGTCCTAATCAGGTCTCTTGGTCTCCTGAAGCCCTATACAGCTTTGTGAAAATGGCTTCCTCATTAGCCAGATTAAGACTTTCACAAGTTTGCTGTTCTTTTAAAAATACACAGTGTTATAAAAGTAATACATACTCAATGTAGAACATCTGGAACATACAGAAAAGCAGAGAAAGATAAAAATCATCTGTAATTCACCACTTATGTGAACTCTGTTAATATCTTTCTATGTATATTTTTAACCTAATTAAGAGTCTAACTATTTCTACAGTTGTATATCCTGCTATGATAAGTTAATATTATTTGAGGATTATTGCCATGTTTAATTCTTTTGGAAGCCCTATTTTAATGTCTGTGTATTTGTCCACAGATATATCATAATGTAACCACCAACTATTGTTGGTTATCTAGACTATTCCCATTTTGCTCTTATAAATAATATGTGCTATGCATCCTTAAACACATCTGCATTATTTATTATTTCTTTATAATAAATTCCTAGAAGTAGAATTATTGGCTGAAAGAGTATAAATCTTTTAAGGCTCTTAATACATAGAGGACAAATTTCTTTCTAGAAAATTTTTATCAGTTCACACTCCCACCAGCTGTGAATAACAGTATTATATCACACTCTTGCAAGCACTATTTTTTCAATGTTTGTTAATTTGATAGGCTAAAAATAGACATCTTTTTGCTTTAATTTGCATATTTTGATTACTAGCCATGTTAAAAATTTTTATATGGGTTTATTAACCTTTCATAATTTTGTTTCTGAGCTCTTTACATTTTAAGACCATTATCTTTCTGCCATATTTGCTGGAGATATTTGAAGTATTATTCAATGTTCTAAGTTGTTGATGGTCGTTTCAAAATAGTACAAATTCTTTTTAGCCAGGATGCAAATTTTACATTACTGCTTAAAGTGTTTAGATGGGTAGTGGTTGGTTAAAAATGTCTCAAGAAATTTTGCTTTTATAAATCTCTTTCTACAATACTAATAGGTTTTGCTTTGTGCCTTTTGATGCTATAGTGTTGGAGCATTAAGCATCCATAGGGTTCTGAAAGGAAACAGATGGCCCAGTATAAGTGGGTAATTTGAGGAGGGTTTAATAAAGAGACCAAGTGAAAAGGTGTGGTTCTGGTGCAGTGAAACCACAGTGGTAGTACAGTACCCTAGGGCTAGAATAGCAGGGAACCAGCGGCTTCCTTAGGATGGAAGGAGCAAGGGTGACAGCAGGTATGGGAACCTGAAAACAGGGAGGGTCATGTGGAAAGGGCTCCTCTGAGAACTATGACCTCAGGGGAGGAATGGAGCCAATCTGTGACACTCTTGCAGGAAGGCTGCTAGGGAACTAAGCACCACCCCCCCCCCCCACCATTCCATCTCCCCTCCATCTTATGCTGGTGTTCTCCATTGGCCAAACCCAAGTGGAAGCAGAAACCAAGGGAGCAATGTGGCCCCTGCAGTTCCTTCCTGGGGCCCACAGCACCGAGGACATGAAGGAAGAGTGGATCTGGAAGGGAGTATGGAAGGTGTCCAGCACAAAGACTTCTCACTGTTAAACAATCCTTATGACTTATAACTCTTGTCAATAAAAACTGACCTTTTGTGATACTTTTTGTCTTAATTCTGCTTTTTCTGATGTCTTGTTTACATGTTTTTCTAATATAATTTAACTTATGCGTTTTATAGTGGTGTAAGATTAATTTGATTTGATTTATTATCTATATAGTCTGCCCCTAGATTTGAAATTTGCAACTGAGCTAAGAGAAAGGGAAAAGTATACAGACCCTGGGCAGAGGCCGCAGGTTGTCCTCTAATATCCATTTCCCTCTCCTCAATAGTACTAAAATTCTCAGTTATCATCTGGGCACATGGCTGCTCACAATAAAGACTACATTTCCCAGGCTTAGTCCCATGGTCACCCTAGGTATAAGAGCTGGCCAGTAGGAGCTGAAGAAAATTGACGCAGGCAATCCTGGTCATTTCCCTGAAGGATGGCGTGTGAGCCTTTTCCTCCTTCCTCCGCCCTGCTGCTTGGAGCATAGATGTGGTGGAGAGGCACCAGGACCATAGGGATATTGGAGCATAGGATCCTCGAACCACCTGGATTGCTTATCTCTCCAGAAACTGGATGAGAAAGACACAAACTTCTCATCTAAGTTGCTGTTGTTTTGTGTATTACACTAAGCCAAGCCTGATTCCTAACTTCTAAAGATACTGAGGAGCAGAATTTCAACCACCCATTTAAATGGGGAAAGAGAATGGAGATTGACATTTTCTAAGCACCCACTGTGTGCTTTCACCTATGTTACCAGACTTAATCCTCTCAATAATCCTGCCATTATCACCATTTTCACTCCTGAGGAGACTGAAATTCAGTTTGCTTAAGAAACTTGCCCACAGTCACACAGCTAATACCCTGACTAGGTACGGGTTCCAACCAAGGCGTGTCTATCTGACTCCAAAGCCCTGGCTCCTTTCATGTCAATCTCCTGCAGACGGGTGAACAAAAAAGGGATTCCCAACTGGGCCAAGAGCAAGCTCATGTATAGGCTTTAATTGCCTCATATCCTCTTGTGTGCTTTATAGATAAACCATAACACCTTGTCATCATAGCAACTGTTGTTTACAACTGGAATTCATTCTTCAGTTCTGAAGAATGGCCAGGAGCCCTCAGCTCCGGGGGTTTATGAGTAACAGGAAATGCAAGAACGCCAGCCTTCTGCTGTCAAAGAGAGAGGCCCTGGAAGACTGAGGTACATACTGCACAAAGTCCAGCATTCGTGACTCACACGCCATTGCCAACATCATCCTAAGAACTCTCTTGGTTCAGAAAAAATAACTTTCCCCAGTGAGAGTCCCATTTATCTTATTTACATACCAATGGTGGGCAACAGGAGAAAAGGATGACGGAAGCTTTGGATCATTTTTATACTTCTCAAGGATAGTAAGAAAATGAATAGGAAATGTGTCCACTCCTCAGGCATTACTGAGTTGATATCGTAACTTAACGAAGACTCCACATTTGTACTTTCCTGGGCTCTCTTTCAGAGAGCTGCTTTGGACCAGAACTTTGTGGGGTGTACTGTGAAGTTAGCTCATCCCTAAAATTAGCCAAGTTATTACTGCTGTAATATAGCATCAGCTCCCCTTATCCATACCAAGACGTGTATCCTAATCTTCGAGGCCTTGGGGTAACAAAACTTGCGTGGGTTCTATGTACAAATGAAGGGAATGGCCCCTTCTCCATATCTGTATCATTTAACCCCAAACACTCTGGATGCTGGTGCTCTCTCCAAGTTTCTCTTTAAACTAACTTGTGGGGAACGTCTGGGTGGCTCAGTCGGTTAAGCATCTGACTTCGGCTCAGTTCATGATCTCATGGTTCGTGGGTTCGAGCACCACATCGGGCTCTGTGCTGACAGCTCAGAGCCTGGAGCCTGTTTAGGATTCCGTGTCTCCCTCTCTCTCTGCCCCTCCTCCACTCACACTCTGTCTCTATCTCTCTCAAAAATAAAATTTAAAAACATAAAAAAAAAAAACCTAACTTGCGGATTTCTCTCTTCTTAGCTATAGATTGAGGTTCATTTTTTGCACATGAATGTCCAGTTGTTACGAGACCATTTTTGAAAAAGACTATCCTTTCTTTATTGAAGTGCTTTTGCACCTTTGTAAAAAATCAACTTTTCAACCTCATACCATATAAAAAAATAATGCAATGGACAAATATAAATATAAATATGCAAGAACTAAAACTATAGAATTCTTAGAAGAAGATGGGTATGAACATCCATGATCTGTGCTTTGTAGATACGACAACAAAAACATGAACAATGGAACAAAAAAAATAGATAAACTGGACTGCAACAAAATTTAAAACTTTTGTACATCGAAGTCCACTATCAAAAAAGTGAAAAGACAATCCACAGAATGGGAGAAAATATTTGCAAATCATCTATCTGGTAAGAGTCTGGTATCCAGAATATATATAAATACATAAAAACGCTTACAACTTAACAACAAAAAGACAGCAACTTAATTAAAAAGCAAAAGACATGAATACACATTTCTCCAAAGAAGATACACAAATTACCAATAAGCACAAGAAAAGATGCTCAACATCACCAATCATTAGGGAAAGGCAAATCAAACCACAATGGAATACCATTTCATACTCACTAGGATGGCCATAATAAAACAAAACAAGGAAAATGGCAAGTGTTGGTGAGGATGTGAAGAAACTGAAATCCTCATACGTTGCTGGTGGGAAAGTGAAATGGCGCAACAGTTGGGCAGTTCCTTGATAAGTTAAACATAGAATTATCCTATGACCCAGTGATTCCATTTCTAGGTGAATACCCAAAAGAATTGAAAACAGGTGTTCAGACAGAACTTCTACCCAAAGAGTCATAGCCACACTACTCACAATAGCTGAAAGGTAGAAACAACCCAAATATCCATCAGCTGATGAAAAGATAAACAAAATGGGGTATATCCATACAATGCTATATTATTTAGGCATAAAAGGAATGAAGTATTGATACATGCTATAACATGGATAAACCTAGAAAACATTACGCTAAGTAAATAAAACCAGATACAAAAAGCCATTTATTTATTGCATGATTCCTTTTATATAAAATATCTAGAATAGAGAAACATTTTGAGACAGAAACCAGATTAGTGCTTGCCAGGGGCTGCAGATAGAGAGGAATGGGGTGTGATTGCTTAAAGGCGGCACTGTTTCCTTTTGGGGTGAGCTTTATTTTCTTTTGTTTGTTTGTATTTAGATTCCACATATAAGTGAAATAATATGGTATTTGTCTTTCTCTCCCTGACTCATTTCACTTAACATAATACCTTCAAGACAAGATTTCTTTTCTTTTTTTCTTTTTTTTGCTGAGTAATATTCTGTTGTGCGTGTATATATATGTGTGTGTGTGTATATGTGTATATATATGTGTGTGTGTGTATATATGTATATATATACCCCCCCCCACACACACCCTATCTTCCATTCATCCATCGATGGATATTTGAGTTGCTTCCATATCTCGCCTATCGTGAATAATACTGCAGTGAACATAGAGGTGCATATATCTTTTTGAATTAGTGTTTTTATTTTCTTCAGATAAATGTCCATAAGTGGAATAGCTGGATCATAGGGTAGTTTTATTTTTAATTTTTTAAGGAACCTCCATACCGTCTCCCACAGTGGCTGCACCAATTTACGTTCCCACCAACAGTGCACGAAGGTTCCCTCTCCCCACATCCTCTCTAACACTTGTTTCTTGTCTTTTTGATAACAATCATTCTAACAGTTGTGAAGTAATATCTCATTGTGGTTTTGATTTGCATATCCCTGATCATTAGTGATGTTGAGCATCTTTTCATGTCCTTGCTGGTCACCTGTATGTCTTCTTCGGGAAAATGTCTGTTTAGATCCCCTCCCCTTTTTTTAAAAATCAGATTTTTTTTTTTTTTTTTTTTTTTTTGCTATTAAGTTTCAGTAGCCCTGCCTCTCTTACTGGTCTTGATGTGGCCCTTTTATCCTTTGTTTTGGAGGAGATGTTCCACTAGCTTTTCATAGGGAACTGACCCACATGTAGCTGGAGATTGGGTCTGTCTGTGGAAAGAGGTGAGTTCAGGATCTTCTTATATCACCATCCTATACTACTACATATATTTTGAATGTTGGATCTGTAATTTGAAACCTTCCCACAAAGAAAGTTCTAGCCCAGACGTTTTTACCAAACACGTAAGGAAGAAATAATGCCTGCGTTATACGACTGTTCCAAAGAATGAAAAAAGAGTAAGCATTCCCAATTTACTTTATGAAGATAGATGCAAAAAAAAAAAATAAATAAACGAATTGTGAGCAAGGTAAATCCAGTGATGTGTTTAAAAAACCAAGTTGGGTTTATTCCAAGAATGCATGGTGAAAAGTTAGTTTAATATTCAAAAACCCAAGCAATATAATTCACTGTATTAATTATTATTGAGAAGAAAAATCAAATAATTATCTCCGTAGATGTAGAAAAAATTTATAAATTTTCTCTCAATAGATAGATAGATTAAATAAATAAATAAATAAATAAATAAATAAAAGCTTTTAGCAACTAGGAGTAAAAGGGAACTTGCTTAATTTGATAAATTCTATCCACAAAATCCTTACAGTGAACATTGTACTTAATGACGAAATATTGAAACCTTTCCCTCTGAGTTCAGGAATGAGACAAAGGTATCTACTATCCTTCTATGCAATATTTATCAAAGATTTTAGTCAATGTGTTAAGGCAAGAAAATAAAAATTACTAAAAAGGTACAAAAACTATAAATAAAGAAATAAAAATGTTATTATTCACAGATGACATAATTGTGCTCGGAGAAAATCCAGAACAACGTTCAGGTAAATTATTATAATTAATAATGGATTTAACAAAGTCACTGGGAATAAAATTAATATAGGCAAGTCAGTTGTACCTCTATATACTAGCAGCATACAATTAAAGAATAGAAATGATTATATGATACTACTTATGAGCTATCAAAAAATCAAATATCTAGGGCTTAATCTAATAAAATATGTATAAGAGCTCTACAAGAAAAATACAAGTATCATTGAGAGGATTTTGAAATATTTAAATAAATGGAAGTATATATCACATCAAGAATTAGAAAGCTCAGTATTCTTTTTTTTTTTTTTTAATTTTTTTTTCAACGTTTTTTTATTTATTTTTGGGACAGAGAGAGACAGAGCATGAACGGGGGAGGGGCAGAGAGAGAGGGAGACACAGAATCGGAAACAGGCTCCAGGCTCTGAGCCATCAGCCCAGAGCCTGATGCGGGGCTCGAACTCACGGACCGCGAGATCGTGACCTGGCTGAAGTCGGACGCTTAACCGACTGCGCCACCCAGGCGCCCCAGAAAGCTCAGTATTCTAAAGACATCTGCTGTCTCCAAACTATGTCGCACACAGAGAGACCCACACATACACAGTCATTGATCTAGACGAAGATGATGCCACAGTGCAATGGGGAAAGGCTAACCTTTTCAGTAAATAATGCTGGGTAAGTTGAAAATCCACATGGAAGTAAAAAGAGTCTTGACCTTTACCTAACATCACAGGCAAAAATTAAATCCTAGGTGGATTGTGGATCTAAATGTGAAAAGTAAAACTATAAGACTTTTAAAGCAGTGGTTGGCAAACTTTTGTGGAAAGGGGCAGGTAGTAAATATTTAATGCTTTGTGTGCTGTATGGCCTCTGTTGCAACTACTCAACTCTGCTGTGTAGCACAAAAGCAACCATAAACAGTTATTAATAAACAAGCATGGTTGTGTCTCAATAAAATTTTTATTTGCAAAAATAGGTGGTAGGCTTTAATTTGCCAATGCTATTTTGTGCATGCTCAAAGGAGGCAATATTGCCCCCGGGGAGTGAAAATTCATTTTTGGGGGAGGGGTGAAAACATCTTATTATTTTTATATGTAAAACAGAGATATACACACATGACATAAACAGTGTATACAGTTTTATAGTGGAGGTGGTAGTGATTAGGAAAAAATATTAAGGAAATATCCTTTGGGGGTATGATTTTTAGTTATCAATTGCTGCAAAACAATATTACTACAAACTGAGTGGTATAAAGTAACACATCGATCACATCACAGTTTTTGTGGTCCAGGAGTCTGGGCACAACTTAACTGGGTCCCTAAGAAGACTACGATCAAAGCATCAACTAGGGTTGGGTCATCTGAAAATTTGCCTGAGGAAGGATCCACTTCCAGGCTCACATGGTTATTGGTAACACTCCGTCTCTTGCAGGCTTTGGGGCTGAGGACTACAGTTTCTTCCTGGCTGTCATCCAGAATTACCCTCAGTTCCTTGCTACATGGCTGTCCTCTTTGAGAAGCTCACGATACGGAACCTTGTTTCTTCAAAACCAGCAAAGGAGAGTGTCCCCTAGCAAGACAGCTGTTATAATCTTAGGTAACATAATGGCAGAAGTGACAGCTTATCACCTCTGCTGTGTTCTATTAATGAGAAGCAAGTCGCAGGTCCCTTCTGCACTGAAGGGGAGGGGATTACACAAGGGCATAAATACCAGGAGCAGGGGATGATGGGACCCATCTGTCCATCACAGGTGATAATGCAAAAGGTTGAGAAGCCTTGTTCTAGTTGATAGCACAGGAGAATGTCTTCATAAGCTTAAGGTGGACAGACTTCCTAAGCAGTACACAAAAAGTACTAAGCATAATCAGACAAAACTTAAGTAGACTACACTAACACAAATAGCTTCTATTCATCAAAAAACACCATTAGGAGAAAGAAAAGACCAGCCACAAAGTAGGAGGAGACATTTATTTATTTTTTTTAATACTTATTTATTTTTGAGAGAGCGTGAGTGGGGCAGGGAGGGGCAGAAAGAGAGGGAGACAGAGGATCTGAGGCAGGCTCCGCACTGACAGCAGTTGAGAGCTGAATGCTGGGTTGAAACTCATGAGCCTGTGAGATCATGATCTGAGCCAAAGTCAGTCGCTCAACCGACTGGGCCACCCAGGAGCCCCAGGGAGAAGACATTTAAAATACACATATCTGGGGCGCCTGGGTGGCTCAATGGGTTAAGCTTCTGACTCTTGGTTTCCGCTCAGGTCATGATCTCATGGGGTTCATGAGTTCGAGCCCGGAGCTGGGCTCTGCACTGACAGCATGGAGCCTGCTTGGAATTCTCTCTGTGTCTCTCCGCCCCTCCCCTTGCTTGCTCTCTCTCTCTCTCAAAATAAATAAATGAACTTTAAAAGAATAAAATAAAATACACATATCTTACAAAGATGGAAAAACATGTACCTAGAACTCTCATAAATTGTGAGAGACTGATAAACCACTAGAGAAATGGGCAAAAGACTTGAATAGGTATGTCACAAGAGAGACTATCCAAATGCTAGTAAACAGATGAAAAGGTGCGCTCTATCAGTAAACATCTGGGAAATGCAAATTAAAAACACACCCAAGAGGCGAAAATGCTAAAGACAAAAATACCTGCAAGGATATAGAACAGCTAGAACTCTCAATCACTGCTGCGGGTAGTGCAAATTGGTAAAAATCATTTTTGGCACTGGTCTTTGACGGTAGTAGATCTTTGCCTGTATTTACTGAAAGTGAACACACGGGTACCCTGTGGTCCAGCAACTCCACTGCTGCATGTACACTCAGCAGGAGTGACATGTACCTACATCCTCTTAGTGGCACCGTTCATTACTAGTCAAAACTCGAAATAACCCAAATGCCCACGAACGACCGAATAAATAAATGGTGGTATATCCACCTAATGTAAATCTTCACTAGATAGTGAAGAGAGGAAAAGACACTGCTTCATGCAACAACATTGATGACTCTCACAAAATAATACTGGGCCAGAGAACAGAAGGTGTGATTCTCTCGTATAAATTTCAAAAGCAGGAAAAACTAATCTGTGGTGGTAGAATAGCGATTTCCCCCGGGTGCAGAGGGGCCAGTGACTGGTAGGGATTTCTGGGGAAGTGGTAATGTTCCATTTCCCCATCTGGATGTCGGTTATAGAAATTTGTTCATTGAGCTGTACACTTAACAGTTCGTGCACTTTGCTGTGTGCATGCCATGCTTCGATGAAAAATTTACTTTAAAATGAGATTCATTGAATTACTAAAACCCAAATACAAAAGCTAAATCACTAGTAGACAGAGAAATACAGATTAAAATAATAATGAGATGTCGCTTCATTCAACAACATCTATTCCTAGAGGACGTGCGGAGGAAAAGAAACTCCAACGTATTGTTGATGGCAATATGAAATGTTATAGCTGTTTTGAAAAGCAACCTGCAAACACCTATAAAATTAAACTCTCTCTATATACCCATACACCTATATATATATATATATATATATATATATATATTCATAGAACTAGGATATATGAGGACATATATTCAAGGACATTTATTGCTGCATTGTTTTCGTGGCAAAAAAAGCTGGAAGTAAAATTAACGCCTATAAATAGTGGAATGGCTGAGGAAAAATGGCCTGGCCATACCATGGAATATTATGCAGCTGTTTTACAAAAATGGGAAATATAACTTTTTGCCCGAGAGGATTTAGATGAGGTTTTATGAAGCAAGATGTAGAGAGGGTAAATAATATCTCCTCTTATATTTTGATAAAAAATGACAGAGAAACAAAACTCTTATGTGTATGAGTGTGTGTGCACACATATGAAATTATCACGTTAGCATAGAGAAAAATATAGAATGTTCCATACCGGTTCACTAACATGGGTTGGAATGCTGTTTTATAGAGGGATGGGAGATGAGAGGGGGGAAAGATTCTGAAAGAAAAAGGGGGAACCAAAGCAACACATCCATGCCTTTATGTGAAATTACCTGTGTATGTGCGTAAACTAAATAACTTTAAAAGACAAAGACCAAGAGGTGCCTGGGTGGCTCAGTTGGATAAGCGTCCAACTTCAGCCCAGGTCATGATCTCCCAGTTCATGAGTTCGTGGGTTCGAGCCCTGCGTTGGGCTCTGCTCCAGCTCAGAGCCTGGAGCCTGCTTCAGATTCTGTCTCCGTCTCTCTCTGCCCTTCCCTCACTCGTGCTCATTCTCTCTCTCTTTCAAAAATAAACATTAAAAAATGTTTTTAAAAAAGACCAAATAATTACGTTGTAGTCATTTTAGAACAGAGTAAATCAATTAGTTCTTTTGCATCTTCCATCTTTCAAGTCATTTCAGACATGCGAAAAATTTAACCCGTGGTTATGACCCCATTATTTGCTTCTAAAATATAATTGAGCTGTCTTTCTTCCTTTTGTAATTTTATTTAACATTTACAATATTTTTACTTAAAATCTTTGTCTTAAAAATGCTCAGCGGAATAGTTATGGCTCGCCCTACCTTTCCTTGCTTTATTTTTTTTTTATGTAACACACAGTGCCAACTGACAGCATACCATCTGTTCATTTTGCCTCCCGTCCTCCACACTGGAACGCGCATGCGCCGAGACAGGGCCTGGCTCTAGCGTCTGCCACTGTGTCACCAGTGCCTGGAGGGGTGTCTGGCAGACAGTAGGTGCCCAATTAATGCTTGATTGGATTTCTGAATGAATACCCTTTCTGTTTTGACTTCCCTCTACTTGAGTGTGCTTCACCTACCCATGAATTCATTTAGCGCATGTTAAAGCACACTTGCAGTGCTCAAAATAGGAGCAAACAATGGAAGACAACATGACCCATTCCTCCCAAACAACATGCGTTCCGGTGGGAGAAAAGGCCAGGAAGGCGGTGACTATACGTGCTATGAATGCTATGACAGAGGTAAGCATGATGTGCTAATGGAGTGTCGAGAGCTTCACTCCTAATTCAGCCCATTCGGGAGTGCAAGTGTAGGGAAGCTTCCAGAAAGCAGTAATCCCATGAGGGAAGGCACCAAAGCTCTAGGGCAGTAAGCAGGGCCATATGGCAGAAGCCAGAGTGCCCAGGGAAATCCCACAGGAAGCCTGGCTGAGAGCGGCGAGATGGGGCAGGCAACGGCTGGAAAGGATTCTGGTTGGTATGAAACTCAGTGTCAAGTCCTCTTGATATAGTCATGACTCTCAACTGAGGGACCCAAATAGAATCACAGTATAGATTTCGTCCTGTCGCCTCTACCAGAGTTGGGCTTGAGGGGAACGGGTCGAGGCAACTTGGTACTAAATTCTCAATGCCCTTTGCTGGCAGAATTTGGGGTTAACATTCTCCTTAGGATCCTCTCTGGGCCCTCTGCAAGTGGATGTCTGATACCGTGACTCTGCTTAGGGAAGGTGAGATTCGAGACTTTAAGATGCTGCTGTAGGACCCAGTTCTCCAGTTCTGCATGGTTTGCTGAGCAAGAAGCAGCCTGAGAGTTTCCAGGGAGCCCATTGGTTCACCAGATTGCCACATCAGGATATTTTCTCCTCTCCGAGTCGGTGATGAGCTAGGAATTCCTCTTCTCGAAGCAGCAATTCTATCTATGCACCTGATGTGAATTCCCCTGGCAATTAGTTGTAATGTTTTTGCTTGGTGTACTAATTCCCTTTCCCAGCACCCTTAGGGTTAGTAATGATAACATCAACAGTTACTATGAATTGGATTATTACCATGGCCCATTTAATTTTCACAAGGATCCTGTGAGGTAGTCACTATTATTATCCCCATTTCCAAGATGGAGAAACAGACCTGGAAGGGGGAGTAACTTGCACAAAGGCCATGCAGCCACAAGGTGACCACAGGTACACACCTTGACATCCCAGCCTTTACCAATTTAGGAAGCCGTGCTTCCCCTGATCCCTGATTCACACAAGTCTGAGCCCCTATCCCTTTCCAGGTGTGTCTGGATTTCCTGGGGAATATTGGTGTGTTCACCAAATGCCTCCTATGTTCTTCCCACCTCGGGACATCCTCTGGCTCTGAAACACTGCTTGCTCTTCTGAATGTTGCCTTTGTAGGCTCAGGATCAGTTTCCCCAGACATGTTCCTGCTCTCCTTGGAGCAACTCTTCCCCAAGTGTGGGAATAGCACCCTCCTGCCATTCCTCTGCTGATTGGAACTTAACACAAGCTGGCCAAAGGTAGGCTATGCAGACGGGATTACTGCACAAAAGGTTATACTGCACATTAGCGATGGCTTCCCTGAGTCCAAGGCCCAGGCCCCTTCACAGGGACTCCGTACTGCCCTCCTTTTCCCCTTGATTCTTGCCCATCTCACTGGGGTACAGGCTGGCCTCCCTGCCTTCCCCAATCTACCTGTTCCTAGGTCTACTCCAACAGAAGTGTCCTTAAGCATAACAGCCCAATCTAAAATCCAACTGAATCGTATCCTAAGGCCCACAGACAGGAGCCAGTTTTCTCTTACTTAATTCTAAGGCCCACCTTCCAAATTCTTATTTTCCAGTCCTATGCCTAACCTCTTACAAACATGAGTGACAATGAGAAATCAGCTTCCTTCAAGAAAACCCCAACCCTGCCCACAGGCATACAATCTTGCCCTTTCACCCTTAAAATACATCCAAACCCAAAGTTACAATCAAGACATTTCCCAACCTCTAGCTTACTTAGTCATGAAAAATACCATCTGTGAGCTATCAACAGTCCCAGCCATGCCAAAACAATTCCTTTTTCCTCTTTCCCTCCAGCAACAGTGTTGATCATACCTGCGTAGGCTTTCTGTCACCCTCAGGGTCTCCTCCAAAATCTGTGACCCAATGTTGAAGAGTCACAGAAACATCTCCCAGAACAAGCAATATTATATCATGAAAGACTGCCTAATCCAGTAATTGTGAAAGAGGTATTTCTTTAAAGGAAGTATGTTTCTGAGGAGGTACAAATCTGTCCACCCCTCCCTACCTCCATCACTATCATTCAAGGAAAACTGTTAACATTATTATGCAGAGAAACTTAGCTCTTTGGAAATCCACTGCATTGCTTTGCTTAATCAGAAGGGCTGTTGCCCAAGAATGAACCCAAGAATCCCCCTCTAGCAGCAAAGAAAATCACTTGAACCTTTGAAATCACAGTTCTGTTCCAGCTTTGACCCTCCTTATCTGGACTATATAACCCCAAGACGAAGTTTGGTTTGAGGCTCATACTCATAATGTCTTGGCTTTCTCTTCTCTCAACAGCCTCTACAGGGAGGAAGTTTCCAAAGCAGATGGTCTAAGAGTGATAGTAGCTAATAACCCTATGTGCTGTTTGGCCATGCACCACTGCACTGAGCACCCTTCCTCATTTTTAACAAGGAGAGTGAACTCAGAAAGGTTAAATGGTTTGCCCAAGGTCCCATAACTAAAAACTGGGGAGCCACCATTTGAACCCAATCAGTCTGGCTCCAGCTCTCTGAGCTGTGAACTTACAGGAGGGGATGAGAGCCCCACCCAAGGAGGAGAGCCACGGAAGACACTTCCCCTTCCACAGCAGAACATGGATACCATGACATTCTCTTAACACTGAGTGTGGTTCCCTTTGGTTCTCTTCTCGAAATTGTTATTTCCTCTAGTGCTAAGTCATTCTCCTGGGCTGGTACTTACTGCAGATGCTCCCTCCCACAGCTCACTGGCCCCTGCAGTTCACCGTGGTTCCTCATCAACAGGTCTCTCTGATGGGAGGCTGTAGGGGTCAGTTGGGGGAAGGAGGTAGGGAGGTGGGGGGGTAAGAGGAGACTGGAACTCAATCTGACTCAGGGGAAGTCACCAGTGTAGTCACTCCTCTATTTTTCTTTCTTGGCAGAGTCCTTCTCATGCCCTTGTGTTCTTCAAGGGTTCTTTTCCCCCTAAGTTTGCCAAACATCCCAGCTATTTGTTTTGGATGCAGAGGTGGAGCCTGACAACTCTTTATGGTGTTTCTTAATCAGAGTTAATAGACACTCCTGTGCATCTGTGGTATTTGGTTGAGTAAGTGCATAGGCTACTTTATTTAAATTCTTTTACACAAGGGGTGACTTTAAGTGTATTTCATGTCTTGGATGAATGAAGTCTCAGAGCACCAAATACCATTGCAAATGTGATTGCTGAACCATTGTTGCTTATGTTTGAGAGTTTATAGAGAACTAGAGACAAGTCACCAAAGAGACTGATAAGTGTTGAGTATTTTTCAATGTTGACAAGATGGAAGGTGGGTGGGTATTGCAGACTGATGAACGTGACACTTTTTACCAGCAAAACACCAGAATGGACTGAAAAGCATTCACTTTCTGCACACTAAATCACTATGCGCTAACATGGGTTCTCAATAAATAGCTTACACCAAATAACCTACTCTATTTCTAATTGGTTCTTTGACTAATGTGGATCAGGGACCACTATGGGTCAGCCATTGTGAACCATTTCTCAAAGCCTCTATGGAAATCTTAATAAATAAGATGAAGAAATGTGACTTGGCTGATGACAAATAAGATGAATTTGTAACTAGTTGAACAACTGTACCTAAAGGATGTTGATAAAATATTTTAAATCAGCAACTCAGGCAAGAGTATTTATGACAAGCTTATCAGATTTGCAAACAATGCGAAACTGAGAGAGGGTAACTAATAGTTTGAATGACAAAATTTGGATTCCAAAGGCTCTTGAGAGACCAGGACTTGGGCTAAAGCTAGCAATAACAAAGTGAATGGAGGTAGTGTAAAGGTTTTCATTTAGATACAAAAAAAAAAAAACAAAAAAAACAAAAAACAAAAAACAAAAAAACAAAAAATACCAAAAAAAAAAAACCACCCAGTAATACAAATATAGGAAGTGTTGACATAAATTAGCAGTAATTCCTGTTTTAGAGGGGAATGCTTTTGGCTGCAAGTAACAAAAATACCTGATTCCAGATGGCTAAGGCAATTTATCATCTCCTATAACAAAGAAACGAAGGGAAAGTAGCTTCAGGTGTGAAAGCTTTACTTCTCTGAGACATTCTAGGCTAGTGGTTCCACCCGTGGTGGAAAGGTAGGAGACAGATTTGCTCCCAAGGGATGTTTGGCAATGTCTAACGATGTTTTTAGTTATCACAGCTGAGGAGACAGGGTATGCTACTGGTACCTAGTGACTAGAGAGAGGCCAGGAATGCTGCTAAGCATCCTACACATATAGCAAACCTCCACAACAAAGAATTATGTCAGTAGTGCTAAGAAACCCTGATTTAGAGTAATTCAAATTTACCCCTGGGGTAGAGGTGTCAATGGATTGCCTTCCTCAGAGTCACATGGAGAAGGGGGTGGAGAACTGAACAAAACTGGGGTTTAAGAAGGAAGGAGGGAAGAAGTGAATATTGGAGAGTCCACCATAAAGACAATGAACCCATATTAAAAATATCTATTGTTTTTGATGACTATGAGCCAGGGTCATTGCTAGCTCATAGAAGGTCTTTGTATAAATTAGAAAAGGCACCCCCTTCCTCAGACACTCTACTGCCATCTGCTGGAAAATTATCATAAGAAATATATAAATCTATAATACGTTGTAAATAGAGCCCCCTAGAGTTGTGCAGTTCATAAATCACAATAATTTAAAGCATCTCTTCTGTGAGTCTAATATGATCCAGCTATGTGCAATGCCAGTCAAAGAAGTAGCTTAGGACTTTATAGACAGAACTGTATGTCCCACATAAAGTGTAAAAAATATTCTATATTAGTCAGATCACAGCTAGAAATCATAGTTAAATTTTTGGTTCCATAGTTCAAGATACAAAAGTGACCAAATGAAGTTGGACCAGAGGAGGAAGAGTCAAGAAGGCATAATAAATGAGAAGTGATTTGAAAAAAAAAAAAAAAAAAGGAAATGGAGATGGAGATGTTGAGTTTGAGGAAGAAAACACTAGTAGTGAACTGGAGAGTCCTCTACAATTATCTGAAGGGTTGTTAAGGGAAGGGAGATCAGTCCAAAGCTGTGTTTCTCCGTAAGGTAAAACTGAGTCCAATGAGTGGAAACAGAGAATAATGAGATCTCAAGGCTGAAAGTGACCTTGATGGTCAGTTAATCAACCCCACAAGCAATGGCATTCCTTCTACAGTGCTTCCCAGCAGTCAGAGCACCTTCAGTCAATCCTAAAGGTTTTTTCATTACATTGAATTCTGTCTCCTTCGATTCTTATCTAGTACCCTGGTCTCCTCAGCTGCTCTCTGATGACAAATAGTTTCAGAGAGTCAGACCTGCTTTACATAAGGAAGGTTTTACAACCAGGGTTTCCACTCTAGGGCTTCCAATAGAAGGTGGGCCAGCATTTGCCAGCAATCAGGTTTCTCAGCTATAAAATGAAAACGTTCAAACTAGATCTCCAAACTTTCCTGGTATCCCAGTGAAGCGTGGCCTTGGGCTACAAAATTAGGAGTGTGATGGTACAAACATAGGATTAACTATGGGGCTGCCAGTTTTTCCTCCCAGTTCCTCACTCTCTTTGTACACATTGGCACAATTTGGTGTGTGAATTACTGTATTAATTAATCAGTCCCTAACTGATAACCTTCAGGTTGCTTCCAATTTTCATGATTGCAAACTTTACTGCAATAAACATCTTATATATAACTTTTGGGCACTTATATAAATATTTTTTATAGGTTAAGTTCCAGGAATGAAATCACTGAGTAAAAGGGACAGGCACTGCAAAATTGGTCCTCCTTAATGATTTGCTTCAATTTATACTTGCAGCCATACAAATACTGGGCAATTATATTAATCCTATCCATCAAACTGAAAAACTTAATTTTAATCGTAATTTCTTTGACTATTAGTAAGGTTGGGCATCTTTTCTTATGCTTATTGAATTCTATGAGTTATTTTTCATAATCTTTGCCTATTTTTCTGAGTTATCAACATTATATAGAATTTTTTGTGTATTGTGGATATTATTTCCAGTTTTACATTGATCTTTTTAAGGCTTTTTAGGTCTTCCACTCGACAGAAATCATTGATAAAATCAGATTTGATACAATCTAACTTTTATAACTTTATAAATATAAATACAATACAGTTTTTATAACTATAAATAATCCATGCTTTATAACTTTTAGGTGTTAAGTTATAACTAGAAGGTGTTTTCATATGGAAAGATTATGCAGGTATTCTCCAAATTAATTACTTAGTCTGAAATTTATTTCCACATGTGTTGTTAAGGAGCTAGAGGCACCATATTTTTGCAAATGGGCATCTACATATTATGATTCCAGTTATTAAAAAAATCCTTCCCATGTTAATACAATCGTAACCTTCTTGTGTACTCTACAGGTTAGTTATTTTTATGTATGTGTATTCATCTATTTTACCACTCTCTATTCTCTTCCATTAATCAAGTTTTCTTTTTCTTTTGTACCTCTGTCGTATAATTTTCATTACTGTAACTTTGTAGTACTTTTTTGTGTAACTGACATGCAATGTGATATTAATTTCAGGTGCACGATAGAGTAAGTTTGGCAATTCTATACATTATGCAATGCCTACCATAAGTGTAGTTACCATCCGTCACCAGGCATGTTACTACAGTATTATTGACTATATTCTCTATGCCATACGTTTATCTTCATGAAATAGTCCTTTTTTATAGTTCATAAAACAAATTCCTTTTTATTATTCTTATTTTGCAAAATTATAATTGACTTGCAGTGTTCAAATGTGAAAATCCCATTGGGCTTTTTATTGGAATTACATTCAATTAACAGAGTAATTTGGGAAGAATTGATATTTTTATACAATTAAATCTACCTATCCAAGAACTTGTTGTGTCTCTCCATTCATTAATTCAAACATTGCTCTATAGTTTAAAAAAATTTGGGGGACAACTGGGTGGCTCAGTCGTTGAGCATCTGACTTCAGCTCAGGTCAGGATCTCACAGTTTGTGGTTCAAGCCCCGTGGTCAGGCTCTGTGCTACAGCTCAGAGCCTGGAGCCTGCTTTGGATTCTGTGTCTCCCTCTTTCTCTGCCCCTCCCCTGCTGCCACTCTGTCTCTCTCTAGCTTTCAAAAATAAATAAATGTTAAAAAAAACTTTTTTAATAAAATGTTTTCACATACATCTTATACATTACTTCTTAAATTTGCTACTAGCTATTTTGTAGTTAAGCATACTCTTTGAATGATCTTTGTTTTTGCATTTTATTTATTAACAGATTGTTCCTGGTATTTAGGGAGCCTATAGATATTTGGGTTTTTATATACATTTAATCTGGCTGCCTCGCAGAACTTGTTTCTTGTCAAATACTTGATGGCTGACACTATGTCAATTACTCACATCAGCCATAACAATGACAAGTCTTCCCTTTCTATTTACTATATGTAATTCTTTATTTGGTTTTCTTATCTCACTGTTTTAGCTAGAACCTTCAACACAATGATAAGTAATAGCAGTGATGGTTAGCATGTTGGTCTTCTTCTTGACGATAATGGTGTTGCTAGTGTTTCACCATTAAGGATAATGGCTGCAGTAGTTTTATACTGACTAATTTTTATCAAGTCAATAAACTTGCCTAATTTTCCTGGCTTACTTGGAGTTTTTATCAAGGACAGAAGTTAAATTTTGTCAAATGACATTCTGGCCTCTATTGAGATGATCATAATTTTTTCCTTTAATCTATCAGTTAATGAGTTGTCTGATATTGAACTAGGTTTGAATTTCTGAAATAAATTTTAAAATTGTTTTAATGTTTATTTATTTTTGAGAGAGAGAGAGAGAGTGCAAGCAAGGGAGGGAGGGCAGAGAGAGGGCAACACAGAATCTGAAGCAGGCTCCAGGCTGTCAGCACAGAGACTGACATGTGTTGCAGAAATTGGAAAAGAAACAATCAGATCAAAAGAAAGTAGGGGGAAGAAATTGATGCATAAGAAAGAAAAAGAAGCGTTGATACAGAAAGTCAAAACAAGGCTCTGTTGGCTACCCAGTCAGTAAATACTTAGTGTGTGCCAAGCATGTGCCAGATACTGCACATAACAGGTGAGGAATCCTAAGATGAGCAGAGTAGACATGATCACTGTTCTTGAGGAGTTTCTTTGAAAAGATTTCTTAAAAGAGACAAACCTCTTTCAAGACTGGCAAGAAAAAAAGAAGAGTGAAAAAGAACATAGATGTATAATTTTATAAATATGAAAGTGGATATAATATGTATATGGAGGGACGTCTTAAAAATTCAAAATCGGTGGGTCCCTTTCAATCATTTATTTTTAACAAAATAATTAAAACAATGAATTCTACTCTGAGTGTAGCTTTGGCTTCACCTCATACATTTTGATGTATTCTGTTTCCTTTGCCATTAATTTTTTGGTAGAAAATAATTTTAAAAGTATTTCTAGTGATTCCATTTTTAGGAAACTTTTTGGTTTTATTTATTATTCCTAGTTTTTATTGCACCACGGCCAATTTTGGAAATTTATTGAGAATTTGTTTAGGTATTTATATGTGGTCAGTTTTTGTAAATGACTCACAGGTATTTGAAAAGAAAACGTTTTTCTATATATTGGGTATAAAGTTATATTGCTGTCATTAAATCAAACTTTATAATTGTGTTACCTGAATCCTTTTGAGTGTCTGTCCAATTCTGACGAAAATGTGCTAGAACCTCCCAATATGATTGGGGCTCCTTTAAGTTTGTGCATTTCTAGCATTTTATACTTTTTTATAATTAGGTTTCAATGCATAAAGTTTCATTAATATTGTATATATTCATTGGCTATAACTTTTATGAATATAAATTATTTCATTTTTCCAATCTAATTTTTCCTTGAATTCTACTTATTCTCATATCAATATTGCCATCCTGCTTCTGTTTTCCTAATCCTCTTTCATCCCTGCAACCCCATCTCTCTCACACACACATGCAATTCCCAATATATCTTTGTTCATATCATTATTTTTCACATTCTGTATCCATTTGGTTTATGTGTTTCTCTTATAGACAGCACAATACTGGATTTGGCTTTTAGAGCCAATCTGAGATTTTTTTTAAGTTTATTTATTTATTTTGAGAGAGAGAGAGAGTGCACACATGAGTGCAAGCAACAGAGGGGCAGAGAAAGGGAGAGAGAATCCCAGGCAGGCAATTCGCTGTTAGCGCAGAGCCCAATAGGGGGCTCGATCCCATGAACTGTGAGATCATGACCTGAGCCAAAATCAAGAGTCAGACACTTAACCAACTAGGGCACCCAGAAGCCCCTGAGATGCTTTTTTAATGGAGAGTTTAACTTAGTTATGCTTACTGTTGTTACTTTTATGTTTGATCTCATGCCTTTACATTTTGTCTTCTGGTTTCTGTTTATTGATATTTCCTGGTTTCCCTTTTCTAAGTTTTACTGGACAAGTTTTTGGTACCTTTTATTCTCCAGTAGTTTCAAAGTCCTACATCCTATATCTATCCTACCATTGGTTATCTTTAAATTTTAACAAATAAATCTGAATAAAATGTCCACATCAACAAATAACCACTATCTCAAAAAACAAAATGAAAGTTTTAATATGCTTTTTTTGATTGTCTTCTTCCCATGTCTTCCTATTCCCTAGATTTTTACAGGTATGTTTTTCTTTTTATAATCCTTCCATGATACTTGCATTAAATTTCTAAATCCTATTACTAACACATTTATTTGGATTAAACTATTTCTTATATCCTGAATCTTCCCTTTGCCTGGATTTATTTTTCTCTGATTCATTTTCATCTTGTTTCTCTCCAGCCCCTCCACCCTACCCTTCCAGAAGGGGCATACAGATATTTTGACTTCTAGGTCCAAATAATGCCTTTCTCTGTCTCTCACATAAGAACATCAGTTGGGCAGGTATAGGTTTCCAGATCACCCTCATTTCCCCTAGAAAAGGTAGGTTTGTGATAGCTGCTAGGCTCCAGGGGTGGCGTTTGCCTGGGGTGGGAACTGAGCCACCACACTGATGATGGCTTCCTTTCAGGAGAAGTGGGCTGGGAACAGAGCAGCAGGCCAGAGTTCTCAGTTAAAAGGCTCAGGGCTATGAGGGTGCCCATCCTCATGCTCAGATGCTGTGCATTCTGCTCCTAGTAGTAACTTCATGGTCTGGAGAGCATTGGCCAACAGCTGGGGTGAGGAGCTCGGGTAAGCCCTGAAGACCATCACGCCGCTCCCTGCTGCTGGCTTCCTGTCTTCTAGCAAAGCCATTGATGTCAACAGGACAGTGTCAACAGGACGATGGAAAGGAGTTGTCTCTGTGGGTGCTGAGGGCCTTAGGGAATTTCACCATCCTTCAGACTCCTTTCAGTTCTCCATATTTGTGGTACGGCTCAGAGTTTGCTGGGGCCCTGCCACACCTTTTCATTCTTCAGTTCACACTGAGACTTGGTAAGGAACACACACAACATGAGCTTGCCACTCTCACTGGGGGGAAGTGATCCAGTTTGCAGTTCATGTCTTTCAATTTGCCAAGTGAGACTGTCCCACCACATATCCATTAGCTATCCTTGTTGCTGCGAGCATCAAGTCCTTTGAAGTGCTGTCGGGAATACCCTCACTTTTAACTTCAAGGGAGTATCCTCTTCACCTATATTGTCTCCTCACCTGTGTACTAATCAGCTGTCCCTTTAATATGATCTTATCACTTCATTTCTTCCAGAAATTCCTATAAACGCCTTCCATTTTCACGACAGCCTCCTCGGTCGGTTCTGCTCTGGACTTTTTCTAACTCTTAGCCTTATTGGGTCTTTTTAGTGCATCTTTGGGAGGTGGAAGACTCAACCTGACATCCTAGAGCTGCATCATAAAGGCCCAGAAGGAGCATGGTGGTCAGAGGGAGCCACAGGGTTGGCACCCGGCGGGGAGAACAGGATGTGCACAGGTAAGTAGTGTGAAGGTGCTTGGCCTGTTGGGGGTGGACAAGGATAGCTGGATCCCTGGCACCATTTGCAGTGTGGAGGGTATTGGCCAGGGTCAGGGCTGGGAGATGCAGGTAGTAGGCAGAGAATACATTACGAAGAGCCAGCATGCAATGCCAGAGTTTAAACTTTGTTCTGCAGACTCTGGAAGTTGTAGAAATGGGAGTGAAGCAATTGATTTTTGTGTTTTAGAAACCTCACTGTGGTGACACAGTAGAGAAAGATGGATGGTGCTAGGAAACAAGGGGGCGGGCATAAAGAGACACCTGAAGCAGAGGGAGCAGGAGCTGTGAGCACCGGAACTAGGGCAGGGGCCTGGAGCGCTGAGGAGCCGATGGATAGCAGAGATAATAGGCAACTATAATCACTCAAACCTAGAGACCTATTGGATATGGGGGTAAGGCAGCGGTAGAGTCAGAGATGACTCAGAGCTTTCTGGTTTGGGCACCTCAGAGGATTATGTTGCTATTTATCAAGATAGAGAATACAGGAGGAGAAGCAGGTTTCGGGGGAAAGATAATGAGTTCAGTCTTGACCGTACTGCTTCTAAGTTGCCTGCAAAGTGACAAAGTGTTGATGTCAATAGGCTGGCCCAACAATTGGCTCTGGGGCTCAAGAAGGAAGATGCATGTGAGAGTCATTAGGGTGTGTGGTGGTTAATGCCAGCGTGCATGAGATTGTCCTGGGAGCATGTAGAACGGGCAAGGCCAGCTTCGTGGGTGTGTGACCACACAGGGCCCTGTGCTCAGGAGGGCTCCGTGGTTTTGGTTTAATGCTCTCCTGTCACCATCTTGAATCTCTTAGTAACTTTTAAACTGGCACCCCCATTTTTATTTGCACTGGGCCCTGCAAATTGTGTAGCAATGTTTGAGAATAAGAAGGACAAAAATAAAGTGCTCTGAAGCACTAAGCTGAAAAGGGTGGGTGGTGCGAGAGAAGCCTGGTCCGATTGTGACAGAGCTCTGTGCCAGGTGAGAGGACACGGAAGAGATGGGTCGTGGAAGCGAAAGGCATGAGGGTTGCAGGAGCACCATGTCACGCAGAGGAGAGCTGACGAGCTGCGAAGGATGGGACAGCAGCCAGGTTGCACTGTTAGATGTAGAAAAGGTCGGAACCTAGACAAGAAGAACAACAAAACAGACCTCTAGTTTGGTGAGAGCGTATGGAGAAAGATTCAGAGTCTGACCACTTCTTACCCCTTCTGCTGCCATTATTGTAGTGCAAACCCCCATCAGTTCTCATCTGGATCACTGCAATAGCCTCCCTCCACATCTGCCTGCTTCGTTCTTGCCCCTTATGGCCACGGTGACCATGCCCAGACCCACAGAGTCTTCTCATCTCAGCAGAACATCAAGTATTTACTGTGGCTGGGGAGGTCCTGGGGGATGGAGTCCCTGCTCCCTGTCTGCTCCCACTCTCCTCCACACGCAGTCCTCCCCTACCGTGCTGGCCTCCATGAACTCCTCCAACATTCTCAGCTTTGCACTGACCAGTCGCTCTGCTTGGAATTCTCTTTCACCGTGGATGCCCCAATACTTCCCCCTCTTCCCTGGGCTCTGCTCAAATATGCCCTCTCGGTAAGATGGTCCCTGGCTGGGCTCTCTGTGTCCTCTTCCCCCTACCCTGCTTTATCTTCCTCACAGCTCTTGAAATCTCCTGACTTTCTGTGTAGTTATTTATTTGCTTTTGACTCCCCACCCCTTGGAGAGTAGAAACTTGGCTTTGCTCAGTTTATCTGGCTGGTCTTGTAGAAGAATGATGGCCCTGGGGACAAGCAGGAGCTGTACAGACCCTATTTCCCCTGCCAAAAATTGTCATATGTTGTCCAGTGACGAGACAGAATATGCATTTGTTTGTCTGTTTGTATACCTCTTTGTTTCACAAAAGGATTTAAGGCAGCATATAAAGATGTATCAAATTCAGCAAGATGACATAAATTAGAAGCAGGTGAGAAAGAAAAATGTAAAAGCATGGGTAAAGCCTAAAATGGAGCCAAGGATGGGACTAATACAAAATAACATACCATAAACTTTGATCCATTTGCTGGGGTGGGCCACAAATTTGGCTCAGAAACTTCTAACAGTCAGTGCCAAAATGAAACCTGATCAGCTGCACAGCTCCCAGGACCCTCAAGATTAAAGCAAACCACTTGCCTATGAGACACCCATTCCTGATGTCCCAGAGAAAGCAAAGAAATGTCTCCTTAACCCCTCCCAAAGAGGACAGAAGATAAGACCATGAGCCCCCCGCTCAGAGATGACTTTGTAGCAGACCACGAGCTGTCTCTTACATTTGCCAGAGAGGTATAAGGGAGTCTGCCTGATGTGAAGTGCAGTTAACTGAGGGCCAGGCACGTGACGTTCAGGGCAGCTATGTGAGTCCTGATGGCCTAATGTGGTCCATCAGTAGATGTTAGAGCACATGGTGGAGAGTGTCGTCTGCAGATCTCTGAAGTCATGCTGTCAAAGGAGAGTGTCTCTAGGCCAGGTTCAGACAAATTCTGGGAAACTCTAGGTTCTCATGACTGGTGCCTTGCTCAAAGCCCCTTCTAAGTGATGAAGTTTTACATGAGACCCGATGACCTACCAAATGTCCAGCTGGTGAAAAGCTGGACATCCTCTCGTGAAAATCAAAGAGGTCTAACCAGGACCAAGATTCTTCCCAGATAATAATGGTGGGCCCAATGAAATATATGGCCTGTGACTTGAGCCTGGGAACATTTTAAAGCAGAGCCAGCCAAACATCACCCCACTTTTTTTTAAGTGTCAATAAAATCTCCATAGGTGCCTGGCTTTGAGCAGTTTCCTTCCTGCTATACCTTCCAAGATAAACCGTTTGTGAAATGCGACCCAAGGTAGCTGTGAGAAGACCTGTGGGATGATTCACTGGCACCAAAAATAATGACAGCTACCTAAAATAATGACTCTGCTGATAGAGTATTTGATCTGAAGTCTTTCTTTCTGGCAATAATTAGATAGCAGGCCTGCTGTCTCCTGGGCCCAAATGCTAAAATCCAGCTGCCCCAGAAACTCTAGACCACTGATGGGAGGCAGAGCAGAGATGCAGGGGCCCCTTCCCAGCCCTGTGCCCCACCCCTGATAAGGATCCCAGTTACCTCCCTGACTCCCCTGGGTGTTGAAAGGCTCTGAGATAACGAAGTGTTCCTCCTCTTAGTTCCTGGGAAGAAAGGTGCTAGGCAAATAAAAACCAAGGCCTGGGCATAGAGCACCAGGAAGACCTGAATTGCAAGACAGGCTCCAGACCTGCCAGCCCTTCCACGCCCCTAAGAGCCCCAGCTCCTGAGAACTAGGTTCTCGGCACCGTAACCAGGTCCAAGAAATGCATTGGTGGTCCTCCTGGGTATCTTCCCTAAATTTTTCTTGACAGAGATTAAAACCCCTTGCAAATCCACAAATGTGGAGCACATTGAACAACCAATGTCCCCTTGACCCAAACCGCACGGAGGTGGGTGGTTTGGAGGCTAATTGTTATCTCAACTTCACACACAAAAAAGAAACAAGCTCAGAATCATTCCACCGTTTTCCCACAACCAGGTCACAAGCGAATATCTACCAAGGGAACAGAACTCAAATCTCCAGGCTCTTAGCCCATAAGTCACCACGCCCACCCTCTCCAAAGCCAGCCATCTTGTCAGGACAGGTCAGCCTTGCCGAGGACAGCCAGTGCACACGGTGGACAGGTACTCGTGAGGATGGCATGAAGCAAGGGGGTGGAGATCTCCACATCTCTTGCTTCACCTCATAGTACCAGGGAATGACCCAGCTGGAGGGAACCCAAGAGTTTCCCCACTACAACCCTTCAGTTCACAGATGGGGAAACTGAGGCTCAGAGGGATGGGGATCCAAGCTCACAGCTTCTGTGCAGAGTGCCCACTCTGTGATCAGAGCAGGTCAAACTGGAGGACTCAGTCAGGAGTGGGGGATGATTAAGCACCCCTTGCTAAGGGCTGGGGTGTTAGACTCTCACTCACCCCCACATGCCCATGCAAACATCTCCCCATCACCTCCCATACATCGAAGCTGCCCTGTACAAGTCTTGGCCACAAAGTCTTCTGGAAAGAATACGAAGTTGGGCATCAGCAGCTCCAGTTGGCCGCTGAAACTCTGAGTGGCCTTGAACCTGTCCTTCAACCTTTGGGAGCCTATTCTCAGCATTTCCCACAAAGGAGTTGATCTGAATGAGTCCTGGGTCTCTCTGGCCTCAATGTTCATTCTGGGATTCCAGGATTCCTTTTAAGAAAGTAGCAACCTCCGGGGAGCCTGGGTGGCTCAGTCGGTTAAGCCTCTGACTTCGGCTCAGGTTATGATCTCACGGTCCGTGAGCTCGAGCCCCGCGTCGGGCTCTGTGCTGACAGCTCAGAGCCTAGAGCCTGCTTCGGATTCTGTGTCTCCCTCTCTTTCTCTGACCCTCCCCCGCTCAGGCTCTGTCTCTCTCTGTCTCAAAAATAAATAAACGTTAAAAAAAATTTAAAAAAAAAAAGAAAGCAGTAACCTCCTTGGAGGGATATGATGTGGCCACATGAGGTGGACACCACAGAAGGTCAGAATGGACAGGGCTAAGTGTTGGGTTGCAGTGGAACGTGGGGGCAGGAGGGCTGCCTGCAAGGAGGCGGGATGAGGCAAGACCCGAGGAGGAAGACAAGCAGGACCTCGGGCCAGGGAGAGGACCGAGAGCAGGTGGAGGCCCATCTGGGGCTCCATGATGCTGCAGCCCAAGCCCCTGGACTCCTGGGATTTCCCCAGTCCCCTCTTCCTCCAGAAGGAAAAGCCACGTCTCACCTCTAACTTGGATCAACCTGGAAGGGCTCTTGCCAGACATTTTTACACGCAGAATCTTGCCACCACTTTATGGTCTACCTGTACGGTTGGGATTGATGGCCTCAATCTGCAGACAAAAAAGTGAAGCCAGGGAAGACCTGGGACAGAACTTTGGCAGACGAAGCAGGGATTCCACAGCCTGGACCAGTACTCTCCCTGCCATGTGACCCTTGGCCTCAACACAGCCCAGCTTGTGACCAGATCTCCGTATCTCTGGACTGATGAAGATGCTTAGCTCGGGAAGAGAAGCCCAGAATCTAGCACTGCTTCCAGTCAGGAAATCAGAAGTGTCCCACCCCAAATACCAATATTTTGTGTTCAGTACTAAACTCACCCTTAACACCAATCTTTTTACTCATTTCGCTCATCAAAACCAACATTTACTACATGCCTTCTGACTGCCAGGTGCCACGCTACACTGTAGTTTTGCAGCTTGTTTAGGGCACAGGCTTTAAAACGATCTTGCATGTTATTGTTATGGCACCTGAGCGTCGCTGGAATGTCTGGGGAGGGGGCGGCCCGAACCCCCAAAGCCCTGCGGAAAAGCGTGTCCTCGTCTATATCTGCTGGGTGAGGCATGGAGACTGTGGGAGCCGAGAGGAGGAGGGAAGGGAAAGAGCCTGAGAGAGCTGTAAAAGTGAGGAGGTAATCACCGGAGAGGTTCCTCTCCATCATTAAAGAGGATCTTAATTAAGGTCCCCGAAATAGATACTGAAAACAAGCAGCAGCTGTGGGAACCAGATCTGGCAGGGATAGCCGGGCAGCCCAGAGGTGCTGGGTGTTAGCTGGCCGGCTCCTCACCTGTCATTAGGGAGTGGGAAATCGCCCCACATCAAAGCCAGCCAGGAAGGAATGCGACAAATGCCATTCGCCTTAAAATGTGATGAAAATAAATGCCAAAGTCTGCCAACCATTGTGTGCGAAAACTCCTCAGGCAGAAGGACAATCCCCAGCAAGAGAAGAGGCAAGGTGTGTCCAGCCAGGAAGCAGAGACAGGATGCTTGCATCTGGGAAAAGAGTCCTCCCTCTGCTGTGGGGTCTCATCCTGGCCGGAGCCTCTCCTGACCTTTGACCTTTGGGTTACTTGGGGCTGAGACCCCGGGGGGTTCCTAGGAGAAGAATAAGTGGTTGGGATGCCCCTTTCTGCCTGTCATCCCACCACCTTACCCCATCACCTAAGCTGGTTCCTTTGTTCCTTGCGCTACTTGCCAAGGCAGAGTCCTGGTGGGAGAGGCAGAGGTCAGAGGACACCCCTGGCTGGGGTCAGCCACCTCTGAGACTGACCCTGGGTCACAGTTGTTTCCTGTCTTGGAGTCCCTGATTTCCCTCTTCTGGGAGGCAATTATTTTCCGTCTTTTTTTGTGATTGTAGATAATCCCAGATGAATAATAATAATAATAACCTCTGGGCCAAGGGTGCTTCATTTCAGCATAGTCCAGAATGTGGGGGAATGGCGGCAAGTTGGCATTTCCAGGTCAGGTCACGGCCGACGCTGATAGGGGTTTGCTGGTGTCAGTCTGGAAAATGGATCTCCGGGAGTCAGCTGACCATTCTTTTGCCCTGGCGTTGTGCTGATACGGTCTTAGATGGGGGTCTGGCCACAGAGGGTAGAAGAATGTTCTTTGTGCCAAGGCTGAGTCTATGCACTCATCCAGTTGTTGGGGGAGAATTGTCAATCCAGGCACCTTTGTGAGCCTGCCTTGAGCAGAAAGCAAAGAGACAGTGGTACAGAGACCAAGAGAAAGAAGCAGGGACAAAGAAAGATCCCAAGAGAATCAGGGAGGTAGGGTGGGGCACGTTAGCTGAAGAGCAGTCGTTACTGAAACACTGGCTTTCCCAAATAGCTCTCTCTTGGCCCTTGACTTCCAAATCCAACACGGAGAGAGGCCAGCCTGGCCTCTCCTGTCCCAGCCTTTAACTCAGTCCTATAAGCATCTCATGAGCAGGGTCCAAATGACTCTTCCTTTTCCTTCAGCAGCAGGTGTGGCCGGGGCTCCATCACAGCCTTGTTGCAGGGGAGAGCCCTGAGTTCCCCAAGGGCAGGAACACAGGTCTGCTTCTTGGCTTCTGGAGAGACTGAAATGTACAGGGAAGCCAGGGGTGTGTTTTCCACTAGGCTTATAGGGGAGGCCGTGGCTGCTCAGCAAGGCCAGTGAGGGCTGAGGAGGGGGCCTGGCCAGACCCAAGGATTGGGAAAATGCTAGATGTAGGGCAGGCAGCTTTGAACCCCAGTAGAGGCAGGAGCCAAGTAGAGATGAACCCTGCTGTCTTCCAAACCAGGTGACCCCGGAGGTGGCTTCCTCCCCTGTGGGAGAATTCACGGGGGAGGGGGAGTGCCACGGTACTGCCGTCCCAGACCTGCACACGCTGGCCCACGCTCTCGTGATCTCGCCATCTCAGACCAACGTAAAAGAAAGCAGACAGGTAGAAGATAAAGAGCCTTCATCAACGCATCCTCCGGACCACATGCACAAGGCCTGTCGCCGGCACTCTGGGTGCCAGCCCACCCTTTGGCTGCTGACCCTGTTAGAGTCCTGAGGAGAGGCCCCTGAGCCCCACAAAGAGGAAGGTCAGAGTTGTGTTATCTCTTCCCTCCTCATGACCCAACTGTCACCTTTTCCAGTGTGAACAGAAGAGGAAAGGGAATCAGCCATGCATCTGGGGCCTCTCCCACAGCAAACCAAATGTTAACTACACTGCACACCGCGAGTCTGTGTGAGAGACCGGGGGGAAACTGGGCCAATATAATGGAACAGGCTTCCTGGCAGAGGACTCGAGAGCCTACTTGACAAGTGGAATTTCCACTCCCATCCTGGGAGAATGGCGCACACAGGCACGATTAGCTCACCTTGTTTTAACAATCGCGAAGTTACCCCAGCTCAGAAATAACAGCTGGGCAAATCCCCAGCTGGGTGAGTGCGGGCGAGAGGGTGTTTGTGGTGGGTGGAGGCCCCGTCCTTTCTCCGGTGGAGAAAGCCATTTATGACCTCACAGGATGAAAGGAACCAACCCAGGCCCGCTGAGCTGTTATTATAACAATTATCAAGACCTATCGCCTCCCTTTGGGAAATGTTCCCTTTCAAGTTGCAGTGCCCTCGTGTACCCTGGCTCACAGCCGCTCACAATCATTACCGGGTGCCCAGGGCAACTTATTAATAATGCTCTCTTTTCAACGTGGACGGACGTGATCTGTTTCAAGGGCCATCGCTTCGCAAGGGCTCGTTAAAGCCACCGCAAGGTGGAGGGGAGGGAGAGTGTGCATGCTGTCCTTGTTACACTCATGAAGGCCTCCCCGAGCTCGGCCCAGGTGACTAAACATGCCAACGTCGTGTCTCGGGAGGTGTGCATAGCTTTGATCCTGCTCAGCCTCCCTGCCCTGCTCTCGGGAGCATGAGGTGGGGGAAGGAAGGAGGACAAAGGGAACGTTTTCCCAAGTCCCACCTCCCTACCCCACTCCCAGCTGGGTGACTCACCCCTATGGCACCTGAGCTGCAGAAGCCTCTGGATACTTGGGTTTGGGGCTTCAGGGCACGCACAGACCCTATTTCCTTCTAGAAGCTGGCTCAGGACTAGAATTCTCCTATCTGGGTCTTTTTCCTGGATTCAGGCTCTTGGGAGGAGGAGGCCTTCTCCCCATTCCCTTAACCCTCATTTAACTGTCCCCATTGTCACGGCCCAGTGACAAAGGGCAATGACACTGGATTCGTGAGGCAATGATGCCAAACCCACAGGAACTTTAGAAACATCTATTACAGCCTCCTCATCGTACAGACGGGCACGCAGCAGGCAAGTGACAGAGACAAAGTGGAATTCCAACATTTACATTCTGACGCCAAAGGGCAGTTGGAGTCTTGGGTAATTGCTTAGGATGCAGTTCACACTTCACTCAGAAATATTTTGGGGGGGCACCTGGGTGGCCCAGTCAGTTAAGCATCTGACTTCGGCTCAGGTCATGATCTCGCGGTTTGTGGGTTTGTACCCCGCGTCGGGTTCTGTGCCGACAGCTCAGAGCCAGAGCCTGCTTCGGATTCTGTGTCTCCCTCTCTCTCTGCCCCTTTCCTGCTTGCTCTCTCTGTCTCAAAACATAAATAAAACATTGAAAAAAAGTTTTTTTGAAATGGGACACTGTTTAGAAATGTGCTTTCTTTAAAGCCAAAATGTATTGGGCCCTTTGAGATTTAGTCATTAAGCCTCACAAACACCATGAGACTGGTATGAAAATTATTCCCATTTTAAAGATGAGAAAACCAAGCTCTGCAGAGTCACAGGTTCGGGGCTACACAGTTGGGAAGTGATGGAACTGGAACTCAAACCCAGGGGTCCCCAGTCCTGCTCCTTTGCATCTTGGCACTATGGCTCCCAATTTATGCTCCAGAGGCAAATCTTTCAAGAAGATTCCCCACATCTCAATCCCTCTTTCCCCTAGGAGGAACCGAATTATTTTTTCTCCTACCTATCCAGGAGCACTCTTCATAGCCCTCAGGCATCTGGTCCACTGGACAGAGCTCTAGAGGATGAGCAGGGCAGGCTGTGGTCCTTTACCCTCCCAGAGCCTGTCAAGGCCTTTTGTTTTGTTTTTATGTTTATTTATTCATTTTTTGAGAGAGAGAGAGAGAGAGAGAGAGAGAACGAACAAGCTGGGGAGGGAAGAGAGGGAGGAAGAGAAAAATCCCAAGCAAGCTCCATGCCTTCAGCACAGAGACCCTGTAGGGCTCAAACTTTGAAACCGTGAGATCATGACCTGAGCTGAAACCAAGAATCAGACACTTAACTGACTGAACCACCCAGATGCCCCCTGTCAAGGCCTTTTGTGCATCGTGATGCTCACAGAGCAAAGTGACAAGGGACACGAAGACATCGTCTTCGTTTATCTCCATTACAAGTTTCCTACCCCAAATTGTCCTCTCTAACTCATCTAACTCACCTTCTGGGTCACAATAGCTTTGAACTCTTTTTTTTTTTTTTTAAAGATCACTTCTGTCCTTAAAGAGGAGTGGGAGATTTACCTTTGAAACACATGCCAAAGAAAGTACCACAGGTCTCTTGGGCTTCTAAGCAACATTTGTGCCCTCTGCTGGGCTCACCTGGCTCCTCTGAATGGCCAAGACCAGCAGCTGCTGACTACTCAGTCCAAGCCCTCAGCTTCCTCCCATGTGCAATCTAGAAGCTTCTGTCTCCTACAAGTGTAGAGGCTGCTCCCACCTCAGGGACAGAGGTGCAGTGGGGGTTCAGAACAGTGAAGGGTCAGAGGGGGGTACAGAACAGGGGTGGGAGGTATTCACAATCAGGAAGGCAGTCTATGGAGGTAGGTATGCGGGAGGGGGAGGAGACACAGCAAAATGCAGGGAGGCAAGGGAAAGAACGTGGATGAGGAGGGCCACGGGGTCCCAGGAAGGGACGCTGCTGTGCAAAGCTGGCAGGGGTGGGACTGGTTTCCTGTACCCTGGGGCTGTCAGGGTTGCCCTTGGGAGCAGTACCCACAGCTGGGCTGCCCCGGAGTGAGGCCTGAGAAAAGCAAGTCCCACATGGGTGAGGAGAGACAGAGGTAGGGAGAGAGCCCCCACAGGAAGCCAGACCCCGGGAAGAGAAGGAGGCAGGGGTAGGGAGGGAAGGGAAGAAGGGGCAAGTGGGCCGTGATGGGCCATGTCTCAGTTGGCTTCCATGGCTCTTATGGGCCACTTGTGCCATCTTCGTGATGGTCCCTTCCTTCTTCCAGGCTCAGCTTTCCCCCAACCCCCGTGGCCAGCCCAGAAGGCCCTGGCAGACACATCCCTTCTTTCCATCACAGTCCAGGAGGAAGAGAGGGTGCATCCATGGTGTCAAGAAATCTGAGCACAACGCCTTTGGAGAGGCACCTCCCTGTGGCACCACAGGGCACAATTCCCCATTTGAGCATTCCTTTATCCATTCTATTCATGGGGAGACTGAGGCTCCAAGAGGTACATCTTTCTGCTTGTCAGTGACAAAGTGCTAAGGACAGGGCCCAGGCATACAGCCAGTGCTCAATCAATGTCAAGTATGGTTCTTGCTATCACAAAGCCCAGACTCCTCTGTCTTGTTTGGAGCCATCCCAGAGTCTGCTGTCTCCTCGCTTCCCCAGTCTAAGCCCTGGCTCTTACTTCAGGGGAATGGGTGTCCAGGGAAACCCTCCGGGGCACCAGCCAGAGAGGCAGGAGGGCTCTTGCTACCCTAAGCATAGCCTGCCTGTGGGGTCTCAAGGGGTTCTGGAAACACAGGCCACAGAGGAGAGGGAGGATGGTATGCTCTTCTGCCCAGGCCTCCAAATGCACACATCACAGGCCTCTTAAGGACCCAGGTGTCTCCCAGGGCCAGGCCAGGACCCGCAGCACAAGGGAAAATTACAGGCCGTTCGAGGAAGGCCAGTGACCTCAAGACCCACCCTTGTCAGCATGCGATGCACTCCAGTCCTGCTCCTCCCTGATGGACACAGGCAGAGCCAGCATATGGACCAACTGGCTCAGGGCCCTGTTTACCCTTCTCTTGGGAAAGAAGGGATGGTATGTTGGAAATAGCACAGGTTTGGGATGCAAACCCGGTACTGACCTTCTCCCTGACCAGGCAAACTTGGGGGGAGTGATTTAACTTCCCTGAGTAGCGGTCCCACCATCTCTAATGTGGAGATCCCCATACGCTCCTGAATGGGTTAAAGAGGGAACCACAGTGCCGGCACCTTGCAGCTGTGGGCACTCAACAAACACTAGTTCCTTCCCCTTCCCTGAAAGGGGTCCCTTGGAGCCTCCCTTTGCCCAGATAATGGTGGGTGTGTCAATCCTGGAGAGGCTGTGCTGAGGGCTGTTCTGTGCATAAGACACTTGGTGAGGCATCTGGGACACTGGAGACAGCAAAGCCTAGGCTGCAGACAGAGGAGGACCAGGCCTGTCTTCTTCCCCGCGGCCCCCCAACACCTAGCACCACACTACCCCCCAACACCTAGCACCGTGCCCAGGCTGGGGAGAGGAAGCCCTGTGGGCTGGGGTAGACGGAGCTGAGTCTGAGCACAGGCCTCCCTTGAAATGCAAGTTGTGAAATGTCAACATAATTATGAAAATGCAAACACAGGAACATTTGCTTATGGGAACTAATGGTTTTTAATGAAGGTAATCAGCTTAGTTAAATCAAATTATTAGCTTTGACAATAGATGCGTAAACAGGAACTTAATGAATTTGTTGATTGCTCTTGCCTGCTAAAAAGACATTACAGTAGTCTTCAGTCTAGCTTGCACACACATACCTGGGGTCCCCTCCTCTGTGGGGGCAACTCCTTCTCCCCTACACACACACACACACACACACACGCACACGCACGCACATACACACAGGGAGCTCCCCAGGCAGAGACTCTATCTCTCCCATCAGCTCAGAGGATCACAAAGGGCAGGGCTCTTCTCCCTCCCTTATTTCTTGTGTTTTTGATTTTCCTGTGGTGCACTCTGTACATGGTTGCTGCCCAGGAGACAGTCCCCGGGGAGTCCAGGATTGAGGGGACAGAGTCAGAAAGATGAAAAATTTTAAGACATGGGGCATCTGCATCCCAGAGCTTTTGCATACATGATCTCGTTTAACCCCAAAGGGACTCTTCTTACTCTTATTCCCATTTTACAGCTTAGGAAACGACGGTGCCGTGGGAGGGGTAGGCTGGTGGCAGTGGTTCGCACAGCTGGTGGTGGAGGTCCAGCCAGGCTGGGCAATGAGCTCTGGGGATGGCATTGTTCTTAGTCTTCTTCGACCTCAGGAGAGACTTGGGGCCAGGAAGGGGAGGGAGCAGGGAGGAAATCTCCCAGAAGAAGGAGATGGGAACCCATTGGTGCAGAGGAGGATATTTAGAGGCCATTCAGGAATGGGAGCTGGATGCCCAGGCTTGATGCTGGGATTCTTTGAGAGCCAGGAAATAGAAACGGGGCTTCCCATCTCTAGAGACACCCTGGCAGCAATGATATTCCCATGGCTACTACTTTGGAACTTACCAGAGGAGAAATCCTAGGTTCTAGTTCAAGAGGAGGTACAGAGAGGATCCTCTCTCCTGAAACACACACATGCGCGCGCGCACACACACACACACACACACACACACCATCAGTATCAGCCAGGCAGGTGTCTCTTACAGTGCTGGGGGCGGGGGTGCTAGTCCTGTCGTTCTGTGAATAATGTAATGAGCTCAGGCAGGGGCTGGGGTGAGGGCCGGGTGGGGGCTGAGGCAAACAACAGGCAGACACTCCCAAGAGACAGCTCACCCAAACCACCTTCCGAGATACCATCAGGCAGTTACACCGCAAACAGCTCGTTGGAGCAGCAGCGGGAGACGCCGCTGCTGCTGCCTCTCACCTGGGGCTTGCAGATGGGAACATTAGTCAGACAGACAGAGGGAGGGAGAGTGTGCTGAAACCACCTGAGGCCCTGGCTAGGTTCTCCCCACGAATGGGCCAGCCCGCAAGGCTCCATGGGCTTGTTCCGGCTCAGGAGCTGGGGAGAGGGGAAGGGCAAGGCCCCAGCCCCTGCCCTAGGCTGATGGAGCAGACACAGCCTGCGCTATCTGAGCCCTAGGCCGATGGCAAAGACAGCTGCCACCATGCAGCAACTTCAGAGAATCTTGTCTTAGTTGGGGAATCACATTTCCTGCACTCTGACCCTTGGACCCTGCAATTAGAGGCAAAGTGTTCCCCATTAGGACCCCTGAGATTAAGATTCATGACCAAGAGACCTAAACTAAGGGCCAAGGGATAGGTAGGGCTGGAAGGCAGCAGAGTAGAGGGGTACAAGAGGGGCTTCTGGGTCAATGTGCACTGCCATAAGTAAGAGGGAGTGGAGATAACTCCAAACTGAGTAGAGCAGTACAGGACCCATGGTCTTGCCCGTCCAGTGGATGGACGTGTGTCCATATTTCCCCAAGAGAGTCCTTATGAAGAAGACAGACTATCTCCAGAGAACATGGCTATGACCTCAGGGTGCCTGCACAGGTGTGGTGGACTGATTTAAGTAACTTCAGAATTTCTTCCCGGAACGAACAAGTCCCTTCTCAAGTTGAACCCAGTGATTTAGCATCGGGAAACTGAAAAATGAGCCTGCCACTGGGCCCAGCCTGAAGATAGGGGTTGCCATTGGAGCAGAAGAGTCAGCTCAAGGAGGGAAAGAAGAGGTCCCCTTTCTAGCCCCTGGCCCCAGCCATAAATGGTTCCACCCTCTCCAGAACTCTCTTCACATACTGTACATTCCTGTACCAGCACAGTGTGTGGTAATTAAATACGCACCTCTTTCACTACACAGCAAGCTGCTTAAGGGGAGAGATGGTGTGCCTGACTCAGAGTGGGTTCCCAGTATTTGTTGCAGTGATGGATGGGTGAATAGATGAATTAAGCAGTTGGATGGATGGCAGACGGTTGGATGGGTGGATGGATGGATAGCATTTAGACACATGAATGGATGGATGGATGGTTGGCATACGGATGAATACGTGAATACTAAACCCACATCCACCAGCACCCCTAGTGGTCACAGTATGCTTTGCCTTGCTCTCAGGTTGGAGTCATATCAACCCTTTTCCATTCTAGCTCCACGCAACTGATCCAAACGTCCACATAGGCAGGTGTCTGCACCTTGCAAAATTTCCTTCTCATTTAGAAGCCAAGGACTATTTCTTCACACTCTTCTAAAACCCACTCAGGACTGTGGTTGTATCAAAGAACTTCCACAGCCCTGTTGGCATATGGGCAGGGAAGAAGGGTTAAAGCCAGAACTGTTGAGGAATGGAAAGGCTTCCAAGAGAAAGTAAGACAGCCCCACCCGACCCCATTCAGTCCCAATCTGGTCTCCGGAGATGCAGCAAGGGAAGGGCATCCCAAAGGAGGGGCAATTCTGGTGCTCCCCACCCCCAGTTCCCCTCTGACCATGAGGTAGAATGTCCAGTCATCATGATCTAGGGTCACCCTTACCCCGAAACTAACCCAGATCCAACCCCAACTCTAACCCCAATAGTAATAAAATAGCCACCATGTGCCAGGCACCAGTCCAAGTGTTTTACATACATTAACTCATTTAAACCCTGTAAGAACCCTGTGAGGCAAGGGTTCTTGTTATCCTCATTTTACAAATGAGGTTACACAACCTGTTTAAGGTCAACAGCTAATAAATGGTAGAGCCACAGTCTGAACCCAAAACTCCTGGATCCCAAGTCTTTGCTCTTAACCACTAGACCACCCTGCAGCTCTGAGTTCAGACCTGGACCCAACTCAACCTTAACATCAGCCTTCCCAGTGTTACGCTAACACCACACCTCATGCTCACCTCCCTGTTCACCCTTTATATCCTGACCTCACCAGTTATAGAATCTTCTAGAGATAATTCCATTGCCGCAAAATATAGGGTATAAAGGAACAAAGTAAATGATACCAGGAGGAGGCAGAGAGACAAAATACAGAATGTGGGACATTTTACAGAGCAACTGACCTGGCATCTGCAACACGCCAATGGCATGAAAAAAATTAAGAGGGCAGGGGAGAAATGCTCCAGATTCAGAAACTTATGAATCATAACAACCAAACATGAAACGCTGACTCTTGCTTGCATCCTGCCCAGTTGGATAAATCAACCACAAAGAGACATTTTTGAGTTCATCAAAATAGTTTGATAATGTGTTGTGTTAGATGATACCAAGGAAATCAGTGTTAATCTTGTCAGGTGTGATTATGACACTGTGGTCCTGTAAGGGAACAGTCACTACACTGAAGTACAGTTGACTATCATTATTTTTGGAAGTTATTTTGTATAAAGTCACCATAACACTGAATTATTGGATACTGAACCATCACTCCCAGGGGAAATACAGGATAGGTCCCTACGAACTACTGGTCATATTTTCATCAACCAATCAATACGTAGCCTTGTTTCATGTTTGTTTCTGTTTAAAGACACCTTATTTCATACATATTGTTTATTCATTAAATTGAATTTGGCCAATAGCGCTGTGATTCATGAAACTGAAAAACTCATACAGGTCTGAATGAAGCTTATCTAACACACGTATTTCCTCCAGAAGGCACATCACAGCCTTCTGGAATCCAAGAGCACTGCACAGCACTCTAGCACTACACTTGGGACCAGTTTTAAACAGAAAAACCACCAACAAAAAGCACAGAAATGCACCAAAGTGGCACAAGACAGGCCACGTGAAGGACACTCGCTCTGGTATGAGAGCTGAAACAAAGAGGCAGAACAGACTCGTTAAGACAGTAGATCTCAAATGTTCTCCCCACAAAAAAGAGTAGTAATTACGTGACGTGATAGAGGTGTTAGCTAACGCCACAGCGGTAATCATTTGCAATATATAAATGTATCAAATCAAACACCTCGTACACCTTAAACTTACACAATGTTATATGTCTATTATATCTCAGTAAGCTGGGGGAAGAAACAAACGACAACAACAACAAAATGAAAACAAGCAACCAAAACAAAAAAAAAAAACAAAAAGACGGGACACTGGCCTGTTTGACCTCAGATGAGAAGACCTGGTGGCTGAAATTTCTCACCACTCTGCGTGTCGTGAATGATCCTGAAAGTGCCGCAAGGTCGATTGGGGCATTATAAGTAAATTTCTGCAGCGACGAATTTGCAAATACAGAATCCGTGAATATGAGAACAACGGTCCTAAGAGTGAAATCGCATGGTGGTCCGGGATTTGCTTTAATTACTCCAGCAGGGGGGCAAAAAAAGGGTGAAGAAAAGATAGATGATGTGAATGTGGTGAAATATTGATAACTGACCAGCTGTGGAAGATGGGTCTGGGGCTCCAGGTCCTCTAAGAGGCAGGCACCAAAATGAGATGAAAGGTTTCATTTTATTAGAGGAAATGCCTGTGAGAAAGGAAATAGAGAAAGAGCCAGATGCAAGTCTGACCCTGGGTGAAAGGGGAAGGAGGAGAAGGTTGGGTAAGGGCATCTGAGACTTCAGTGTCATCATGGGGTCTGAGGACACTTGCACAAAGCTGTGGGGAGTCCTTGAGCAGAAGTCACTGGCAGAGGACCCCCATCTCCCAGGACGGGAGTATCCCTATGGCACCGGTGGGGTCCAACCCGAGGCGTTGCAGCCTCTCCTCCAACAGAGCGAAGGTTCAAAGCCCTGCAGCGGGGTCCCCAGGTCAGTTAGGAGGTCCTCCAAGCATGTTCTCCTGGCTACCACATTAATGGCTCATTAAACTATTCTCCCTACTTGTGAATATGTTTGAAACTTTTCTCAATGAATAGGACAAGACAAAAGAATGGAGGGAGCAGGAAATGCTAGGGAATAGGAAGTAGAAACAAGTTAGCACAGGACACAGACTGATTGATGGCGGGCAGTTCGTGCAAGCAACCCTTCTCATTTTAATTCTATAGGTTTGTAGCACAATGCAATTTGGTTTCCAAATCACTTCCACTCCCCCACATTGACCGCTCACATCTACCTCCAGAGATGGCAAGGGCAGGTATGGGGAGACAAGTCCGTCGGACAGATGAGTAAATCTCTCTGAGGACTCAAACCTTACTTTGGTCAAGAGAGTTTCCTGGAGCCATTCCGCTGAGTAGGAGCCAAGGTGAAAGGCTGGTCCTGATTCTCACTCCAGTGGCCTTCCAAGGACCGTCCCCTGCCCACCCTCCAGGAATTAAGACTCAGGCAGTGAGCTGGATTCCTCGGAACCCACGTGAAACTACCCACACTGCTATGCCCGATCTCTCTTGGAATGAAGAATGCTTGCTTTGTAAGATGGATAGGGTTCAAAGGTGAGCCTGGGGGGACAGGGTTAAAGCTGTGTCTGAGGTCAGGATTGAGGTTAGTCTGAGGCTAGAACAGGGTCACCCTGCGGTCAGGTTAAGGGACAGGTCTGTGAGTCGGGAGTGACACCCCTCAGCCCCGTGCTGACCGCTGTGAGTGGAGATCACCCCTGCATGGCCTGGCCCTCAGCCTTCTAACCCTGCTCTCCCCAGCCCCTCTGGACCTGTGGACAGGAGGGCTACCACACCCACGGTAGAGGTGCCCCACGTTAGTCCCTTAGGCCCATTTGCATATGTCGCACCTTGGACTCACCCAGGACGATTTCTCAGGAGCATTTCGTAAGCCACCTGCCTCCGTTTAAGCCCATTGACAGCAAGAACAGCTTTGGGACAAGATCTGTCCAATCCCCCGCCCATTGCTACAGACTTAATTACAGAGCCCGGCCACAGTAAGTGGCCACCTTCCGCCCCCACATGGGGCAGGGGAGGGGGCAGGTTCGTGCTCCACTAGGAGGTATCAGGGAGAGAAATCAAAGGGCCTTTCCCAACAGCCTGATCAGCCTGGGTACAGACTTGGCCATGTTGGTGACCTTTTCTCAGACTGCCTCTCGTTCCCTGTGTGTGGTCCTTCCCCACTGCAGCAATGTTCTCCCCAGCCACCATACAGCCTGTCCCTTAATTCCCCCTGAAAGGGAAGGCCTGGGTGCCCGGCCACCTTGTGAAAGGGGCAGTGCATAAGCCCAAAAGAGAACCAACCGTCTGCTGGTGGGATTGCTGCCCCTGTGACCAGAAACGTGGGGACTGTCTCCGGCCACAGAGACTTCCTGATGCCCTGCAGCAGTAAGGCCCCACCAAACTGTGGCAGGAGCAACGTCCTTTCCTTCTTCAGTGTCACGGCCTCTACTCAAGTCTTCCCGGTGCGCTCCCCCTGAGCTGGCGGGCAAGGCCAGGCTGAGGACACTGCCGACTGGGTGGGCGGCACGGGCCTCCGTGTGCTGGCTCACGCCGGCCGCCCACACTGTCTGCAGGACCCTCTCCCTCTCCGCACACCTAATCACTAGCCCCGGGAGCCCACCTCGGAAAAGGCTAGCAAATCAGCCCTGCCTCTCAACCCACACTGCCCTGGCCCTGAGGTGGACTGCCTCATCTCTCCCTGGACCTCGGCAGTAGCTTTCTACCTCTTTCTTCTCCGGTCAGTGGACACTCCTCAGCACAGCTCTGCCAGCAACCCCGGGTCGAAACTGGGGCTGGCAGACTACATTCAACCACAGGCCAAATCCAAACCCATCATTTGTGTCCCCTAAGGCCCCACAAACTGATAGTGTTTTTTAAAATTAATTATTTATTTATTTTTGAGAGATAGAGAGCATGAGTGAGGGAAGGGCAGAGAGAGAGAGGAGACACAGAATCCGAAGTAGGCTCCAGGCTCTGAGCTGTCAGCGCAGAGCCCGACCTGGGGCTCGAACTCATGAATGTGAGATCGTGACCTGAGCCAAAGTCAGACGCTTACCCGACTGAGCCACCCAGGTGCCCGAGAGTGGTTTTCACAGGTGAACATTTGCTATTAGATGATAGGGACCACTGACTTTCAACCCCAAGTAAGCAAAATATTATATCCCTCAAAAAGTTTCCATTTTTTTACATTATAGACCTGTATTATTTTTAATTGTACTCATTATTACATTTTAAATTTCATTAATAAAAAATGTTGTTTTTTCTTTTTGTCATTTAAGTGTCTATGATTTCCTCAGTTTGTCCTCTTGGCCAGCAAAGTCTAAAATATTTACTATTAGACCTTCGCGGGAACAGTTTGCCAACTGCTGGTCTAACTAAATCCTTTGTCTGTACATTCAAGTCCTTTAGCCATAAGCACCCCTGCTTCCTCCCAACCCAACCAGGCTTCTTGAGTTCAAATCCCGGCCCTTCCTTGTACCATCTTGGGTAAGTTGCTTGTACTCTCTGGGCCTCGGTTTCCTCAACTATAAAATGGGGTAATAATAGTATGCTAATAATTCAGTAGTTATTAGAGGATTGGAGACAGTTAATATTTATGAAGCTCTAAAATAATGCCTGGCACATAATGAGGCTATGTACATGTTTGATAAATAAATAAAGCCTCTCCCAGCCCAGCGCAACCTTGAGCACTCATTAAATTTCCATCTCCTCCATGCAGCTCCCTTTTCCTTCACTGAATCCCTATCTGCATATTTTATCTCTGGCACACATAAGAGCAGTGATAACATAGGCACCACACTCCTTCTGCTCTGTTTCCTGCAAGCTCCTTGAGGGCAGGGATAATGTCTTCTCTTCCTTATTTCCCAGATGATTACAGAGCTGAATTGTAAAATGAAGCCACACACACGCACACACACACAGCAGTGATATTCAACATCTAGAGCAGGTAGGAGCATTCTTTGCTTAAAAGCATATGGGGCAGTTCTGAAGGAAAAAATTTCAAATTTGATTGCTTAGAATGTAAGTTTTCCGTATGACAAAAAAAATAAATAAATAAAGCAGAATGTAAAGTCAAGTAGGAAACATAGAAACAATATTTGAAACAAATATGGCCAGTAAAGAGAAAGTTAATGTCCTGACTATAGAAAGAGTTCTTAGAAATCAATATGGAAAAAAAAAAAGCTGAGGACAAATAGATCACTGGTAAGAGAACTCAAATAGAAAAAAAGGTGAAAATATAAATTGCTAACAGACATTTAAATGTTTGTAGTTATTAATTATCCGCAAATGCAAATCAAAAGAATGACAAAAATAATTTTGCACATTACATTCATAAATAATTTTTAAAATAAGAGTATCTAGGCTTGGTAAAGGAACTGCTGATAAATCAATCATCTCAGTAAATTTGGCATTATGAATCAAAGGCCTTTAAAAAAGACTTACCTTTTTATATGTTAATTTATCTCAACAAAAAATGTGGGAGGAAAGGGAGGGGAGTTTTACCCTTTGACAGTATTGTGACTCCAGGGAATTCGGCCCAAGGAAGTCATCTACTGGGTGGGTAAAGATTTACATACAGTCATGTGAAAAACTGAAAATAACTTACATGTTCAATAATAGGGGGTTGGTTTAAGAAATTAGGATCTGCCCATATGACAGTAGATTATGTAATGATTTAAAATGACTATGTAATGATTTAAAATGATTTAAAATGAGGCTATGTACATGTTTGATAAATAAATAAAGCCTCTCCCAGCCCAGCGCAACCTTGAGCACTCCAAAGAGTGCTCAAGAGTTTACAAAAAACTCTTCATGACATGGGATACAAAGTTGTACAGACAGTTCAACTGCAAGTATGGTTTTTAGCACCTAGAAGAGGTTGGAAGGAAATCTGCATGACTGCCCGCCTTCCCAGACAAGACTGGGGAACTGAGCCTGCAGGTGGGGACTGTTCCATGTCTGAGGTACGTCCACCTATCCTGCATGGAGGTCCTGTGCACTGATGGATGGGAGCCTAATTATGTCTGTGGTCATGTGAGAGAAGGTCTTCATTTGTGGACATGGGTGGGAAAGCTCATGCCAGGGTATATTCTGGGTTTGTGCACATATGTCTTAGCGCTTCATGTTAAACAAATTAATTGGCAAGTGATATGGACATTCCTCAGCCTGTACGCCCTGACCAGAAGGGGCCAGTAGCCACTGTCCCCATTAAAAAAGGTGTCCAGAGCACTCAGCCCCCAAGTTGACCCTAGCCTAAGCTACCTTCACAGCCAAGCTGGAGGTACAAGACCTCAGGGGACCATGTCTAGAGTTGGTCCAGGACAGAGTTGGTCTGATTAGAGGTGATTTTGAAGACCCCAAAGGCCTAGAAGGAGGCTTCAGTTACTTCCTAAGGGTCCGAAAGGCCAAGATCTACACAGCTCCGGACTAACCTTCAAGTCGCCCTGACCCAGTCTGAATACTGTCCATGTGAGGGTCCTGCAGAGAGGAGGTCCACCACCTCCATGTTGAGAAGAACCCAAGTGCCTTCCAAAGACCCCAATATTTGGTGAGTCCTCTGGCCCAATACCTCTCAGGTCCTTTCTGTTCCCATTCCAGGAAGGGGCCTATGCGATGAGGTGATTTTCCACTGAGAAGTTCCTGTGTGATTGTCATCTCCACAGAGCCAGGCCAGCTCCACCCGTTGGCCTCATTGGCGATAAGTGAGCCCCACCTGCTGCCCCGGCCCCAGGAGCAGGCAGAGCAGACGGCCGGGGGTGTGACAGGATCCTATCTGGAGCACCCAGCCCAGATCACAGGGTGTGGAACTCCTCCGACTCCCCAGCACCTTCCCTTGAGCCTCTGCCCTGCCGCCTAACCCTGAACTGAACCCTGACCTCAGGTACCTGGCCTCTGAGGGCCCACCCTCCTCCAATCAGGTCATCTTGTCCACCCCTCCGCCTCCGAGCCTGGCTGACACTCAACTCGGCACACGTCTGCCAGCACCTACTCGGTCTCTGGGGAGCTCCCTCCAAGGCAGGGCCAGCCACACCGAGTCTGAGTCACTGGCAACGCTCCTGCAAAACGAGGAAGCGATGACTTAGCCAGCGAGTGGGGAAATCTCCACTAAAGCCCAGCTGAGAGTGCGTAGACTCTGGAGAGGCCGAGAGGGACAAGGATGGGGGACACAGGGCTCTTCCGGGCAGAGCTTGCGCATTCTGTCATTCCCACTGAGTCCCCGGTGCACGGGAGGTGCTGGGCACTGGTGACATCATTGCCTCCTCAGACCTTATAGTCTAGATGGCAAGATCAAAGAAGAGTAAAACTGCAACTGCATCAGGGGCTTTAGACCCTGGTGCTGGGAGAGCCCAAAAGAGCATGGTGTGCGGCTCACAGGGAGGGTGGCCGGCCTCTGCCCTGCACCCCAGGCCAATGGCCCCTGCATTCCCGCACTCCGTGGTCTCCTAAAGTGAGCACAAGCCAGAGCAGTCTCAGGGCTGCGTGGTCCTCCCAGGTTGCAGGATGTTCACAGTGCCCCCTCGGTAGCATCAAAAGACGTCCATCCATCCCCCATGTGAGGGGTGAAATGTACACTATAATAAACCAGCACTGAGAGGGGTAGCCGGTGTGGGGGGGCGGCACCAGGGAGAGCAGGAAAGGTTCCTGGAGAAAGTCACATCGGAGAAAGAGCTGAGGGCTTCTCAAGGTGCATAGCTGAGCGGGGGCACCCCAGAGGAAGGAACAGCTAGTGGTGAGGCCGGGTGGAGGGCATGGATGGGCCAGGAAGTGAAAGGCGGCAAGGGTGTGTACAGAGGGCCAGTGGGAGATGAGTTTGGTGGGCCACGAGCTGGGCCCCGGGGCCGAGGTCTGCCTCTTATTCTTATCCTAAGCATGCATGGAAGCAACCGAAGGATTTTAAGCAGATGGTGACATGAGGAACATTGCATCTTGCTGTCCCCTTGGCTGCCATGTGGAAAACCAACATGAGGCCAGCAGAGAGGAGCAGGGGGCCAGTCAGGAGGCTCTGGCAGCAGGCCAGCCAGAGGCCCCAACTCAGAGCGGGCATGGGGGGCAGGCAGATGAGGGCAGAGCAGGGAGCCATGAGGAATGGTCACCCGGGGAGCCTGGAGGGAGACAGGACACAGCTGTAGACAAGATGCCAGCCCTAAGGAGGAGGCAGAGGGGAAGTCAGCCCCAGAGTGTCACTCTCCAGGCATTTGCCCCATGTGCTTGGGTTGAGGTGCAGCTTCAGAGGCCAAGATCCTTATCCTGGGGTCCCTGGACCCCGTGGGAGTCTGTGGATAGGATGCAAAGGTTTGAGAATTGGGTGAAGAAAAACAAATACACCTTTATTTTCCCTAATCCCCCACTGAATTCTCTTTCAATCATGCATGTAGACCACAAACCACAGAGGAATACCAAAGTACCTGTGACTTTGTCACCAATAGGAATCGGATATTCTCGTATCACGTTACAGTTAGGGAAGACACCTTGAAGTATCATCGGTGCTCACCACTACATTGGAATTGCAATAATTATTAGACCTTCTGCTATGTCTGTTGTTTAAAGCACTAATAAGAAGCACATGTATTATTATATCACGAATTTGGACCTGTGTCGTTCCCAGCTGCTGGCTTTCCCACAAGCAGCCTATATGCCTCCAGCCAACCTCATCAACAAAGATAAAAGCACCCAGTCGACCCAAGAAAGCTAATAATTAGTATCCCCATAACCCATTAAAATTGTTTTGTGTTCAGCTTTTATTTAGTGGAAATGGAGAAACAGATTTTCAGTTAATATAAATTACATACTTCTTTCTTTGTGTTCAGAATAAGAAATCAATTACTTGCAGTCAATGTCATATATTTTAATTTACTTGGAATTGTTATTTCAGAATCCTCCCCTTATTTATAAGTGGCCACTATTAGCCACACCCTCGAACTTATATACATATCGTTGCTAAGCCTAAATTCACATTTAAACATTATTTTTATTGTGGTTCCTGGTCATCCGCTGGCCACATTCCTCAAGGTCTCAGTCCTCCTTTTTCAAAACTGGACCTGTTTGGGGGGTCATGTCAAAGCCTTTAAACCTTATGTAATAAAAGAAATCCCTCCTTCCCAATAAAAGTGCTTTATGCACCGTGCATTATTTGGTTGCAGGATTTCAGCTCATTGCAGCTTTGAATGGGTCCCAGGTGAGAGGCATATCATGTAACTGCATCGTACAACGCCTACATGCTTATTTCAGAAATACACAGACAAGATAGGCTGGCATAAAATTTTCTTAATTTTACTCAAGGGCACTGCCTATTTCAGTGATAATGGAGCTAATTGACATTTGGTCAGTTATAGATGGAGTCACAGGTAGAAACCTAAGTTAGATGGCACCATTTTCCAGCTTGAATTCTTTAGGCCTTCTACAGACCGGCTACCTGACTGGTACCCAGGTTTGTTTCCCCTGAATTAGGCTCTGCCTGCTGAGGGGAACTGGCCTCCAGACACTCCCTTCACAGTCCTCCTAAATCAGCTCCTACACCCCCTATTCAAAGAAGCCCGAGACCCACCAAGAGTTTCATTGATAGAGGACAAGTGTGGACCTAACCGTTGGGGCGTTGGTGAAATGTGGAGTTATTGTGGAGCCTCCAAATGGATCTCATCCTCCCTCAGCACAGGTGTGAAGTGGCCTGAGGTGCCTCTGGTACCTGACCTTCTCATGGGGTTCTCAGGCTGCCCTCCTCTTCTCTGCTCCCCCATCCCACCCCCTTCACCCACCCAAGGAAGAAAGTGTTGGCTCATGGCGTTCATGGTGATGGGAACTGTGATATGCCTCCCGAGGAAATCTGCCTATGATTAGGGGATGTGCCTTAGTCCAAAAGTGTGAGTTTCCACTGCTCAAATTCCGGGCAGCATAACATTTGGCTGGAGCTATTTGGAGAGAAGACTTCTGGATACACCTCCAGTAAAACACAGTCTACCTGTCTGGGGGTCAAACCTCCTTCTGAGCTTGAGCCTTCTTGGGAAAGTCTCTGGCTTTCTGCCATCTCCAGTCTCTATTGGGTGTAGTGTAGACATCCTGTGAGCTTCCCCATGCCCTTGCTCCCTGGGAGAGAGGGCATGACCCAGGAAGTCTCATGCTTTTCTTCTGAAGTACAGGCTATGCCTGGGGAAGGAAGGAGGGCCGGCTGGGGCTGAGGAATGAGAGGAATTAGCACAGGAAGGCTTCCTGGGGGAAGAGGCACCTCAGCCCCTCACCAGTACTGCCCAGAACATTCCGTAGGCATTCAGAAACTTCTGCAATCTGACCCTCCCCTACCCCATACACACACCCTATGATCTGGCCCTTGAATACAAATTCATTCCATTCCCCTGGCTATGTCCTTGCCCAGAATGCCTTCTACCAAGCTTGCTTCTTCTCTGATAAGCTTCTTCTGATTACTTGCATGGAGCTGCTGCTAAGCACCCAACCACCGAGACCTCTCCCACAGCTATTGCCCTGCCCCTGCTGCACAGTCATCCATGAGGTTGTTCCTTCATGGCCACTGCCTCCTCCTTCTCCCATTGCCTAAAGTATAAGATGAATTGAATCGTTTCCCCCAAGGTCACATCTTGCTTCCCTAGAGCAGAAAATCGGGGCCAAGAGTTGGACAATGGCAGCCACGCTTAGGGCCAGTAGTGACAATAAATGGAAGAGCTCCTGGGGTCGGACAGGCTGCATCTGTATGCCGGCTCTCCTGCTAACGAACTAGCTCGGCACTCTGGAATCTTTTCCTTTCTCTGAGCCTCAGTCTTCTCATCTGCAAAACAGGACTATTTGAAAGCGGTTTGTATCCTGCACAATACTGAGCACCTGAATGGCGATGGTTACTCAGAAATTGCTGGCTGAACAGGTAGACAAGTGAGCAAATTCCAGGCTGGGGCAGGGATCTGGGGCAGGAGTGGGTGGCTGCCTGCCTCACCTATGCCCAGGACCAACCCTGGGCTCGAGTTCCCATTCCTCCCCCCTGGATCCAGGGATTTGCCAAACAGGCAGCTCTCGCCTGGAAAGAAAGTGACTCAGGCCGCCAGGAGAGCTGGAATGAATCAGGGAGGCAGGGACTGAGTGTGGGGCCCCCACCCAGGGCCCGGGCCTCTCCCAGCAGGAAGAGCATGAGCCGGTCCTCAGAGCTGACTGGGTGAGAGGGCGATCCTGCCAATCCTGCCGAAATGCGCCCCTGGCCAGCCAATGGGGCATAGTAATAATCACCACTGCACTCACTCCCACATTCCAGACCTGTCAGGGCGCTTCCACCAGTACTATCTTGTCATGCACAAATCTCTGAACCTCACATCAGGAAGGCCTGGGTTCTAGCTCTGCCTCTTGTCCTTGCCAGCCCAGGCAAGTCACGTGGGCCTCAGCTCCCTCTCTGTTAGAGGGCAAGGTGGAGCCAGCCAGCCCTAGCCCTTTCCTGCCCTGGCTGTCGCTGGGAGGCTGTGGATGCAGGGCGCGGGAGCCCCTGTCCTGGGGAATAGCACAGGCGTGAGTCCCAGGCCTGCCACTCACCCGCCGCGTGGTGGGACCTGCTTCCTCGGCAATCCCCATGCCCCTGTTCTGCCCTGACGGTGGGACGATCGGAGCCCAGAGCCGAGTCCTCAGCCTGGACCTCTCCCTGCACGCTAGACCCTGCTGGCTCAACAGCTCTGCCTGGGATGCACTGAACACGCCCAAGACTGTACTCTGATCATCCCCCAAAACCAGAAAAGAACCTTCTCCACCCTGTAGTTCAGTAAATGGGAACTCATCCTTCCAGTTGTTCAGGCCACAAATTTGGACTCCTCCAGTTCTCCGCCACCCCACGTCTGACCCAGCGGCAAAACCTTTGACTCCACCTTTAAAATAGATCCAGAATCACACAGTTTCTCACTGCCCCTCTCCTCGCCCCCTTCAGCTCTTGGCTGAAATGAGGGTTTGCCTGGCCATCTCACTTCAACGCAGCACCACCCCCCCAGCACCACAGTTCACTTTACTCTTATCTTCCCCTGTAAGACTTATTACCTCTTAACGTGCTATATATTTCACATGTCTACTGTGTGTCCCGTTTATTGTCTTTCTCTTCCTTCTGGAATGGTGGTTCCAGATGGGCAGGACTTCTCGTCTGTTTCATTCACTCATGGATCCTTAACATCTGACACACGGTACATACTCAATAAAAACTTCCAGAATGAATGAATGGATGGACGGACGATGGATTAATGAGTGAGTCTGTAGATTATAATAGTTAAGAGAACTTTGGTTAACCCACCATTTCCTAACTGCGTGACACAAACTCTTTGTGCCTCAGTTTCCCTATTTATAAAACTAAAGCTAATAATGGTACCTGACTCTGGGGGCTGTTGTGTGGATTAAATAAGCATTCACCTCAGTGAGGTGGAGGTACATGACATGTGCTCAGTAAGTGTTAATTGTGCCCGTGATGCCATCTGCACAGCATCATTGAGAGACAGGTGACTCAGGGCCCACTGAGCCTGTTTCCAGGTCAGGAGATGCTCCTAGAAGTTCCTCTCAGCTCACTCAGCAAGATGCTCTTGCTCAGAGCCTAAGGAAGGCTCCCCGTGCTGAGAAGCAGACACCTGCTCCAAGGGAGTCAGGCATCTCTGATGTAAGCACTGGGTCACCCTGGGATACTGGGTCTGTGACATGGAGGGACCAGGACCAGTGGAGGACACAGGAGCAAGGGTGTGAGGGAACCAGGCCTCAGGTGTTGCATGGGCCTCCCTGGGGCCAAAAAGAAGCTATTTCTCGAACACATGGATTCCTCCTCTAGGAGCTGGGAGGAGGGCTCCTCTCTGGGCCTGGAGTCTAGGCAAACCCTTCTAGTTTCCTTTGAGCAGCAGGAGCAGATGTGCAAACCAGCCTTGATCTGAGAAATCATTAAAATCTGGCTCAGGGGAGCCTTGGGGGAACCCAGTGAAAGCCAAGGTTGAACCCCACATCATACTCATCATATCCCTCACCATGCCCAGAGGCCCACTGGGGCAAAAGGATCTGTCCCAGATCCCACTATCAGAGAAAACGGAGTTAGGGCCAAAGTCAGGCTTGCAGCCCTAAACCCAGACCCCTTTCTTTCCACAAAGAGCCACAGTTTGGGCCAAAGTCCTGCAGCTCCTTACCCCAACCAGAAGCTATAGCTGTAAATTGTTTCCAGGTCTTCGAACCCCAGAAAATTCACTTTTTCCACATCCTGTAGCTTGAGATTTCCCCCAACCAAGGGGCAAGATACAGGATGTTCCCAGGAGTCCCCCTTAATGGTCTGTGAGCATCTGTGGACCCAACTACTTGCTTTTTTATGTATACTCTACTTACTTCCAGAGAGGACAAGAGGTAGCTTACAATAAAACACAGGCATATAATGCTGCTCCTAATGAAAGAACAATAGTAACAAATAAAAGTTCAAGAGGAGAAAGACACAAATATGTCAAACGTAGAGGTTGACACATTCATATCCCCAACAGCCAAGGTAAAAGGAGTCTCCGGGAGTCATAGAGCCATCTTTTTCATCCTTCCCCAAAGGATCTAGGGGACCCTTGAAGAATGCTTATGGCTGATTAGAAAGTAAATGCCCCAGGGGCACCTGGGTGGCTCAGTTGGTTAAGTGTCCGACTTCCACTCAGGTCATGATCTCGCGGTTCTTGAGTTCAAACCCTGCGTCGGGCTCTGCGCTGAGAGCTCAGAGCTTGGAGCCTGCTTCGGATTTTGTGTCTCCCTCTCTCTCTGCCCCTCCCCAATTCACACTCTGTCTCTCTCTCTCTCAAAAATAAATAAACATTAAAAAATAAAAAACAAAAAAAATAGTAAATGCTCCAATCTCTGGGGCAGACTGGGTTCACACCTTGCTTTGGCTGAATGAGGCATCATATCCTTGTTTTCTTGGTCTCCCCCAGAGGTTAGTCTGGGGCTTACGTGAGGATGCCTGCCTTACTCTTCTCTCTCCCCTGAGAAATGGTCTGTGGGCAGGACCCCCAGCCCGCCTACAGGAAGTGTGTCCCTGGCTCATGAAGTCATAGCTGACCTTGGCACCTGTCCTGTTGTCTTAATGAATCAGGCCTCACTAAAGAGAAAGCCCCAAGTGGCCAACTGGAGTCATTTAAAATGACTTAATTGACTTAGTTGAAAAGAGATAAAAAGAAGCCAAACCCTCCTGAGGGCAGTTTGGGTGCTTGTTTGGGCCACAAGTGCTATGGAGATGTCCTCAGCACAGTGGCTCTGATTCAGGGGATTCACCCTATCCCTACCCCAGCTCTGCCTTAGGATCCATGGTGGGAGGGGGCAGCTGTGCCCTGGATCCTCACTGTCTCCAGAGAACCAGGCAGCCAGGGATCATGGCAAGACGATCAGCATGGAGGACCAGCCCTGGCTTTTGTGACTTAGCCTTAGAGAGCCAGGCCCTGGCAGATGTCAACCCAGGAGGCTTCCTGGAGGGGGTGGGCTGGGTCAGGCAACCCAGGAAGGATGGTAGATGTAGGGAAACGAGGCCAGAAAGGAGGTTCTTTCTTGGGGGAAGAGCAGAAAGGAGCTCTGTGGAGAGGCTGGACCAGGCCCTGAAGGCCCAGAGCCCCTGAGGAGCCATAAGAAGTGAGGGTGGCAGGGAAGCCAGCTTAGATACTGCCATTTGATCCTTACCCAATGAGAAAGACCTGATATGTGGGGGGGGGGGGGGGGTCTCAGCCTCACCACATCTCCCTGCCTTAGCAGAACCCTGACATGGTGGTGTTACAATATCCATGACCTCTGACCTCTACAGAGCAGTCATGGGCTCCAGGTACTACACCCAGTGCTTCTTGTCATGCATCTCATGTAATCCTCACAGCCCTACCAGGTAAGTGACACCACTGCCCCACTTCACAGCTGAGGAAGCTAAGCCCAAGGACACACAGCTGAAGAATGACGGAGCCCAGATTTGAATGCGAGTCTGTACAACTCCAGTATCCCAGCTACTCCTATCCCCTCCTTGGAGGCCTTCTCAGATGACTAGGACACAACTCTGGCTCTTGGGGATCCCCTAATCTGATGGAAGGAACACAGTTCTGTCCTTTAAAAACCTGGTCCAACTGGGGAGCTCTGTCACTGCTCTTGGGGAGGCTCTGGGTTAATGGGGGGATTGGTCCTTCCACCTGGGAGATGCAGTCAGAGGGGGCAGGAGGAAAGATGCTCATTAGTGGCCATGATTAAGAAGTTGACTAAAGAGACAAAGCCAGCATCTTCTCCTCCCAAGCTGAGGCCCCTTTCTCCATGTGACTACTCCCAGCAAGGGGAGCCAGGCAAGGGACCCCCTTTAGGAGCCCAGGGATCAGAAGGGAGGACAAGTGGTACAAAGAAAGGGACTTCATCCCAGAAGCCCTTGAGTGCCTTCCATGTCTAGAAGATGAGTTTGTCTGCAGTCAGGGCCAGAGCTTAGCCAGATACCAGAACTGGGACTGTCTGAGCCCAGGATTTAGTCAAAGTTCAGAGCCACATATCGGTCAGAAGCCAGCCTGAGGTCTTAGCTAAGGTCAGGGTCAATGGCGCATCCGAGGCTGGAGATCAGCCTGTAAGCGGTGATCAGCAGAGGTGAGTTGCTGAGGGGTCCCGTGTGCTGGGTCTGGATCAAGAGGTCACAGTGAGTAACTGAGGTGACCCCTGGAGTCCTGCTGCCTGTTGGTCACTTGCTGGTGAGCAGGTACGAAGCAGGGCTGGGAGGGCCCCAGGGGTAGGCAGGGGCCGAAACCCAGCCCTATAGACTCCGCGCCCCTCATTCCTCCTGGCTGAGGTCATTTCATGGCCCCAGCCACCCCAGGCCTGGGAGGGAAGCAGAGGTTCCGAGGCGGCTCCCCCACAGTACTGTGAGTCACGATTCCTAGGACTACAGCTTCTGGGCCCAGCAAAGGATGGGGGTACCCCATCAGCATGCTGCTCCTAGCCCCAAAACCTCATGCATCAGCGACTAAGAGTCAGCTAATGGCTAAATCGTACTGTGCCAGCCACAATTCTAAGGTTTTGTAGACTTTGTTTTAATCCAATGCTGTGTTATTACCCGGTTGATAAATGAGGAAACTGAGGCAGAGTGGTTAAACATGTGGCTCTGGCATTTAAACTCAGGGACTGTTTTAAACCCAGGCAGTCAGCCTCACTCTTAACCACTGTATGATCGAAGCGCAAGAGCAAGACTAGCCCCACTCCCGCCCGACTCAAGGGCATTGCCAAAGCCCTCCGGAATGCCCCCGCACCCACACCTTCCTGGAAAAGGCTTAAAGCCAGCATCTGAAGTTCTAGGAGCAGAATTGCGGGGGAAGGAGACAGGTCCTTGGAGCAGGGTGGACCTCAGGGAGCATTTGCACCATCTCCACTTTCTGGATACCTGGAATGTTCCTCTATTTCTTTCTATTGAACACTGATCGGTCAGCAGGCAACATATCCGGAAGGGGCAGCCCGATAGCATGTTAAGAAACACCACACTTCAGTGGAGTTGCGGATGCATTGGTAACTACATTTCTACTTGATATTAATGGTCTTAGTGAATCTGGGTTTAAAAAATTGTGAGGACAGGGACTTGTGAGAGCTGGAACAGGGATCAATAAAGATAACTAAGGCATGCAGGACCCCAGGGCACAGCAGCGCCCTCCACCTTTTGGGTGTGGGGGGCTTTCACAGCTCCCTGAGTTTGTCTCACATGGGACAAGGCTGAGACAACCAACCCTATTTCACAGATGAGCAAATAGAGGTCCCCCATGGGATGTGGTAGCAGCTGTATTGGTGGCTTCCCAGCTGACACTCCACTCTACCTCCTTCTCTGTTGCTGGGAACCTCCAATTCTGTCCTGAAGTTCATCATCCCAGCTGCTCAAGGAGGATGCTCCCTTTCAACCCCAAAGATGAACTCTATTAGCCTAAGCCAGTGGCTCACGACCCTTTCATACCCAATATCCTCTTTTTTATTGCAAATCTTTTAACCTACCCTCTTTTCTACCCTGAAGTGAAATCCATAGATAACAGTTCCAAAGAAAAAACACTCAACACAATACCATGCCTAACATAAAGGAGGAATACAAGAAAAGCAATTTCTAATAAGATCATTGTGTTTCGGTATGTTACACGGTCAAGAAGGACCATCCCAGAAAATGCACTGTGACAATGCAGAGTGATCCGGTCGCTCAGATCCTGTGAAGGAAGCCACACTGCCCAGGAGTGGTGGGTGGCTCTAAACCACAGAGAATTGTCCCTCAATTTCCGGGTAAGTCTCAGGCAAGAACGCTTCAATAAAATGCAATTAGGTCCCAGGCGTGGATAATAAAAAGCAGGTTTTTCACCCCCATGAAAGGCTGGTGTGACATTCAAAGGTCGTGGAAGATGCAAACCACCCCACATATTGCCGGACATGTGCAGTTGCCCACCTCCAAACGTCACAGGACCAGGACAACCACAGCGTGCCCATGGCTGTCTGCTGAGAGCCAGCCGTGCAAGCTGATGACAGGGTCTCACCCTCCTGGCCTGAAACATTAAGCACCCGAAGGAAGACAATGTCAAGTGCTATGTCAGGCAGAGGAGAGATGGGAGGTCTCCAGGCCCCTTGAGGGTTGAGGGGATTGTTGGCCTGCCAGGTCAACCGGCCCTGGATCACCGTACGTTGGGACTCCTTGCTATGTGTGAAGGCAAACCAACCCTCTTGTTTAAGCCGCTTTGCGGTGGGTCTTCAGTTACTTGCTCCTGGTTCAGATACAAGAAGTGACTTTTTCCAGACCTCACAGCCATTCTGGAAATTGAACGCCTGATCTCCTGACCCTCCACTGGCTCCTCTCTTTATCTTGTCCCGAGGAACAGGAGGAACTGGGACCGGGGCACAGCTCAGGGGTTGCTTCCTGGAAAGGGAGTCTCCCAGGGCCCTCCCAGTGGGCGCAGACCCTGAAGGGGAAGAGATGGGAAGGGGGCCATCCGGGAGCTTCTCGGGGCTGATCCCTCCCCAGTTCCTTCTCTGACTCAAGAGACACTGGGATTAGCAGCTGCATTCCTCACTGGTGTCATCTTTTATGCGTCCAAGTGTTTTACAGGAGACAATTAGCAGCAAAGCGCCCCACCCCAAGGTGCCTCTTGAAGAGCCGGGGCTCCCTGCATGTGACCCAGGGCAGCACCAGACCTAATCTGCAGTGGGCAGTACAGGCCTCCCTGGGGAAGCCCCAAATGGGGAAGAGTAGGTTTAGAGAAAGTGCATGGGGAGATGGCTGAAGCATGCCCCAAAGATCCCGCTGTGGAGAGACACCGGGGGCAGGGGGCAGGCTCTGGGCCACGCAGAGCCTGCAGACCTCATGTAGCTTTAAGCTTATCCTGGGTAGAGGGGAAGCTCAGAGGGTTTAAGCAGAGGGTGATGCAGCCATCTCGAGTCCTTTCCCTGACCTGCCAGGGCATATGCCTGATGGCCTGCACAACCTCAAGCCTCCCACTGCAGACAGGTGTTGTGGCCTGGAGTTCGGTCCTCAGTGGGGACACAGTTGCCTTCATGGACATGGACAATGTCCCAGGCGAAAGCCCTCTAGTGCTTGGTATTACGGGAAGAAGCAGTATGCACGACAGACTGGGGTTGCTTCCGGACACGTAGTTTGAGGCCCATCATGTCCCTGCTCAAGAAGCTACCTTCGCTCCCTACTGCCCAGCTGGTCAAGTCCAAGGCCACTATCTGGGCTCAAGCAGCCTCTCAGCCTTTCCTATTTGTGCACGAACACCAACACCCAGATCCAAGCCGGCTACCCTCCCGAGACCCTGGCTCAGAGCGTGCCCCCACCTGTGCACCACTGCTCACCTTGCCCCAGCCGGACCGGCCACCCCTCTGCCCGCATGCGCTCACCTCACCCACAAATCCCACCCAGCTCTCAGCAGCTGCTTCTCCCCTTACAGACTCCAGGGGGATTTGCAAGCTTTCTCAGCCCGCTACTACCCCTTAGTCCTCAGAACAGCAGGGGATATTTTGGCTGCACGTTCTGCTACGGCCTCCAGTTATTGCCTTGAATGGTCGCTTTCATATTACATGGTTGTTCCTCTTTTCAGCATTTGTGTTCTCACCACACACGTCCTCCCCCACCCCACCCCGACACACTCTATCGTAAACTCTTGGAGGATGGACACCGGTCTTATTCACACATTCTGGCCCCCAGCACAATGCTGGCATCTGCCTGCTGGGAGCTCAGAGAACGTGGCTTTGAATTGCCTCTGCTCCAAGAAGTGACTCAGTGATGAGGTTTCCTAAACAGGAGTGATTGGGCGGGGGGAGGTTGAGGGAAGGGTCCCTCGCTCAAATTATCATCATCATCAGCCACAGGTATTTGTTGCGTGGCTCTATTGCCAGGCGATGCGACCTGCTCCTCCAATCTGTGATGATGGGGACGGAAGTCTGCAAGCAGCAGATGCAGACAGAGAAAGGGAGAAGCAACAGGACGACATGGAGACGGGGCAAGGATGGAGGTGGAGATAAGGCTCGGGAGCAAGACAGCCACAGGGATGCATAGAAACAAGGGTCAGGGCAAGAGGAGGAGAGGCTCAGGCGGAGACAGGAAAAAGCCAGGGGCTGGTGAGGCTGGGACCCAGAGAGAGCAAAGAAGACAGAGAGGGAGAGGGAGGCCCCAAGAGCTGAGAGAGGCAGAAGGGCAGCGGGAGCTCAGCCCCTCCCTCCCTGGCTGTCTCGGTGCCAGGCTGGGCTCTGCACCCCCAGAGCCTCTCCTGAAACTCCTGCATGTTGGAGCATGAAAGGCCAGGAGGAAGGCGGCCAAACTGGAAGGCAGCCGAGGACCAGCTGCCGGGGAGGCGTGCACCCAGGAGGGCGGCAGTGGGACAGGGAGACAGTGCCCTGACCCGTGGCCCCCATCGTCACACCTCCACCCCACCCTGACCTAGCCGAGGGACAGCTCCCACACCCAGCAGGCTGCAGGCTGGATGGGGAGTCCTTCCCCCAGGCCTGACTCAGGTGGCTTCTGGGGACAGGGAAAGGGAGTGGCTGAACAGAGACCATGGCGGTTGTGGGGGTCAGGAATGAAAGGAAAGCCAGGATTATAGTTTCAGTAACCTGCCTCGAAAGCACCCAGGCATCGCGTGGGCCAGGATTCCTGGCCACTGAGTAAGGCAGCCATCTCAGCACCTGCTGCCGGTTGGAGAGAGGTGGGCAAGGGGATGGAGAGCCCTCCGCCTCCCATCATGCAGCCCTCTCCTCACAACGCAGGCCAGACACCCCAACTGCCTAAGGCTCCAACCCCAGCTAGTGAGCACAGGGCCTAGCAATGGATTGGGACTTATGGAGGCTGGGCCTAGGGAGGACGGGGAGAGATGCCTATATGTGTGTGTGGTGAGAGGGAGACAGGAAGCCAAGAGAAGGAACCAAGAAACGCAAAAGCTGAAGGGCTTTGAGCATGGCCAGCCAAAATTTTCAGTTCATCCGTGCACTTAAGCCACATTTACTGACACGGAAAAAATGGGATCCAATCACAAGCCCGCATCGGCAGACAAACCCTAACCCTGATCACACACTGAACCCTAAACCTGGCCTCAGACTGAACTTTACTCCTGGCCGCAGACTCACCACTAAACCTGTCCCCAGACTTACTTTAATCCAACTCCCCCAGCTTCACTGAGCCTAATCTTGGCTTCTGGCCACCTCAGAACTGTGTTTCGATCTCAAAGGTACAGGAAAAGAGCATAGACGTTTCTGGAGAAACCCCACAAAACACACAGCTGTAGGGCTAGGAGGGAATGACATTTGGCTGCACCTCAGAAACCAGCATATCGTCCTTCAAAGCCCTTGCTCTCCAGCATCGCCTTCCTCTTTCAGCTGGATCTCTCTTCCTCCCCCATCCCACACTGCCCCCCGCTCCGGCCTGCCAGGCCAGTGTACCTGCTCCTCCCGGACCCTGGCCTCCTGCCCCGCTTAGGGCCCTTGCTAAGCCCCTGCCCCTGGGCCCCCTGTGGCCCAGTTTACCGGGCAAAGCTTTCCATTTCCTTCCCCAAACCAATCCCAGCCAGAAGGCCCTCTAAGACATACCCTCAAATTATCTACCCAAGTAGACAGTGATATTTCACTATTGTAATCAATGCTGAGATGGAGACCCTTACTATACATCTTTTATGAACTTGTATACCTGAAAAACATCTCTTCCACCAGAGGAATGCCCTGAACACAGTTTTAAAAGTCAAAAAAGCTCATGATGAAAACTAGCAATGCCCTGCCTCACTCCCCGCCTCCCGCCTGAGACATTTGCTGTTCCTTTGGTGGTTTTTCTGGACTTTTAACTGCATACACCTAAATCGTTTGTTTCTATTCAGCATTCTTAATTTACCAAGTTTAAACTATTAATAGATTAAAACTCTATTCACTTTTGAGGCACCTGTGGGGCTCAGTCACTCAAGCGTTCAACTCTTGATTTCAGTTCAGGTCATGATCTCCCTGTTCGTGAGATCGAGGCCCATGTCAGGCTCTGAGCTGACAGCGTGGAGCCTCCTGGGGATTCTCTGTCTCTCACTCTCTCTCTCTCTCTCTCTCTCTGCTCCTCTCTGCTTGTGAGTGCTCTCTCCCCCTCTCTCCCTCTCGGTCTCTAAATAAATAAATAAATAATAAATAAATAAATATTCAGTTTCTACTGTGGAAAAGGGATCACTCTTCTGCCACAAACATACTTCCCCCCCGTCTCCATGTTCTGTTAAATTATAATGTCCCCAAATCTGAGCCATGTAGTATACATACGATTCCATTTCCTTTCCTCTAAATAAATAAATAAATAAATATTCAGTTTCTGCTGTGGAAAAGGGATCACTCTTCTGCCACAAACATACTTCCCCCCAGTCTCCATGTTCTGTTAAATTATAATGTCCTCAAATCTGAGCCATGTAGTATACATATGGTTCCATTTCCTTTCCTGTAACATTTTTACCCTTCCTGGACTTCTAGCAGAGGGTGTCCTTTTTTACATAGGGATGCACTTCATTTGCTTTTTTTTTTTTATGTTTATTTTTGGAGAGAAAGACAGAGTGTGAGAAGAGGAGGGGCGGAGAGAGGGGCAGAGAGAATCCGAAGCAGGTTCTAGGCTCTGAGATGTCAGCACAGAGCTCCACTCGGGGCTCAAACTCGTGAACCGCAAGATCATGACCTGAGCTGAAGTCAGACATTTGACGGACTGAGCCACCCAGCCAGGTGCCCCCATTTGCTGATGTGTTATTGATGTTTTATTCATGAGCTCACTATTCAATAGCTTTCTGTTTTGTGTTGTTTCCTAAAGCTTTTGTACTAGGATTAAGTGAATCTCATTGAGTAATTTGAAAACTTTTCCTTCTTTATCTATTTGCTGGAGCAGTTTGAGTTGTGTAGAAATTCTCTTAGGTTTGAAATAAATCGCCTGCAAGTCCCTTCTGTCCCTGTGGTACAGTTTGTAGGAGACGGGGATAGGGAACAAAGTTCCTGACACACTGCTCAATTCATTCCATGTTTATTGCTCTAGTCAGACTTTCTTTTTCTTCTTGACTCTACTTTAGCTGTGTTTTTCCTAAAACTCAACGAATTCCTCTAGATTTTCAAATTTCTTTTCCTTTTTAGCATAAGCTTTACTGAAGTGTAATTTACGTTAAAAAATTCTCCCATTGTAAGTGTTGAGCTCGATGGGTTTTAACAAATTAATGCATTCTTGTAACCTCTACCCAAAATATAGAGCATTTCCATGGTGCCAGAAAGTTCCCTCATGCCCCCTTATAGTCAATACCACTCTCTCCCCACCTCTGCCCCAGGCAACCACTGCTCTGCTTTTTCTCACTGTAGCTGTGCCTTTCCTAGAATTTTGTAGGAATAGAATCAGAAAGAATTTGTGTTTTCCATCTGACTTCTTTTGCACAGCGTAATATTTCTGAGACTCATGCATGCATGTATCAGGAACTCATCCCTTTTTGTTACTGATTAGTATTCTATTATATGGATATACTAAAATTTATTTATCCATTCATCAGTTGACGCAAATTTAGATTATTTCCAGTTTGAGGCTATGGTAAGCTGAGAAAATGGCCCCTCAAAAGATATTCACAGACTAATCCCCTGGAATCTATAAATGCTACTTCACATGGGAGAAGCATCTTTGCAGATATGATTGAATTAAGGCTTGTAAAATGGAATCATCATCCTGGATTATCAGGTGGGCCCTGAATGCAATCACATGTATTCTCATAAGGAGGAGGCAGAGGAGGGGCACTTGGGTGGCTCCGTTGGTTAAGTGTCCTACTTTTGGTTTTGGCTCAGGTCATGGGCTCATGGTTTTGTGGGTTCGAGCCCCACATTGGGCTCTATGCTGACAGTGCAGAATCTGTTTGGGATTCTCTCTTTCTCTCTCTCTCTGCCCCCCCCCCACTCACGCTGTCTCTGTCTCTCTCAAAAAATAAATAAACTTAAAAAAAAAGGAGGCGGAGAAAGATTTGATACACACAGCAGAGGAGGTGTGAAGGCTGAGCAGGCAGAAATTTCAAGGTGCCACACTGATGCAGCCACAAGCAGAGGAAGCTAGCAGCCACAAGAAGCTGGGGGAGGCAAGAAATGGGTTCTCCCCTAGAGCCTCCAGAAGAAGCAGGGCCACGCCCACACTTTGATTTCATCCCAGCGAAACTGGACATCTGGACTCCAGAACTGTGAGAGAGCAAAGTTGTGCTGTTGTAAGCCACCGTGTTTCTGGTAACTTCTTACAGCTGCTTCAGAGAGCTAACTCAGGGGCTATTACAAATAAAGTTGCCACACAAACCTCTGTGTACAAGTCTATGTGTGGACACATCATTCATTTCTCTTGGATTAACAGGAATAAGATTGCTGGAATATATGTTTAAATTTATAAGAAATTGACTGTGTCCAAGGTGGCTGTACCATTCTGCATTCCCATCAGAAATGTATGAGAGTGCCACTGTTCCATATCTTTGCCAACACTTGATGTGGTCAGTCTTTTTAATTTTATTTTTGCTTAATTTTATTTTTAAAAAAATGTTTAATGTTTATTATTGAGAGACAGAGACAGAACATGAGCAGGGGAGGGGCAGAGAGAGAGGGAGACACAGAATCCGAAGCAGGCTCCAGGCTCTGAGCTGCCAGCACAGAGCCTGACACGGGGCTTGAACTTACAAACCGCAAAATTATGACCTGAGCTAAAGTCAGACACTTAACTGACTGAGCAACCAAGGTGTCCCTTCTTTTTTTTTTTTATTTTTTTTAACATTTATTTATTATTGAGAGACAGAGCATGAGCACGAGCATGAGCATGGGAAGGGCAGAGAGAGAGGGAGACACAGAATTTGATCAGTCTTTTTAATTTTAACATGTGCATGGTGCTATCTTATTGTGATTTTAATTTATATATCCCTGTTGACTCGGGATGTTGAGTATTTGTTCATGTGCCTTTTTGTTTATTCACATATCTTCTTTGGTGAAGTATTTATTCAAATGTTTTGTCCACATTTTACGCAACTGCCTTCTCGTTATTAACATATAAGAGTTCTTTATTTTTTTTTTAATTTTTTTTTAACATTTATTTATTTTTGAGACAGAGAGAGACAGAGCCTGAACGGGGGAGGGTCAGAGAGACAGGGAGACACAGAATCTGAAACAGGCTCCAGGCTCTGAGCAGTCAGCACAGAGCCCGACGCGGGGCTCGAACCCACGGACCGTGAGATCGTGACCTGAGCCAAAGTCGGACGCTTAATCGACTGAGCCACCCAGACGCCCCTAAGAGTTCTTTATATGACAAATATAGTTGCAGATACTTTATCCCAATCTGTAGCATGTATTTTCAATTTCTTAAGTGTCTTTCAAATAGTAAGATTTTATTTTGATGACGTCCAATTTAATATTTTTTTCTTTAATACTTTGTGCGTTTTTTGTGTCCTAAGAAATATGCCTCACCCAACATCACAAGGATTTTCTTCCACATTTTCTTTTAGAAGCTTTATAGTTTAAGCTCTTACACTTAGGTCTATGATCTGTTTCATGTTCATTTCTTCATGTGGCATGGAGGTAAGAATTAAGACTCACTTTTTTACATAGGGATATGTAATTGTTCTACTTCTGTGTTTTATTTTTTAAAAATTCCCATTTGGGGCACCTGGCTGGCTCAGCTGGTTTAAGCATTCGACCCCTGACATGATAGGCTCAGGTCGGGATCTTGCTGTGGCTAACGTGAGATCAAGCTCTGTGTGGGGCTTTGAGGCAGAGCCCACTTGGGATTGTCTCTCTCCTTCTTTCTGTCTGCCCATCCCCCACTTGCCCATAGGCCTCTCAAAATAAATAAATCCCCATTTAATTGCCTTGGCACCTTTGTAGAAAATCACCTGACCATATATGTCCCATTGATCTGTACATGTATCTTCACAACTATACCACACTGTCTTGATTACTGGAGTTTTACAGTCATAAAATCAAAGTTTAATTAAGTCCTCTAACTGTGTCCTTTTTAACAAAATTGTTTTGGTTCTTCCAGATCTTTTGCATTTCCATACAAATTTTAGAATTAGTTTGTCCATTTCTACCCCTCCTCACCGCCCCCCACAAAGCCTCCTGGGGTTTTAGTTTGGATTGTTTTACATTTATAGATAATCTGGGAAACAACTGAAATTTTAATAATATTGAGCCCTCCAGTTCACAAACATGACATATCTGTCTTTTAATTGCAGCTCTATTCAATTTCTCAGCAAAGCTTTATAATTTTCAGTGTACATGTGTCTCACATAATTTGTTATATTTATCCTTGATTATTTTAATGCTTTGATGCTCTTACAACTAGCCTTTTTAATTTGAATCTCCAATTGTTTATTGCTATCTTCTTTTTCGAAATCACTTTTTCTAGGGTTTTGTGCTGTTCCTCATTCATCACATTTTATGTGTTCTTTTTTGTTTCATTGGCAGTGTTAAAGATTGTCTTATTTTACGAGTCTTTACACAAATGAACACTTTGGTTTGTTTAATAAGTCTATTGAATCTTTTCCTAATTTATTAAGTTTTGCTTTTGCATTAACTTCTTCCTTTTCCTTTCATTAGGTTTGTATTACTACTCTTCTCTTAATTACCTCATTAACTACTGCATGCATTTGCTTTCTCTCTCTCTCTTATTTAATTCTTGTGACGGGTTTTTACTGAAATCACTTAGCTAAGCTGGAAGCGCTGCATTTCACAGGATCCCCTTCCTTAGGTAGCCGGGAGGTGAGCTGGCCCCAGGAGAGGTCCGCGTGGGATTTGGAATGCAGCGCTGGGCCAAATACTACTGCAGTTCACTGACGTTGCGTGTCTTCCAGATGATCTTGGTGTGGACAGTGGCCCTCGGCTCAGCTGGATCACCTCCTGCTTCTCAGAAGTTTGGTCCTCCCACATGTCCCATTGGTGCAAGCTATTCAGAGCGGTGAGAGACACATGCGGTCCTTGTGTGTCCTGGTGGACTCCAGTTTGCTCTTACTGTTCCTACTTCACACGCATTTCCCTTCTGCCTTAACCTGATCCAAGGATTTTCATTGGAATAACCAGAGGTTTCTGGTGTAGGTTATTGCTACAAACCTCTTTTCACTTTGGTTAACTCTCTAAAGAATGTTTTCCTCATTTCATTCGTTTCTAACCATGTTACTAGCAATAACTTATCCATTAACTTAAGTTTTACAGTTTTATGGCTTGCCACCATCTCTTTTATAGTGCAGCTTCCATATTGGAGTTCTTATTTTGATTCATTTCTCAGTTACATTTCATCAAGCAATTTCTCAGAAGGAGTAATGAGCAACTTACTTTCTGAATCCTGGCAGATCTAAGAATGCCTCTGTGTTGCCTTCCACATAAATAATAATTAGGTTGGGTAAGTGAACGATTGTTTTTGCTGGCCCAATACCCATCTCTTCCTTTTTTAGGAACCACCTCTCCTTCATCCTCCATTCATGTGGGCTGGGTGGAGATGACTCTATCCCAGATCCCAGGGGTGAACAGACATAGGACAATGAAAACATGGCAATCCTCTGGCCATATGCCTGAGACAGCAATGACTGAGGTCAGGCCAATGAGAGTGACTTTTGCTGGAACTTTCACAAAAGCAAAGTCCCAAGGCTGTAAATTGTCAATTGGACAACCACATAGACACCCTACCTAAGGAAGAAGCCGACCAAAAGTAATTGCAGAGGTGAGGGATGACAGGAGACAGAGTCTTAAGCACCTGGATCTTGTCAGAAGAGAAAAAAAATTATCGGTTAACAACAAAACACCCCGGAGATAGATTCAATTACTGCTGGGTCCTGATTTCAGATTCCTCCTTCATCTCATTGCTAATATGAAAGTAGAGCATTTCTTTTTTAATCTGAGTTTAATGGAATAGATTTGTTTTGTGTTTTCATATATATTTTCCTATTTCTCTGAGTGGATCCCTTGTTTAGAGCCGCTTAATTTATTTGTGTGTCTGATGATTTTGTTTGCCTATACAGAGTGTGTATATATTTTTCCAGGATTAGGATTTATAATATGGTCTGTCAACAATAGTTTATATATTGGCTCCTATTAAAATTATTTAGACCCGGATAAAATTGATCTTTCTTGTGCTTTTATTCTACTAGATTTACATTGAAGGTGGCTTTCAGTTGCCCAAGAGGATGGATGGAGTAGGTGAAGACTAAGTGACCCATACAGAGACTTCTGTTCCTATTCCATTCCTGCCCCTATTCCCATTCCTATTCCATTTCCATTTTTGTGGCACCTCAGAGTTGGCTAGGTCACTGTCTCTCTTGTCCACCTGAAACGATGGCATCAAAGATGTCCCCACCAAATGCAAGCTGTAGCCTCAGGCCTTGGCCAATCTCTCCACACTGGTACGTACCACATCCTCCAAAACCATTCATGGGATTGAAATTCTTGCCTCCTCTCCATCTCCTGCCATCCTACTCCACCGTCACCCCAGTTGTTTCATAGCTAGTCCTTGGTTTTGTACTTATCTGCTCTAAGCTTGTGCTTTCTGTAGGTCTCCTAGGTAACCTGTACCCTTACTTCCCATGCAAGACACAAACTTGCTACGCCTTCCTCAATTCCAGTGGTTCTGAAACCCCAGGGGCATACCTCCTATAAAGCCCAACAAAATACAGGTGGGGAGAAGAGTGCGGGGCTGAGGGGCATATGCAGTGGGAAAAAGAACAGTCAGTATTCTTAAACTCATATCAAACTGAAAGCAAAACTTAAGAAAATCTTCTGAACTGGAGATACACAGAGGCTAGGGTGAGAAACTGTGTAGGGGTAGAGACGTTAAGAAACAGAGCATCCGACTTTTCCAGTAAGTTCCTGGTTGACTGATGGCTTCTTTCCTTTGTTTTAAGACCTAATGCCAGATATATAAAGGAGGTTGGGTGGATAGGTGGATAAATGGATAGAAATCCCACAAAGAAAACAAATGGCATTTCAAAAATTCAACTATTGGGGCGCCTGGGTGGCACAGTCGGTTAAGCGTCCGACTTCAGCCAGGTCACGATCTCGCGGTCCGAGAGTTTGAGCCCCGTGTCAGGCTCTGGGCTGATGGCTCAGAGCCTGGAGCCTGTTTCCGATTCTGTGTCTCCCTCTCTCTCTGCCCCTCCCCCGTTCATGCTCTGTCTCTCTCTGTCCCAAAAATAAATAAACGTTGAAAAAAAAATTAAAAAAAAAATTCAACTATGGTTTGAGATCCTTTGCCTGTCAGAGGGCGGCATTCCATTTAGAAGATAATTTCCATTTCTCCCATAATTTGCATTGTTATATGAAGCTATAATACCTGGATAGTTGTAACGAAAACGATTAGCTACCACCAAAATAGCTTCTCCTGTTCCTCTACAGTATTAGTTCTTTCTGGGAAGCAGCTGCCCAGGCTGATGTCACACTCCCTGGTGCCCTCTGCCTCCCAAGGCAAGGCCACATGTCCAGTCTCACAAGAGAAGTGAGCAGCTAGGATATGTAGCATTGCCAGGCCTGACCCACAGTCCCTGCTCACTCACGTCTCCACATTCCTCCAGCTGACGAAGACGCCAAGGACTAGAACGCACTGGGAGGCCAGTGCTCAAGTTGACAGAGCTGTGGTTAGCCTCGTTCCCCAAACGATTAGATGGAGCATAGACTTCCACACACTCTCCTTAAATGAGAGAAAGAGGAGTCATATACTTGAGGAGTCTTTTTCCCAGAGATGTACCACCTTACCCTAACACAGTGGGATTCTTTGAGGCAAAATCAAGTCCTTCCCACCTCTATCCTCCTGTCATTTCCATGGTATGAAAAGAATATAGAAGAAATATCTCTATAGTTCCACAGAAAACTGGGAGAGAAATTTTGACTTTTCATAGGCCGCTTGAGAAAAGGAGAATGAGGTAACCCAAAACGTGGAGAGGACAAGAGAGTGGAGAGAAGACCAGACTGGGGAGTAGCATGGGGGCCAAAGGAGAAGGCGTAGTCAGTGATAAATTCTCAGTGGTGGAAATAACTGAGTATGAAAACACCTAGTACTCAGGATTGAGTTATACTCTGTGATGTAGCCCTCCTTCCATTACTCTCTTGGAAGCTTCAGTAAATCCTACTGAACAAAACTGTCTTCTGATAAATGATCATTGGAAGGATAACAAAAAGGTGGGCCAAGCAAGTGTGGCAGAGTAGAAACAGCACAAGGTTTACAGCCAGATCTGGGTTCAGGTCCCTTCACTGCTTATGTGTCCTTGAACGGCTCACATCCTTTGTGACTTCAGGTTTCCTATGAAGTGACTAAATGATACCCCCAGGACTTCCAATCAAACATGGAAGACTGAACCACTCTCTCAGAAGTCCCACGAAAACAAAAGTGAAATAAATTATTAATGTACAAACCCACAGAGACAGATAGAGTAGAAGAGGAATAAACAGTCACCAAATATTGGAAGGCAGAAAGCGGATAGCAAAACAGTAACTGGCCATACACTGGGGAAAGCTGAAAGCCAAAGAAAGTGTTGGGGACCACCAAAGGGAGGTTATAGGGCCTCAGCCCCTGAAAATCTGACAATTTGAAGTACCTGTTACCCCGAAAAAGAGGGTGTGGGTGAGGCTGAAAATAAGACGTTTGGTTGAAAGCCTTTTGAGGGGTAATTAGACCTCCAGTGCCCTTTCCCACCCTGGCCCAAGAAGAGAGTTCTCCCTCTCTAAGGAGATTGAAACAGAGAAGTTCTGAATTCAGAAGCACTGGGAGCACACAGATAGCTATAAATGGGGAACTAGGGGGAGGGAGGCGTGCAGTCCATTCCCCCAGCTTAGCTCCCACATTTCTGCAACAGAATTTACGTAACGCTCCCACCTGGGCAGAAGACTGTGGATCCCTCACTGATTAAACCAATTAGCCCAGGAGGAAAAGCATACACACACTGACAGTCAGTGGTACCCCCAACAAATCAGCCCACACAGATTGTGCTAGACTGTCACATACAGTCAAAAAGCTTCATCCACCCAGTTTCCAAGGAGATTTTATAGTGCCCCATTCTTAAATATGAGCAAACAGCCAAGGATTGTCAACATGTGATGAAGGATGTTGACAAGAATAAAATGCGGTTGATTGCCTATCAGTGTTAATTACAATATGTCTAGACATGTCGAGAGGATTTTTCACTTCCTTTGGAGAGTTAGGGGATTAATAATTGGTAGGTATGAAAACTAAGCAACCAAAAATGGGCAGTTATTAACCTCAGGGAAAACAAAAAGTTACACAAGAAAATGTGATCATAGTACACTACATGGTTCAGCCATGAAGAGTGGATTATATGGCCATAATGTCAAAATTCAGTATTAGTCCAATCAAAAAGATATCAGAGGAGTGCCTGGGTGGCACAGTCGGTGGAGCGTCTGACGTCAACTCAGGTCATGATGTCATGGTTCATGAGTTCAAGCCCCACATCGGGCTCACTGCTGTCAGTGCGGAGTCTGCTTCACGTCCTCCGTCCCCCTCTCTGCCCCGCCCCTGCTCACACTTTCTCTCTCAAAAATTAATAAACAGCTTTTTTAAAAGATATTAGAAAATAAGATAGAATTCTAGTGCAAGCCTGGAAGGAGAGCAAGTATGTCCGTGTTTTGAGGGAGGGGTGGTAGCCCAAATCTCACATTTTGTAGCAGGAAACCAATACATAATACCTAAATCTATCAGAAAAAGGTACATAAGCATAAAATCTTAAAATATGTAGACTAATGTCACTGAACGAGCTAAAAGTGGCTATCTCTAGGAAGCGGGACTCAGAACTGGGGAGGAGTAGAACTTCTAGACTTTTTTAGTCATGTACATATATAACTTTGTCAAAATAAAATACATGTGTAAGTGGGGTGCTGAAATTTGCAAAGACAATTGTAAATTGACTTGTGCTACAGCTCGTAAATTATTCTCTCTTCATGTTTTAATTAATGGAGTTTATCTCTGCAATTATTAGTTTTCCTGCAATTTTTCTTTTTCCTCTTCTTTCCCTCTCCTCCTAGTCGGAACCTAATAATTAAGGCCAATATTGGCAATAATGACAGCTGCTAACCTTCATTATCTTATCAAATCCTTGCAACAGCATGCTCAGATAGGTGCCCACTTCCTGTTCTGTCTTAAAGAGAAGGAACCTGAAGTTCAGGGCGATGCAGCAACTTTGTCCAGGTTGCGTAATAGCAAGTGGCAGATCAGGGTTCTGAATGTAGGCACGGTGACCCCAGGGCCCGTGCACTGATACTCCATGCCATCAGAAGCTTCAGTCCCACTCCAGCGTGCCACTCTAAACCAGCAGCAGCCAGGGGTCCATGGGTGAGAGCTGCCATCTTGGAGACAGCAAGTGCCCTGCCCGTTCTGAACACATGGTTGTTACCTCACCTGCTTGGGGCCCCACTTCACTGCTCCCTAGAACAAGGCCTCTGAGCTGCAATTTCATGGTCCCGTGCTTGTGCCTGGTGTTTGGATGATATGTGTCATCAGCATGATTGTTGACTTCTGTGCAACCCCGTTCCAGCTAGTGGGGACCTCTCCTGCTCTTTTTGGACAACATCTGCTGAGTATAGCCTCTGCCTGCAGCATCTGGCCAAGACTTCCCTCCCCTCCCTCCCAGGGGAGAGTGCACAGCCTAGCTTAGAAAGCCAAGACCATCAGGGACCTGGGAGAGTTACAAAGTATCAGCACATCGACAAGGGCAAAATCCGAGAGGCCTCTACTCAAGACCTTGAGAGATGGTGTGGTAGATGAAAGAAGGCTCGAAAGTCTCTGTGAGTGCCCCCATTGGGAGCGGAATCTAATTCCCACCTCCTGAATGCAGGCTGGCTAAGCCGGGCTGCCACCCAGAATGCCCACAAAATTGTGAGATGTAATAACATGGCGGCTGTTTTAAACCTCTGAAGTTGGGGTCAGGTTGTACACAGCAATGAATAAATGGGACAGTCCACTTAGGGCCAGGAGAAGTGCAAAAAGACTTCATGCGTTGGAGCAAATGGAGACATGGCTTGTGTTGACATTAGGGAGACACGGAATTTGCGTGGGAGGAGACAGAGTAAGTGTTTCTGATCTTGAGAAAGAATGAGGTAAGGGAAAAGAGGCACTGAATTGGGTGAAAATGAACACTAAAGCTAGTGAAGAGGGATGAGGACAGACCGTTGGTGGAGTCTGGAGAGCATGGGAGCCAAGAGAGCATCACTGAATGAGGGATGAAGGGGCCGGAGGCTCAGAGGAAGAGAGCCCCCTGGGAAGGAGAGCAGGGGGGAGGTGGGAGGGGGCACCAGCCCTCACAAGCCCTCATGGGGCTCTGGGCACCCAGCCTGCTGTGCCCCTTTGCCTGAGTCAGCCAGGGAGGAGAGGTGCCACCTCCATTTGCCAAAGAAATCTCCCCAGGGCCGACAGCCACATACAGAGCTCTAGTGTCCTACCAAGGTCTCTGAGGAAGGAAGGAAGGAAGGAAAGAAGGAAGGAAGGAAGAAGGGAAGGAGGGAATGAGGGAGGGAGGGAAGGAAGGAAAGAAGAAGGAGGGAAGGGAGGGAGGAGGGAAGCAAGGAAGGAGGGAAGGAGGGAATGAGGGAGGGAGGGAGGGAAGGAAAGAAGAAAGGAAGGAATGTAGGAGGGAGGGAGGGAGGGAAGGAAGGAAAGAAGGAGGGAAGGAGGGAGGGAGAGAGGGAAGGAAGGAAAGAAGGAAGGAAGGAAGGAAGGAAGCAGGGAAGGAAGGAAGGAAGCAGGGAAGGAGGGAAGGAGGGAGGGAGGGAAGGAAGGAGGCAAGGAAGGAAGGAGGGAAGAAGAGAGGGAAGAAAGGAGGGAAGGAGGGAGGGATGAAAGGAAACAAGGTGGGAAGGAAGGAAAGAAGGCAGGAAGGGAGGGAGGGAGGAAGAGAACAAAGGACAGACAAGCCTCCTGCTTCCAGGAAAACCAAGGCCCAGAGAGAACAAGAAACTGCCCAGGGCCACAGATCTAGTCCAAGGGTGGGGCTGGATGCCTGGGCCCTCGGGTTTCCACAGCTCTTTCCACCAGATTGCACCTCAGAGGAAGCGAGGGGGAGAAAGGGTGAGTTGAGGTGAGGCGGTTCACCTCCCAGCCCAAAGCTGGTTTCCAGAAAGGACCATGGTTATTCACAATTTGGAGAGGGATTTACTGCTCTAGTATGCACATGCGTTCGCACACACAGTACACACGCGCACACATATCAGACTGCAAGGAGCTATGAGTCACACACCACGCTCTGTTCCGGGGTAACACAGGCTCTAAAGAATGGGAGCACCAAGACGTAGGCAGCTGGACTCCAAACACAGCTCTGCGCCCATCCTTCGTAAGCGGTGCTCGTGCCCGGGAGCCCAGGAAGGAAGCAGTGCCTGGAGGGATTCCTGGCAGTGATGCTCCAACCCCGGTGTCCACCCTCGTGCCGGGACCACTTGTGGAGTAAGGCAGTTGCAAATCCCTCCAGGATGGGGTGACGATAAGCCAGGGGCCGCAGAACCCTTCTCCACTCCACGCTGCAGCCACTGGGCCCATGAACCGCAAGCACACGAGTGCTCACACACCAGCCCGTGAGCTTTGTGTCTCTCTGAGGTCTGTGGGGCTTCTCACTCGCCTGCGAACCCTAGTGACTCAGAGCTCTGGGGTTTCCAGATCCCCCTCCCTGAAGCTCAGATGGCATAGCTGAGTAATCAGAGGGGTTTCGAGGGTCAAAGCCACGGGTTTCCGACCCTCGGGCCATTCTGGAGGGCGGTGGAGACCCCTGCCAGAAGGGTCCTCTTTCTTTAGAGCCCCAGGCCTGACCAAGCCACCACTCCCAGCCTGGTCCTCCGAGCAAGCGCCTCAGTCCCACCTCTCGCCCTGCCTGCACCCCACCCCTTCTTGGTCTCCATCTTGGCAAGCTGGTCTGCCCCCACCCGTTAGAATTCTGGGAAAGGCAAAGAGAGGAATGGAACAATGGCCTAAAATTAGAACCCACAACAGAAGCGTGGAACTGAGTCACGCATTGTTCTTTTTCTGCGCTCTGAGTGCTGCTGGTAACCACGGCTTTCTGGCCCCGACAGAGTGCTGACAACAGGATTAGAGCAAGCCAGGCCTTGGGGAAGAGGGGCTGCGGGCGGTGGGGGGGGCCCATGGAGCTGTGGCTACTGGACGCCCGAAGCCGGCTGGAGGACAGAAGGCCAGCGTTGCTCTTGTGTCAGCCCGCACGGACGCAGGACAGGGACGCATAGGCCAGCCCACCTTCCGCCTGCCTGGGCTCGCACCTGTCGGCCTAGCCCCCCTTCAGCACCTCCGTGCAGCGTGTGATGTGGGTGTGCAATTTTACCTGTTCACACAGATTAACGGTCGGCTTGGAGGATGTGTCGGCCGTGACCATGATACCCCAAGAATCGCCGTGCAGCTGGCCTCTCCCTGCTAAAGCCACACATTTGTCACCTTCTCAGAAAAAAAAAAAAAAAAAGATTCATAGGTGTGTCCGCAGTTTTCACTCCCAGGATGAAGGTTGGGTAAAGATCCTCTACCCATCTGGCCGGGGACGTCGTAAGTCTGGGGACCCCCAGCATGGGGCCTTGCCCCAGAAACCTCTCATCCATCTTCTTGCCTCCCTTTAAGTAAGGAAACTGGTGTTCTGAGGTTCCCTCCTGTGTGTGACCCCACACGGTCACTGCCGAAGTGAGTGTGGCCATCTGCAGGCAGGCCCATCCCGTGGCGGGTCAGGCCTCACGTGGAACACGGTTTTCCTAGAGCTCCATTTGCACTGGGCTTTGCGGGAGGGATGAAGACAAGAGAGACAGTAACCCCACCACCTTTCAGTCACCCCCGAAGTCCCACAGGACTCCTCAAAAGTCAGCCAAAGCCAAAGCCACCCCCAGGGCAGCTGGATGAAGAACTAACTCCCCATTGCCAGGGGGTCTGCTGAAGGGGCCTGGGGAGCCAGCAGTCTGCCTTCCTAGCCAGTGTCCCAGGAGAGTCCGACGCCGGGGGTGGGGGGGGTGGGTGGAGAAGACCACACTTGAGAAGTGTGAGCTGAGGCCCGAGTACCCACGGCCCGATTCCAGAGCAGTGAATGCACAGGCCCACTACCCCCTGAGGGTGCTAGGGAAATCCGATGGTCAGAAGAGGATGCCTGCTGAACTTGGAAGGTGGCGGAATGTACGCAAGCCGGAAAGAGAAGTTAAAATTAGAAAGACTGCGAGGAGTCTTGAAGGCCTGCCAAGGAACCTGATCTCCACCTCTTGGTAATGGGGACAGTGTGGAGACAGGCACACAGTCAGAGCTGTTGGGGAGGGGTTTGTCATTGTCAGAGGGTGGAGACGGCCTGGTAGGGAGGCCGGGAGAGGGGACCCTGGCTTTCCCAGGCGATTCTTGGTGCCTAGGCCTTAGTAGCAGCCAATAAATGTTTGTGGGGCCAGTAAATCACTGCTGAGAAGGCTCCTGCAGCCTCCTGACGCGAGGAGGCAGCCAGTGAGGAAGGAAGGGTGGGACGTGGTGTGGTCCAGGCCTCCGAGGTGTGAGGCTGGCCTTGAGGCCTTCCAGTGGGGGGAAGGGCTGGGGGTGGGCCCAGGAGACCCTGTGCTGCCAGCAGGTGGGGGCTGGGGGGTGGGGAGATGGAGCGGAGATCAGACAGGGAGATCAGGATCCCGAGCTGAGGCTGAAGAACATGGTAACATTACTCTTCCACGATGACCTCTGCCCCGAGATGGTGTGGTCAAGCGGGGCTGGAGCGTGGGAACCCTCAGCCTCACTGTTAAGCTGCACACGTGTCCCAGGTCTGGAGGGAACGTGGCTCCTAACCTCAGTTCCCCCAGGGGCACTGGCCACATCGTCTCCCCTTATGGCCGTTGGCGCTGTGAGAGAAGCCACTGGAAGCTGGAAGAATTTCCCACAGCTGGAGAGGCCCCGGCACGTGGCTGGGCTGCGGGAGAGGGAGGTGCAGGCAGCCACCGGCATCCAGGCCTGGAGGGAAGTCAGGTCCGGGGCCTGGGGAGTTTCTGTTTAGATAGAAAATAGTCACAAAACCCAGAGCTCCGGTTCCAGTTCAGACCGGCTCATTGGTTTGTTCTCTTTTTAAGACGCTGTCTTTGTTTATAAAGAGCATTTGTATTTGTTTCCATTTGGGATTCGGCAGATGAGTGTAGTGAATTCCAGGGTCTGCTTCACGGATCAGCTCCCCGAGAACACACGCACATCCCGCCCTCGGATCGCGCTGTCTCCTGTCTGTCTGCTGCCGGCACCCTGGGATGGAGGGTGCCCCGAGCAGGCGGGAGACAGAGGCTGCCCCCGCCAGGAACATCCAGGGATAAAATACCACCGACCATTAAGGAGACTTCAATGCACCGGGTTCACGGATCACCTCATTTAACTACGTACAACAATGTCCTACAGTAGCTCCAATTATTAGCCCCATTTTACCGATGGAAATGGAAGTTCCGAGAGGTTAAAAAAACACACCCATAAGTTGTTCTGCTGGCACACGCAGAGCTAGGATTTGAACTCAGAAACCCAAGCAGTCTGGCTCCAGGGCCTACCTTGGATCATCAGTAGTATTCATTCTGCCCACGGTCCTGCCGCTCACCAGGGATGTGGTCCCAATGGCCGTGTCCCCCCTTGAGAGATGATATGGACTGCGAGGCAGGAGTGTGACCTGTCATGCCCCTCCCAGGAGGCGGCTTACCCCGGCTGCCTGAGGCTCGTGAGGTGCCTGAGGCTAGAGCCGCAAGGGCTCAGGGGAGGCCTCATCTTGCATCCCCCAAGCCAGGCCAGGTGCAGACACATGGGGCTCAGCCGAGACTCAGGCTGTGAAAGCAGAAGGTGGGACGCAGGGCCCCCACAGCCCTGGAAGGACTCCTCACCTGCCTGCTGTCCCCTCTTCACGTGGTCCTCACGTGGTCTCTGCCCTGAGGCTCTGGCAAACCTCCGGGGGGCTCCCCAGCCGCTGTCCCCCAAGCCTACCTAGAGCTTGCCTCTGAAAGGAGGGCATAGTCTTAGGGGAGGAAGCCATCTTCACGTCCAGATATGCACCTGTTCCAGAAATGCCGAGGTCAGAGCAAGGATCAGAAAAGTGATGACGTGTAGCAGCCGGGTCAAGTACCAGGAAGCGAGGCTCCTGGGTTAGCTATAAGCTCCATGGGAACCCCCCAGCTCCCACCTGTCTGGGAGGGCTGCCTGGAGAAAACTGACTTTTGAGTGTCTGCGTATCCCCAGGAGCTGCACTCTCAGAGGCCTCCAGCTCCCAACAGCGCCATGGGCTGGCTGGCTCCCTCAAGCCCCCTCAGTCCACACTGAGGGGGCAGAGAGAAGAGAGAGAGAAGGTGCTTAGCTAGGGAGGAGGTGAGAAGACAGAGTACCCCGAGGAACAGCACCACCTCCAAACCTTCAATTCTGCAGTCCCCTCCCTGACCATGACCTCACTCTCCCCCAGCTCCTTACCCAGAAGCTGACCTTGCCGAATGCAAAGAGAAGCAGAACATAGGGCCACACACACACACACACACGCGCGCGCACGCGTGCACACGCACCCGCACGCACCCGCATCTGCTTCCTGCCTCTCTGGGTGGGCAGCAGCCACAGCCTCCTTCCATCTCACTCCCACAGCTTCATCATGCTCAGGAATTCTTCCTGTACCCCTTCTTCTCCCTCAGCACTCCCAGCCAGCAGGGCACCAAGTGCGCCCCCCATGTGTCTCTAACCCTTCTCCTCTCCCGTTCCAGGGCCAACGCCCCAGCTCATGGCCCGACCCTCTCTTACCTAGACCACAGCAGTAGCTGCCTCCACCAGTCAGGATGCCTCCGGCTGTCAGATACAGGGTGCCCAGCCAGCAGAGGCTTAACCAAGTGAGATGTGGAATATTGGTTCTTTACCTGTGTGTGGACTTGGGCATTCTCTGTGCCAAAGTCACTTTGATTCTCTGTGCATCATACAGATGAGGAAATACCTACATGTATTGCATGTAGAGTAATAACACGTGTGTTAGGGCTTTGATTTCCTTATGAAGTTAATATGAGAAGACTCAATACACGCAAAGTTCTTGGCATAGCTCTCAGTAAATGTTAGCCGCCACTACTCCATGATGGGCAGCCAGGAGACGTGCAAACCCAGTACTAGCTAAGCAGTGATGTTAGGGCTCAGGGTCAGCCTTGCCTCCATTCTTGCGGCTCTTCCCTGAAGTGTAACAGACAACTGCCATGGACCCCAACGACACATTCTACAAGGCAAAGTCTAAAGGCAAATAAGATATTTACCTCAATTTTCTCTTTTTATCAGGAAGGATTATTTTCCTGGAAACCCCTTCCCCAGGGGGATTCTCTTGAGTTCCATTGTCCAATTAAGGTCACATGCCCATATCTAGTTGCAAAGGAGGCTGGGAAAGCAGGTGTCCAATATTTCCAGCCCTTTACCCAGAGGATGGCTTCTGCCAGCAAGAAGGAAGGCTGCCATTCTGGTTACCTGCCCTTAATCTTTTTCCTCTCCAGTCCACTTGCCATCCTGCCTCCAGAGTCATCTATCTAATCTCAGACGTGGTTGTGTTGCCCCTGCTTAAAAAGTTTTATAATTGACCTCAGGATAAAGGCCACAGTCCTTGGTCTGTCTCCCACTGTGTGATCACGGCTTTTCTTCTTGCTTCCAGCCGGTTCAAACTTCTCTCAAACAAAGATGCCCTTCCCACACCTCCCACTCTCCTAAATCTGCCTCACAAAACTAAACTCCTACTCATTCCTCTGGACACAAACTTCTCTGTGAAACTTCTTTGGCCTCCTTGTTCCCTTGTGAGGCCACTTACCTACCATGGTGCCAGACTGGAGGTGCTCTCAATCAGTGTTTGATAAGGGGAGGAAGGAAGGAAGGAAGGGAGGGAAGGAGGGAGGGAGGGTGGGAGGGAGGATTAGGAAGGAAAGAAGGAAGGAAGGAAGAGAGTTAGGGAAGGAATGGAGGGAGGAAAGGAGGAAGGAAGGAAAGAAGGGAAGAAGGGAAAGAGGGAGGGAGAAAGGAAGGATTAGGAAGAAAGGGAGGAAAGAAGGAAAACAGTCAGGGAGGAAGGAAGGGAGGAACAGAGGAAGGGAAGGAGGGAGGGAGTGAGGGAGGAAAGAGGGAAGGAAGGAAGGAAGGAAGGAAGGAAGGAAGGAAGGAAGGAAGTTAGGGAAGGAATGGAGGGAGGAAAGGAAGAAGGAAGGAAGGGAGGAAGGGAAAGAGGGAGGGAGAAAGGATGGATTAGGAAGGAAGGAAGGAAAGAAGGAAGAGAGTTAAGGAGGAAGGGAGGGAAGAAGGAAGGATTAGGAAGGAAAGGAGGAAGGATGGATAGATGGATTAGGAAGGAAGGAAGGATTAGGAGAGAGGGAAGAATTAGGATGACACCCTGGGCACCATTGGCCCCTTAGCTGTCCCATAAGTACCCACTACTAGAGCAGCTCCGTGAAGCCTCCTGGGCCATGCCATTTTGTCCCAGCCCATTGGTGGAGGTTGAACTAGAGGCTATATTCTTATTCTTGTAAGATTCAAACATTTTGGCTTTTTCCCTTTGGGGCAACTTCCTCACCCTGTGGATTATTTTCCTGTGCTCAATGAAACATGCCAAGTATTTTTTAAGAGCAGTAGTGCTGCGGTATGGTTGGAGGGAGCATTTCCCATCTGTCTTTTGAGTGTCATCACACTGGATTTGGCCCATTTCTCCAGCCTGACACTAGGTCTCTTTGACCTTTGACCTTGATACCCATTTTTTTTATCCCTCTCAATCCTGGTCACACCCTCGTGTGATAAGCCTGTCATCTATGTCTTCATCTCCTTAGCTACTAAATCATTAAACAGGCTGAGACATTCTGTTGAAACCTCCCTCCATCTGACCTCAATTTTTCCTAAATCAGCACCCTTTGGGTGTGGCCTTTCACCCCTGGAGAGGCTGAGTAGGAACAAAGCCTGGCTCAAGGTAACGTTGGGAGATGTGGAAGTGAGAAAAACCTGCCTCGGCCAAGCCTGGGGTGGGGGTGGGGGGATGGGGGAGGGGGAACCAGACTGATCCCCAGAAGACTCAACATGGCTGCAGAGTTGTGTCTCTCCATCTCTGGAGCCAGGCATCCCACCTGCCCCTTCCTCTGCCTTTGTTTCTCCTTTTCACTGCCTAACTTTTATAAGTTACCTCACTTTTGAAATTCCCAATAGAGAAGATCTGATGGGACCAGCTCATCACTATCCAATATGCAACACCCTTGTGGGCAAAATCTTACCACCAGGGTAGTTCATGGGCAGCTCATCTCCCCTGCATCCAGCCAATAGATGGCCTCTATGGACGCAAGTACTGATTCCTGGGCCAGCCCTTTGTGGCCAGAGAGGAGCTGGGTCCCAGACCATAATGCCCAGCATTCACTTGCAAGGAACTGCCCAAGGCTGCTTTCCTCAGAAGAGGGGACGGGGATGGCAGGCACCTAGAGTTCCACAGACTAGCCCTCTGGCCCCAACCTGTGACAACAGGGGCTAGAGGCTTATAGGCTATGGGAGGTCTGGGATCTGGAACTAGAGATGACTCTGGGGCAGCCATTTGCTAGGGAGAAACCGGTGGTCATCAGAGGCAGGAAGTACAGTTGGGCCAGTAAAGAGGGCAAGACAGGCGGCAGAGACTGCCCAGGCAGGCCAGCCTTGGAGAGGCCCCGGGGAGCGGCCAAAGAGGACTAAGCCACAGATGTCTGTGACAATCCTGGCAGGCCAGACTGCACAGCATGGGGCTCACTGGGAAAAGGGATACAGCTTACTGGTAAAGACAAGACACAGGCCCAACACTTGGATGGAATGGAGTTCCTGAAAGGGCTCAGAGACAAGAGGGACCTTAGGTTAGACTGGGTTCAAGGCAAGCCCTAATCTCTAGATCTGGGGCTTTAGGTAAGCCAAAAAAGGAGAGATAACCGTGCTGCCTTATCCAATTACAAACCAACCAGACTCCTTACATTTTCCAAAACCCTGGTTGGGATTGACTCCTGAATCATCCTTCCAGGTAGCTAGACATCCACCTGGTCTCAATTGTAAGCAGTGGAAAGAAACAGGGTCAGAGAAGGGCCAGGTCATCCCAGCCCCCAGGTCTCCACCTGGCACCACCGGGGTGACTTGAAAGACTTTGAGTGCAATGGACACATCCCCTCCCACACCTCCTACTTCACAAACCATCAAAAATGAACATGAGGGAATCTCACAAGTCTTCCCAGGAGTGACCACTCTTCTTTCTACAGATTTGCAAACTGCGTTTTTACCCATCCAATCAAGAAGCCTCCTTGGGCATGATACCTTCTGCCATAATCCATCTTCTCTCCAGTTTTGAAGTCCAGAGTGACATTTGCCCCAGTTTCCTGATCCTCTCCCAGCTTCCATGATGACCCGGCATTGTGCAATGCACAGTTGTCTCCAGGCCTGCCGTTCACGACGGCAACTTCCCAACAGGATATCAGCACATCATTGATTACCCTGGGGCAGTTGTTGGGTATTGTCTGAGTAACCGAGTTCAAAAGGGCAATGGTGGAATTGAACATCTGCACTGGTTCTGGATCATTCACCCGAGGGAAGGGAAGATTCGGCCCAAGAACAGCAGGAGGAGGCCTGCTTGCACTGTTAGCACAGCAGCCAATTTCTCACTCATTTTGTAAGATCAAGTCCAAACTCCTCAGCCTCATATGAGGAAACGACTCTACTATAGGCCAAGAATTCTTAATGTATTGCCACTGCACATTTTGAAACATGAATATGAAACAGTTAGTGATAAGATTCCCAAAAATGATCTCACGTGAAGGGTGAGAGGGAGGCCCAGGGCTTGGAGATGACTGGCTTCAGCTGGAAGGACTTGCTCATCTTTTGGCCTTAGGCACCTCTTCCTCCAAATGTGCGGGAAATTAGAAGGGTCCCAGGGCTTGAAGAGGGGGCTCCACGGTCCCGGGAGGACTGTGAACTTGGAGCAGAGCATCTCATTCTCTCCTGGACCCTCCTCTTCTCCCCGGTGCTCTTTCCCTTGGCATGAAAGTTCTGACCATCTTAATAAACACAATAAAATAATTTCACCAACAGAGAAATAGTGAAATACATTTTAAAATAATTTAATATATACTAAATTTATGTGCATTTAATACATCTATAAATTATAGGGCGCCTGGGTGGCTCGGTTGGTTAAGCGTCCTACTTCCACTCAGGTCATGATCTCACGGTTGGTGGGTTCAAGCCCCGAGTCGGGCTCTGTACTGACAGCCTGGAGCATGGAGCCTGCGTCGGATTCTGTGTCTCCCTCTCTCTCTGCCCCTCCCCCACTCACGCTCTCTTTCTCTCTCAAAAATAAATAAACATTAAAAAAAATTTAAAATAGGGGCGCCTGGGTGGCGCAGTCGGTTAAGCGTCCGACTTCAGCCAGGTCACGATCTCGCGGTCCGTGAGTTCGAGCCCCGCGTCGGGCTCTGGGCTGATGGCTCAGAGCCTGGAGCCTGTTTCCCATTCTGTGTCTCCCTCTCTCTGGCCCTCCCCCGTTCATGCTCTGTCTCTCTCTCTGTCCCAAAAATAAATAAACGTTGAAAAAAAAAATTTAAAAAAAAATTTAAAATACATTTATAAACTATATTTAACATAAAACATCATCAATTTGTCCTGCTGTCAAAATTAAGGCTTAAGTTTTAAGTAACATGTACTGCTTCTACATAAAAAATGCCAGATTACTATACAAAAGCTAAAAACATTGGTTTAAAAGCACTGAATTTTTTCGTGTAACTTTCTTCTTTTTTTTTTTTAAGTTTATTTATTTTGAGAGAGACAAGGTAAGAGCAGGGAAGGGGCAGAGAGAGAGAGAGAGAGAGAGAGAGAGAATCCCAAACAGACTCCAGGCCCAGCTCAGAGCCCAACGTGGGGATCGATGTCACGTCTGAGCCAAAATCAAGAGTCGGACGCTCAACCAACTGAGCCACCCAGGCACCCCAAAAGCACTAAGTTTTTACAAGTCTCCATTAACACTCACTTTCTTTTCCCTCAGGGGAAAAGACACACATTCCCTGTGTTAATGTAACCATCTAACTCCTGATTAATTGGTTTTAAAATGTAATAGAAGTAGCTTTCAAATATGCCTGAATCCTGTCTGTCCAATTTTCCCTCCAGCCTGCCACCGTCTTGTTTTGCTCCCTTCCCTTCCGAACTTCTCCCCAGAGGGTCTGGACTGGCTTCTTCCCTCTCCCCATCTCCCACTGTGTCCCTGTGCTTGGCAATCTGACCTCTGGGACGTCAGTGCAAGAAGTGTTCCCCAAGGTCGCCATGACCTCCCAGTACTGAATTCAATAGCTGCTTCCCTCCCCTCCCCCGCCCCGTCGTCTTATTCAGTTTCTTCATACTATCCCATATACAGAAAGCCCTACTTCCCCTGAGTTGCTGTCTCTTGGATTCTCCTCTTGGCCACTGCCCACCCCTCTGCCGCCACACCCAGATGTCCCCAGATGTTGGCATTCTTCAACTTTCTTTTCCCTTTCCATGTAGACCTTTCACTGATTCAATTCCATTAATCAGATGATGACCCTCCTAAGGTTCAGATTGAAACCCCACCTTATTGTTTCCTCTCCAAGCCACTGCCCCAGCACCCCCTCCCTTTGAGATTCATCTCTTTGGGTGGTTCCACCAATCAACAGTTAGGGTTAGAAATGTGGGAAGTATTCGCACTCCTTCCTTTCCTTTACCTTCCTCATTCAACCCATCTCTGAATCATCTGAGTGCCTCCTCCTTAGGAGCTCTCTAACCCACGCCCTCTTCTCCACTCCCTTCTTAGTCCTCACCCAGGGCCCCATTGTAGTCTCCTACCTCGTCTTCCTACTGGCCGTCCCACCGCTGCCTCCCCCCCACCCCGTCCCCAGCCCCGCTCCAACCCATCCTCCACACAGGAGTGATTTTTATGAAATGCAAACCTGATGATATCAGTCCCCTGCTGGATCAAAGGATCCATATCACCTTTGGGAGCAGATAGCCATCCCTGGCCCAGCCTGCAGCCCTCATGTTTTGATGATAGCTGCCCCCCTCTCCAGCTCCTGCCCAGCCTGGTCCATCCTCCCCAACTCAGGCAGGTAATGATACCCAAGCCTCCAGGTCTTATTCCAAAATCCTACAACTGTGTACCCTGGGCTGGCCAAAGCCTCACTGACCTCTAGGAACAAAGGAGAGAGCCCTCTTGATAATACCCCTGACTTCTGTGGTCCGTGTCATACAAGATTTTGGCATCTTACATCTCCACTGCAAGAACTTCTGGTAGTCCCCAGGAGTGTCTCACCTATGCTCACACACAAGTCCAGTTGCCACCTAGTGGTCTGCTGGGCACTTGTGGAGAGGATCATGTTGCCTTCTTAGCATCCACTTCACCCTTCCTGCATGTGTACTAGTCAAACAGTTTGAATTGTCCCGACTCATCTCAATTGTAAGGGGGGGCTCCTGATTGGTTCAAGCCAGGGTTTCTCAGCCTCAGCACTATGGGCTTTTGGGGCTGGATAATTCTTTGTTGGGAGTAGGGAATGGGGCTGTTCTGTGTACTGTGGAATATTTAGCAGCATCTCTAGCCTTTATTCACTACGTGCCTGTCACACACACTCACCTACCGTGATAAAATGTCTTCAGGCATTGCCAGACATCCCCCGTGAGGCAAAACTGTCCCCGGTTGAGAACGGCTGGTCTAAGCGAATTACATAATGTCATTCCCTTCCACAGTTACGGGTTTGGATATATGACCCAAACTGGCCCAATTAGAATGAAGTTGAGGAACTGTGTTCTGTGCTCAGTGCTTTTGTTTGCTCACCTGCTTGATGTAGTTTAGGATTGGAGGCAGCCATCTTACAAACCCGAAGGGAGCCAGCTGTAGGATGAAGCTAATCTCATGGAAATAAAAAAGAGATGAAGAGAAATCAAGTCCTGAGTGACATCCTTGGGCCCCTAGATTAAGCTACCTGAAGCTCACTGCATTGCTAGATATTTCGTAATTCCATACTTGCAACTGAAACCATCATTGCTACATTGCTTGCTCAGGCCAGATCCACGGTCTAACACAAGGCTCTGCACAACCACTTGCCATTTCCCACTGGGCTCTGATCTCACCCTGAGCGTGGCTCCTGTATGCAGTACTCCCAGTGGGCACTGAACCCCCAAGATGCAAAGCCATCAGCAAGTCCAGAGCAGACAGAGATAGAATCTCTCTCTCCCCTTTGTGTTACGTTCTGGGAGAGGATCTCAAAGCTCATTGCTCTATCCACAAAATTGCTCAGTTTTAATAAAATAGATATTTTGCTTTTATTTGTATTGCAGCTCTCTCCCAAGGACAAGAGATGAGTTCATGGGACATGGCCAAGGGCATATTTAAGTAATAGATAACACCCTATATTAGACTCCCTTAGGCTCTCCAAGGCCAACCAGAAGCTTTCTAATCTTAGAGCACATTCCTTCCCAGAAGGTCTCTGAGTCTCTCACTGAAATACACTTTGGTTTATTAGGCCAATATTGGTATATCAATTAGCTTGTGCTAGTTTAGGCTGCAGGACTATGCAAATCTCAGTGGCTTGCAACAACAAGAATTTTCATATTTTCAATATTATATCTGTAAAATAAACATGATGGTTCCATATGTAAATTTATTCAAGATTCATAACCCACCCTTTAATATGATGGTTTCTCCATTCCACAGTTCTTTATTTAGATTCATCTCTTGATCAATTGGATTCCATGACTGGATAGTTTCTCAAGAAACACTTAGGGGTGTCAAGTCTTGGCATATTTTTATCTTTGGGAATGACTATTGCCTTTAGACTTGAGTGACACTTTGCCTGAGTGAGAGCTTGCTATGTTCCATGTCTCTCAGAACTCGGTAGACAATACTCCACTAACTTTGGCTACTGAATATTACTAGGGATGAGCCTCAGGCCAGTTGATACTGTTTTGTCCCTTGTGAGTGATGCTTTTTCTGCATGGATGCCCATATGATTCTTTCTTTAGCTTTCATAATTACTTGACTGGGATGTGTTCTTTCCAGAACATAATGTGTCCTTTGGAACTTCACATTCAGGTCTCCCTTTATTGGGCAGTTTTCTTTTCTTTTTTATTTTTTTTTCTACTCCATCTATTTGGTCTCCTTCTATTGAAACAACAATTACATAGATGCTGGAGTGCTTTAATCTGTCTTGAACACCACCTATTTTTTCTATCTGCTCTCCAATACATTTTATAAGATTTTTCTCATACTTATCTATTACGCATCTTACTGTGCTTAAAAAAACCTGCTCTATTTTTCTGATTACCAATAAGGTTTCTGTCTTCCCAACACATGTATGATTACCCTATATTTCTATTTTTTTATCTTTATCAGTTCACTTTTTATCTCTCTACATTGTCTTAATGTTTCTTCTTCAACCTTTTCTCCCTCCTCTGAGCTCTTCCATTGTCCCTTGGAGAGTTCATATTCTCATTAATCTCTTTGTGATCATGGACAGAGTATTTTTCCAAAATGTTCCTCTGTTTCCTGAAGTAATTGCTTTTCTGGTATGAGTTCTTCATCAGCTCCTTAGTTGTTCTATTTCTTTTCTCCTTTCTCTATTGTAACAGGGTTCTTAATGATTCCTTTCTGTTTATTACTCATCTTTGGGGAAAGTTTTACGCCAGCCAGCATTTTTCTTGAGAATTGTGTTGTGAAGATATGGAAGAGTGCTCCAGGACAGCTGACGGCTAGAATTTAGGCATGACTCTAAGACCACATCCTCACCAAAAGCACCATATTCTCTGTCTAGGGTCACAATATCCCTATTTCCCGTGACCCTGTTTCCTCATCCCACTTTAAGATGCGCAAGAAATATTCTGGCGGTTCGCTCTTCCTTGAATGTCCTTCCTACTGTTTTTCCATTTTCTAGAAATAATTTTCAAAATGAATTGTACTTAAGTAACATGTTCTCAGTGTAGAAAATTCAAAAATTCATACAGGACAAAAAGAAAAAAAAAATCACCCATGATCTCACTATCCAGAATTTAATACACAAACCAGGGGTTTACAAGGCTCCATTTCAGATAGTCCTCCTCAAAAACAATTCTTATTGTGTTAGTCTTTGCCAGTCTGATAAGTGAACCTTATCTTTTTCTATTTGGGATTTATTTGATTGGTATTAAAGTTTTCATATGTGTATCAGTCATTGTATTGCTACTTTGTGAATCTTTATCTTCTTGTCTTTCTCTGATTTTCTCTTAAAATGTCCATGTTTTTCTTAGTAATCTTTGCAGGCTCTTTGTATTGTAAGGATTTTGTTATATGTGATACAAATATTTACCTAGTGTATCGTTTGCTTTATAATTATGTGAGTACCAGACACGTTGTGAGATACAAAAGAATCATCAGTGAACAAAATAAGATTTAAAAACCATGCCCTCGGTGGCTCAGTCAGTTAAGCGTCCAACTTTTTATTTTGGCTCAAGTTATGATCTCATGGTTCGTGAGATGGAGTCTCACATCGGGTTCTACGTTGATAGTACAGAACCTGTTTGGGATTCTCTCTCTCCCTCTCTCTCTGCCCCTCCCCTGCTTGCTTGCCCTTGCTCTCTCTCATCTTCTCTCTCAAAATAAATAAATAAGCATTAAAAAAAAAACACATGCCCTCATGGAGCTTATACTCCTAAGCAGGAGTCCATGAGCTTTTCCTATAAAAGGACTGGATACTAAATACTTTCCACCACAGACCAATTCAATGTAGATACTTATGTAAAAGAGACAAAACTTGTTCCTCTCCACCCTACTCCGGTTTCTGAGCACTGAGCACAATTTGTGCTGGTGGTTGTCCACTGTAGACATTCTTGGGAACAGGAGCAATCATCCCCAGGAAGGGGGGGGTGGCAGGCAGGAGGGGGAGCAGTGGCAATGGTCAGCTTCACTCTCTGCCCCAGTGACAGCCACACCTGATGAAAACTGACTTTGCTCTTCTAGGACATCCTGGCCATCTAGGCTAGAGCAGCTGGTTAGTGGGGTGGCCACCGGCCTAGTCACTGTCTCCCAGATGGAGATTCCACCGCTGGGTGCTGAGCAGTTGCCAAAAGCATGTAGGTGACAGCCAGTGGGTCCTGGGAGGCTGGGAGATGGGACAGAGGAAACAGACACTGAGAGCTGAGGAGAAAACAGAGGTGCAGGAGGGTGTTCCAGCCAGACCTCTATAGTTTATTGCACTAACTAGTACACACACAGGCTGTGGGCTGGATTTGACCCATGTGCTGCAGTTCGCCTACCCCTGCTCTAGAAGAGTAACACATACAATACATACATACATGCATGCATGCATACATACATACATATATAAAATGTCAGATTATTGAGGTGCTACAGGAAAAAAATATATATATATAAAACAAGAAACAGAGACAAAAATGCTGGTAGCTAGATAAGAATTGTAACTCTAAACAAGAAAAACCTCACTGAGAAAGGGCCATCGTAGCAAGACTTGAAGGAAGTGAGGGAGCCAAGCCATTCAGATGTCTTAGGAAAGAGATTCTGGTCAGGAGGAAGCAGCATGTGCAAAGGCCCTGAGGCAAAAGCATGCCTGATGTGTTCGAGAATAGCGAAAAGGCCAGCTCACTTGGAATGGAGTAAACAAGGAAGGAAGGAGAAGATTGTAGATGAGGACAGAGAGGTAATGGGGCGGATCATGTAGGGCAGGAGTTCTCCACTCTGTCCATGACTTAGGACCCCCGGGAGCCTTCCTCCACTCCCAGAGATTGCCATTTAATTGGCCCAGTTCCAGGCATCTCTACTTCTTTTAAATTTCCAGATGATTCTAATGTGAAGCCAGAGTGAAGAACCAATGATGTTAAGCTATGGAAGCTGTTATAAGGACATGGGCTTCTTTTCCAAGATATATGAAAGAATGGGATGGGGTAGGGGTGATCCTAATGGAGAAATGGTGTGCTCCGACTAAGCTGTGGAGGGAGAGAGACGTTTGGGATTCATAGTGGGTATCTAAGTGAAGATGTTGAACGGGCAGTTGAGCACACTAGTCTGGGATCCAGAAGAGAAGTTCAGGCTGGGTACGTAATTTTGCTAATCATCAGAACACAGATGGTCCTTAACGCCATAATAGTGAATGAGATAACAAAGAAAAGGACTGTGGATAGAGAGAAGAAATCCAAGGAATGAGCCTTGAGACCTCTCAACATTTTACTTATGATGATTTCCTAGAGAAGGTCCTAAATTTGTATACAGTTAAAATCTATGGGGTTTGTCTTTGATGTTATATTTAAAAGTTCTTTCTCACCCAAAGATTATATAGCTATTCATCTATGGTTCTTTCATGATTTAATTTTTTTATATTTAATTATGCCCAAATCTTTCTTCCTCCACATCTCCCAATGAAAGAAACCAGAATTCCTTAGAGAAATGGCTGATTCCAAGTCTGCAACAGAGAAAGTACAAAATGATCCTGGGACATCTTATTGTGCCAGAAAGCAAAGAAGTACTCAAAAACTGATAGGAACAGGTCAAAGGGCACAGGACCCACTGGCCAAATGGGAACAATCTGAGCATCAAAATGAATAATGACAGTAATGGATGATGGCCCAGTGAGTAACATAAAATCCATGAGTCCACACTGACAGGAAAGAAGGAGAAAGAGGGAAGAAGGCAGAGAGAAGAGGGGAGGGAGGAAGAGAGGGAGAGAAAGCTCTTGCCAGATAATAAACACAGAAAGAATGGTAGAGTTAGAAAATTACCATCTTGCAGCAACCCTAGTAATAATTAATTTAGGTAAAAATAAGTGACAGATATTTACACAGCCTTGAAGTATCCAACCCCCTGCAAATTTTGTATTAATCATACACACACACAGAGTAACTTCACAGTGGAGAAATCTGTTAAACACTACTTAACCAAGTGGTGGCTCAAAGTTGACATCATCCAAGATGGAAAAAACCTACACCCTGTACCTCCCAAAGTGATGCACTGAGGACACAACGTGTCCTACAAAATGCGTAACCTGATTCTAATTATGAAGTACCAGATATACACAAATGCAGGGAGAGTCTTCGAAACTACTGGCCTGTATATTTAAAAAAATACCAGTAACATGAAAAACAAAGGGACACTAAGGGATTATGCCAGATTAAAGGGAACTAAAGTCATAACAATTAAATGCGGTGAATGAACCTACATTGAATCCTAGATGGATTGAATCCAAGGGGAATGCCTATAAAGGTTATTTAGTGAGAAACCTGGCAAAATTTGAAGAGGGGCTAAGCATTAGATTAAGAGTATTATATCAACGTTAAATATTTTAATTGGAACGTTGTATTGTGATTACAGAAGAGAATGGCCTTGTTCTTTAGAGAATCTCACTGAAGTATTTAAGGATAAAAGGGTACATGTTGCTTGAAACTCACTCTCGATTGTTACAGGAGAAACAAAACAAAACAAAACTATAGTTTCTACAGTTAGGAAAGCAGAAAAAGCCAGGTTTGAATGCATATACAATAGACAGGTAGGTAGATAGATAGATAGACAGATAATACACACATATCTATAATAAGCCATTGTACAATGTTAGTTGTTGGTGAATCATTACAAGGGATATGATGAAATTTATTGTATTATTCATACAACTTTTCTGAAAATTTGAAATCTTTTCATAACAAAAAGTCAAAAATAAAAATATGTATGTAATTAGAAACTGAGATTTGCTTTTCTGTGCATTTTGAGGAAGGAATCTAACTTAGCCATTACGTATTGACTGCTCTATGAAATACCTCCATAATCAAGAATAAATTCCCACATACACTTGGATCCCTTCCTGCCTTCCTAGTCTGTCTTGTGAATCCATCTGTTTTTATGTACCAGTGAATCTGTTTTAATTGTTGGAGTCTTTAATTATGTTTAATATCTAGTAGGGCAAGTTCATCCACCTGCTTTTCTTCATAATTTTCCTTTACACACTTCTAGTCTTCCAGAGAAATTTGCAATAATTTTGTCAAGGTTTCCTAAAGAAAACAAATCTCATTGAAATTTTGATTGGAATTTGTTCATGTATGGATTATTTGGAACAACCGAAAACTTGTATTTTGATTCTTCTTAGAAGAGTGTTTATCTCTCCTTTTGTTTGTCCCATCTTGATTTCCTCTGTAAAGACTTTAGGTTTTCTTTTTTCTTTTTTCTTTTTTTTTTTAAGACTTGAGGTTTTCTTTTTTTTTTTTTTTATTTAAAAAAAATTTTTTTAACGTTTATTTATTTTTGAGACAGAGAGAGACACAGCATGAACGGGGGAGGGATAGAGAGAGAGGGAGACACAGAGTCGGAAGCAAGCTCCAGGCTCTGAGCCATCAGCCCAGAGCCCGACGCGGGGCTCGAACTCACGGACCGCAAGATCGTGACCTGAGCCAAAGTCGGACGCTTAACCGACTGAGCCACCCAGGCGCCCCAAGACTTTAGGTTTTCTATACGTAAACCTTTCCCATTTCTTGTTAAGTTAATTCCCATGAATTTTGTTGCTGTTGTGAATGTAATATAGTTCCATGATGTGTTCTAATGACCTGCTCATTATTGTAGGAAAGGTATCGGTTTTTATATCTATATCTCTATAGTTTGTGACTGCTACCCTACTAAACTCATTTGTTAGCTCCATGACTTTTTCAACTGATTTTTTGCCATATTCAAATTACAAAAACAAAAAACAAAAAACAAAAACAGCAAAAAAAACCCAAACCATATCCCCTGAAAACGATGATGATAATATTTGCTCCTTGGGAATATTTATGACCCTTATTTTATCTTTTTGTTTAATTTCATTGCTAAGAACTTCTGGAATGTTGTAAGTAATAGTGGATAGAGGCATCCTTATCTTGTTCCTGAACTTAATTGGGATGTCACTAATGTTTTCACAGTTAATTATGATGTTGTTTTGGTTTGAGAGAGATAACCTTTGTAATATTAAAGGAGTGTTCTTCAATTCTTGCTTTATTTACAAAAACATCACCTGCAATGAATGCTAATATCTTGGAATTTTTCTAAAATTCTCACCTATTGAGTTTTGGCAATGTGCCAAGCTCTGTACCAAGAGTTCTGTATGTCCACACATGACCTTGACTTGAGACATTATTTTCCCAATGTGGAGGTAGAGAAAATGCCTAAAAGTCCAGAGTAAAGATGTGAAAAGGGTAGGATTTGTACTCGGGCTTTCTGCCTTCCAAACCTAAGCTCTTAAAACGGTGATAATGCGGTTTTTCACCTTGATCTATTAATGTCATTAATCGCACTAAACGATTTCCTGATATTGAAAAACATTTGCATTGCTGGCATCAGCCCTGCTTATGTATCGCCTATTGTTATTTCACACATATGGCTGCATTCAATTTTCTAATATTTTGTGTAAGTATTGGTGAATTGGGTTTCAGTTCCTCTTCTGCATGGCTGTCTCATCGGCTTCCGTGTCATTGGGGCAGCACTGGCTCAGTACAATGACTTGGGAAGCAGCCCATCTATCTCCGTGCACTGACCCTATTTACACAGCACAGAGATGATTCGTTCCCTGAAGGCCTGGAAGAATTTGCCTCTGAAATGGTCTAGGCTTAATACTTTTTTCGACAGTTTTTTTTTCAGTTTCATCTGGGATTATTAATCGAATTCAGGTTTTCTACTGCTTCTTGAGTCAAATTTGGTAGTGTGTATTTTCCCAGAAACTATCCGCTTCATTGAGATATTCAAGTTTCTTAGCATAAAGTTATAAAGCCTATTTCTTTATATTTTTTGTTAACTCCCTATCATTTCTCATTTCTGTACCCTCATATTTCCTTTTTTTTTTTTTTTTTTTTGATTAAGCTTGCCAATGGTTTCTTGAAGTCATTGGTCTGTTTAAAGAGCCAGACTCTGGCTGTATTTATCAATTTACATTTCCTATTTTCTAATCCATTAATTTCTGGGGTTTTTCATTATTAGCTTCTCCTTGTTTCCTTGGGTTATGTTGGTGGTGATGATGGCGGTTTGTTTCTGGCATCTGAAAATAAATGCCTGGCTCATTTATTTTTCTGTGTTGTTATCATTAGCATTCTGTTCCATGCAGCCTGTTATTGAAGTTTGCACTCCTTCTCAGACCCAAGAATGACTTCGAAAAGTGATTTTTAATTTCCCCAGTGGCTCCGTGTTGTTATTCTTTGCTTATCCTTTGGTTTTTAATTTCTAGTTTTCTTGAATTCTGGTCAGAGAATGTGACCTGTACAGTTTGTACATTTAGAGGCTATTGATAATGTCTTTGTGACCTGGCATAAGAATAATTTTTAAAACGATTCTCAGCAGTGATTGAAACGCATTTCTATCCTCTCTAGAATTCTCTGAGGTGACCCTTGCAAGCTGGAAAGATGGAAGGCAGCCTGACTTTAAACCGTCCCCATGGCCGGTCAAATCCAGCTTTCTCAACACCAGAGGCAGGAAAAGAGACTGAGGTTGGGGCCCACAGATGGCAAAGGCAGAGAAGGGAGTGGAAAGACCACCCCACCCCATCCTCCTGTCCATCCTGAGGCAGGACCCGAGGGTGGCATGGAAGTTCTCCCTTGGGACACCTGTGGCAGGCAGTGGAAGGGGGCACGGGGACCCCTCAGGAGCGTTGTTTCCCTGCTTATTAAACAGGAAAAGGCAAAGGGGCCAAGTAGCACCTCACGGTGGCATCTGAACCAGCCAGAACTGCTGTTCTGCTCTTCACTGGCCCTCCTCTCCCAGGTGTGGCATTAGAGCTGGGAGAGGAGGGGGGAGTCATTCGGTCCTGACACAAACTCAGAGAGAAGAAAACCTAGTTATTGTTGGCTCCGTTTGCTTTGAAAAAGACAAAGTGCAGGAACACAGTTCCAGAAATCAAAGCGTGCGCGTGTGTGGCCAGTATGGAGGAACTCTCTCATCAGTCTCAGAGCCGCACATCCCAGCCTGTTCCAAACTGTGGCCCACGCACCCCCAGTCGTCCCCTCATCCACGCCTTTCTGGGGCCAGCCACTTGCCCTTTCCCAGCACTCCAAGTCCCCTCCCCACCTCTCTCTCTTTCTGTCCCTCCTCCACGGCCCCTCCTCTGTCTTCTCCAGGACTAGGTTACACAGAAAGGTCTAGTCCCTTTGGTGAAGGTCCCTTTCCAGACTGAGCTCTGGGCCTTCCTTCTGCAGCCGCATGCTGGCGCGGGCTCACAGGATGGCCTCAGAGGCTCTTTACCTCTGTCTCCCTTGTTGTCCCTTCAGACTTTGTTCAGCGAGAGACATTATTCAGTCCCCAACCCTTAGGCTGAAAATTGGAACAGTGTTTTTTCTCTCTCTCATTTTCAGATCATGATCTCACAGTTCATGGGATCGAGCCCTGAGTCAGGCTCCTTGCTGACAGCACAGAACTTGCTTGGGATTCTCTCTCTCTTTCTCTCTCTCTGCCCCTCCCATGCGCGCGCTCTCTCTCTCTCTCAAAGTAAATAAACTTAAAAAAAAAGAAAGAGGGGCGCCTGGGTGGCTCAGTCGGTTAAGCGTCCGACTTCAGCTCAGGTCACGATCTCACGGTCCGTGAGTTCGAGCCCCACGTCGGGCTCTGGGCTGACGGCTCGGAGCCTGGAGCCTGTTTCAGATTCTGTGTCTCCCTCTCTCTCTGCCCCTCCCCCATTCATGCTCTGTCTCTGTCTCAAAAATAAATAAACGTTAAAAAAAATGGTATAAAAAAAAGAAAGAAAGAAAGCGTTCAAGCCTGTGTGGTAATAAAATCCTCAAACCTGATTTTGATTTTCTCTCCTACCTCGGCATGGGCAGCCACCTACCCTGAGGAGGGGGGGTCCATAGGGAGGAGTAGGTGGGGGGCACCCGGCATGAGTCTTTTTCTGTCATTGCCTGGCACTTCTCTACCTCCACCAGTCAATAGCTGTGGCATCTGCCCCTCCAGGGAGAGAGAAAAGAAGTAAGTACAAGGTGGGTTCTCAGCTGACAGGTACTGCGGTAAGATGGCTTTATGCTCCGTGATTTAAAGATGACTGTCTTAGGGTGCATTTTCATGGAACCGTCAGAGGCCACACAGGGAACATGTGGCTGTCCTTGCTGTAAATGGAGTGACGCATTTTCTGCCATGGCCCCTTCCCAATTTCCCGGTCTCTGGCAGGATCCTCTTGAGAAAAAAAAAAAAAAAAAAAAAAAAAAAAAAAAAAAAAAAAAAATTGACAGACCTGGGTATCTGGGTTTTATTTTATTTTTTTTTATATTAAATATAATTTATTGTCAAATTGGTTTCCATACAACACCAGTGCTCATCCCAATAGGTTGAGCAAAATTTTTTCACAGCTCTGGGCCAGTTGATGGATTCTCATTCTCTGGCCGATGAGAAATAGGTGCCCCCAGGCCAGGCCTTTTTGGTAGAAAAAAGCAACCAGTCTCCCTCTGCCCTGCTACCTCCCCTGGCAACCACAGCCTTTTCTCAGGCAGGCATCGGACCCTGGTCCACCGCATCCCTCAGTGCGGGCCACGCAGACCAAGCTTGCTCAGGGGCCTGCTCAGTGGCCATGAGGTAGGGGGAGACCAAAGCTCACGCATACATTCTCCAAAGGGACCCTCCCTCTCAAGTCCTCTCTACGCCCACAGCCTGGCCCTCTCACAGTGGTTTATGCCCTTGATCTGGATAAAGGGCCCAAGAGTCACAGAACCAGTTTACTAAGCCTTTTGCGACTTCCACACATGGCCTCAAACAGTGGTTCACAACCTGGGCGCACACTGAAGTCACTTGAGGTGTTTTAAAAGGGTAATAACTGGGCCCCAGTCCCCAGGTTCTCATTTATTGGCCTGGGGTGTGGCATGGGCATTGGGATTTTTAAACATTTCCGAGATGATTCCAGTGAGCAACCAACGCTGAGAACCCATGTCTTAGCCCAGGACTTCTCAAACTTAAATGTGATTATGAACTGTCTGTGGTATCATAAGGCTGCATTTTCCCACTCACCAGGCCTGGCACGGGGTCAAGAGTCTATATTTCTCTCTCTCTCTCTCTGTCTTTTTTTTTTTTTTTTAACGTTTATTTATTTTGAGAGAGAAAGAGAGAGTGCAGGAAGGGGCAGAAAGAGAGAGGGAGAGAGAGAATCTCAAGCAGGCTCTGTGCTGACGTGAGGGCTTTATCTCTCCAGCTGCGAGATCATGACCTGAGCCGAAATCAAGAGTTGGATGCTTAACCGACTGAGCCGCCCAGGCGCCCTGAGAGTCCACATTTCTAACAAACTCATAAGTAATGTCGATGCATCTGAACCAAGGACCATTTTGAGCGTCAAAGAGCTAGAACATCTACGTGACTTGGTGAAACTCTGCTTTTTGGGTTTTTTTAGCAGACATTATTTTGCAGAGAATTTGGGGTTCACCGTAAAGTTGAGCGGAAGGTACAAAGACTCCTCCTCTGTCCCCTGCCCCCACACATGCACAGCCTCCCCCGTTATCAGTGTTCCCCACCATCTGTTCAAGTTTACCTTAGGGTTCCCTCTGGGTGGTGTTTGCTCTACGGGCACTGACAAACATATAACCACACGTACCCACTGCTACACAAGCCCACAGAGTAACTTCACAGCTCTGTCACTCCTCTATGCTCCACCGACCCCTCCCTCCCTACCCGAGGGTCACCTCACAACCACTGAAAACTGACTTCTAACATCTTCTTGTATATTTCTTGTTTTAAAACCCTAAGAAAGCATCTTCCTAAACAAAGAAGTCAGCAATGGCTCTTCGGCAGAGTTTCCTCAGCACTATTACTTGGGGACAGGTCGTCTCTGCTGTGGGGACTGTCTTGCACGCTGCAGGATATTTAACACCACACCAGCTTCTTCTACCTGCCAGCTGCCAGCAGTGAACCCTCCACCAGGTTGTGACAACCAAAACTGTGTCTAGACATTATCAGACTTTCCCACGGGGCCCAAACCACTCCCAATCCAGAACCACAGATTTACAGCAACACAAAGAACTTGAAGTTTAAAAACGCTTATATTTAAAATTTCATGGGGCGCCTGGGTGGCGCAGTCGGTTAAGCGTCCGACTTCAGCCAGGTCACGATCTCGCGGTCCATGAGTTCGAGTCCCGTGTCAGGCTCTGGGCTGTTGGCTCGGAGCCTGGAGCCTGTTTCCGATTCTGTGTCTCCCTCTCTCTCTGCCCCTCGCCCGTTCATGCTCTGCCTCTCTCTGTCCCAAAAATAAATAAACGTTGAAAAAAAAAATTTTTAAGTAAAATAAAATAAAATTTCAATCATGTATGCATTATACTTTTTCTTCATCTTTTTTTTTTTAAATTTTTTTTCAACCTTTTTTTATTTATTTTCGAGACAGAGAGAGACAGAGCATGAACGGGCGAGGGGCAGAGAGAGAGGGAGACACAGAATCGGAAACAGGCTCCAGGCTCCGAGCCAACAGCCCAGAGCCTGACGCGGGACTCGAACTCATGGACCGCGAGATCGTGACCTGGCTGAAGTCGGACGCTTAACCGACTGCGCCACCCAGGCGCCCCTCTTCATCTTTTTTTATTAATGTTTGTTTTGAAGAGACAGAGAGAGACAGAGCACTAGTGGGGAGGGACAGAGAGAGAGAGGGAGACACAGAATCTGAAGCAGGCTCCAGGCTCCGTGCTGTCGGCATGGAGCCCAATGCGGGACTCGAACCCGTGGACCAAGAGATCATGATCTGAGCCGAAGTTGGACGCTTAACCGACTGAGCCACGCAGGCGCCTCCCGTTATACATACTCTTGAGCCAATACTATTGTGTGCCAAACAGAGTGTTAGTAGTGAGGATACAAAGATGAACAAACTGAATGCTTATATAGTAACATCAAGTAGTGAGAATGATGTGCAAACAAATAAATTTAAAAAATGAATAAAGCAGGATGAGGGAATACTGATGGCCCAGATGAGGCAGGGGGAGGGAGACCAGCTAGCAGGGAAAATCCCCTCAGGAAGAGGCAAGGAAGGCCTCCTTGAAGAGGTGACTTTTGAGCTTTCCAGTAAATGCAGTGAGGATGGGCCAAGTAAACACGGGTGAGGGCAGAAGCCAGGTTGTTCCAGGCTAAAGAAAAAGTTGGTGCAAAGGCCTGGAGGTGAGAGTGTGATTTAATCCCAAAACAAAATCTTAGGCTGGGCTGAGGATGAAGTGTTCGTGCTCCTTTCTTCCCCAGCAGACTTCGAAGGGAACAGGGTCTCAGCAGGTGGGTCTGCCCTGTTCAGGTGAAACCTCAGGAGTCTCCACTTCTCTATAACTTTTTTAAGAATCCTTGATTTGTCCAAGAGAGAGATTCATATGTTTGAAATCCTCACTAATACCATGGATTTGTGAATTTCTTCTTTTGTCTAGAATAGTTTTTGTTTTCTGTTTTTTAATGAGATGTTATTTGGTTCATAAAAGTTTATGATGTATCTTTATTGTGGATCGGCATCTTGATCAATATAAAATAACACTCTTACTTGCATTTTCCCTTAAATTCCACTTCGTATACTTCTGATACTGCTCCTTCTGCTTCCTTTCTGTTTGTATTTCCTGAGGATTATGATTTCCCATTCACAGGGCCCCTGGGTGGCTCAGTTGGTTAAGCGTCTGACTCTTGATTTCAGCTCAGGTTATGATTGCATGGTTTATGAGACTGAGCTCTGCATCAGGCTCTGTGCTTGGGATTCTCTCTGCCTCACTCTCTTCTCCACCAACCCCTCCCCGCCCCAACTCACACGTGCACGTGCGTGCGTGCTCTCTCTCCCAAAATAAATAGACATTTTAAAAAAAGAACTTCCCATTCATTTATTTTTCACTCTTCTCTAACACAGTGTGTTTCTGATAAACAAAATATACTTTGATTATGCTTATACAATGTAAAAGTTTTCATCTATTAACAGTAGAATTTCATACGCTCATATTTGAATGAAACTTGTATGTTTGGCATTGTTCTTGTAATATTTTCTGCTTTGTTTCGTGTTTCCTTGCTGTTTTCTCTTTCCGAATTTTGTTTAGTTGATCAATTTTTCTTGACTTCCTTTTCTGTGATAATTTGAAAGTGATGTACCTATAGAATAAACCAAAATATTTAAAGCAAAAAAACTACCAATTTCCAGAATTGGTATATACTTCACTCCAGTTACATGAGAAATTTAGGGCACTTTTATTTCCTTCTTGGCCTTCCCCTCATCTTAAATTTTTGTTAGGAATAGTTATATATTCAGAACTTACATTTCTTTTCTCCTTAAAGAATTAACCATGTTCCAAAACATAACCATGGAACATAACCATGTTCCAAACAATGATGTAGACATTATTCTTTACTGGCTTAATTACTCATGGTTGTTTCTTTTATGCCACTCCTTCCATTTTGGGGTTCTTTATTTTGACTCATTTCTCAGTTGATTGCTGGACCTTTTGGGGCATTGTTTTTCAGGCAGATTACGTGAGTCCTTACATGTCTAAGAATACCTTTCTTTTGACCCATATGTGAATGACATCTTAGCTAAGTACAGAATTCTTTGCAAACACTGCTGCTGAAAATTCTACAGAAATTGTTTTGCTCTCTTCTAGAATTTAGAGTTACATAAACATGAGTAAAGTTTGGGACAAGTCCGTTTTTTTCTCTTTGTGTTTCTACCCTACCTGTATACTGAAAGTATTTTTATTTTATCCTTGGAACTTGAGATTTTATAAAGATAAAGGTATGCATGGGTCCCTTTATTTTAATTTTGCCCCTTAAATCTGAAGGCTCACATCTTTCTTAGCATCAGAAAAATTTTACTTCTATTATTTCTTTGATTATAGAAGTAGTAGATTACAGAAAATAACTAACAAAATCTTTAACTAGAAACTTTCCTTTTGAAATTTTTTTGTTTCGTTTGATTGAAATGTAATTGACATGCAGCACTGTATAAGTTTAAAGTGTGCAGCGTAATGACTTGATCTGGATATTGTGTGAAATGGTTACCACAGTAAGTTTAGTTAAAACCCGTCACCTCCTATTGTTACAAGAAAAGACAGAAAGAGAGAGAAAAAAAGGTTGTTTTCCTTGTGATGAGAACTTTTAAGATCTACTCTCTTTGCAACTTTTCAGTATAACATACAGCAGTGCTAACTATAATCACCATGTTGCACATTACATCCCCAGCACTTATTTATAACTGGATGTTTGTACTTTTTTACAGCCTTCATCCAATCCCCCCTCTCCCACCCCCACCTCTGGTAACCATAAATCTGACCTCTTTTTCTATGAGTTTGTTCTTAAGATTCTACCTATAAGTGAGATCATGCAGCATTTCTCTGTCTTAACTAGAAACTTTAAATGATTATATAAAATCTCCACTAGTGGTTGGCTCGTAATAGGCTCAATAAATATATATTTAATGAATAACAAAGGAATGAATAAATGCATTTTTAAAAAAAATTCTAACGTCTATTTATTACTGAGAGACAGAGAGAGACAGAACATTAGCAGGGGAGGAGCAGAGAGCGGGGGAGACACAGAATCCAAAGCAGGCTCCAGGCTCTGAGCTGTCAGCACAGAGCCTGACACAGGGCTCAAACTCACAAACCAAGAGATCGTGACCTGAGCCAAAGTTGGACGCTTAACCGACTGAGCCATCCAGGCGCCCCATATAAATGCATCTTTTTTTCTCCATTTTGGTTGTCTTCATCCTCCTGGTAAACAAAGGTTGTGTCACCTGGATTCTCTATGTCCCTTACGTTTGCTCTCGTCTCTTTAGTGTTTTCCTAGTACATATCTAGTAGAAATTTTCAAGCTGGTTTTCTAATACTGTTTGGTTTCATGCTATTCATGGTTTATACTTTTTAAATTTTGTAATCGTGATTTTTCATTTAAAGGAATTTTTGTAACTGAGATGATTCTTTTCTTGTAGATGCAATTAAACTTGTAGAAACTACAAAGAAAGATACAGTATTTCATTTTGTTTTGTTTTATTTTCTCTTGTTTCTTGCAGTAACTCTGAGGGCACCTGGCTGTCTCAGTTGGTAGATTATATGACTCTTGATCTCAGGGTCGTGAGTTCAAACCCCACATTGGGCTGTTTCTTGCAGTAACTCTGTTCCACAGTGGAACGTCTGTTCAGTTTCCTTGGGGCAGCTGTCCTTGGGTAGCTAGCCTCCAAAATGTCCCCCCAAAAGTCCCACCTCTTGCTACCCTTGCCCTTCTGGGTTCTCCCACAGTGAGCCAGAGACAACCTGTGAGACCAATGCAGCCTCACAACTGCACAACTGTGCAGACGTGATGGCATATGACTTTTGAGGCTAGAGTATAAAAGGCACCATGGCTTTCTCCTTGTGCTCTGGGATCTCTCACTCTGGGGGAAGTCCAGCATTATGTCCCAAGGATGTTCAAGCAGCTGTGTGGAAGGGTCCACCTGGGGAAGAAATAAGGGGTCCTGCCAACAGCCAGTGCCAACTTTCCAGCTGCGTGAGTGAACCACCTTGGAAACAGATGGTCCCAACCTGTCAAGCTTTCAGATGACAGCAGCCTCGTGAGAATCTCACCCTACCATTCATCTCCTACTAAATTCCTGAGCCACACAAACTGTGAGAGATTGTAAGTGCTTATTATTGTCTTAGGCCACTAAGTTTTGGGGCAACTTGTTAGGTGGCAAGAGAAAACTGGTACAGTCCCTTTCTTTTGAACTACTTGCCCATTCCAATAAATGTTACTTTTCCCTCTGTTTACCTAGTACAGTAAAACCTGGGATGGTGGGTAAGTTGTTCTGTGAGTGTTCCACAAGGCGAACAAACATTTCTAATAAATTTTAACTTGATAAACGAGTGATGTCTTGCAATATGAGTAGTACATGACGCCAGATGTCACATGATCACAACTGAGCCAGTAGTTCTCTCTCTCTCTCTCTCTCTCTCTCTCTCACTGCGGGATTGTGAGTGATCGTCTCCCATGCTCAGATGCTCAGTCTCAGGCCGTGGTGTTTGGCAGAAATCAGTGATTTTTCAGAACGTTGGGAGGGGCCCACAGCTGGCACTAGTGTACTTTTTGTCACTTCAAAGCACCTAGGGACAGTCCTTTGCTTTTCCATGCAAGAGTAAGCTTAGGAATGCTTCGCTTCATTCTAGGTCAGGCTGCCTGCAGATATAGACCTTTCCTCGGCTGCTTTATTGCCAGTTACATTAAATACAGTATATGACAAGAATTTATTAATACTGTACTGTAGTCAACATCCATGTGAGCATATACATTGGCCCCCAGGCAGAAAAAGATTCCATTGAGCCCATAGACATCAGTGATTCCGTTAGTGATAGTGAAAGTCGTCCTACACAATAACCCTCCTCTCTTTCGTCTCCCTCACACCAGCCACGAAGGTTTTCAAAGGTTAAGTGCAGGTTAATTTGTTTATTTTTCTTTATATTTTGTATGTTACTATTTTGTATTGTATTACAGCTTTGTAATCATTTTATATGAATATTTTGGGGTTGTGGAACAAATCATCTGAGTTTCTATTATTTCTTATGGGAAATTTGCTTTGATACACAAGTGCTTTGGGTCACAAGCATGTTTCCGAGATGAATTATGCTCACAAACCAAGGTTTTACTGTATGAGATTTAAGACAGGTTCTTCCAGAGAGCATGTGGGTCTCTGTTCAACTCTTTCATCCCTAGGGGTGGAACGAGAGAAAGGCTGACCTGTGCTATAACTTTACTCTCCCTGTGCAGAGGTCTATTCGTTCATGATGAGCACAGAGTTTTCTATGGCTTGGTACGTCTGATTCCAAGTGTTTCCTCCCCGTGTGCAAGGGTTTTCTGTATGGGCGTATCTGAAGGCTAGTGGTAGCAGGGACTTCTCTCCACTCCCAATGATTACAGCCAGCAAGCTCACCAGTCTTCCTTTTCTCCATCTCTGCCAGCCATGAGGCCACAGTGTCGATCTTCTTGTAGAAAAGTCTCCCCAGCTCCTACATCGAGTCTCCCAGTAACTGCTGACTTGGTGACTTCACACTACAGGACATTCAAGAACCAAACGCCCCCTTTTCTGCCATGAAAGCCAACCATTTCCATCACATTAGGTCTCCAGACCACAGAGTTGGGCTGCATTCTCAACTGAAACATTAGGGCAAGATAAGGAATGAAGAGCCACACAGGAAGAGCAACCTTCGGGAACCAGTCTGGCATCGTGTGATAAAGTTGAACCTTCACACTCATGTATCCTATGACTAACTTCTAAAGAGCGCTGAAATGGATTCATCACGACGAAAGAACATTCATAGCAGCCCCACTTATGGTAGAAAAAAACCTGGAAACAATCACACGTTCGTTCACTGCAGGAGGGATAGATAAATCAAGGTATGTTTATTACATACAATGAGATATTATATAGTAGTGAGAGAGTGAACCACAACTCCACACATCAACATAATTTTGTGGAATCTCAAAATTCATAATGTGTAGCAGGTGAAAGAAGAATGATTCCATTTACAAAATGGCAGGCAACGTGAAATACTATTTTTCTAAGGGCTACATTTCAAGGCGGGAACCAGAATAGTCAAAATGGAGGAGGATGGGAAGAAAGGAAGGTGCGATTGAGGCGAGTGTCACTGGGTTGGTGCCAGATCTGGCTGACTTTGTTTTCTCATCCTCAGGGGTGGTTCCAGGGTATTTGCTTTATTATTATCCTTTAAACCTGTACACATACTTACATGCTCTTCGATATGTAAGAAATACTTCACAATGTGACAAATCAGAAAGAAACGATTCTAGTTCTACTTCATGACTCAGGTCTTTCCAATGGGGGATCCTTCTAGCCTAGATATCCGCTCCCCTCCTCCACTCCCTTAGAGCCTCAAAGGCAGTGGCCCCAACCCCTACCTGGAGACTCACCTCTTCCCCAGGATCCTCAGTATCAAGAAACCCCTCTGTTGGCCAGACCGGCCCCAGATCGACAACTCGTGGGCCCATGCTCAGCTCCAACCTGGACTGTCTTAAACACGGGGCAATAAATTCCTTCTTGGGCACGAGCTAGTTTGAGTGGGAATTCTGTCACTTGCAACTGAAAGAATCCTGAATGATACAGCGAGCTTGTTAACTGATCATTTCTTAAAAGGTACAGGATCTGTTCTGACATGTATAAGAAGGTCTGAGAATTTTTTCTAGATCCTTCGAGGGGCTGGTTTCTGAGTAGGGGACTCATTCACTCACTCGGTATTTAGGGCAGCGTGGGCAGCTGGGCAGATGCTGGCCCGAGAGCCAAACAGCCAGGTCTCCAAATGCTTCGAGCCTTACCAAGCCGGCCGGTTACAGCCCAGTTGGTTTTCCTTCCTGGACCTCAGATGCTTCCTTCACCTGTTAAGTGGAAAGTTTGGATCAAATGCAGCTCACATCCATTTTAATGTCATGGTCCTTAGATTCCTACTTGTGAAACATGTACAGAGTGTGAGGGTCACTGATGAGTGACAAGGTAACTTTAGTGACAAGGGTCACTAAAGAGACTGTACTCTCCTTGAGAAAACAGGGCCACATGGCACACAGAAGGCGGTACTAGGGGAGGCCAAATTCCTCTGCACAGAGGTCGCTATACACAGGCACTGAGAGAAGTCACCCACCAAGGGGGTAGGAGAAGAGAATGTCCCCTGGAGCCAAATGTCTTGCGGATTCAGAGACGGTTCTCCCGGTCTGTTTCGGGCACAGGCCTGGAAGTCTCACCTAGAACCAAGGACGAGCTGGGGAGAGGCAAGACTCGGGAGTTCAGATGGGGAAGAGCATGGGCAGGCTGCGTGCCGTCTCCAGCAGAGGATGGGGCAACGTGTGGAGCTGCAGGAGAGAGGAGTTTGTGAAGCAGGTCAGCTGTCTGTAATGTGTCCTGTGCCCACTCCTCAGGCGTGAAGCTCTCTTGCTGGATGCAGGAGTAAGGGTCACCATCAGACCCTCTCCAGTGCCAAATGTTCAGTCTGTAGAGAAGCTTAGGGATGTCCTCACAACAGGCCTCCAGCGGCTGTGCTGGGTTGGACCCAGCTGGGGTCCACACCCGCAGCTCTGTGCCCCCGGACCCATTCCAACGGGTATTTAGAAGATACAGGAGCTGGTGGTTTGTGGCTGAGCCAAGGGAGGTAAGAGTTAACTTGTTCAGGGGGGCCTGGGTGGCTCAGTCAGTTAAGCCTCTGACTTCGGCTCAGGTCATCGTCTCGCAGTTCATGAGTTTGAGCCCCGCATCGGGCTCTGTGCTGACAACTCAGGGCCTGGAGCTTCCTTCAGATTCTGTGTCTCCCTCTCTCTCTCTGCCCCTCCCCTGCTTGTGCGCGTTCTCTTTCTCTGTCTGTCTCTCAAAAATAAATTAAAAAAAAAAAAAAAGAGTTAACTTGTTCAAAACAGATTCCCTGCTGCCTGGCCTCCCAGAGAGGGAGTTGGCCCTCCTGCAGGGCCCCCTAAAACTAGCCTCAGCCCAGTGCTCAGGGTTACCAGTTCCGGTAGGAGGGGAGGGGGTGAAGAGCTACATCATCCAGTGGGGATTGGCAGGGGCTATCCTGACCTAACCAAGGAGCCCCACAGCACTGGTCCTTCTCCCAGATGCCATGCCTGGCCCTGACGGATCCTTGAGTGCAGCCCCCAGATGAGGTGGGCTTCAAGGACCCAGACACCCCTGCTGGCCCCATGTCTGGAAGTTCCCCACATTCAACCGCCCCAGAAGGCCCGGCAAGTGTGGGTGACCTGGTCAGTGTCTTTGTTTGCTGGACACAAGGGGAAAAGACGCTTCTCCGTCTGAGCTCGCTGCCCCAGATTGGATTGAAATCCTCTCTGTTATTGAGACAGCTTCCCACCTAAGTTCCCGCAGGTCTGTTATCTCCCTGAGCCATTAGCCTTACAACAGCCGGAAAGGGTCAGAGCTGCAAATCCCCACAAACACAGCAGGCTACGCATTCCAGGCGCGGGCTGGAGGAGGTACACATTCTCACCCACTTCCTGGTCATTTGGGGAAGCTCCTGTCTCACTCCAGGTGCTCACAGTAGAGTCAACTGTCACACAACCCACCGTCACCCCATGGGGGCAGGCATATGACCTCACTGGGCACCATGCACTCAGGTCCCTGCCCACAGCCAGAGCCTTCCTTGGGATTGTCGTATGAACCGCGAGGGAGAGTTCTCTTTCCCCTAGGATTGCAGGGACTGGGACGGCCCTTGGCCAACCTGCCTCTGACTCAGAATGGAGCCAGACACAGACAACGAGCGACCAAGAGATAAAGTTGGAGAGAGCACCTGGGGGAACCCCGGGAACCAAGGGACCTAAAGCCAGGGCCCCTTCTGATTTGGGCAGCTCCGAGAGCCAGTGGGTCGTGCTTCCTGTTGCCTGTAAGCAAACATCTTACCGTGATACCATGTGCCAAACGGACCTCCGTGCCTCCCCCACGGCAGTCCACCATGCCTCACCTATGGCTCCGACCTCCTGAGGCCTGAGGCCCTAGACCAGCCACTCTGTAGCCCAGAAGCAGAGGCACAGACCCAGGCTGCGGTGTCTCCCACGTCCTGGGCTGGATGGCGCTCGAGCTCGGCTCCAGGGACTCGGCGGGCCCCGAGACCATCTTGGGAGTGCAGATTTCTCTGAAAGGTTCCTCCATAGCACGTTGACTCAAAAGCTCACTCCTTAGCTTGAAAGTGTGTGAATTCGTTCTCATTCAAATAAAATGTGAAATGGGGCGCCTGGGTGGCTCAGTCGGTTAAGCATCTGACTCTTGACTTCAGCTCAGGCGGTGATCTCATGGTTGGTGGGATCAAGCCCTGCATTGGGCTCCTGGCTGACAGCGCTGACCAAGCAGGGCCTGCTTAGGATTCTCTCTCTCTCCCCCTCTCTCTTCCCTTCCCCTGCTCATGCACTCTCTCAACAGAAATAAACTTTAAAAATAAAATACAAAATATAGAATAAAAGAAAATGTGAAATCGGAACTAACGATGGGACTAAATGTTTTTGAACCATGGCCCATAAAGTAGCGCGGCATTTCCAGTCTCGCGGAACAGAGGAAGCCAGGGGTCTACATGGTCCTGTGTGGGCTGGGGAGAGCTAGAGTGTCATTTTCAGCCAGCAGTGAGGATGGAATTCACTCATCCGGCCACCGCGTGTGTCCTGATTTGTGTGAGGCTCGGGAGCAGAAAGAGGCCCACATCAGAGAGCCTTCCAGGCAGTTTGGGGCCCCAGTCCCAGGGATCAGCCTGTCCTGGACAGAAGCCCCTGTGCCCCTTGCTATGGGAGGGGCCGCTCAGGAGAGAGATGCCCGTGTGCTTCCCCAGCCCCCACCCCCTCAGCACCTCAGCGTGTTGTGACAGGGAGGGACGGAGACTGGGGAAACCAGTCAGCCATTCTTAGTGAGTCAGGCCTTTGGCAGGCGGCCCCCAACCCCGGGGCATCTCTGACTCAGCCTGCTGACTGACAGACAGGGGACTGACAGACAGGAGACAGTGAAAGTGCCGGGAAAGGGCGGCACCGAGGGCAGACTATGCTCCCCGCTTCCCCAGAAAGCCTGTGTTAGGCGCCCCGCTAGGCCCAGCCCTGTGGGGTGCTCCCCGTCCAGCTTCATCTTGCTCCTACCCCTCACCTCCCTCCTCAGCCTGAGAGGCCAAACATATGGGTGAAGGCTGATGGACAAAGGGACCCCCTTCCCAGTGGTCCCCCAACTCCAGGGAAGACATCAGTCTGGCCTTCAAAGGACAGGCCACTCCGGGGAGGGGAGGGTTGATGCTGAGGGCTGAGCAAAGATCACTTCCTGGCCCTCAACCCTTCCACACCCTGTCATGGGCCCCACCCCACAACCAGTTCCCTAGGTGCTGCTCACCACCAGTGTGGGGCCAGCCCTGACCCCCAGGTCGTTTTCTTAAGCATGCGTGCCTCATCGGCTTCCCCCACCCTGTATTAATGCTGCTGGTTTGGCCCCTCAGGACACACCTTATGCTCACTTCTCTAGTTTGAGCCCACACATGCCCTGACTCTTCTTAGGTTCACGTCCCTCCACCCAGCCTCCCAGGTGCAGATGCCAGCCTGCCACTGCCAGGGAGCCCCCCAGGGTCACCCCCAGTCTCAGGGCCACCCAAAAGCCAGAGAAGGGGCTGCATGGAGTTGTTCCTCCTCCGGCTACGTCAGAGCCCCAGGAAGGGACTGCTTGTCCTTTTGTTCAGCTCCTTCTCTGCCACCTGACAGCAGGGAATGGAGGAGGCCATGCCTGACAGATTGGACACCAGTGCCCCAGGCTCACCGGGCAGGCGTCTCTCCGCTGTCTGTGTGCTGAGCCCAGAGAGACGCAGGATTACTGCGAGCTACACACAGGGGCCCTCCCCGCCCCTCCTCTTGCCAGGAGAAAACCCCAAGAAACAGCATCTGTTTGAGGATTCCAACTTCTAGCTGTGAGAACCTGGATACATTACTTAGCACTCTGGGCTTCAGTTTCCTCATCTGTAAAAAGGGGTAAATGGGACCTGGGACCCAGACAAAGATGCATAAAGACTAGTCCTTCTTGTTGCATAAAGATGCATAAAGACTAGTCCTATTGCTGACCCAAATGCACAGCACCGATTCCCAATCTCTCTGTACATCCCTGGACCCCTTTGGAAAGCTCTGGAAGCTGTGAACCCTCACCTCCAAGAAGGCATAGCACACAAACATTGTAAATACAACACTAAGGGGTGTCAAGACCCCCACAGCCTTCCACGGATCTCAGGTTGGAAACCTGTTCCACAAATGCAGTCTGGTGTCAGGCTCGGGGCTCGGGGCTCAAGCGTCACTGTCCATTCGGGAGCAGTGCCGTCAGTTTGTGCAAGGCAGAAGGAGTTCTCATGTGGCTTCAGTCTCTAGCCTCGCCAGGGCCTGGAGAGGGAGACAGCTCTCCTGGCAGAGTCAGGGGAGGCCTGTGGGGTGCACAGCTCCCCCACACGCCCCCCTACAGCTGGGGTTTCCCACACGCTGCCCCCCCCCCCCCCCCCCCCCCCCCCCACCGCAGCATCTGGCACCTCCTGGCAGTGTAGATGTCCTCAGAAGGACGTGGTCCCATGCGAGTCTCCTCACCCCCTTGCATCTATTGCCTAAGACAAATCTCACGTTCACTTTTGTGTTTAAGTTTTGCACGCATGAAATACAAGGGGTCTATGGAAATAGTGCACACAAATACATCGATGTGTAGTACAGAAAATGTTTTGTAAACCAGATACTAGCATAACTACTACCTGTGTCATAGAGGTCGAAAGAGAATACTCTGGCCTGGAGGGGACCGACTGGTCCTTGTAATCACCGCCTTACTCGTCATTATAGTTCTGCATGTACATATGCATCCCTAGCAATAGCCTTGATTTTGCCATTTTGAAACATACAAATATAGATGTACCTCTCGTTTGATGTCTGACTTCGCTCGATCAACTTTTTATTTGGGAGACGGGTCCATCCCGTTTGTGCGCTGCAGTTTGTTGATCTGTGTTGCTTCGTGATTGTACAGGTAGAGCTCCAAAATGACTCCAAGCTTCCTGCCCCTGCTATATCCGCTGCGCATGGTCCCTTCCCTGTGTGAACACAATGCTGTTTCACCCTGGCGGTTAGGCTATGTTACATGCAAAGGTGAAAGGATTTTTGCAAATGTAATTAAGGTTCTCCGGATCCACTGACCTTAAATTAATCAAAAGGTGATCCTGGGTGGGTCTGACCTTATCAGAGGTATAGAGGTCAGAGACAGAAGAAGCCAAAGAGATGTCGTCCTGTTGGCCTTGAACAAGCAAGCTGCCATGTGGTCAGAGGGCCATGTGGCAAGAATAGCAGGTGGCTTTTGGGAGCTGAGGGCCTCAGTTCTCCAGCTTTGAGGATCTGAATTCTGCCAACAGTGAGCTGGGGAGAGAGATCCAAGCTCCAGATGAAAATGTAGCCTCCTGAGAGCCTGGGTACAGAACTCAGCTAAGTGATGCCTAGGCTCCTGACCCATGGAAACTGTCAGACTCTGACATCCATCTTCAAGGCCCACGTTCAGAGAAACTCGAGAGTAATCCCAGGATGAAGTAGCCAGTCAGCTCGAGGAGCTCCTGCCAACCCATTTTCCAGAGCGGTTCACCAACTTACGCTCCCCTCACCGTGTGTGAGAATTCCTGTTGCTTCACTGTCTCACCAGCTCGTGTGCGTTCCCACACTTTTCTCGCCGAGGGCCAGGGGCAGACTGTAGACCCAGGCGCAGTGACCAGGTGGACCCCAGGAGGGAAGGGCCAACACTCTGCCAGCTCCTTGAGACCTCCATCTGGAGTTAGCGCCTCTCCGATGAGGGTCTGCTTGGTGTCTCACCTAAGCCCATGTGCAATACTAATACGATCCTGCTGCTTTGTGGATTAAAAAACTAAGGCAGAGATACACTCAGTTCTTTGCTCAGTAGGAGAACTGGGCTTGAGGTCCCATCAGACACCAAGGCCATGTCTGCAACAAGAGAACGAGGGGGCCTCTTGGTTAGGTATCAGGCCCTGACCTGGTACTTGAGTACTTGAGTACCAGGGCTGGTGCCCTTCCAGACAGTCCATCTACCGCATGGAAAAATGGAACCTCTTCCTCTAGGAAGCCTTCCCTGATTTACTCCATCCTGCATCAATTTTTCTGCTTTGCCTTCTCTGGTTAAACCTTCCCTTAGCACTCTGTTCATTACAAAACCATTTAGATTAAGTTTTAGAAATACAATTATATCTGGAGTGAACTCTTGAGGCATTATCTGACTCTCTGGCCCACCCCACTTCTCAGCTGCCTCGCCTGTGCTGGGTGACCCTGGCTCCCTGAACATAGATCGTTGGCCCAGAGGGGGGATACAAGCTGGACCAATTAGATTCTGTCTTCTAAGAAACTGAAACAAGAGGGCAATTCCACAACTCCCCATTGCTGGCATCTCCTGGACGGTCGTGCTTTGCTCTTCCGATGACTGGGGGTTCAGGTCTTCCTTGGAGTCCATGACCCAATCCGGTGTTTTCTCAATAAATCCCTCTTTGTGCCAAAGCTACTTGCAATAGAAAGAATCTGAACTCATCTAACATGAGAGCTGGAAGGAATCCCAACATCCAGTTCTTCATCTACTGGGGGGAGAACAGAAGCCCAAAGAGGGGAAGTTGATGGACCTGCATCTGTCACAGGCAGAGGATAGAGAATGGACCAGACCTCAGTCCCACACTCCCCATGCACAGGCTAATGTGCGCAGTGTCAACTCTGAGAATCACAGCAGGCCTCCCGACACCTGCCTCCCCCAGAGGAGATAGCTCGCAGTGGGAGTTGCGTTAGGGAAATGAAAGGGACATGGTGCGGGGGAGATCAGAGGAAGAGGTGGGTGATAGTCAAGTGCAGCATGGAGTCTGTATTTGTCCTTAGAAATTTTCAGTGCATTTAAAATTTTTTTTTACTTTTTTTTGTTTTTTTTTTTTTTTTTGAGACAGAGAGAGACAGAGCATGAACAGGGGAGGGTCAGAGAGGGAGACACAGAATCTGAAGCAGGCTCCAGGCTCTGAGCTGTCAGCACAGAGGCCGACACGGGGCTCGAACTCATGGACCATGAGATCATGACTGGAGCCGAAGTCGGACGCTTAAGCGACTGAGCCACCCAGGTGCCCCATGTGCATTTTAAAACTAACCCCTGCCCTAACTGGCATATGGAGTTATTCATGAGTTGTGGAACTTAATCAAGACTTGCATTATGAACTTAATAAAGAAGAGGCATCTGGCTCATGACAGGCGAAAGTGTATAGGTCGTGTCTTGGGTCTACACTGCAAGTTCAGCATCTGCCGGTGTGAACACCTTGGGAGGTGTCACCGGGTGACGCCCCTCACAGAGAGGGTTGATGGGTCTTCCCATCTCCACACAGGGAGGAAACAGCGTAGGCAGGTTAAAACTTGAGGATGATTTTCTTGTTTGCTACCAACTCCAGAGGATATCCCAATTTTTATTATGGAACTGGAATTCGGCCTCATGGAGTTTTGCTTGGGATGTATGTGCCTTTGGGTAGGACCTGGTGGTCTTGAAGTGTAGTTGAGATTGGCGGTGGTGATGGATTGGGTTGGGTGCCATCTTCCCCACCCCCATCCCAGGGCAACCCGTCAGAAGTGACCACCCTCCTTCCCAAGGAATGAGCACAAGTCACAAATTGGGCCAGAGTCCTTGCTGAGGGCTGCTATGTGACTGACCACTGCAGTTACAGGCTCAGGGTGAGGTTTTCTTGCTGCACACCTTCAGTGGGCACTGATCACAATGTACTCGACATAACGTTTTGCTCAGAGAGGATCGAAGCCTGAGTCCCAGAAGAAGAAGCCGTGGAAAAGAAGCCCTTACCAAAATGTCAAGTCTACACCAGGCAAGGCAAGAAGGGCCTCTGTGGTGCAGATGAGGCAGGAAGAAAGCGGCTTATAGCCAAGCAGATGGGCACCGCCCAGGCGCATCTGTCTCCCAAACTACCTATATACTCTCCCAGGGAGCCTGATCCCCTCGGGTGAGCCAGGAGCCCGGCCACGAAGCTACTGTCAGCCAAGAAACCCTCTCTGTACCTCAGATGATCTCCAAGATGGACCCAGCTCCCTGCAGGGGTGTCGCAGCACCACAGTCCCATGCAAGTCTTTGTGGGCTCACCCATCATTGGTCTGCTGTGCAGAAGGAGGCTCAGATGAAGGGAGCTGGAGTCAGAGCACCAGCGCTTGCTGGGTAGAGGGGAGGCATTTTCATTACCCAGAGGGGGCAAAGGCCAAAAAGGCTAGAGTAAGTATCTACGGAGAGGCCAGGGTCCCTAGGGGGCAACAGGGGGCAGACCAATCGCTTCTGGAGAAAGGGACGTCAGGTAAGAGATGAGGAGCTGAACCCAAGTTCCAGCCTGCTGTTTTGTCATCAGAGCCGCTATGTGCCATGCTCAGTGCTCCGGAGTCTCTACGAGGAACAGAGCCTGGCTGGCTCGGCCCAAAGACTCAGACAAGTCAGCTTTGTTTCTCCTTTAGGCCCCACCACGGACACACAGAGTCATTCTCCCTCTCTCTCTCTTCTCCTCCAAGGCACGTCAAAGCTGCACAGGCTGGCTCTGACGGAGCGCGGTCTCTGCCCTCACCTGCTTACCTCACCCGGCTGGCCCCAAGGCTCTGCTCTCGCTGCCCTGTTCCTGGCTCCCGGTCCCCGGCCACCCTGGTCAGCGGGGCCCAGCCAAGACCAGGCTGTTTTGGAAAAATGCTGGGAGGCGGCAGAATGTGCGGTCTGTGAGTTCCCTCCAAACTGGCGCCCCAATCCCTGAACAAACAGTGGCCATGTTTGCCTGTCCACAACAGCCTGTGTTCTCCTTCCAGGCCAGGAGATTCCCGGGGCAGGCGGCCGTGTGGGGGACATCGGTGACCCGCTGGGCCCACGGGGGAGAGGCACAGACAGACTGGGTGATGACAGGCCAGGCAGCCGCCTGGCTGGGCCCTCCCACCCCGTGGCAGGGCGGTCAGACTGAGGGCAGCCCAGGGACCTTGCTGCTTTCACCTCTGCTGCCACACAGGACATTCCGCCAGGAGACTGGAATTCACACTTTGAAAAACTACTACCTTCTGCTGGCATGGTTCCTGGTGGAAGTTGGGGGGTGTTCACTGCTGCTTCTCACTGACCCTGGAGGCCTCCGGGTGAGGGAGTCCCACAGGGGCACGTGCTGGGTGGGGCAGGTGGCCCAGTTCTGGTTCAAGGACCATCCTTTGCTTCCGTGTAGCCATAAGAAAGTCCCCGCCACTCTAAGACTCTTATGGAAAACGAGGGAGTCCCCCTTGCTGTCCCCTTCCCCAGGTGGAGGTTAGGGCTCAGGGAGAGCAGACCTAAGGGCGGTGGGGAGGGGCCGGTGAAGCAGAAAGATGGCACAGGGCCGAGGATGCGGTGGACAAGGCTGGCTGAGTGTCCTGCCCTGGTGGCATTGTTCAGAAGATGTTGGTGGTTCTCTTCGGGGTGGCCAGGCTCTGGGTCCAGGTGGCCAGGTGGGGAGAGGCCCTGCAGCCCTCTCTGGATCTGGGGACTCTGAACTGAGGTTGGACCTAACGGTGTCAAAACAAACAAAGAACGCTGCAGCCACAAAAAAAAAGCGCCTTTTTCAGGCTAGCTTTTTGGGGGTGTGGGGTGGGGGCGGGGGCGGGAATTACCTCCCCAGGCTGTGGGGAGGGGACTGGGCAAGGCAGACGATGGGACCAGCCTGGGTACTATGAGGCCCTGCCTGTGACAGTACCAGGCCCTCTCTCCCCACCCCAGCCCCTCAGTCCTGAAAACTACCCTCAGAGTTCCTTGTCCCAGCACTGGACGTCTCGCCCTTTGCTGGCCTCACCTTTGCCCTCTGCGAGTCAGGTTGCAGAGCGCCTTTTATACGAGTGTGAGGAACATGAAAGAGGACACGGTTTCCGTCGTCAAACAGGCTTGGGGAGCCCTGTGACCCACGCAGTCGCTTAGCACGCCCGCCCTCAGGTTCAAGGGCCCGGGAGGTCCTGGAGGGAGGAATCTGCCCAACCCTTTTTGACCCTTTCCCCAAACGTATTTAATCAGGGAACCCGTTTGCTCCTACAACACCCATGAAATAGGCTTTGAGAAGTGCTCTAGGGCACGAGGTTGGAAGTCAGGAGAACAGAACTCTGCTCCCCAATTTGCAGTGTGGCCATGGACACCAGTGTCCTTGTTCAAGACGGACGCTGAGGACGGGGCCTCGGCTGTGGGTTGCCTCGTCCAGCAATGAGACTCCTGGCCGAGCTGGTCATGGCCACAGTCGGCCAGCAGAGACAACTCCCAGCTGCCCCATCCCCCAGTGTATGGGGACCAGTGGCCGTACATTTACACGTCTCCCCACCCAGGGGATCCCACTACTCCCAGGGCACTGGCACGGACCTCTCTGCGCCTATGCACAAGGAATGGTGAGCTTGGTTGTGGGGAAGAAATTCCTGCCTGGCAGGTGGGCATAGGGGAAGGGCATGTGGGTGGCTGGGAGGACCCTTACAGCAATGCTGAGAATGCAGAGACCAGACAGGCAAACAAGGGTGAGTCCCCACGGTTTATTATGGAAGCCTATAAAAGAGCCAGGTTGAGTATTTCCAAAATCACAAAATGCACAACATTCATTTTTTTTTAATATGCAACATGGAATATTATATACAGATTAAAACCACATGACAGCAAAAACACTCACACGGCACCAGTTTCATATCAAAACAAAACACACAAGTGCTTTTTCAATATTAAAACAACTGTGATAAAAACATATTAATATTTTGAACCATGTTTACAATAGAGAAAAAAATTCATATTTTACTAAATAACAAATATTTAACAGCAAAAACTTTATACTAAATATCTATTTTGAATTATAACAAAAATAGTACTTATAATAGTTTATAAAGACAGACACAAAATTATAACATTTATGAAAAAAAAAGTTTTGTGTATAAAATAATATTATAGTGATCCGGGCAGGGTCAGGATGGTACCCAGAACACAAACGCCAGCGCCCAACATCGAAAGTGCTTCAATCTGCAAGCCCGTGGCAGGAAGAGGGTTGTGGGGTTTTGTCTTTTTAATGTCAAGTTACAATAGTTAGGAATGGTAAGTGAGGAAACATCACCCATCTAGCGCTACCTCTATAGAGCCTATACAAGAAACACACGGACACGGATGGACACAGAGAGGAGAGACGGCTGAATTTCGACACCGGGACCCTCCTGTCAGCCAGTCAAGAGCTTCTTTCGGTTCCCTTCTTGTTGCCTTTGAGACCCAGCGGGGTAAATAATCCTTCCTTCCTCCTCACGGGGACCCCCTCCGACTTCCCCTCTGCCCCTCCCAGGCTGGTCACCCCAAGAGAAGTCTACTGATGCCTCCCAGAGCCCTCCGGACCCCCCACCCCCTTACCAGGGCCAGGCCTGGTGGGCTTCCTGTCTGAAGTAGCACTTACTGCCTTCCTAGATGTTCAGTCAAAAGCGACTGGTTCAGGACAAGCTGGGTCAGCTTAATGGACCAGGAACCTTGCAGACACTGGGCTTTTTTATGGGTATGAAATTCTGGTGCACCATGCAGATATTTTGCAAGCGTTGATGAGTCTTGACACATTTTTGCCTGTTTTTCAGAATGTGTGTGTGTGGGGGGGGGGTGGATTGAGAGATTTTGCTAATATTTTAAAAATGTCTCTTTGCCAATGATGCCCCTGTTCTGCACTGTTTTTTAGTAGCAAAAATGTAGGAACCAAATGAAACACTTGAGAACAGGGGCTATAGAGCGGTCCACCAGGCATGAACCCGTTGCCCTAAAGCCTACCACACAGGGATGTGAGTGGGGGCGGGTGGGGGTCTGCAAGCACCATGAGGGGGCCACTCAGCGGCCACAGTAGCCACTGCTACAGAGAGGGAACTGGAGGGAATGGAATCCTGCACTCTTCTGTCTCTTCTGTGTGTTTTTGATTTTCTTGTAAAGATGATTCGTCGATTTTATATAACATCAAAATCCAATAGAGAAACACAGAAAGCCAAGAAAAATCTGAAAACAGGCAAAGTCACTGAGAGACTCACCAGAGACCCCCAAAACCATCCCGGGAGGCATCCCAAATTTCCAACACTCAAAATGCCAGTGGCAGGAACCACTCCTCTGTCCCCCAGTCATCCCCTGACTGGCCAGTTTTCAGCCAAATCACTTCTGACAAATCGCACGTACCCTCCTCCTCAGCTCTGCAGCACCCTCCCCACTGCAGCTGCCTCCAGACCACGGCAGAGGACCTGAGTCAGCGCAGCGAACGGGCCGCCTCCTTCGCTCACCTCCCCTTGCTTTCGTCTTGTCCCCACACCTCTGAGCTGGGCTAAGTAGACAGTGGCATAGAGGTGGGTGGGACTTCAAGGACATCTCTCCAAGGGCAAAGGGCCAAGGGTGAGGGTCAAGGGACGGACAACAGGGGCCCTCACTCCCTGTCAGAGGAAAGAACCCGTATACTTCCCCATGCTCACTAGGAGGAGTGGGGGGCACCGGGGTGAACAGTGGCCAAGCAAGAGCTTGTGGCAGCCTCCAAATCCCCATGTGAACAGGGTTTTTGACAGAGCAGGGAGGGAGGCGGGGGGCCATTTCCCCACCACCGCCAGGGGGCAAAGGTGGAGGCACTGGACTTCACCCGGAGAGTGAGGCTCTGAGGTTGAACCCACAGAAGGTCTGGAGCCCGTGGGTGGGAGGACCCATTCGCAGAAGCCCTGCCCTGGACAGCTGGGAAGGAGGCTGGGGACAGAAGAGATGCTTGTTCCAGTCCCCGGGAACGCCAAGATTCGGTTGTATGAGTGAATAAATATGGGGGGAGTGGGGAGGGCCCGGGGTGAGGGGCAGCGGGCAGCCCATGAGCCAAAGGCCTTGGGCATGTGTGTAACAGGGAAGTAGGATGGGCTCAAGGCTGCCTGGCAGGAAGGTGAGGATGTCAGTGCGCATGCCCAGGGCCACCAGGGAGGGTGCTGGGAGGACAGGGCCTGGGGCTCCTTTGCCCCAAGGTCAGAGAGAGAAAAAGTAGCAGCAATAGGTAATTTCAAATGTCCAAACTGGCAACAGGGTGGGGCCCCTGCAGGCTGCTTGCAGCCCCCCACTCTACCGAGGGTGACTCGTGTTCTCTTATCCAGTATGCTATTCCTGGGCAGCCACACCAGGAGGGGCACTCTACCAGTCTGAGTCAAAGCAGGAAGGGAGGGGGGTGCTGAAGAGAGCCCCAAACGGGGCACCTCTTTTCCTCCCTCCCCCTCAACCACCCGTCCTCAGACTAAAGGGGCCCAAAAGAAATGGGAGAGGTGGGACCAGTTCAGAACATGACAAGCAAATGCGACAGCCAAGCCACTGACTTTTAACACTGTAATGGGCATGCAGAGTGCCCCGCCATGCCCCTTCCCAGAAGCTAAGCTGGTGGGAACTGGAGGGACTGGAGAGAAGTAGGAGCCAGGAGAAGAGCCTTTCCCCTGGAAGGACGGGGCCCTTGTGGCTTTGGGTAGGGTTTGCCAGGGAGAGGAAACAGGGGAGGGTAAGGTATGGGGGACCGCTCCCCCTTCCCCACGTTCCCGCCCCCTCCCACACACAGGTTTCGACCCTTCTGGTGCCTCCCACCACCACCACCCCACCCCACCCCGCCTGGCTGGGCTGAGGTGGGGGTATGCGCCAGACGCGTTTAGACTGTGGCGCTCAGCATGGCCTCCGTCTCTGGCAAGATCTTGTTCTGGTTAGAGTCCAGGCCAAAAAACTTGACACTGAGGCCATCCACGGGGTGCAGGACAGGGACCAAGGTGATGCGGGGGAAGGTCCGGGTGGCCAGCTCAAAGCGGCTCGTGCTAGCCAGCTCCACCGCCAGCACCTTCAGGAACAGCTTGGCCAGATGCTTGCCCAGGCAGGTGCGGACGCCGCCGCCGAACGGGAGGTAATGGAAGCGGCCATCCTTGTCTTCACTCCGTGCCTGACCAAAGCGGTCTGGATCGAATACGTTCACGTCTTTGAACACAGGTGCCGTGTCGTGGGTATCCCGGATGCTGTACATGACACTCCAGCCTTTGGGAATCTGAAAACCCTGGAGGCAAGACAGGGGCAGGGGTGAGGTATGGTGGTGAAAGCTGGAGGAGGTCTGAGAGAGGGCAGATGACTTTCTGCCTGCCAGCCCCACAGGTCCAGATATTTCTAGAGGCCCCCCACTGTGGCACCCCCTCCCCCCACAGCTCCCCCCTCAGCATGTTAGTCCTGTCTCTTGTTTACAGATGTCCACATGCAACTTCCATTATGATACCCGGGTTAGCTTCATCTGACCCAGCATCTGGGTACTGAAGTACCCTGACAAAAAGGCTGTTCTTTCCCAGCAGCCAGCCCCCACCCCCAAAGCAATGTTCCCAAGGATCCCCAAAGCCCCAGCCCCGCAGGGCCCAGCCTCACATCAAGCTCGAAGGTCTGCAGCACGGTACGGTAGCCACCAGAAATGGGTGTGAAAAGGCGCATAACCTCCTTGATGACACAGTCCAGATAGTGTAGCCCGCTGAGGGTGTCGAGGCGCAGTGTGCCCTCACAAGGGCAGCCGCCACTGTGCAGGATGCCCTGGGCCCGCAGCTCCTCTCGCAGCTTCTCCAGCACGGCTGGGTGCTTCAGCAGCTGCATGATGAGCGAGGTGCTGGCACTGGCAGTGGTGGCGTAGGCTGCGAAGATCAGCTCCAGGGTCCCGTCCTGCAGCGGCAAGGAGAGAGGCATCGTCGATGATCCAGCGCGGGGACAGCCCCGCTCCACCGGCATCCCCCGTGCCCCAGGCTCGTCTAGCTGGGCCTGCCTCTGAGCCTCACGTTGCTGCGGCATCCGGGCCACAACAGACACAGGTCACAGGGCCAGTCCCCCGGCTGGGCAGGAGAATTAGCTGCTACAGTCCAGGGCAGAGGCACGAGCCTGGAAGTCCCTTGGGGCAGGGCTGCTTCTCCCTCACTGCTGGATTCCAGAGCCAGCCCCAGCAGGCCTAATCAGCGCAGTGAGCTCACAGAAGAAAAAGGACAAATCTCAAGGAGCCAGGCCCGGCGTGGCGAGCAGGGTGGGTCTACACTGGGGCTTTCCAGCTGGCAGCCGCAGCCCCTTCCTCCATCCCCAGGACATCTAGTAGGAGGTCAGGAGTACTGACGGGGTTGGGGAGGTGACCTGGGACCACACCCACGGGGACGTGTGCTGGGCTGAGCGGAGGTGGCCCCCAGAAGCCTCAGACCCCACCAGGGTTCTCAGGGGAGCAAGACACCTGGGCACTGGGTACCCCAGGGAAAGGTCTCAGCGGGTCGCCTCATCCCGAACCCTGTATTTTACACGTGAAGGCCTAGAGAGGAGAGGGAAGGGACCTGGGTTTCTGACTCGCCGTGGCACCACCTACGAGGCACAACACTTCTTGTCAAACGGGAAGGTCACTGGAGCTCCTAATGGCTCGCCAGGGGGAAAGCAGGAGCCAGACTAAGGGTGAGCACAGACAGTGGGGATGGCGGAGTCTTCAGGAAGTCTCCGTGGGCACCTGGCAGGCATGCGGGTGGCAGAGTCGAGACCAGGATGAGTTGATGAATCCCTCCTCAGGTGGTACACCCACCCTAAAAAGGGGCGGGCAGGAAGCCCTTCTTGGAGGCCAGTGTGGACAGTCTTGGTGTTGGCAGCCTGACTGGGCTTAGCGAGTACCAGACAGGCTGGGAGACGGTATTGAGTGCCACCAGTTTGAAAAGGCTGGTAGGATGGGAGGAGACCCGAGTCAGGTCCAAATCTCCCTGCTCCTCCCCAAGGACTGAGGCTGCCCTCACGCAAGTGGCTTCCCTTCTGGGGACCATGATGCACTGAAATGGTGAATACCGGGAGGTGGAGGGGGTCGAGGGGTCGAGGGGGTCAATGAAGCCACCGACACCAAATGTGCGCGGGGTTTCTAGGGGCCAATTTTCAGTACCTTTTCCTAAATGGTGGATGGGATTGTGGGTGGGATGGAGAGTGTGGGTGCACAGAAACTGTGGTGGGGGGCGGTACCACCCACTGTGGATGCTTCTCGTCTATCCCCATCAGTCTGCACACTAAGCAGACGGGGACACGGTCTCTTTTCTGGTCAAGTGCCCCAGCCCCATGCAGTGATGGCCACCACAGCTGGTCAGGGACAGTCCTTGTAGGCCGGGAGCAGAAGGGGTAGAAACAGAGTATGTAGCGCTCGCGCTGACCACTGGGGAGGCCGCCCCCACCTTCAGCTCCTGCATGGTCATCTCCTTCCCATGCTCCTTGCTGCTTTCAATGAGGATGTCCAGTGCGTCCGAGTAGTCCTTGCCCTGGGTGCACTGCAGTTTCTCTCGGATCGCCTTTTCTAGGCCCTTCTGCAGGATCTGCCGTGCCTGAATGCCCTGAGGGGAGAAGGAGGCCGCCTGGTCACCAAAGAGGAAGGGCCCCCTCCCACGGCCGGGAGGGCCATGAGGAAAAGACTCCTCTGAGAACTTCCCACCTAAGCTGCAGAGACCAGCAGGTGAAGGCTCCACCCCCACCCTTCTGCTGACACCTCCCCTCTGTCTGTGTGACCAGTGAGCGTCTTAGTGGTCGGCCACCATCTCACTCCAAGTGGGTTCATGGATGCCCCATCTCCTCTCCTCCCAGGCCCTGGGTGCTCACCCGTCGGTAGCCACTAAAAGGCAAGTCGACAGGCAGGGAGAAGACGTTCTCAACAAACTGCTGGTAGACTTCAAAGAGGTGGCCAAGGTCCTCTTCGGGGATGCTGAAGCCCAGCAGCACACGGATGGCCATGCGGAAGGTGAGCTTCTGCGCCTCCTGGTACACGTTGATGGCCTCAGGGCAGCTGCTCCAGGCGCGAAGCGTGTCCTGGATCACCAGCCGGATCTTAGGCAGGTAGTTCTGCAGGGCCTCATGACTGAAGATCTTGGAGAAGACCTGGAGGGCAGGGGACAGTGGCAAGAGGCGCTGGTGCCGGCCCTCTCGGCTCCCAGGGGGCCCCACTGAAGCATGCAGCCAGGACGGTGGCCACAGAGACTCTGGGTCCCCACTCCAATTGAGCTCCGCTTTCCAGCTCTAGACACAAACACCTGCTGGCTCGCCTACCTCCAAAGCCCCTCCTGCTGCCTATGCCTTGAGGCAGAACCAGGGGAAGGACAGGCTTAAAACACCATTCGTGGGCACTTTTATTCAAAGTCAGGACCTTCCATGTCATCACATGGAGATGTGAGCTGTCCTCTCCTTTCCTGACGCCCAGAAAAGCATGTGCTCCAAACAGTGGCAAAGCCCTGTGGACTGGGCAGTCCAGCCGCCAGCAGGTCTGCAGGTGATGTGGCTGTATCAGCTTTGGGGAGCATGCAACGGGGTGCTGGGCAGGGCTGCGGAGGAGCTGGCCCCTCCGCGACAGGAACCCATTCCCAAACTCCCAGGCCACAGGGGCAGAAGCGCCCAGGAGGAGTGGAACACAGGTGCGAGGACTGGCCGAGGAAGAGATGGAAAGCACTAGGTGGCTCTTCTTCTCCACTGATGGGAGGACAAGAGAGTCTGAGGTTAGACCACAGGCAGGACTTCACGAGACCAAATTGCTCTTATTCCCTGGGAAACACCTACTGGGTGCAGATCCCAGGCCGTCTGTTAATAGCTGTGCCACAAAAATGTCTTCAATGTGGCCAGGCCTGGAGGCAGGGGAATGGGGGCAAGATTTTCCACCCCAAAAGATCACAAAGCCAAACAGAAGCTCTTTTAGTGCCCTGCATCTTCCTGGTCCATTTTAAGTAGCCAGTGAGTCCCTATTTCCACCTTCTCTGCTTTCCATCCTCCTGCTTCCTCAGTAACACCCTCTGCCCCCTCCTTACCCAAATGCCCCAGCACAGTTTTCACACTGGTGATCACAGTGTACAGGAGAGGGGACAACGTTAGTTTATTTACTGATCGCCTGTGTGTCCCACTCATAACCAACATCCTCTACCCCCTCCAAGAGTCCAGAGCAGAAGGGGGTACCTCCACCAACAGCGAGGGAAAGGTCACTGGGGAAGGCAGAGAGGGGAGGGACAGCACAGGAGAAGGAGACAAATATTCCTCTAGCCCCCCTACCCTGACCCACGCAAACCACACACACGCGCTCACCCTCCCCTCCTGTCCCCCAAACACAACCACCGCACAAACTGTAAATGTGAGAATTTCCCCTGCAGTCAGCTCGAGGAGGAAAAGGTAACATTTTCCTGGCCTCAGCCCTGCATGGCTAATGGGAGGGCTGGTTTGCAGAAATAACAGTGCTGGCCCTTCAGTGGCCCAGCCAGGCATTCACAATAGCACTTTCATTCCGAAATTCCCGGTGGGCAGACGGAGGGAGGGAAGGAGGCCAGTGAGGGGCAGAGAAGCCAGCACTGTTCGGGGCTGCTCTTGCTATTAAGGGACAGCTGAAATGTAAAAGGATGATGGGAAGTGGCCAAGGGCAGCCCGGGCCTGAATGGGTCACTCACACCTTGCTCAGTTGTGGGGGTCCCAGGAATATACAAGGGAGACTTCAGCTGCTACTCTCTTCAGAGGGCTATGGATAAAGGCAGTGTGCTCTCTGCCTCAGTACCCCCCGCCCACACACACACACCCCGTGTCCTCAGGATTCCAAGTTTGGCTCTTATGGGGTGGGAATGGGGCCCAGTCCCCAAAGCCCAGTGCCGGCCAACTAAGGGCCCTTACAAAACCAAAACGCTCATCAGGGAGGCAGAAAGATACTCTGTGGCTACCAGGCCTCAGTGAGGAGACTGGAGGTGGGGGCAGGCAGGGAGAGGGAGGCCACACCTGGCCTAGGACCAGCCAGTCCAGGGCCAACTGAGTACTGTCATGGAGGGGATGGGGGCAAGGGCTGGCCAGGCTCCCAGCACCAGGAGACCTGAGCCCAAAGGTGGGCATGTGGCGGTGGATAACAGGACAGAAGCCATGCAGACCTAGACTGGTCAGTGTCAAAGCCAGCTACGCTCTAATATGCAGTGGGGTGGTGACTCTGCAAAGGCAGACTGGGCATCCAGAGACGTGAGTTTTAACTTACCAACTTACTGTGTGACCATGGCCTAATCACGCCCCCCAGCCTCAGTTTCCTCATCTATAAAATGGTGAGGTTGAAAGACGTGAGCTCTGTGGTTCCTTTCAATGTACAGAGCACATAAATGCCAGTATCTATGTGTCCCAAAGTAGATGCCGTCCTCTTGAAAGAGTCCAGAATCTGGCACTGCATGAGTCACCCGGTAAGGGCCTACCAGGCCCCCATGCACGCACTCCAAGCAGGTTACAGTGGCCCAGGAGGGGCCATCCCAGGGTTACCAAAGGAGGCGCTCTGAGGACCCCCACTGCACTTTAAGGACTGGCCAGATGTGACCCATTGAGGAACCCTGCCCTGCCCTGCCCTGCCCTGCCCCAAAGGTTACATTCCCTGCGCCCTCTAGTGATGGCCAGATGAACTGCTCCTTCTCAAACCTTGGGGTCCAAAGAGGGCAGGAGGACCAAGGGGGATTTGGGACTAAGCAGATGGACTCCGAGGGTAAGAGGTCCACACGTCACCTCTAGGAAGACAGGGGTCCTTATGGGGAGCTGGGAATGATCCCCAGGAAACCCTCTGCCACCCTGCACCTGCAAGCCTCTGGGCTGGGGCTTCTGAAAAGGGAATTACAGCCAGGTCCAGGGTTCTTTTCTTGACCCTGACTCATCAGTGGCAGCCAGCAGGTCACTGTCCTCTCTAGGGATTAGTTTCCCCACTGGTTTCATGAGAAGTTTAACTGGATGTTCTTGGGTCCCTTTCCACCTAGCCATCTCACCCATGATTCCTCTCAGAGCCCCCCGAGGTGGAGAAAATGGCCAACCGAGAAGTGAAGCAAAGGGAGATTGCAGGCGCTCTGAGCCCAGAGGACTTTGCTCAGAGGTCATCCAGTCCATGCCCCTGCTTCCAGCCCAGCGGCTCCACAGACATCAGGGCCTCCCAGGCACCAGGAAAACTCCCGGGCCTCATCTCTGGGTTGGTGCCCAGGATTAACAACGAGGGCACTTCCCACAGCCGAGGCAGCCCAGAAACCACCACCCACCACAAAGGCCAGGAGGAGGCGGAGGTGCTGGCCAGGGCACAGGGAGGCCTGGGCCACGTCGGGCGGGCGGGGTCAGGACTCGGGCACACGGGAAGGCGCCCAGCGGAGCTGCGCGGTGTGAAGAGAGGAAGGGTTCCCAGCCCCCAGAGCCGACTGCCCTGACCACAGTTGTAACAGGAGCCACAGCTGCTTTGTTTCCCTCTGGGGCTTCCCTAGGAATTCCCAAAAGTGAGCCAAGAATGTTGGACAAAGGTCATCGGGAACCAGCTGTGGCCCAGGCAAAGCCCTGCAGAGGGAACAGCAGGTATGGACTTCCCACCAGGGTTGGTGCCGGGACAGAGAAAGCAGAGTGTCACGGGAGACCCGAGCACTCCCAGGCACACACGCGGCGCGGCGCAGGATGGGCTCTCGCCTTGGAGGGCGTGCCTGGAAACCCTCCATCACCCCCATCAGTTTCTCCAGCAAAGCAACTGGCTCAGGGGTCTACATCCTTGTTCTCGCTCTCTCCCCTGAATGGGAGGGGGTAGGGGTGGGACACCAGGGGGCTTGTCAAGGTTCAAATCCTCCATAATTGTTTCTATACATGCTTCCCCCTCCTGCCTCTCACATAGAGCCCCTGGGAGAGGAGTGGCACACTGGAGCCCCAGAGCCCTGCTTGCTGACCTGCTCAGCCAGATAGCCTCCCCCTTCTCAGCTGGTGGCCATGAATGCACAGACGGACAGACAGCCTCTGGACAGGCAGCCTCGGGAGCGGGAAGAGTCAGAGAGCGAACCTACTCCTTGGGCCAGTGACTCAGACTGGGAGGAATGGAAGCGGCTGCCCAGGAGGGTGGGGGCCTGGGCAGGCCACCCCGCCAAGCCAAGCCACCGGAGCCACAGCCTGCGGAGTGGAAAGAATAACAGAGGGCAGGCAGCCTCCGAGGCAGCTGTCCGCACAGCACAGGGGTGACGCCAAGGTGTGTACTTTAAACTCAAGTAAGGGGGAGGACAAGAGAGGACGTCATCTTCCCAGATGCCTGGCATTTCCACTGGGCCTGGACTTCACCTTGGCGGCCTCCTGAGCCAATCCCGTCTCAGCCCCTCTGGTTGGGAGGGGCCAGCCCAGACCCCCCAGCCTGGGCATGCTTCTGGGCAGCACCTATGGGAACAGAGGGTCTGTCCCCCAGTTGACTCTAGCTCTAATTCTGTCCCCAGGACAAAAGCACATGGTGGGGGAGGGAGAGCAGCCCTTGGCAGATACCTAAGCCACAGAATCTGAAGGTTTAGGTTTGCCGAGACACTCATCCTTCTTCCAGCCATAGCAAAACCCCCTCAGAAAGCTGAGGCCCAAGGGGGGAAGGGTTCTCCCAATGTCACAGTCCAGACCATGACTGGCCACACTCACCAATGGCAGGGAACCCCATCTCCCACCACTCCAAACCTCACGAGCCACCCTCTTACCAATCCCGGGAGCTCTGAATTTATCTAAGAGCCCTAAGGGGCTGCTTCTTTATGGCCAAGTTTATTCTAAGGAAAAGGCCAGCTGTTCTGGTTACTATATTCCTGCTCTCAGCATTTCTCTTCTCCTAGAGGCACGCTCTTAACCCCGGTCTTTCAGCCTGGGCCATCCTGAACAGAGACAATGGCTGGCACAGGGGGCTCAGGGCCAGAGCAGACCCCAGCCAAGCCTCCCCTCCCTGTCAAGGCCAGAATTGTCTCCCAAGGCTGGAAAGTGAGCAGACACCCCAGCATCATAGCCTTGGACCCCTCCCTGCCCTGGGAGGACAGAGAAAGGAGGGAAACGGGAGAGGGTGAACCCTGCACCCAGCCAGCCCACCCGCCCACTGCCTGGCACAGGGCAACTGGAGGGAGGCACCCACTCCCAGGCGCCCTGGCGGCTGGCTGGCCATGGGCTCCCTCCCCCGTTGACCTTCAGAGAGATCCGCTCCTGCCACCCGCGCCCTCGGCGGCCCCTGCACCCACCGGCTACTGCTACAGTAACTTTTGAGTGAAGGACTTCTGGGGCTGGCAGAACAAAGGCTGTGTGCCTCTGCCAAGGGGCTGGGGCAGAGCTCTCAGTAGCGGGGCTGCCTGGCCGCGCCACCCACCCTCCTATCCAGTACAGGTGGGAACTTCTGCCCTGAGCTGAGCCTGGGGAGACTTTGCAGCCAGAGGTTGTGCACTGGTCCAAAGGCCATCTAGAGCAGGTCTGGGCTGGCTTCCCTAAAGACCCCCAAACCCTCCTGGCTCTGCCCTCCTGCTGAAGCACTTCCTGGACTCTCTACCCCAACACAGACTGCAGGGTGCACAGGGTCTCTGAGAGGGGTGCAGTAATCCTGAGCCTGACCTCCACTCCTACCCAAGACAGGGCCCCAAGGCCAGGTCATTGAGGGATGGTGTGCGGGGAGGCAGGGCTTCTTAATCCTTACCTCCAAAGCCTGAGGAGCTGCTCCCCCACGTCAGCCTTGGGTACAGAAGTCCCCGTAGCCAGGAGTCTGAGATGAAGGGAAAGCCATGCCTGCCATCTCCAGGACACCAGAAATCCAGGATTAAGTGCATTCTCTGGGATGCTCTCCAAGTTTGGGGAGGGCTACTACTGTCTGAGGTGCCCTGAAACTGCTGGCCCTCTGGTGCCAAAAGGCTCGGCCCTATCTCCAAAGGAAAAGAGGAAATGCCTGATTCTGGTGTGTGGGGCTGTGCACTGGAGCTTCTGTAATTACCCCCAACTCCTCCTCTGTGTGTCTGACAACTCTCTCCCCAATCTCCCCTCCCACACTCCATCCACCCTTCCAGGGTAATTACCCCAGCCTCTGCACACAAAGAAGGATGACATCCCTCCCCCATTATCAGAGACACCCCAGACCCCTGGGGGAAGGGAAGTTACAAAAGAGAAGGGACAGAGTCTGAGGTAGTGGCTATAGGGACACAGGCCTGGCTCTCCAAGAGAGCATTTTGTTAGACTGGGCAAGACTTTCCGGACTTTCTCCCTAACAACCCCGCCCATCTTGGCCCTAGACCACCAGGACAGCAGGGCAAACACCTGGAGTGCAGCGATGGCTATAAGGAGCCCCTTCCCAGCACATCTGGCCGGACCTCCCAGAGAAGGGGTAGGCCACCAGCCCCAATGGAAACAGTGACGCTCCTAGTTCCCCGCCAGCCAGCCGGGCCCCAGCACACCTGGGCTGTACTTCCTGTGAGGACATCCTAACCAGGCCTGGGCCCGGCCCAGCGGCCTGCTCACCAGCCAGGTCCCTGACTACAGAGTGGACTGGATAAGGCATCGTACGTGGCACACCCCCGACCTTGCCCAGGCTGGGTCCACTGGGCACTGGGGTCCTGCAGACTAGCCATTTTCTCCAGGACCAACAATATGCCCCTGAATATTCATTCTCTTCTCGTCCCTCCAGCTAGATCCTACTTCTTGAGGCAAAGACCGAGATTCCCACTTCTGTGTCTACCTAGTCCAAAGCCTTCAATTTGGCTCAGCAAACCTAAGTTTATGGAAAATTGAATTAGAGAGATTGGGGTGGGGGGAGACCCTTTCGTCCACCCATTTACCATAGGACCCATATAAATGCCACATAGCAAGCATCAACTAGTACACACACTGGGAGCGCCCTGCCCTGGGTTCTCAAGCCTCTGTCAGGATGAACTGCTTTCTGGCCACCTCCTATCCCCAAGGAACTAGAGAATAGGGTACCCCAAAGAGGGAGACCATCAATGTGGCTCTCAGTGTCAGGCCCCACCCCTGCTCCATCCCTATCCTTCCCTCCCCCTTCCTTCCCTGTGCATTCCTCTGGCAGCATTCATCATGCCTTCTCCTTCCCTCCTCCCAAATGGACAATGTGGGCCAAACCTGGGGGCTTTCTAGGGAGCCCTCCCCACCTGGAGGCCCACAGCCAAGTTGGGCACCGGGTGGGTGGAACCACAAGGCAACAGCAAGCCCTCTGCACCCCCAGGGTCTCACACTCTGGTCCTGATCCAGCCTTCTCCTTCCTCCCCACCCCCAACCACCAGTTTCTGGCAAGCCCAGGTGGGCAGGACTAAGTAGGGCTCTGCTTGGTGGCCCAGAAACAACTCATCTCACCGATGCCTGTGTTGCATGCCCTATCCTGCCCTTTCTTGGCTTCCTGACCTGGTTCAAGTCCCTCAAACTCTCCAAGCCTCTGTGTCCCCTTCTGTGAGAAGGGGATGATAACTTTTCTTGTCAAAGCCTCTATAAAAATAAAATGAGGAAGCAGACGTATTCCCCAGAGCTGGGTTTCTGAATCTCAGGCTCTCTCCTCACTCTTTGGAACAGGCTTTGGGTGGAGTCCTAAAGACTAGGAAAAAAATAATGGCCAGCACATTTTATAAGCCCCCCATTCCTGAGCCTATAGCCCCTTCCCAGCCACTCCTCATCTGCCCCCTGGAATTGTTAGCTGCTTCCTGCTCTAGTGAGGCAGATGGGGAAGACTACTTCAGGAGCCCCTTCCAGTACGTGCTTTATCGCGGGGCGGGGGGGGGGGAGTTGTCTCTTCCATCAGATTTTGCCGCCTTTTGTCTGCTTGTCTACAATGGAGAACTACTCGTCGCAAGCAGTGCAGAAGACACCAAATACTACAAGATTAATTCCTACGTTCACAAAGACCACTTCACATGGCCTTCTGGCCGAGAGGGCTGCTCACCGTTACCCGCCCCCCTCCCAGACTCTGCCACTCCTCCGGTCAGATCAGAGGCTGCCTCTCTTCCCTTCAGATTTCAAACCTGGATGAGTCCTCTGACCTAATGGAAAACACCGAGGGAGGGGAGGTCGTGCAGCGCCCCCTCACTGGCGGCTTTAAGCCCGCGGGCCGCCGCCCCGCCCGCCGGCGGCTCAGCTTTCGGGTTACTGCAGTTCAAACAGCACGTGCCGCCCGCGCTCTGAGCCGCGGCGGCGGCGGCGCAGCCCTGTGAGGGGGCGGGGAGGCTCGCTCCGTGCGCGCTGGCTCGCCTCCTCCGCGCCTCTTGCAGGCGCTCGGGAAATCCACAGGATAAACACCCACTTTCTCTTCCTCTTTATGGGAGGGGGTAGGTGCACTTTGATCCCCTGCAGCGCCGCCGCTGCTCTCCCACCCCTCGCCCTTCCTCCGCCATCCAGACTGGTTCTCGCAGCAGTGGCCCAGATTTCATCTCACCCCTCCCGGGCGAGGCTCCGCGACCGTCTCGCACAGGGTGCTCGGCTCCCAGAGCTTGCCGCGTCTACCTTAATCAAGCAACCGGTGGCAGAAAGGCTAGGTTTGGTTTTACAAAGATCCGTTTCCAGGCCTTGGGAGCATGGACCACCATCTGCCCTTTTCTCTTTTTAATTTTGTGGAGCACCGCGAGGACAGGCGTTGGACGCCCTAGTCCCTGCACGTTCAAGCTCCCTCTAAACCACTTCCCTCACCCCGAACAGCCAGCCCCCCCGCTGGGCCTGGTAGTGGGAAAGGCACAGCTAGCCAACAAACGGGCAGACCCAGAGGAGGCCTGCCAGCTCTGGAACCTAGACCGCAGACTTCGAGGCACGGAACTGCGGGGTCCTCTGGCATGGTGTACAGATGGGGTCTCAGATTCGAGTGGGGGCGTCTCCCGGGCTCTGCGAACTCCTTACACCCGAGGCTGGTACAGAGAAGAAGAGGGTCGGAGCAGGGTTGCGGGGTTCTTAACCCAGAGCGCTTACCTTGCGCTTGTTGCGGTGGATGTCGCCGATGGAGTTGGCCACTGTGTTTGGGCCCAGCAGCATGCGCGTGCTGCGTGGCCACTCAGTGCTCACGAGGTGGTGCTCGCCCATGAGGATCTTGCGCACGTTTTCTGCGCCAGTCACACGAATCAGCGGCCGCCCCAGCAAGTGCGTCTTGAACACGTTGCCATACTTCTCCCTCCTTGAGGACTGGAAGCCGGAACCCTGCGGGAGCCACGGAAAAAAAAAAAAAACCTCTCTCAGAGCGTACATCTCCAGATGAGATGTCCGGGAGGCCCAGCCTGAAGGGCTCGCGGGGAAGGGGCGGAGGACCCCGCTCAGGCCACCAGTCCCCTGCTCCCCCCCCACACACAAACACGCACGAAGGTTTTATTTTTCATAGCATGCACAAGAACTGGGAAGTAGGGCCTAGAGGATAATAAATAATGCAAGGAGGCGGGAGGCCCGGGGCACCCCTCGGGAGGGTGTTTAGTAATGACTTGCGGGAGGAAAAAGGTATCCCGGACCGCGGGACCCAAAGCTAGAGCCTTCGCCCCCCTCCCCCTCGCTCCCCCGCCCCACGCTCCGGAGCCTCTCGGAATAAATATTTCCAGGCTCTCGGCCACGGGCTGGCGAGACCCCGCGGGGTGGCCGCAGGCCAAAGATTATTTATAGCGGTGAGCGGTCGGTGCCCGGAGGCAGTCACTACAAAAGGGGGTTGGGGTTTCCTCCGTTCTCAGGGGTGGGCCGCGAAGGGACCCGGCGGCCCTCTGAGGGATCTGCAAGGTAGGGTCACGGGCCGAGAGCAGCGATTTTCCTAATGCAATGTGCCCTGGGAATAACTGAGAAGGATTTTCGTCGCCGCCCAGGAGTTTGGAACGGGAGCTCCGAGGAAGGCGCTTCCCGCGGGGCGGGGCAGGGCGGGGCGGCTGTCGCAGGTAACCGGATCCCCGGCGGCGGCTGCGGCGGCGCGAGCCCAGGACGCCTAGGCCCCAGCCCCGGCCCCGGCCCGGCTCTCAGAGGAGCTGGCTGAGCGGGCCCCCGCGCGGGTACCGGAAACCGAGGGGACCTCCGAGGGGCGGGGGCAGGGGCGTCCCGCTCACCTTTGACGTAGGCACTCGCCACCCCACCCCACGTTAACCCTTATCCCGCCGGGGCGGCACCGGGTGGGAAGGGGAGGGGCGCCACCTGTCCGGCCGTAGCTCTCGGCCGCCAACGAAGTGCGGATGCGGACTCCAGACCTACCGAGTCACGCACCCCCGAAGGGACACCTCGGCCGTCCCCTTTTCCTAGGTTGGTCTCTCTCCTCACTTTCCTTTCTTCTACGGAAAAGTATTCTCCAACTAGATGTGTACACACCCCAGCACAGCCGAAAAGTGACTCTGCAGAACCCGGATCCCTAATCACTTTTCCACATGCGCCTCCGGCCCCGGCCCGGGCGCGCGACAGGGAGAGAGCCCAGAGCGCCCGCGCCTCCAGGAGGGGGGCTGGGTCGCGGGGGGACGCCACCCCACTCCCAGGTTGTGGGGGAGGAGAGAGCTCTCCGACCCTGCCGCGGTTCTAGACGGCGTCTATCCCTTTAAGAGAATTCTAGGCGAGGATGGAGGTGCGACCAAGGGGGATTGAGGAGCGGGATTCCCTCCCTCCGTCTGCTATACCCGTCTCGCTCGCTCCGTCTGACTCTCCGTCTCTCCTCTCCTTCTTTTCCTCTGTTTTTCTTTTCTTTCGACACAAAAGTTGGGTTGTGAATTTTCCGAGGTCGCCGCCGCCTCTCTCCCGCCGCCCCCCTCCCGCCTCTGATCTGCCTAACTATAATTAAAGTGCGTTTTTTGTGGCATTAATAAAGAGTTATTTGTCCGCCGTTTCCACGGTCTTCACAAAGAGGACTTTCATAGGGGCGGCCGCTCGGGCCGCGAGTCCAATTTATACAAAAATGTTGTATTTTTAGCCCTAGGCTCTGTTTAGATGGCGCACGGTGGAAACGGAGAGCCCTTGGAGGTCTCCCCGTAAAATCTGATAAATGACTCCAAAAAAATAAAGCTGGGATTCAGAGGGCTCCCATTAACCCCTTCAGCGGTCTCCTACAGGCATCCCCCATGTCCCTCCCACGGCGGAGTCTAGGGCCCTACGGGCTGATGGAAGGGGAGGTGTAGGCCTGCTTCCCTTTTCCCATCTTCTGTGCGGGTTGGACACGGAGCCCCAAGGGGCCCTTGTGGGATTTAGAGAAAAGGTCAGGGGGACATTGGATGGCAGAGAAAGGTCAGGAAAAGGTGGTGGGGACAGACCATGCATTCCGCAGATTGGCTCTAACAAGACAGGAGCTGATGCCCGTATGAGGTATTTTATTTCCTAAATTCTCGGCCAAAAGCCTAGACCACCGCCGCAGTTAACTCTTTAAGTGTGGCGGCAAGGGAGAGGCTCTGGGGATTTCTCTGCGGAGGGTAGCCCTATTGGTGAAAGCGAACCCCTCCCCACTGCCTGAACAACCCCAAAAGAGATGGGCCGATTCTGGGACTTGGGAAGACCACACCGCAGAGGAAACGCGCGTCACCCTCCTCGCCCCCGCTCCGCTGTCACTTGGCGAGGGGCGGGGCCGGCAGGGTGTAAGTGTGGTGCGCGCGCGGATTGCACGCGTCTGTTAGTTTCAAGCCTTGCTTTCGCACTTCTAAACCCACAGGTCTCTGCGTTCGCCTCCCGCCCCACCTCTCCCTTGCCCGGGTTGTCTTCAGGACATTCATGCTTCTCTTAACCGCCATCAGCATCCTCCGGACAAACACCGGTGCACACGCGAACACGACACACTTCCCGCGGTTGACCAGGGGCGTCCCCCACCCCCAAAAGAAAAAATTCTGTGTGTATCCACTTGCAAACGCGTTTGTCTAGCACTTGACGAGGTTAATTCCAGGTTAATCTCCCCATTACCTTACCTGAGTCTGGTTCCCGACGCGCCCACCCCCATTATCACCAGCGGCGTGCGGTCGTGAGGCGTCTGGCAACAAACATGCACACACTCTATGGATCTCACACACCAATCCCAGGTTTCTCTCCCTTGCTACAGTGTCCCCACCCAATAAGCAAATAGACCCTTTTCCTTAAAAGCCAAGAACCCTCGAGTCTCAGGCTTTTCATCTTCTTTGGGGTACCTCCTTCCCTCCCCACCATAAAATACACACGCTGTCTCCGACCTTGGACCAAGGCAGTTGTACCTAGCGCAGCCGACGACGCGGCGGGAACACAGCCGGGGGTCTTAAAGGGGCACTTCTGGGTGCCATTGGCTCCTTCGTCTCCCCGACTCAGTGTTCGGGTCCCAAGGACACCGCCAAAGCCCCGGAAGCCGACGGCGACCGGGGCCTGGAACGCGAAGGGGAGACGAAAGCGGCTCACGACCTGACGCCCCCTCTGGCCCGCACCGCGCGGGGAGCCCACTAGACCCCTGCTGGGTCGCCAGCGACGGGGGAAAGTCAATCTTGGGAGCCCTCTGGGGTCCTGGGACCTCTCGTATCAACTCCCAGAATTTGCGCACCAGGCGCCAGTGGGCTCCAAACCACGCCGCAGGCGGGCAGGAGAAGCCCGGACGGCACCCGCAAAGAGGAGGGAAGGGGCGGGGCGGGGACCGGTGCCTTCAAGCTCCGGGCGCCCCCTGGCCAGCCCGCGGCTCCCTCCTCCCGGCGCTCGCCGCTAGCGGACCCCGGAGAGCATCCGAGCGAGTGCGCCCTTACCTGTAGCAGCCAGTGGCCGGTCTCTCCGATGAGCGGGAAGCCCATGGAGCCCTTGGGTATGGGCAGCTTGCAGCTCTTGTCGCGGGTGGCAGCCCAGCGCAGCTGCCACAGCTGCTGCGACACGGCCAGCAGCAGCGTCACCGACACCAGGCACGCGGCGAGGGTGGCCAGCGCCGACACCAGCTCCAAGCCCTCAAAGAGCATGTTGGCGGCCGCTCGGGGGATTGGCTGTGCCGGCCGCGGCGGGGGAGGGGAAGGCCGGATGAGAAGGGACACGAACGGCGGGGGAGGGGAGGCTGCGGCCGGGGGTCCTGGTACCTCCAGCCGAAACAGAGAAGGAGGAAGGGGCCGCGGGAAGGGGAGTGGAGGCTGCGAGGGGAGCGGAGAGAGGGAGGAAAAAAATTGCCTACAAGAAGAGAGGAGACTCGAGGAGATTCGGAGTGTAACTTTGTTTGTTTGTTTGTTTGTTTGTTCCCTTATAGCGGGCTTGGGGACTGCTCGAGGGTGGTGAGATGAAGCCGTGAATCAAGCTGGTGGATTAGCTCTCCCCGCAACCATCACACTCGGAAAACTTTGGAAAACTTTGTCCAGCGGGAGCCTCTCTCGTAAGAGCTAGCGGAGAGAAAGTGCGATCGATTTGTCAAAAGTTTTCCCCTCAAATTCCTAGGTGGAAAAAAAAAAAGGGAAAAAACTCTGAATCCAAAAATTCCAACGAACCCAGAAACTTTGGGGGCGAAGGGGAAGGCTCCCCGGCTGAGGCGAGTCGAGAGGCCCGAGCCCAGCGTCCGCGGGCTGCCCCCGGCGGCGCGCCCGAGCCGCAGAGCCGCCGCCGCGCACCCCCGAGGCGGGCGCGGCTGGCGAGGCGGCGCGGCGGGCGCAGCAGCCGGAGCGCGGGTGCGGAGCCGGCGGGCCGCGGCCGGGACGGGACGCGGCCGACGACAGAGCCCCGGGCGGGCGCTGGGGCGGCGGCGGCGGCGGCGGCGGCGGCGGCGGGCGGGGTGAGGCGGGGTGGGGTTGGGGGAGGAGGTGAAAACCCGAGCTGGGCTATTGTATCAATTAAGAAAAGGCAATCCGTCCCGGGACGCAGTCTCTCGGCTCTGGAGTTGCTGCTGGGGGAAGAAAGGGGGAAAAAAGAAAGGAAGGCAAAAGGAATGAAAGAGGGGGAAAAGCAGGAGGCAGGATTTCAGGGCTGGTGGTTTTAAAAGCTTCTCTCAATGTGAATTTGAGTCCAAAGCGAGGCGATGCGTGTGTTTATATAGAGGCGGGAGGCTGCGCCGTGGGCGCTCCGCCAGCCCGCCCCCCCACCCCACCCCCACCCTACCCCCACCCCACTCCACCCCCCACACTCCCCCCCCTCCTGCGCTCACAAAGCCGGAGGCGTGGTGAAAGGCCGGCGGCCGGAGCGTGTGAGCGCCCGCCGGCCTCCCGCCCCGCCCCGGCCGCCCGCCGCCCGCCGCCCGCCCGGGACCCACTTGTAGCCGCCGCAGGATCAAACTCAGTTCACCTCTCGCCTCCTCTTCCTTCTCGCCGGCGTCTCGCTGAGCCCGGCACCTACAGACGGACGAGAGGAGACACACACACACACACACACACACACACACACACACACGGTGCGCGCTCGCTTCGTGCCCGCTTGGCTGCTAAGCTACTTCCCTCCCTCTTTTCCTCCCTCCCGGTCCCTGGCCCCCTCCTCCCGCCCCGGGCAGTCCCGTGTGTGCTGTCGCCCCAGTGGCTGAGGTCTCTGCCGGACTGCCCCTCGATGGAGGGCCGCTGAAAGCCCCTGAACCTGTGATCGGGGTCCCAAGCTCCAATCCCGCGGAATCCCGCCGGCTCCTATCTCCCGGGACCCTTCAACGCCCCCGCCAACATTTCTCCTCCCAATTCTCCTTAGCCGGGGTCCCCCATCTCCCATCCGGGCATCCCAAACCTCCGATGCAGAGGTCTCCCCCCCCCCCCCCCCGCCCGCACCACCACCCGCATATGTCTCTCATCCCACAAGACGCCAATGTTCCCCTTTCCCCGACCGCGTCCTGGGCTGCTCACGACGCAGCCCTTCCTCTCGGACCCCCTAACTTTATAGTGCCCTCCGCCCCCCGCAGCGTCGGAGGAACCCCCCCGGGTGCCGATCCGGGTGAGTGTCCAGCGCCGAGGACAAATGCGGCAGCCCCGGCACCCGGCACCCGGAGGCGGGAGGAGTCGGGTACAAACGTTCATTGATACAAATGAGTAAATAAACAAGCTGGGTGAGCGCGGCCACCTTCTCAGAGCCGGCCGCAGAGGGCCCGGCGCGCGTGCCTGCGCGAGGTGTGCGTGTGGCCCGGGGCCGCACCTGTGTGTGCGCCTGTGTGTCCTTGGGTCGGCTCGACATCTGTGGAGCTGGGTGGTGTGTCTGCGGGTTCGTGTGTTCTCTGTGGAGCTATATGTGTGTCTGTGCATCCGTCTGTCATCTGGCCTCTCCTCCTGCGTGTCTGTGATACATGGAGCTACGCGTGCCAAGCCCGGCATCATCTAGCTAGTGCCTGGCTCGCCCTCTCCCGTAGGTCCTTTCCCCCCACAGCCCCCTTGTCTCTGCCGTTCACTCTCGCACTCCCAGAGCAGAAGTCTTGATATCCCACCTTCAGTTTAGGGTGGTGTGTGTGTAAACGAAACTAGACTCCCCTCTTAACACCTCCCCTGCACCCAATACGTGTTCTATTTTAGAGTTCACTTGAAGAAAATGTGTGTGAGCGTCTAAGGTGCGAGCATATGTGCTGTCCCTCCCTGTAAGAGCGCTTCGGAGGTTGAAGTGGCGGCGGAGATTTGAAAGCTAATCTCTGGCTTCTAGAGCTCTGGCATCTCGATTCTCACTCTCTGCCTTGGAACCCCACCTGGTGGACAGTTATGGTACTACAGATTCAGGGGGAAGCAATTCCTGTTCCTCTGGCCCTCAATGTCCCTTCCTAGTGGAAGATCAGCCTTGAGGAGCCTGCGTGTAGGCTCCCAGAGGGCTCCTCTCCCACCCTAGTGCCCTCAGGCTTCCACCTCAGACGGCTTGGGGCCCAGATATTCACAAAGCTTCTGTTGGGACCACTGTAGCCCCAGAAATACAGAGCTGGGGCATGCCCTCGCAATAGGAAGATTTCACAGGACAGTCAACTGGACTGGGCACCCAGGAGTGGTGAGGCCAGCCCCACCTCGCTCCCCATGTGGGGCTGAAGTTCGGTGATACTGGGGCTTGGGGAATTGTTGAGACCCCACTATTTTGGAGACCCCTAACAATCTAGCCTGACCCCCAGACACAGCACTGGCCTCAAGGTGGTAAAATGGGCAAGATGACCTTGGGGAACCCACCCGCAGAGGCATCTGTCTCTGAAAGATGGACACACACACACACACACACACATACACATCTGTGAAACGGTGGACACAGTCTTACAGAGATACAAAGAGATGCACAGGCAAATGGTGAGCGAGTAGGAAGGCACACACACTCAGAGAATCATCGTCAACAAATTCACACAACACCCACCTCCCAGCCACCAACTTCAAAAGTCCACAAAGGTGTCGGCTTTGCTGGGATCACAGCCCCAGAAGCCATTGTCTTCCCCTTCCCTGCCCATACTCCTGGAGATGGCTTTTGTGCATTTTCATCCTCTCCTCCCATTCAGCAGCAGAGCGGGAGTCAGGAGGGGGCCTGGGGAAGTCATTCCGACTCCTTTCTGCTCAGGCACCAAGTGGGGTCGCGGGGAATGTCCACAGGGACAGCACGGCCCCACAACAATAGTTGCTGGATTTCCTAATTGGAACCATCCTTGCTGAAATCCCAACAAGCACTTAGGACAAAAGAGAAGAAAAGCCACGGTGGTGTGATTTTCTAAGACGTGCCAGAGATGCTGGGGAAGTAGGAATGCTAGGTCTGTGCAGTAGGCTTGCTGGGAGTGGCCAGGACAGAGAAGGGTCAGCAACCATCTTCGCCAGTCAGATTCCATCAGAGGACATTCCTTCATCCACCTCGGATGGACTTCTGACCCTGGCCCCAGACCTCAGTCTGACCCATCATCCTGACCTAAAACAAGCCCCTGAGCCTAATTCCAAATTGACCCTTAATCCTGGTCACAGATTCACCCTGCCCCTGGCCCCAGACTGAACCCCTGTCCTCTCAAACATCACCCAACCCCTCCTTTGGCCGAAGGAATGCGGCTGGCCCCTTGTGGACTGCCCCAAAGGTGGGTCACAGCTCAACCCATGAGGCTCAGGGAGCAAGAGTGGGCTATCAGACAGAATATTTTTCTCATTCTGGCCTGCATATGATCTGCCCTTTCCCCAAAAGCATCCCTCTCCCTCCAGGCTGGCTGGAGGAGTTCACAGGAACTCCTGCAGACTCTCTCCCTGACCCCCATCTACAATCCTTTCCCCAGGGCACATCCAGGGTTCCAGCTATTGCCTGCAGTGCTCTGAAGCTTTGGCTCACAGCTTGTGTCTCATATCCCTGTAGGCCTTCAGGCACCTGGAAATCAGTCAGAAAAGACTGGGGATCAGTCATCGCGATGCTGGTTCAGATGGAGTTCTGCATGGATGCACTTTGCAATGCTTGGCAGAACGGGCGGGGAGAATATGGAGGGCAGGCTGCAGGCACTCTTGGAATATGCAGACAATGGGCAAGACGCAACCTCTACACCTTCTTCCTGGGCTCAGAAACCACCCATTCACAGGGGAAAGTCTGCCCCAAGGCCTGCTCCTCATCAGAGCACAGAGCTCCCCAGGAGTGTCCAGGACTTTCTATGCCCAAAGGAATGGAGGCATTGTACCTTTCAAATCCCTTTTATATGTGTGCAGTCCATAAGAGTCCACAAATCTCTTCTGCTCTTTTATTTCACCTCCATGTAGCCCCATGAAATAAAGTTGATTTTAGATATTAGATATATATATATATATATATATATATATATATATTATTTTTCGTACTGATAAGAAAACTGAGGCCCAGAGTGCCCCCCCCCGCAATCCCCATTGTGCTGTCCTACTCAGTCCTCCCCCAAGGAAGCACACAGCCCCGTGAGACTTGAAATCCTGTCCTCAGGGCAGCTGCCCCTTTGTTTTAATGTCCATTCTGACCGTTCAAGCTGACAAAAGAGGGAGTTGTCAATTTTACATTCAATTTTGCATAGTTTGGGCCTGAATTTTTAGAAACTTACACTTAATTACTTTCTTTTCCCTAAAACTACCTCTGCTTCCTCCAACCAGAGCCAAAAGCTAGCAGTGACCAGAGAGCAGAGACCAGGGGGCGGTGGACAGGAAGCAGAGCTGGTATTCAGGGGTCTACAGAGTTTATGCAAAGTCTTCTAGGTCTCCCACTTAGACCGTGGTAGTCTAGCCGGAGGGATAAAGCTCAGAATTTCACCTCAGGGGGTTCTGTCTGCTCTTTGCCCCATCCTGTCTTACTGGCAACCAGGAGTCCTGGGAAATCAGCTTTCCACTCCCATCCCCCTCTCCGGGCCTCAGGCTGGTCCTCAGTTCATCCTAAGACCTCTTAGTACATGGCTGCCTATGGCAAGGCCCCTTTCCTGAGAAACCTCAAGTCCAGCGGGGTAGCAACCTTCTGTTTCCTGCGTAGGAGAGGTCCCACCCCGGGACACTGGCTCCAGCTCAGATATGTTCCTCCACTGCCTCTCCAGAATTGCAGCAGAAACAGCTACTCCAGCGGTGCCCTTTTGGCCCTGGATCCCAACTTTCGGCCCCAGATACTCATCCCCGAGGCCTGTTTGTCCACCTTCTCCCACTCTATGCCCTTCTTCCGGCAAGGCCGGCAGTGCCCCTCCAGTGCCCAGTCCTCAAGGACAGTTTAGAGGACGCTCCCAGACTGTGGCCCGGCTATTTTGAAGGGGGGCGGGTGCAGAGAACCCTCCTGTCCAGGCTGGTTAGGGGTGGGGAGTCAACCCAGCTCTGCTTGAAAATCACCTCAGTGCCATGAATGCTGCCTTTCTAGAGACCCCGGGGAAGAGAATCCTCGTCTGTCCCCCTTCCTCTCGGTTTCAGAGGCTCTGAGGCTGTTGTTTAGAACACTAACAGACCCCTTCCAAACCACCACCACCTGCCGGAGTCCCACCCGGCCCAGCCACCTCTTTGGAGGCGCCATCCTGCTATTCGTGATGCTGTGGGAGCCGAGCTGATTCTGGACTCCGGTTATTTATTTCTTAAGGGTTTCTCTCTTCTTCTTTGTCCTTTAGTGTGATTGCTCCCATCCCACCCCCAGGTATCCCGTCGTCATTGGCTGTCTAGATTTTTTATTTTATTTTTTAATTTCAGATTTGTTTTACAGATAACGACCCCCGTCCAAGGGTCTCTACCTGCCAGTGTCCGATGCAGGCACAGCCTGGCTCCTTACTCCCAACCTCCCAGAGACCACCGGCTAGGAGAGCGCCCCTCACCCACCCTCTTGCCGCCCTGGGAAGGGGAAGCCCTTGGGAAAGAAGTTTGCTGCTTTCTCCTTTCCCTGAATAAGGAACGAGCCTCATCCCAGAAATCTCAGCTTCAGAGACGTGCCCCAGAAGGAATTTTAAAAAGAAATGGAAATACCCCCATCCTCCCCTGTTAGAGCCCCCATACCCAGTCCTTTTCCTTCCGCCCCACACCCAACCCAGAAGAAAGCAACCCAAAAAGGGACTTGCCGATGGAGAGAACGGGGTAGGTACGAGGAACGCAGCTGATAGCTGTGTCCAAATCGGCACTGCCTGGAAAAGTGTAGCCTGCCTGGTGGCGATGGGACACCGGCAGTGCCCCAAGCTGGCTGTGGCTGGCAGGGACACTGCCGCAGCGATGGCGTTCCCTCTGGCCCTGGGAGCCAAGAGCCCTTTATAGCCTGGGACCTGCCCTGGCACCGCCCACTGGGCGGTTGCAACCAGGCCTGCAACTAGGGGAGTCGCTGGGAGCTGGGAGGGCATCCGCCCCAGGACCCCAGGGCCAGGCCCCCACGCACAGCCTCTGGGATTCAACCTCCCCTCCCATCCCAGGCAACTCTATGTCCTGGTATGTGCATGAGACTGTGTGTGTGTGTGTGTGTGTGTGTGTGTGCGTGCGCTCGTGCTTAAACGTCCATTCAAAGACCTCAGATCTCTTTCCCTCAGCCTCTTTCTCTGGCAGTAACAGTTTTTGAAAGGATGGGGAGAGCAGTGTGTTTCTGCTCAGTTTATCAAATTACACTCAGTGACAAAGGACTGAAGTGCATTTTCTTGAAGGCTTGACAATTGGGATCCAGGAAGAGAAAAGAAAGCATGACAGAGAACCCAGAGCTTTTGTGGAAGGTAGAACACCGATATGAAAGGCAGGGGATGTGGTTGGGTAGCTCTCAGTGAATTTGCCTTCATGTGGTTTGGTGTTAAAAACTGCTCCCCCCCCCCACCCTCAACCTAAGCTGCACAAATCCCACGGATCCCAGAAATTGCAAGATTGTTGATTTTTAAAAGGAACACTGTTCATTTTCACATGGGCTGAGTCAGACAAGCTGGAGCGCAGCTTCCTCCCTCCAGGACTCTCCTCCCAGCCCCCCTGCCAGGGAAACCTTTGCTGGCTGCTCAGAGAGGCGCAGTGCCCTTTGTAGCCCACCCCACCCCACGCCACCCCCGGCTCAGCCTGTGCAGCCAGCTTCTCTTTAGGGGTCTGGTTAGGAGAGGGACGGGCGCGCTTTTCCTCGCCAAAGTGCTGTCCTGCACCTGAACACTGAGGATGGCTCGATGGAGGATGGACTGTGGAGGCAGCCTCAGGCCCGAAGCAGGGCACACGGGGGCACTGGAACACTTGTTTCCATTCTTTGGGGGCAAAGGGCAGCAACCCAAGGCACCAGCCTTGGACGCAGAACAACACGCCTGACAGAAAATACGCCCTCATCCAGAGCTTGGAGACAGTGCCCGAAACGAGCCCACCCCCTACCCTGCCTTCCCATTCCCGGCTGGCTTTTGTTCAGGAGTCAGACAGCAGGCAGGGAGGCTGACTGACCAGCCACCTTGTCCAGAGAGCTCAGAGAGAGAGAGAGCTAATCTGAGAACCTCGCTGGCAGAGCCCTCCACCCCAAAGCACGTCCTCTTGCACGAGCCATGGCTCCTGCTGACTCTCTGCCAGAAGGAGACGGAGAGGCAGAGTGGGGAGGCTGTGTGGTTTGTCCCACTCAGCACCCCCCACTCTCTCCTCACGCTTACACCCGCGCCATCCCACCCCAGCTCCGTGCTCACTGGGGTCTCGGCTGCTGCAGCTTTCCTTAGTTTCTTCCCCAGACGCTGATAGGGTGGCCGAAGAGAAGAGATGGCCCTGGTCTAACTGTTCTGATGGCCAAGGCTGTTCTAGCCCATGCCTGCGGTCCCTCCAGGCTCTCACTTCGTCCCCGTGCCCGGACCTGACCACTCGGGAGGTACCGGGAAGTTCCTGGGAGGACTTTGGCCCTCTAACACACTCTGTCCATCAGCGTCCCCCCCAAAACTCTCTGCTTCCTCTTCCAGTCAAGCCTCAGCACCAGGCCCTGGCGTCCCACCTCCTGCAACTAGATGGCCGCCCATATGGAAAATCTCTGCCTTTCTCAGTTTCCCCCCCACTGGTTTCATTCTTTCCTCGCAATCCTGCTTTCCAGATCCATTCGTTCTTTGTGCTGGCGAATAGGCAGAGGGGCTTAGTAGCTAAGAACAAGGGTTCTGGAGTCCGTTAGACCTACAGGCACCAAATCTGCTCTGCCGCTTATTCACAGAGCACTCTACTCGCCCCGTGTGAGCCTCGGCGCTTCTCCAGGGGGGCGACTGGGTTAGAAGGGAATGAGAGCGGGGCCAGGGAGACCTATCAGGAGGCTGGGGATAACTCAGGGCATAGTAATAGTTCTAACGATTGTGATAACAATAGCACGGTAGTAATAGGTAACACTTGGTTAAACATTTCCTATGTGCCTGGCACTTTTTTAAGTGCTTCGGATATATTATTTCATTGAATCCTCACAGTGACCCCAGGAAGTGGATACTATTATCCCCCACTTTACAGAGGAGGAATCTGAGGTACCAAGCAGTTCAAAAACTTGCCCAAGTGAACGTTGCTGTATTTTGGGGAGTTAGACTTAATCATTCCTGGAATTCAAACCCTGGGAATTTGGATTAGTCTGAGCTGTTAGCCAGCACACTGAGGACTAAACCTCACTAGTAGCGAGGATAGAGAAACGTGGGCAGACTTTAGAAATATTTACAGTTTCAATCAAAAAGTGTACAGATCTGGCAAGTGACCAGGAGTGGAGGGATGAGGGAGAGGGGCTTAGGATTTCAGGTGATGGTGATCTTATCTACTAAGCTAAGGATCTCCGAAGAAGGGTGAATCTTGGGGCACAAGATGAGTTTGGTTTTGCCCTGGAAGTTTCCAGGTGATGAAGCATTATTCAAATGGAGCTGTCTGGTGGGCTGTTGGATATGGAATTCTGGGGCACAGAGGAGAGATCTGGACTGGAGAGAGATTTGAACATCATCTGTATTCAGATGCTAATGGAAGACGTGGGGATAGAGAAGGCTACAAAGAACGAGGAGCAGGCCTAGGAGAGAGTCCCAGGGAACACCAGGTACAAGTGGAGGAAAAGGAATCTGGGAACGAGGGACCTGTTTTCTGTGCTCATGACACACATCCTCGTTAAAACTTCACTTGAGACTGATAACCTTGTTTCCCTTCAGCACCTGAAATCTCAGGGTTATCGAGAAACTCCCCTTAGCAATTTCAGCCCTACTCAACCTAGGGACACACATCCACACCCGCGCACACCTGCACACACGCATGCACATGCACACAGAGCTTCCGGACCTAGGGACACCCATTAGTAGGACTTTTTATCCAGCTGCCTTTTTAGGAGTTAATTTTTGTAACTTATAATTGTATATAGAACCATCTGTTTCACTGAGGTATTTTGCCACATTACATAGTGACATAACCATTTTAGGGGCACCTCCTAAGTGAGTATGGTCTTGTCTGTCCCCAGGCTGAGACTCCATGCAAGCTGCCTGTCTTTCATCAGGTAGAGACCCCCCGTTGCACTATGCTCTCCCCAGGCCATGGCTTCCTGGAGAACACAACCAGACTTCACAGCCATCTGCCGTGTGCTCGGGGTTGAGACAGGAAGGGGACCTCTGGAGGAGTGGGGATGACAGCACCCAGTGAGCTCAGAAGAAGGGCCACACCCAATAGGTAGCGCTTCTACACAAACCCCGTGTGGGAGTGGGGGGTGGGGAAAGCATGGGAAGGGCAGCAGACCAATAACAGAGAGGGGTGCGATCGCTCCGCACGCTCTCTTCTCCACTGCAGGAGAGCTCAGGTGCCACAGGAGCAAGCAGGGGTGGTGACTTGGCCCGGAGGGGCCAGGGCCTGGAGGAAGGCAGAAGAGAAGGGTGGAAGACAGGTGAGGGAAGGGGTGGGGGAGGGGGCATGCCCTCCGAGGGGAGGGGGCACTGCCATCAGGGGCAAGAGGCAACGGTGGGGAAGAGACCAGACCCAACCATCCCATGGAGAAGCAAGTGAACAGGGAAGGGTGTCTAATGCTTCCTCTACCGGGTGGGATGCTCACATTCTGATTCTCAATAAGATGCTCTTATTGCGCTCACACACGCTCAAGGACACTCGTGTGTCTTTCCTTCACACCACACGTGCCCCACCTGCTTCCCATTCTCCGCACGCCGGGAGGGGGGCTGAACGGTATGGCCTCGCAGCCTCAGGCCTGGCAGGAGGACAACCGCCCGCTATTCTCAGCAGCTTTGTGCCCAGATGAGCAGTGACTGGCTTGGCCTGCAGTGTGAGAGACACCTCACAAGAGCCTGGGCAGAGTGAGGAAGGCCTGCTGGGGATGAGGGTGGGAGTAGGGGTGGGCAGGCTTCTCCCAGGCGGCTGCAGTCACATTAAACGGATCCTGCGTGGAGGCGCCTGGGGGGCTCAGCCGGTAGAGCGTCTGGCTTTGGCTCAGGTCACAATCTCACGGTCCGTGAGTTCGAGCCCGGCATCAGGCTCTCTGCTGTCAGCACAGAGCCTGCTTCAGATCCTCTGTCCCACTCTCTCTCTGCCCCTCCCCTACTTGCTCTCTCCTCTTCTCTCAAAAATAGACATTTGAGGAAAAAACAAAAAAGGATCTTGCATGGCCCTCTGCCTAAGCAGATATGGGCTCCCAGCTCTGCTCAGCTGCTGAGCTCCCTGCCCCCAGGACCCAGCTCAGATGGGGCCATGGTCAGTTTGGGGGAAGCAAGATTAACTACTGTAAGACAGGGGACCCATCACTGATCCAGAGCTCCATGCTGCAAGAACTTCCACCCTCCTCGTCCTGTGGCTGACTGGTCCCTCCCAGAGCCCCTAAAGCAGCTGCAGCACTTGGGTACAGAGCAACAGCTGGAGGAGAGGACACTGCATCCACAGAGAGTTGTCTGGAAAGCAGACGTTTGAGTCAGGGGCCCACCACACGACCAGCCGACGCAACTCAGGCCAAGAGGCGGTGGGCCGAGAGCAAGCCAGGGGGTCGGTTCTACCATCCATAGCTGTAGAGTCTTGGCCAAGTCGCTTCACTGAGCCTCAATTTTTTTTTATACAAATGGGGAGAATAAGTTCTTGCCTTCCTGGGAAGTTGGCAGTTGTGAGGCTTATAAAAAAAGGCAATCCATGTAAATATTTGACACAGTGGTGGACTCATAGCAGGGGAAGATTCAAGGTAAGCCTGGGGAAGCTGGAGCTTTGGGGTCTCTCACTTGTACAGGCTCCTTCTGAAAACCTGAGAGTGGCCCCAGCAATTCATACTTTTGCATTATTTTCTTAAAGAGCGTCCCCCAGATCATACAGGCTTCAGTTCTCATACATCCTGAAAGGACCTGAAAGGTAGCTTTTCCCCTTCTCATTCCATCTCATTCTCAATCCTCTCCAAGTATATTCCATGCACAGGAGGAGACTTGCCCCGTCTGGCCAACAGAGCTAAAATGAGCCCTGGGCAAAGTGTCATCCAGATGGAAGGCCAGGGTGAAATCAGCTTTCCCAAGCAGGCTGCCCTAGGTCCCACTGCTGAACTGGGCTTGGTGCCTGCTCCTTCCCATGCTCCACTCACAGCAGCGGGCCCGACCCAGGGATCTGGTCAAATGAATTCCCTGCGCTCTCAGAAGTTGTAGCCGACTCTGGGCACTGTGTCCCAGTCTGGCAGGGGCTTTGCTCCAAAAATTATGAACCCCTAGAGAAGCTAGTTGTAGGGCTGTGCTAGGCAACACAGGGGCTCAGGAATGGACCTTCAGGAAAACAAAAGCAACTTGGCTGGCTTCTCCATTAGCACCCGTTTCCCTAAGGAGCCTTGGAGGGAATGGGGACACAGGGCTCCCTCCTCAGTGTCTGGGAGATGGATGGGGCTGATTTTTTCCACGATTCCTCCCCATAAATCTGATTTGGCCCCTCATCCGTCTAGGCCAGTGTCCATGGAGGTGTGTGGTAGTGATGAATGGGCTGCCTGACTAATGTGACTGGGGTGGCAGGGACTTGGGGAGGGGCCCCGCTCTGATGGATGGTCCTCATGAGGGCATATTGCATTAGACACCCATAATGCGATCAGCAGGGCCATTACGATACCAATTTGTTGCTCCTCCTCACCAGGGTGGGGCAGTGGAGCTGGAAGATTAAGGAGGATGTCAGGACTTTAGAGACATGGCGGGGGGGGGGGGATTTTGGGCGGGGGCAAGATTTCCCTGTTGAGGGCTATTGCTAGAGGAATGAGATGAAGCCAAAGAAAGTGTAAGCTGGAAAGGGAAGAGAGAGGAAGTGAGGCCCAGAGAGGAAGTGTGACCTGTCCAAGGTCACTTCTGGAACCTGAGGGAAGAGCTGGAATTGGCACTTGAGTCTCCTATTCTCTGTGCCCAGGGAGGCAGGGATGGACGCGGGAACGCGACTGGGAGAGGACAGACCCGTCACCGGTGTCTATGCGGCTGGCAACCCTCACACACTTCCAGAGAGGTACTGAAATGAGCAAAGCCCATGACTGCCCCCATGAAAACAAGAGGTGGTCTATTGTGGCATCCTCCACCGGCCCTAGATACAGCCCTTACTCCAGACCACCACCTACACACGTAACCTGTGATCTGGGTCTTTCTTCTGTCATTTTGAAGTAGTCTCCTGAACACTACACCATCTCCAGTCCTTCCTTACCTTCTAGGTCACCAGAAGGGAACCTTTGAAACAGAATGTTTCTCCTTGCTGTCAGCAGCTCCCTGTTGCCCTCATGATGGGGCCCAGGCTGCCTCTCTGACTCCAGCCTCCCTCCCAGCCTCAGCCCTGGGCTCCCTCCACTCAGCCAGCCCCTGCCATTCCATAGGCATTCATGCTTCCAGGTCCTTTATTTGGACCTCACGGGCGGGAAACAAGTCGTACGCTTCAGTTCTTGGGTTTTTCCGTCAGTACAGGCTTCACTCCTATTTCCTCCCCCCAGCCCTACTTTGGATCCCCCATTTCACCCCCAGACTCACACTCCCGTGTTGGTATACACCCTTGGAGAAGTATCCGTTATCTTTGAAAATAATGCTATCTTGTGTAAGTATGTAATTTTAACTTACATAAACGATCTTGCACTATAAGTCTGGTTTGGGATTTTTAAAAAAGTGAATGCGACTTTTGAGGTCGATTTATGTTGCGTTATTTCTGTCTTGTGACTTCTGACTGTGGCAATGCACGTGTAAAATATGTATTTACCATATTTACTGCATTTTACTCTAGTAACAGACACCTAGACTTCCTCCAACGCTTTATTACCACAAACGTTGTTCACTGGATGCCATTTTGTCTGGGTGTTTGACCAAGAATGAGCTTGCGAGGTCCGAGAGAGACTGCACTAGTCCACGCTCGTTGGCAGTTCGCAAAGACGCCTGGTTGCCCTCATCGTCAACAGCCCTGGCCTTACTCCACTTCCTAATTCTGCCAGTCTAATAGATGCGAAGTGATCTAAGTCTTTACATATGCCAGTTACCACTACTTTGAATATCCTTCCTTTTCTATATTCCCTTCAATGTGCTTCTGCTTCACATATTTTCCTTTCATTGGCTGGTAAACTCCCACTTATCTTTTAAAACCCAATTCAAATATCATATTCTTTGTGGAGTTTTCTAGTTTGTCACCCCTTCCCTGGTGCTCCAGAACATTCTGTACATCCCATCTGAGCACTGATTGTATCCTTATAATCCTTCCTCTCTTTCTTATTAAGGCAGATATGGTCCCTACCTCTTGGAACTGTGGGGGAGGAGGAGGTAGGAGGAGAGACAAAGAGTGAGGTGGGTTGTATTGGTGTGAACTGGGACATCAGGAATTTTATTGATGGGTTAAAAGGACATCAGGTACAGAAACTGGGCATTCTTCCTCTTCATAGCCCCCGTGTCTACATTCGCAGTAAGTGTTTTTCTGAATGAATCCCCTCATGTATTCCAAGACCTCACTCCCTTCCATCGCAAGCATCTTTATTCTGGCCATTTCTAAATGTTTCTTCCCTTCCGCTCAGAACCAAACCAATATCTCTCTTAGCTTGAAAAGGCTTTCCCTTAATGCCACTGAACTCTAGGCTGACACCTCATAAAGGATGAAATTAAAGAGCGTGACTGGGGCGCCTGGGTGGCTCAGTCAGTTAAGTGCCTGACTTTTGATTACGGCTCAGGTCATGATCTCACAGTTGTAAGATCAAGCCCCATGTCAAGCTCACGGTCGGACTCCACACTGGGCATGAAGCTTGCTTGGGATTCTCTCTCTTCCTCTTCCTCTGCCCCTCCCATGCTCTAAATACATAAATACATAAATAAATAAACATGACTGTTAGAATCAAAAGACTGAAGAACTCAGACTTTATGGGCCTCTAGTCACTGATCTGTAGATTGGAGATGGGCCAGTTGTGAGGTTACATTTACCATTTGGCGGCACACTGTGCCTAATCTCTTTCCTTCATCAAGCTTCTAAAAGATACCGTCTTCAAGTGTCTAAAACAGAATTCTTCACCTTCTTTCAAACCTACCCTCCCCTGGAAACTAGCAACTTTATTTCTGGCAACTCTGTCAGTTTTGCTAGTAAACTAGATGTCATTAGCTTGACATCTCCCATGTCCCTGGATGTTAGTTAACCAAAAGTCAATTGATTTACCTTCCATGTTGATTCTTGAATCCACCCCTCATCTCCATCCCCACTGCCATCTTCCTCAGAGTAGGGGAATCTTCAGGATGGGAAGAGTTTGTTTAGAGATGATCTGTGGTTATAACTTATTTTCTCAAGTTACTTCCCACCCTTACTGTTTCTCTCTCACCTACACTCACTTATAGGAACCGCAAACTATCAATGACGAGCACTCTAGGTACCTACCCCTGCCCCAGATGAAGATAATTTTATAAGTTATGTCAAAGAACAGATAACCCTTGATACACCAGAGCAGAGAATAAAGATAAGATTTCTTAAAAAAATTCTTTCTGTGTACCAACACAGAACCTTTTGAAGGCAGTACAAAAGCAGTGTTGGCACAGACAAGTCTTACTTATATTTATACAAAAATCCTGATCAAATGCTACTAAATAAAATTCAGAAGTTCATCAAAATAATAAGACATCATAACCAGGTGGGGTTGGACTCAATGAATCAAAAGATATTTCAACATTAGAACTTGCTATATTAATAGATAAAGGAAAGACTGATCACTTTAGTCTATGCTGGAACAAAAGCATTTAATAAAATTCAACACTAATTTCTTATAAAAGCTTGCAATAAGCTAAGAATAGAAGAAACTTTAACCTCATGGTTCACAACTAAACATTAGAAGCACTTCAATTCAAGCAAGGAAAGGGACCAATCCTAACCATGACCTCTGTTATTCCACACTGTGTGACTGTCTTAGCTAATTAAATTTTTTTAAAAAGTCAGAAATGCAAGGGAAAAATCAAAAGTATGGATCTAAGCAAAACAAATGAACAAAGAAAAAAGAGACAAAAAGACAAATACAGAGAACGAACTGGTGGCTGACAGAAGGGATATGGGAAGGATGGGTAAAATAGATAAAGGAGATTAAGAGTACCCTTTTTGTGAAGAGCATGGAGACATGTATACATGGAGACATGTATATTGGAGACAATATAGTGTTGAATCACTATATTGTACACCTGAAACTAATGTAACACTGTGTGTTACTTGAATCAAAAAATAAACCAGTAATAGTATAAATATAAATATAAATATAAATATGAGATAGCTCTTGAACAACTTCCTTGATTTCTTTCACAATTATTAAAGTTTTGGGGCTTTCTCTTCCTTTCTGGGTCAACTTTAGCAATATATACTTTTCTGGAACCATCAGCCATCCTTAGGTTTATGGATTTATTTCCATAAAATTTACTTATATTTCAGTTATTTTTTAAAACTGCTTTTAAAATTTCCTCAAGTCTGTGGTTATTTCCATTTTCTGATTCTTAATTTTGTCCAGGAATCAGGAAAGTATTTATAATTTCTTACATTCTTTTTCCTTGATTAGGTTTGCTTAGTGATTTACCTATTTCATCCCCCTGCCAATAAATAGCTTTTTGATTTAGAAAGGAATAGGACATTGTCATTATTATAGCTATTAGGACTGCCTACAATACAATATCTCAGGGAATCAACTAAAAACCTATTAGATCTATAAAAAGCATGTAATAACTTGCTCAGATACATGACAAACATATAATCAACAGCTTTCTTATATGTTAGCATTAATAAATTTGAAAATATAATTTAAAATATATAATAAATAATGTGAATATTCATGTGAATTTGCATGAATAATGCGAATACTGTGAATTCATGAATAATGTAAGATTTCTGGGAAGAAAGCATAAAACTTTATGAAAGACATAAAAGAAGACCTAAATAGAGACTTACCATGTTGGGATGTCAGTTTCTCCAAAATTGGATAAACTCAATGTAATCACAATCAAAATCCCATGGGATTTTATAAATGAAATTTCACAAATTAATTCTAAAGCTCATCTGTGATAATAAACATACAAGAATAGCCAAGACATTTTTGAAAATGATCAATGATGGGAGACTTTCCATACTAGATATCAGAACATATTTTAAGATATCAAAAATTAAAATAGTCTCCTATTAGCACAGAAACAGACAAATACACAAGTAGGATATGGAGTCTAGAAAGAGACTCATGCATTGCAAATCAGTGAGGAAAGGACTGACTACTAATAATAGGTGTTTAGGACCTTCAGATGGCCATTTGAGAGAAAAAAAGTTTAAAGCTGCACCTCATATAATCCCCAAATAAAATCCAGATAGATTAAATACCTAAATGTAAAACAAAACTAAAATATTTTTATAATCTGGGGGTTGATGATGGCTGGGAAAGCCTTTCTAACCAAGAAACAAAACCCAGATGCTTAAAGGAAAGGACTGACAATTCAACTGCATTACATTTCAAAATTCTGTATGATCAAAGCTAGTACAACCAATTAACAATAGGTGAATGGGAAGTTATGGGTTAGCAATTCTGAAACTGTATAGTGAACCTGAATGAATACGTAAATGGCTGGTAGACGGTGGGAGCCAGGTTCTTATCAGTGGAGAGAAGGAAAGGTTAGAATTGTCCCTGTGGTACTGGATTAGAGTTTGAAACATCTGTATAAACTCACATATATATATATATATAATGTACATACATCATATATTATACACACAAACACACACACCATACACACACAGAGAGATGTATAGATACAGAAACAAATATAGATATGTGTGTGCACACGGGTTATTATATAATAAAGTATCTAGCTCTGTCTGCTGAGAGCCCATAAACAACACCCTAGTAGCAATGAGCACACTAAGCACCCAGATCTTGGTTTCTAAATATCATTTTACCATAAAAGGAGCTAGAGCTCCATGAAGAATTAGTTAATTCTAGAACTGGAACAGGAAAAGTACAAGATAAGCCTGGAGCATCTTGTAGTTCCATAAATCAAGGAAATGTTCAAATAAATGAGACGATGGAGGTTTTTCAAAGGTAGCCAGGAACCAACCTGAAAGTGCATTACAATGGCCAAAACTGAGCAAAGAAATAGATAACATGGTGTCGAATTATAACCCAAAGTATAAAATAAATACAGAAGTCCCAAGGATAGGCATATAGATTTGAGAGTGGAATAAAAAACTAAGAGTTCAGAGGCGCCTGGGTGGCTCAGTCGGTTAAGCGTCAGACTTCGGCTCAGGTCATGACCTCATGTTCCTGAGTTCTGTCTGTGCTGAGCCAGCACAGAGCCCACTCCAGATCCTCTGTCTCCCTCTCTGTCTACCTCCTCTGCTTGCATGCTCTCTCTCTCTCTCTCAAAAAGAAAGAAAGAAAGAGAGATAGAAGAAAGAAAGAAGAAAGAAAGAAAGAAAGAAAGAAACAAAGAAAGAAAGAAAAGCATTTAAAAAATAAGAAAATAGCCTAAAATAGGTGCAAAAACATGTGCATGAGTCCATACCGAGATAAATAAATGATTTAAGTAAATTGAGGAGCCAAAGCTTTCCTATACAAGAATTCCAAATAATTTATGTAGATACCTTTTCTAGGAGGTAAATCTTAACTCCCGCCCCTCCCTGTCACATCTCAGTGGGCTGCAATTAGTGACTTGCTTCTTCTTTTTTTTTAAATGGTTTTATTCATTTTTGAGAGGCAGACAGAGCGCGAGCAGTGGAAGGGCAGAGAGAGAGGGAGACACAGAATCCGAAGCAGGCTCCAGGCTCTGAGCTGTCAGCACAGAGCCTGACGCGGGGCTCGAACTCAAACCATGAGATCATGACCTAATCCAGAGACTGACGCTTAACTGACAGAGCCACCCAGGCGCCCCAGTGACTTGCTTCTACTAGCTAGAGTAGGGAAAGGGATAAAGAGTCACTTTACAGTGGAGAAACCTGGCAGATGCTGTTACACCCAAGTATTCAAAGTTCACGTCACTAGTGATGTCATATAACTTCTGATATATAATGAGGATGTTTCACCTCTGTGGCATTCTTTCAAAAAACCTAGAATCCCTGTCTATTCAAGAGAAAAATATCAGATAAATGCAAATTGGAGGACATTCCGTAAAATGCCTAACCAAGACTTCTCAAAACTGTTAAGGTCATGAAAAGTAAAGAAAGACAGAAAAACTGTCAAAGACCAAAGGAAACTAAGGAGCTATAGCAACTAAGTGCACCATGGTATCCTAGATTGAATCCCAGAACAGAAAAGCTGGTGATATCCCACTGAAATCTGAGTTTAGTTCATACTAATGTACCAATATTGGTTTTTAACATTTTCACAAATGTATGTGGTGATATAAGATGTTAACAGCAGAGGAAACTGGGTGAGGGCTGTAGAACTCTGGATCAATTTGCAACTTCTCCATAAACCTAACATTATTTCAAAATAAAAAGCTTATTTCAAAAATTAAGTGAAAGACTAGGAGAAAATATTTGTTCATCTGTAACAAACAAATACATAATTTGCATCGCGTGGCTCAGTGGGTCAGGGATATTGTGACAGACCCACTACCCTGACAACATTCATTTCCCTCTGATTCACAGCTGACAGGACTCGGATTGGCTCAGATCTCTTGTCTCCTGCCCCTAACCCAGCTCCATTTATCTTCTCATTCATACGTACCATTGGTTCTTTCCATACAATTTAATAAGCATATTTTATGCAAGAGAAACTCTTTTAGGCACTCAGGATAAAACTGCGAACAAAACACTGTTTTCATGGAGCTTACAGGGAAAAAACCATAGCTGATCTAAACCAAATGTGATCATTTTCCTCCCTTTGGCTGTGATTGTTTTGGGGGGTGGTCATGTGGTTCAGTTCTGCCCAATAAGATGTAAGAGGTTGTAATGTAAGGAGATCATTTAAAATAGTAATTCAAGTTCAAATAATTTTGAGAACATTTTACATAATTTTAGGGAAGCAACTCTAAATCTACAGAAAGGTGGAAAGAAATCATGGTCTCCTAAGGAAGGAACAGAACAGATTTGGCCCACACAGGCCTTTATCTCTTTGCCTTTCCTTCTTCCTCCTGTTCCTTTCCTCCCGCCTGAAGGTGGATGTAATGCCTGCAGGTGACGCAGCTGTCCTGTGCCTGTGAAATGCTCAGCATGCTAAGCACGACAGAATAGAAAGACAAAAAATGCCTGGGTCTCTGCTGTTCGGCTGCTCTAGTCCTGTACGTTTATGCTTCACCATCCAGAATTCTTAGGATTGGGAATATTATGTAGAGTACAAATCTATGTATTTGTAAAAACATCTCAACGTTTTGAGATATTCATTTCAGATTGAGAAAAAGAGATTAGACTTTGGCGCACCTGGGTGGCTCGGTTGAGTGTCTGACTTTAGCTCAGGTCATGATCTCGCAGTTAGTGAGTTCGAGACCCACATCCGGCTCGCTGCTGTCAGAGCAGAGCCCGCTTAGGATCTTCTGTCCCCCTCTCACTGCCCCTCCCCCGCTTGTGTTCTCTCACAGATAAATAAACATTAAAAAAAAGAGAGATTAGACTTTATAGATGAATCAAAAGGCTACTGTGTATCCTGGGGGAACCTCATCCCCCCCCCCCCTCACTCTGCAGAGATGGCCACCACACTGATTTGGTGTCTGTCATTCTCATGCATGTTTTCAAACTTGAAGTTCTACCATGCTGTCACCATTCTGCCACTTGCATTTTTATTCAAGAAAATTAAAAAAGTTTGTTCGTGTTGGCACATGTAGTTGTAGTTCATTTTAACTGCTATACGGTCTCTATTAGATGAATACATCACAATGAATCTATTCTCCCATTGGTGGACATCTAGGTTATTTCTTTTACTTACTTATTTCTTTTTTTATGTTTATGTATTTTGAGAGACAGGAAGCAAGCGGAGAGGGGCAGAGAGAAGGGGGACAAAGGATCCTAAGCAGGCTCTGTGCTGACAGCAGAACCGGAAATAGGGCTCAAACTCACAAACCGCGAGATCATGACCTGAGCTGAAGTCAGATGCTCAATCAACTGAGCCACCCAGGCACCCCACATTTCGGTTATTTCTAATCTTTCATCATTATAAACAATACTAGACGGTACAGTCTTAAACATGTCTTCTGGTGGCTAGGTTTCTCTAGGGAATGTTCTCAGAAGCAGAGTTTCTGAGTCTTAGGATCTGCACATCTTTAACTTTACCACACACACACCCACAATACCTTGTTCAAAACTGTTGGAGCCAAATGTGCTTCATAATAAGAACTGTTTGGATCTTAGAAGGGTAGTATGGTACATGTGCCGTGTATCAGACCCTAGCAGGGCTTGGGAGGAGTATTCCATAAGCAAATATATTACTTTTTCTGTGCTGAAAAGTAAAAATATCCACATTAAGTGTGATAAAGACCATAAATAGCCTCCCATCAAGTTAGGTTTTGCCACCAAATATGTTAAGAAAGAGCTTCCAGTTTTCAGGGGTTTTTTGTTTTTTGATTTCTGAATTGCAGATAAGGGGTTTGAATCTGCAGCACAAAACTGCTTTAGAAAGTAGTTGTATTAAGAATATATCTTTCCACCACCGTTTCTCCCTCTCCTCATCAACATTGGTTAATATCAGACTGCAGGACTTTGCCAATCTGATAGATGTTTATACCTTACTTCTTTAAGTAAAACAAACCAGAAAATATAAAATATGGAAGGAGAGATCTCACTTACAACACTAATGAAAACACTAAACATCCGTGGTTGTACTAAATAAGAAATGTGAAGATTCCAAATGCAGAAAATGTTAAAACTGTTAGAGGAATCTAGATGTGATGAGTAAACGGACAGATATTTTTCACAAATGCATCGACAATGTTATACAGATGCTATTTATCTGCAAATTATTCTATAAATTCAATGCAATTCCAATCAAAATCACAATAGAACTTTTAAAACTTGAAAAAGAGAATTATAAAATTACCCTGGAAGAATAATTATCCAAATATTCAGGAACAATCTGAAAGAGAAAAGCATGACGTAGGAAGGGATTAGTAGGTATTAAAACAGACTAAAAAGATATGGTAATTAAAACAATATGGTAATGGCTCAGAAATAGAAATGATCATGGAACAGTAAATAAAGTCCAGAAATAGGCCCAAGAATAAATGGGAATTTAATATATGATAAAGATGATATTGACAAATTAATCAGTGATTCTGTGGGACAACTGGTCAGCCAGTCAGCCATTTGGTGTGGGGGTTGGGGGGGTGGGGGGAGGAAAGCTGGGTCACTGCCACATTCTCCTATTAGAGGGAGTGTAAATTGGGGATTTTCAAGAGTAACACACAATTTCTATTAAGATTTGTAATACTAACGACCTTTAACCAATCAATTCCACTCCTGAAATTTTATACTATGCAAGAAGGCAAGGATGTATACAAGAGTCTTGCGATATTACTCACAATAGTGAAACACTGGAAACATCCCAGATATTCACCAACTCAGAATTAAACCCCAGGTACATCCATGCAATGGAAGTATTCATGGGCTTCAGAAAGGAGGAAATCCCATTATATTGCCATGAAAGATGTTTAAGATACGTTAAGTGGGAAAGAAACCCGCAATATAAAATACCAGGATTCAATTTTTTTTTGGTGAAAAAAGTATCTACATATTCAGATGATCTGAGAGAACATCACCATACTGTTAACAGTGATTCTATGTGGGAAATGGGATTAGGGCTCAGTATTTAGACACCCACATCCACATCCACACATGCACGGACACACTCCTTCACCACCACCACCACCACCACCACCAGGAGCACACCCTGCCTGTCAGGAATTAAACTGCCGTTTTGGTTTCTCACCTGACGAGGTCTGTTTTCAACCTGTTCCTTACTCCACAGCATACCAAGAGTGGGGTAGTACATGGCTGTAGAGAATTTTAAAACCATAACAAAACTGACCAAAAGCTAGTTTGCTTTTTATTCTCAATCCCCTTCCAAACCAGTGTGGGCCACAAGATATTCCTCCCAGCAGGGAGTGCTGCTTTCCCAGCCGCACCCCCCTCGGTAGTAACTGTCCCCACTGCGGGTGTGACTCATTTGGTCAGGAGTGCCCAGGTGCCATTTGCTGGGCAAGGTGCTGCAGAGGATTCAGACAGGCATGCGAAGTCATTTCTGCCTCCGAAGAGCTCATTGTCGAGTCGGAGCATCAGACAAGCTCACGGTTCCTAGAAATCATCGGTGTCCCTAGGGCTCAACTTCCTGCCCCCATGACCTGCCTCCCCATAGCAGCCTCTCCTGCTGCTCAAATGGGGGTCTATCCTCACTCCTCCCCACCTGACGCCTTCATGCTGCCCTGCACCTGACACCTGTTTCTCCTCAGACTTCGGAAAAAAAGGAATCTGAGTTTTTGATCTTCCTTCTCCCGTGCCCATCTTTGCCTCCCTTCACCTCCAAGGTCCAGATCATCACTTAATCCTTCACTTTGCTCCTGAGATTGACAGCCCGAAAGCCCCTTCCCTAAAACCTTGGAGACGTATCTGGGAAGAAAGAGTGAAATGGTTGCTCAGAACTGGCTACCTGAAAAGCCTTGAGCTGGGCAGAGGCCGCTTTCCTAGGCCCGAGGAAGTGGTATTTCCCTAGCAGGCTTCTCTGGAGAAGAGGTTCACTGGAGAGGGCAAGGACTTACTCCATCAGCTTTAAAAATGAGCACTCCATGGAATAGAAAGAAAGAAAAGCCATCCACCCGGCTTAACCTGAGCCTTGTAACAGAGAGGGGAGTGTGTAGGGAGAACAAGAGGGAGATCTAATTAATTACCCTTAGAAGCAAAGGTAAAAGTTGAAGATTACGAGACCCATTTACAGGAGGAAATAGACCCATCATTGAGCCTAGAGAATGGAAGGATTGTTTAGGGCCAGAAAAGCGTCTCAATGTTCAGATTCCATTCCTTTTCTGGAGCTTTGGAGAGAGGAAGGTCATAGCTTGGGCCTGGAAGATAACACTAAGCAGTGGGTTCAGACTGGGAGGGGGCCTGTTCTCTTGGGTCTAGTTCTGGGCCCACATCCTGCCCCCACCCTGAGGGAACAGGAGCTTCAATCCTCTCTGGGAGTTGATGTGGGCTGGCTGGTGAAGGGGAGCCCCCCGTGAGAGAGGCCCCTCCATTACCATCACAACGGCTGATGTCACAGACCCCACAAAGCAGCTGGGGCCCCAAGTGCAGGGTAACCCTAACCCCAGCAGTGATTGAAACAGATAGAGGGGTGGCTCTCCCGCACAATGCCCAGGCCCCCACTCCTCTCCTCCTCCTCCTTGCACTTCCTCAAGAGCTTTTGTCTTCTGGTCCCCTGGGCTGTGAGGCTCTCTCATTCCCGGCACACACTGCCCATTAAATTCAAAACTGAGGCCTCCAGGGAAAGGGTCTGGCACTTTCTCTCCCTCCCCTTATCTCCCGCTAGCTGTTCCCCATCCTCACCTGCCTGGTCCGCAGATAAGCCTAGCTGTGAGAAAAGGGGCATGCTGGTGCCTGCTTCACATCTGTCCCAGGGTCCCCACCTCGCACCCCACCCTGGACACCCCACCAGGGCTGCTCCCTCTCTGGATAAGGTCTGGAGCCATGGTGGAACCATGCATCAGTCAGTGCTCGGAAGCTATAGGAAATGTTCTGAGGTGAGTCAGGTTCAGTTTGGCTTTGAGGGTCCATGTATCTATACTGGACTCTCCCCAACCAGCTGGGAGGCTCCATGTTCTCAGAAGTGCAAGGTCCTCATGCCGACCTCAGTTACCATAACCTGGCTGAGTAGAAAAAGCCAGGAGTGGCTGTACCGGTTTTTAGGTATGACCTGAGGTTCACATGGGGGCTCCTGGAAAAGGTAGGAGGCAGAACTGAAGGTCTTGAAAAATCTTCCAGAATTCTATGAGGCAGGGAGAGGAGGCTCAGGGCGTCTGGCTTTCCCTCAGGAGATTTGGTTATCATTCAGTATTTTAGTCCCGAATCTTTCTTTGACAGTGATGAGAACCACGCGCTTTCTATCCAGAAAAAAATGTGTGAACGCAAGCTGGTACCCACACACGTGCACATACGTGTATACTCACACACATACACATATTCCACGGGTTCATGAACCCCTGGTTAAGAACTCCTGAATTCTAGTACCAGTGTAAACTTTGGCACCAAAGAGAGAGCGGAGAATGTTCTAAGTGGTGGTGAGGGGGAAGATTCTAGCTGAAGAACTGGCTGTACCCTGAGTCACAGTTGGCTGATTCGAAGGGCTTGCACCCATTTTGTGTACAGGAGCTCCGGAGGCCTCATTACCATCCACCCTGCGCTGGGCTTGGAGAGGAGAAGCCAGGAGGCAGAGAAGCTCTGGACACTTCTGTCCAGTGCTCAGCCATGAGGAATGTTGTGGAATTGGAGAGGAAGGAGGGGAAGGCCTTAAACAGTGCACGTGCTATGGCTAGGAACTGGCGAAGCATCCTGACCATCCATGACTCCTTCACACTTGACAACCACACTGTAAATTAGGACTACTTTTCTGTTTCACTGATGAGGATTATGAGACTGAGGGAGGTAACTGGTCAAGGCCAGCTGGCTAGTAAGTGGCACAGCAGGGACTGAAACCTGGCTACAGTAGTCAGACTTTTTACTGAAGGAATTTTTCCCATCCTATTCTCATGGCTTCTGAGGGGGCAGGCAGACTGGTGCTGTTACACCATTTCTGGCCTTATTCCCCATGCTTCCGTGGGGAACCTCCCAGCATATGCCAGGCTCAGGCCAACTTTTTACTCTAATGTGGTCTGCGCCTAAGATACTCCTACAGCTTAATACATTTTGAATCTGAGTCCTTCAAGGCCCAGCTACTTAACGTCCTGCTTTCTCTCTGCTCTCTTCCCTGACCAGATCCATTCCTATAGCAGGCCGTGGTGCCTGCCCCTCTCCCACACTGAGCTCTAAAATCGGCTCATGTCGCCCCTTCTCCCAGCCTGGCTTTGTTCTGGGTAATCCGCCATCTTCCCGTTCTGACTGGGAGCCTTTCTGTTGCCGGGCTGGTGTTCGACACATCAGGCCTCAAGTTGCCTAGCCTGGTGCTCCACGTAAGTCAGGCATTTCAAAAGTTACTCGTCTTGATGGCGATGATGCCAACGTTAACTACACAGACAGGAAGATCTAACTCAGTAGTTCGGGACGTTTCAAAGGCTCCTTGCCCTTGTCTGGCAGGCAGGCTTTCTCCCCCCAGCAGGCTATTGCCTGCTCTGGTCCTCAGTCCAGTTGAGGGGGTGCATCGGCTGTCATCCAGATCACCAACCATAGCTGCACTGTTCGAAAGGGGCGGAAGAACAAAAAAAAAACCATGAGACAACACCGTGGCTTTTGAAACAGGTACATAGGCTCTCTTGTTTAATAGCAGTTAAGAGAGGAAAATGTACAGGAGGAATAAACATGCTCTTTCCACACGGGAGGTTCCCACTAACCACGAGGCCCATCTGCATCAGTAGCTTTACGAGTGAGTTTTAAAGAAAAAAATTCCCTTTAGAGTTAAAAATGGACTCTCCTAAATTTCCTCCATAAATGTACAACTATTTGTGCAAAATAAAAAGGCCATTTCCAACACATTGGTGAAAAGTAATTGCGGATGCAGGCGAAGAGAAAAAAAGAGGCAGTTGAAGCAGCCAGGAGGAGAGTCCTGGGAGAAAGGAGGCCAAGGTAGGGGGGGACTTCTGTTAGCAGGCCCCAGGGAGTGTCGAGAGGCTTTATGAGGAAGGTCATGGCCACTGCCAATCTTGGGGATAAAGGGCTCTGGGTCTGGGGCTTGCTGAGCAAGCGCTTGACAAGTGTGCAGTGAAGCTAGGCTGGCTTTGAGGCCTGAGAGGCTGTTAGGCCTGGTATGCAATGGAAACACTGGGGAGCACTCCCTGGCCATTGGACATTTCTTCTGTCAACAGGGACTCTGCTGGTTCCAATCTCTGGGTCCTGTTCTCCCCCTCCCCCCACCAACAGCTTCATTTACAGTTCACGCAAAGAGATTTCCTATGAATGTTGAAACTATACAAGCCACCTGTACTACTTCTGAAACCCACTAGGGTCCCAAACAAGAACATCCCTCTAGAAGCATGGACCAGGTTTTTCCAAGAACTTGGTCAAGAGTCATATTAACTAGAAGGCCGGGAGGCTTCTAGCCACCTGTGCCCTTGCTCCCCTTACTGAGGCCCACTGGGGCACCTACCTATCTATCTCTGGGCACTTGAGGCCAGATCTTAGGAATCTGATGGGCATGGGCACATGTGCGTGAGTCCTCCAAGGGCTGGTCCAGCTAGACTGAAAAGGCAAAACTGAAAATTCCTACTTCACCAATTCAAACAACTTGGACGCTGCGGGTCCCTGTTTTTTGACCTTCTCTTGCCCCCCAAGAGAGTGTCTCTACAGACAACTCAGTAGCGGCATGTTGGTTTCGTTAGAGAAGACTAAAGGCAGACTGAGAGGGAAGAGGAGATCTACCAAAGGGTCCTCCCTAATAAGTCTTGAGCTTGAGTAAGTGTTTTCTTTAAAGGGACTTCTGTGTACAAGGTGCAGAGGAACCCCCATTCCTCCACCTTGTTCGCCTTTCCTCTACAGCAGTCTTTCCAGGGTACATGTTTGAGACCGGACCAGCAATGATGACTCAAAAAAGACAAAAAGTATGACGTGCTTAAGGTTCTGTCCATTCCACATCCAAGTCTCAGTACACAAAGCTGAAGGAATCTTGCTGCAAACTGGGGACTAATAAAAGGCGTATATTTGGGGCCCTTCTTAAGCAATAGGACTTTAGATTCGTGTAATCATTTCTTGCTCCTTTTCAGTCAAGTCCAGGGCTTGGGAGATGGCATCTTGGGTCTCATTCCCATGGCCCCCTGCCATCCCTTGCCTTTTGAAGTTCTGGGTGGAAGCATTCACCCGGACCCTCATCCTAAGACCCTAGGCTAACCACCTAGGTCTCAAGGTGAGCTTCAGAAAGATTCTCCAGAGCTTACACGCAGACTCGTCTCTCCAGCTTTGAGGAAGCCTGCATGTCTGTGGGCATAATCTCTTCCCCTTGGTTTTCAAGTTGTGATGGGATACGGGGGGTTGGGGGGCTGGGGTGGGGAATAAAAAAGGAAGCACTGCCCTCCCCAGAAGCAACTCAGTAGCTGACAAAGGGAGTGAAGAATTTTGCTTGATGCGTCTCTCCACCCACTAATCCAAGCTGGAAAGGCCTGTGTGGCTTATTTGTCATTGTTTGGTGATGCATAATTATACTCTTGCCAGTAGCCACAGTAGCATCTTCCTGAAGAGTCTTCAAGTCCAGGTTCCTCTGATTGACCTCACAGCAAAGCCCTTGTGTCAGAAGCCCGTCTGGGACAGCGGACACAGCTTCCAAGCTAGCTAGTCCAGGCTCGCTTTGCAAACTCCAGAATTTGTGGGGTAGGATTACAGACAATCCTTCTCAGATGAGGCCAAAAGATGGTTCGGGGGATCTCAGGAGAGGATGGAAGGCTTAGGCTTGAGTAAGAAAAGCTTCAGATCTAGGATATGACTTAGTAAGGGACAGCTGGGCCAGAGGTAACAAACTACTAGCCATACTTGGCCCTGTCTACTTCATGGTGACAGCGTCTCCATCCCTAGAGGCATCCTGTCCAGCTACGGCTGCCCCCAGTGTGCAGAGCTGATAATATTTCTTTGAAAGTTGGTGGCCAGGGAGCTGGTTTTACAACACAAGGAACACTCCCAGGTAATCTTCAGGTTTTACCTCAGGGTAGAGTAAGGGCCATTTTCAGGCTTCTGGAATCCGACTTATCTCAATGACACTACTGAAGGAGGCCAAGTCTCTGTGAAGATCTATGGAAATAACTGTTGATCTATGTTCTGAACCAAGTTCCCTGACCCTGAAAGAAGAAAATGAGAAGAATGGGGAAAGGACCGAGGCTCTGATTCCATTCACACTGGTTTTCAAGAGCCAATAAAACTCCTTTTGGTGTGGAGCAACCTGCAGTTAGTCATGGGGTCCAATTAGTACCACTGTATACTCAACTCTGTCTTGCCCTAGAGAAATCAGCAATAAAAGACTGGGTCAGATATGGGCTAAAGACACTGCCATCCTTGGGGAACTGGAGTGAAGCTGTCATCTGGCCACATGCCATGCTTGTTTCCCAGCCAGTGAAAGTTGGTGGACGGAGGAGATACGAACCTCCGGAACAGTGTGCTGGTCTTCCATACACTAAACAGTAACGTTTTCCTGGTCCTCTCCTTGCATCATGAAGAATCAACCTCACCTATGTGGTGAATGGGGCACCCGGGAGTAAACAGGATATACTTTATTACCTTTTCGCCTACTCACCTTACCTCCCAGTGCCAAGTACCCATTTTGTTAGTGTCGTTCCTGAGCCCCAGACCTAGGCTCGAGAGCCATGGATGAAAGGTGGTTCATCATACTGGGATTGGTGATATCACCATCTCTAGGATGATACAGACAGTATAGTGTAACTTCTCCTGAGCCCCAGCCTAGCAACATTTCATGTACTTGCTTTATCTTGTGCCTCTTTTACTATAGGGAAAGGTTATGCGAATACTGTACATAGGTTATTAAAAAAATACATTTGCTCTCTTTGAAGAAGAATGCACAAATGCAGGGCCAGCCAGGGCTGGGTCCCAGGCTATGGGGCTATAGTGAGCAGCCTCTGTGGGCCTGAGGCCAGCCTTCACGAATGGTGGCTGCTGATGAGTCCCCGGAGCTGCTTGGCCACAGTGTCAATCAATTTCTGCTTGTCTCGCTCATTTTTCCGAAACTGTGCAAACATGTTGTTCTTGCGGCTAGTGTCCTTCATCCTAAACACAGAAGGAAAGAAAGAGAGCAAAGTGTTTGAGGAGACAATGGTAGAAAGAACTGGCAGGAGGCAGGATCGCACAGTGTATCTTACCCTCCACCCAGAGTTGAGAGAGTGCAGAATGTTTCCACTGTCAGGCCCATACTTACCTACTTATTCAGGAAGCCGTCCATAGCCCTCCCAACTTCGGTCACCTTTGGAATCAAAAGTCAAAAGCCAGCTATGGGAGAGCCAACCCCCTGATCATCCATACCCGCCCTACCTATTTCCTTCCCTTCTATCTCCAGCTGCGCACCTGTTACAGGTCTCTGGAGCATGCTAAAGTCCTGGTGCTCAACAGACTCTTACAGGATATCTAGGATCCACTTACCATCTCATGAGCTTATGAAATCTTGCTGGGACCTTAAAGCTGGTATTTGAAAGATAGGGAAAAAACATACTCTCAACTAGTAATTCCAAGAGGATATGAATAACGAAAAGCCACCATGTATTTCTAAACTTCACAGGCTGTTTACTCTATCCCATCCTTAACAACACTAAGGGCTTGAATGATCTTTTTTCTTTTGTCTCAGACTAAGGACCCAGAGACAGTGAGGTGGCTGAGTGTGTGGTGCTGAGGAGAGCAGGTGGGCCATCCTTTCACTTGATGAACCGGAACTTTAGGCAAGAGAAGCCCCTGAGGACTCGATGTCTGTCTATATCCTCAGACCTTTGGTCTTTGCAGGGCTTTCTATTCCTGGGTCCTGTTAAAGCTCCAGAGGTGGCATAGTCTTAGAGTACAAACCATGGGCAGCTCTGGGCAACAGTTGTGGTCAGATGGAGAGACCTAACAGGGAAGCATGGATAAAGTCAAGGCCAAGCTGTGGTTTCACAGAAATGCCCAGGTCTGAATAAGCCATTGTGATAGAATGTGGGAATCTGCTATTCCCTGCAGAGAGTCCACAACCTCTGACGTCTGACTGTTAACTCTGGCCTCAGTCTCTGCACACTGGGCCTTCAGCCCACCCCTAGTTCTGGTGTTAGAGAATTAAGAACACTGCCCAGACCAATTTCTCCTGGGTCTTCATGACCACCCCCTAGGAGCTACACCAGCTCTCTGACTTCACAGCTCCCTGGGCTGCAGGGACACAGGTCAGAAGAAGTGGGGGGGAAGGAACCTGGCAACCCTAGTAATCAACCCCCAGGTATACATCCAAGGGCCTTTGGCCCATCGCCAATCCTGGCCCATCTTTTCCTGTGGGGTGGCTCTTGTGCAGAGGGGCAGCTTTGGGGCCAGTGAGTTAAAAGGCCAGAGATCCCACAAGGGCATATAAATGAGGTCAGGAGGTTGTGACGAGCACCAAAGCTGTGTGGTTCTGGCTGACACTGACGGCCACAAATGAATGGAGACTTCTCTCACAGATCTAAGCTTAAGGGCCTTAAGGCTGGAACTACTCAAGCGAACTCAGAACACTGAGTATAAGATACACCCACCCACATGGGCAGGTCTGTGCTTGGAGGTGAGGAAGAAGCAGAGGTGATGGAGGTTGGTTGAAAAGAAAGCACGTGGGTCTCAAGGCTATGATGATTACTGTATTTGGTCCCTTACACATTAATTATACCATTACATTTATGGAACTGACCTGGCTTTAGATTATATATCCCAGGGAATATGCTATAAATCTAAGTAAAAACAACACAAAACAAAAAAGAAAAAAAGGAGGAAGAAAAAAACGCTCCCTATATGTATGAGATATTTAATTTAACATCCTATGTGATCATTAATTTCAGGACTGCTCCAAGCCGCCCAGAGATGGCGAACCAGAGTTGGCTTTCAGCTCCCATAGGAAGCTCTTGCAATAAGGTAGGAGGAAGGGAGGAAGAAGAACCCTGGGCCTCAGAGTCTTGGAGTTCTTGGCCGTTAAGGCCTGGAGTTGGGATTACTCAAAAGATAAACTCAGGTGCCCTGAAGGCTGACGGTGGCATGCTGGTTTGTGCCCTAGAATGCTCCAAAGCCAAAGGGGAACCCTCCTCGGGATCCTGATCTACTCTGGCTATGGCCACCTCTCAATGACACAGGAGCCTCTTCTCTTTCCTGAATGTCCTCAGCAGGTCTTTGGTTCTTTTCATATCTCACCCTGCCAAGAAGCGCCAGTTTAAAAAGCGGAGACTGTCAAGCTCTGGTGGTACATCTGGCTGTGCAGAAAGCAGGAAAGGGTCAGGGAAAGGGACTGGTTCCTATGAGGCTGGGAAATAGGGATTTTAGTGATCGGCGTGGCCTATGGCCCTACTGGGTTTGGAAGGAAGCTTTTAAACCCTGCTGACTCCTAGGGCTAAGCACGAGGCTTTGGTCCTGTTAGGCCTCCAGAATGCTACAGACAGGCTGATGATTTTAGCCTATAATTGATCCACAGAAAGTGGATGAGGCAATACCTCTTAGATCTAGGAATTCTCAGGAGCAGACAAGTAAAGGACTACTGAGAGAAGGAACTGAAAGGGAATCCCACAGCCCATTTGGACACATAGTGAATACGACATCTAAACACCAACTGAAAAGCCAACATGTCCCCAGTTCAGCTGGGATTAGGCCTGGCCTCTAATAAAAAATTTTCCGCAGGAGGCATAGGCTCCAGATCTTAACGCCATGGGTTTCAACCACCAGGAGGCGGGGAAGACTGCCGAGGAGCTCGCTTCTGTCAGGGCTGAGTTTCAAGCCCTGCACTAGCAAGAGTATTGAGTGGGCCAGGAAGCTGAGTGGGAACAGCCCTTTACCTGGCGCCAGTGGGGGAAAATCCCTGCTGTGACCTCCAGCCCCATAGGAATTGGTATGCCAAGGGTCACTCTGAGGACCAAGGATCGAGGAGGCAGCCAGCCAATTGGCACCAGGCTAGTTTAGTAGATTAGTGTGTCAGGGTGGGGACAACTCACAGGGTAGGGATTTTAGTGTAGTCATTAGTGTCAATGAAGAAACCAGAAGGACTTGCCTCAAAGTGATGGAAAAGGCCCAAGTGAATAATATACTTACTCTCTAGATATCCTAGGGAGGAAGGTCATTGGGAGAGAGAATCATGGGAAACAAAGTTAAAATGGAAACATCAGTCTGTCTTGGCCTGGAGAAAGCTGCACTCTGGGCTCTTAGTTTCTTGGCTGCAAACACATCCCTCTACATCCTGCTCTTGCTTACTTTCCAACTCCTCCCCTTCTCTCCCACCACACCGCGTAGTAGGGAGAATACACCTTAACCTTTTCTTCTGCTTAAGGCTCCATTCTGACCTCCTAGATGCTGGTCTGTGTATCCAAGTTCACATACGGCCACATAGGTACTTGCTGTACTACTTAGATGCAGGGTACTCTTCTAAGAAGCTTCGAGGAAGCTGGGAGTTAACAACTGTGATGACAGGAAAAAGCTTCCCCTTTCCTTGGATCTTGGTCTCTGGCTTGCCAGCTCTCAACTAGGTTAGCAAAAGCCAGAACTAGGCTGCACAGCAGATCCCGGCATCTGGTTGATACACTGGTTAGCCATGGGATGTTCTGGAGATGGCTGACCCAATCCCAGTGGTAGCGCCTCTGTTGGCCAGTGACTGCCCAGAGCAAGAAGGAGACACCTTCTCCAACACAGCTTTCTTGGGACAGTCAGCACAGTAAGGCTCGACTCTGGCAGGGAGTGGGAGGGGTTGCTGGTGAAGGTTTCAGTAATTCCAAGAACTTCTCTGCTAGAAACCGGATGGGGTTTCTTCGATGGGGCTGTTCTGCCCATCATCCCCAGACAACTGGGGCCAGTCTCATTCTATTCACCAGGTGGCCTCTGACCAAGCTTAAGGCATGGTTCTTTCTTCTCTTTCCATCTCTAGTTAAAGAGATGTTGCCCCTTTAAGCTCCAAAGTACTGCCAGAGTCCACGTGACCCATACTTGACCTAGCTTATTGGGGGTTCAGGAATTAAGAGGCTACAAGAAGGCCAGCCTGCCAAATCCAATGATGGAGACTGCTGGTAGCACTTATGGCAACTTCAAGAACAGGACCTCTCTGCTGTCTTTTGAAGGTACTGGCGAAGAGAAAATTATCCCCGATACCAACCCCCGCTTCCCAGCAGAGACCGCTGGACTAGGTACTCACTTCTCAAGCAGGGTCAGTGCTGTCACTGGGTTTACCCGGAGGTACTTGCAGTTGGGCTGACCATAGTCAGCAAGGTAGGTTGACCAGTCCCACTGGATGAAGAGATCCAAAAGCTGTAAAATATTCAAACCCCACCCCAGGGATTAATCAGACAAGACCAACCAGGATCTCAAAAACCCCTACCATCCTTCACTACCAGCTAACAGTAGATCTGGAAAATAAAAATAAAAATAAAAATGTAATAAGAGAAAGCATGGCTAAAGACTGTAATGCAACTAGGAAAATAAATGAGTAATCATTGGAAGGCAGAGTCACCTCTACTATAAGTGCTGTAATGTTGCTAAGACCACATGCCTGCACTTAGCTCTCAGAGGCAGGCTGAGACTGAATCAAAACACAAGACTGTAGGGGCGTCTGGGTGGCTCAGTCGGTTAAGCATCTGGCTCTCGATTTCAGCTCAGGTCATGATCTCATGGTTTGTGAAACTGAGCCCTGCAACAGGATTTCTGCTGACAGTGTGGAATCTGCTTGGGATTCTCTCTCTCCCTCTCTCTGTGCCCCTCACCCACTCGTGTATTCCCTCTCCTCTCTTTCAAAATAAATAAACTTAGCAAAAAAACAAAAACAAAAAAAAAAAAACACAAGACTATCATAATAACCATTCATTAATTTAATAAATACTTAACGAATGCTTTCCATGTGTCAAGTGGCATTCCACATGAATCTTATTGCTAGAGAGACTGCTTAGAGGGCCACATATGTAACTGTATAAGCTTTGAGGTTAAAAAGGTATGAGTTCAAGAACCAGTTGCATGACTTCCTGAACTGACCGACCTTCCTGAACTGACTTCCTGACCAAGTTACTCAGCTGATACTGTGAGATAACAGAAAATACATATTGGTCTCTGGCCCTGGTTACTGGTATAGAGCTCCTAAAACCCTTGTAATTTCCTAAATGATAAGAACACTACGGGCATCTCTTGTCCTGATATTGGCCTTTGACCTCTGTTCTTAACACAGATCTCTTGAAACCCATGTAATTTCCTAGGTGATAGGAGTGTCTTTTGTTCTAATGAGGAGACCCTGGGGGGCTTCCTGGATAAGGGCTGGTCACTACTGGAAGGATCAAACAATGATTAGAAGCTTGGAATTTTCAGCCCCACCACTCATTCTCTTGAGAAGGGAGAAAGGCTGAAAACAGAGTTAATGAGCTATCATGTCTATGTGATGAGGTTTCCATAAAATCCCAAAAGTACAGGGTTTGGAGAGCTTCCAGGTGGTGAACATGTGGAGATTTGGAGAGAGTGGTACGCCTGGAGAGACCATGGAAGTTCCTTCACACCCTTTTCCCTATACCTACACTATAGCATAGCACACCTCTTCCACCTGAATGTTCCTAAGTTATAGCCTTTTCTAAGATACCTGTGATCTAGTAAGTTCTGGGAGCCACTCCAGCAAATTCAACCTAAGGAGGGGGTCAAGGGAAGCTGCCGTCTACAACAGTCAGTCAGAAGCCCAGGTTGACAACCAGGTGGTTGCTGTTTGAATTGCGGGGAGGGTCTTGGGGGAACTGAGCCTTTAACTTGTGGGATCTGATGCTGTCTGTGGGTAGACAGTGTCAGAATTGAGTAAAATTGTAGGGCACCCAGCTAGTGTTGCAGGGAATTGCTTGATGTGGAGAAAAACGTCCAAGCATTTGGTGACCAGAAGTGTCAGAAATGAAGTGTTTTGTGTAAGTGGTAAAGGAGACTCAGAGGAGAAACACAGTAGGAAAAAACTGAGTTTTTCCCTACATAGAGAGCAAAACACTGAGTTTTTCCTTTACAGACACAGACATATGCACATACCTATAGTGTGTAAACAGGGCACAGAGACAACATGGAAACACTGGACCAAGGTATAAATGGATCCTGTAGCATTATGGGAGCAATCCATGTCGCACCTACGTGGATACTGGCCGAACAGATGGAACCCAGAGCCATGATAGGTCAGGACTGAAAAGTGGGCTTAGTCCAAGACTGAGGGCACAGAATCTGGCACTGGGGTCAGGAGGGTTCAAGCGGAGCACCAAGAGTCATGAGTGCCAAGAACTGGATGCCTAGAAGAAGATAATGAAAGCACTCTGAGGGTAAATGGAGTTCTGAGTCTGGGAGAGATTCTGACTTAGAGAAACTTAAATGAATTTTGTCAAAGGCTTTCCTTCCCAGCCAGATTTAGCCTCAGGTTATCACCCTAACAAATATTTAAAAGCTGTAACTAGGTAAAGCCAAAAAAGAAATCATTGCATTTCAAAGGTAGGAGTGACGAAAGGGAAACTGTTGCCTCCCCTCTCTAAGCTTCTAGAGGGGGCAAAGTCCTGTTCTCACACTGCTGCACAGCAGGAGGGCCTTCTAAGCAGTCTCTAGCAATGGGATTCATGTAAAGGCCTTTGAACTCAAGACATGTTCCTGGGTCTCCCTTTCTGAGAGGTAACTGACGATGGAGACAAGTGGATGGCTGTCTCTCTGTGCAGAACAAAGCCAAGAGAGGCCTAGAGTCAAATCCAATGTCAGGGCCTGGGCTCTAGGCACACCTTCCTCCCCTGTCTGTCTTCACCGTGCAATTGGGCAAACAGGCGCTTGTGGGCCTTGCCCTGCTTGGCCAGGCCTCCTCTCCCACCCATTCTTTTAGAATAGTTGTTATAAACTTCCTTAGGCAGAACAGGAATTGGCTGAAGTCCCAAGCCTAAAACTGAGGAAAGCCCCTACACCCTTAGCCAAGAAAGGGATACTAAAGAGGAGAGGAGACGGGGACAGAGATGAGCAGACAAGTCAGTCAGTCTAGGCTGGCCTAGCCCCAAAGGGCCCTCTCAGGCCTCTTTCAGGTCAGGCCTATTTTAGTTGGCAAGTAAAAGGGCTTCTACCACTTCCTTTCACTGCCCCAAGGCCTCACAGAGCTCTGCTTTAGAAGAGAATTTTCCCTGACTTCCTACTCTAACTGTGGTATTTCTGTCCTATAGTACCCAAACACCATGCAAGATAGTTCCTCTTTACCTGCTCCTAGGAGTGCAATAGACACTCGTTCTAGTCCTCCCAGTACTGTGTTTTACAAATATAATTGTGTTTTTCCCCTAAACACCAGGAAAAAAAATTATGAAAAAAGACAGCATTCTCTTAATTAAAATTTGTTCTCGGAAAAATGTAAAAGACCTTGGGGAGCCTGTTATTGTTTGCACCCTAGGGAACTAATACAATAAACTAATAAAAAAAGTGAATGAATAACAAGTTGAACTGGAAACATTTGAAAACCTGATTTCTTAAAAGCATTTTTGGTATTTTCAGATGTGTATACATATGTGCATTTGACAAAACTACCTTCTCTATTAACGAATTCCTAATTTCTGTGATGGAATTAACGCTATCAGTATTTTCTGATTTATGGCACAGAATGCCATGTCTTTCTGGCTGATGATGCCTGGGCAAATCACCAATGGGGTGGGGAGGGTGGTTCATGATTTAGCTCTACAGTTTTCTATTTGTATCCTCCTGCCAAAGTCTCTCAATGCCAGTACTGAGCCTAAAAGCTCTGGGATGACAAGCTACTTAATTTATCCCACTCTGGGCATGAAAGCTACACAACTCTATTAAGCTCAACCAGTATGAGCTATTGATCACACTCTGGGTCTGTGTTGCTTTCCACAGTCCTTCAGGGGGCTGGTGCCCAGTCTTATGGCCTCCTCTGGGAGAGCTGGAGACTGGGGAGTCTGGGGAGTACTTAACCAAGTTAGCTGCATGGGGCACAGTTTGGCTGGATCCCATGGAAGTGTTAGAATAAGAGATCAAGAGGGGCACCTGGGTGGCTCAGTCAGTTAAGCGTCTGACTTTGGCTCAGGTCACGATCTTGCGGTTCATGGGTTTGAGCTCAGTGTTGAGCTCTGTGTTGACACCTCAGAGCCTGGAGCCTGCTTTGGATTCTGTGTCTACCCCTCCCCCACTGGCACGTGCATGTGCGCTCTCTCTGTCTCTCTCTCTGTCTCTCTGTCTCTCTCTCTCTCTCTCTCTCTCTCTCTCAAAAACAAATCCCTACTTGTTTTTTTCTGGTGCTTTCTTAAAATAAGATTTAAGACATGAATTTTTGGCCAGAATACAACCGAAGTGATGCTGTGTACTACTCCTCAGGGGATCACACCTTGAGGTATACACTGTTCATCTGTCTCTCATTGGTGATATCAATTTTGATCACCCTATCAAGATGCTGTCTGATTTCTCCCTGCCTAGGTATTATGTTTTCCTTTGCCAACTAGTCAGCAATGGAGGAGACAATCTAAGATCATGCAGATATACAGCTCCTGATTAAAATTTCCCCTCAGATTTAGCATCCATTGAAGATTCTTGTCTGATTCAGCTTTACTATGATGGTTGCAAAATGATGGCATTCCAACTCCACGCTTCCCTCCACATTTATCAGTTGTCACTCAGCATTTCTCCCTCACTAACTTACGCATTTATTTATGGCATGGATTCATGAGTTCCCATTTTTTCAATGGCTTATATTCATCACTATACCTAATTCATTATTTCAGTGCTCAAACTGTCCCAGATTTGGCAAGTGGGAGCGCTTTGAGCTAGAGCCTGTGTCCCTGTGATACTTCCTTACCTTCTGGCATAATAAGGTGTTTGTTGCAGGCTTGTCTTATATCTACCGTGCCCCAGCCATCAGCCATTTCTCTGAGAGGCCCTGGTTTCTTTTAGTTGGAATGTTATAGAGACCAAGATTTGGGTGCTAAGTATGCCTACTGCTACTGTAGCAGTTTTGTTCATTGCTGCTGGGGGGCAATCTGTGGGCAGTTAAACCCTTTCAGCAGAGCTGGGAAATACTTGCACGTAAATATACATATACATACATATGTGTGCTTCTATAAGCATGTACACATATATACTGTAGAAATCATGAGTTTTCACTAATACCTCCAATCTAATCATTCTCGCAGAGTTCTTTCTCGCCTTCCTCTATTCCGTACTTGTGCGCGCTTTCTTCCACAATAAGAATCTTGGCTCTCAAGAACATCATCTCTTTTGTGAACTTGCTCCATCCTATCGTATATCTAAAATAGGTTCAGAATTATTTGTACATACCACTACCAAAAAAATTGCCATTTGCCATCCCAACTCAAGACTGGGTGTACAATCAAACAAACACTGTGTTCCTAAGTCACTTGGGTTAGTTCTTAATTTTCCCTTGGGTCTAGTTATGGTATTCATCTAAATGCAACCGGGTTCTTTTGTTTCCACTTGCTTTTAGTTCTAGGCTCCTTTCTCCCATCCTTGATAATTTAGTTTTTAAATATGTAGGACATTAACATGCTTCCAAAAGTCAAAACTACAAACAAGCTAATTCAGAGAAGTATTGTTCCTTCCCTTGCTGTATTTCTTTTACCCCAATTTTCCCCATGTCTCACTGGTAACCAACTCCATTGTTTTTGGGCCTGTCCTCCCTACGCCTCTATTTGTAAAGATAGGCAGAGGCACCGACACTTTCTAATTTTTCTTTCTCTCTTTCACAGGAAGTAGCATATTAAAAATGCATTCTAAGAACTCTTATTTCTTGATATTTGTAAGTAGATGGTGGATGGAGAAGAAGAAAGAGGAGGGTCAGAGGTGGAAGACTGAACTGAAGATCAGTGTTCCACAGTCTTTATAGTTTGAACATTACCTTGCAATTTTTATCATAGCCTCATGCTACATATGTTATTATTTACTTAACATTTTTTCTTTGTATTGATTCCTGTTTTATCATAAGAAAAATGTAAAAGAACATTTTACATCAGTATCATAAATGGGAAACCATTCTTGCCATAAATAGATGATGACTCAAATATTAGTGTCACAATGAGATGTTCTGTTTGTCATCACAAAAACTAAAAGGGGACATGATTTAGTGTTTCCTTACAACATGATTTAGTCTTTAATGGTGCATCTGGGTACTACCTAAACCTGTATCTTGAGTACTGTGATGTCTTCTGTACCTCCAGCATTCTATTCATACTAGGGTTTAGTTTGTGACTTCAGCGAAGAGTTCAGTGATGCCTGTGTGCCTGGAACAGAATGAAGTGGTCTGTGTACAAGGAAGCACTTATAACAAAAGTTTCAGTCAAGTATCAGTCTTATTATGAAGGAAGATCAGTGTTTTCTTTTAAAAAAATTTTTTTTAAATGTTTGTTTATTTTTGAGAGACAGAGAGAGACAGAGCACGAGTGGGGAAGGAGCAGAGAGAGAGGGAGACACAGAATCCAAAGCAGGCTCTAGGCTCCGAGCTGTCAGCACAGAGCCCGACGCAGGGCTCGAACTCACAAACAGTGAGATCATGACTTGAGCTAAAGTTGGTGCTCAACCGACTGAGTCACTCAGGCACCCCAAGACCAGTGTTTTTTTATGCATGGCTTCTGTGTCTGGGGCTGGTCAAGAGGGTCCATAGACAAGGGTCTGCTTTGGCTGGGGAGGCCTAGCAAACCTGGATGGGCTGGAAAACTTGCTAACACAACCACAAGGATAGTTCATTTTTCTCATAACCAGGTATCTTCCTTAGTTAGTGGGTTTTCCTGTAGTTGGCTTTTGATGAGTTCTTCTGCATCAGAACATTGTTAAAATTCCTGACTCTGTATGGGATGACTTCTGATAGAATTTATAGAACCACAATTTGGGCCTGCACTGTGTTCATTCTATTTATGTTTCTTAAGACTTGTTTTTTTTTTTTTTCTTTTTTCTTAATTTCTACTTTTTAAAGATTTTTTAGAAGGAATTTTTTTAAGTTTTATTTACTTTTGAGAGAAAGAGAGAGAGAATGTGAGTGGGGGAGGGGGAGGGGCAGAGAGAGAGAGGGAGACACAGAATCCGAAGAAGGCTCAGGCTCTGAGCTGTCAGCATAGGGCCTGACGCAGGGTTTGAACTCATGAATTGTGAGATCACGACCTGAGCCAAAGTTGGATGCTTAACCAACTGAGCCACCCAGGCACCCTTATGCTTTAAAGATTTTATTTTTAAGTAATCTCTACATCCAGCATTGGGCTTAAATGTACAAACCCGGGATCAAGAGTTGCATGCTCTACTGACCGAGCTAGCCAGGAGCCTCTATGTTTCTTAAGTGTTGTATAAAACTTATTAACCTTCTAAAGTTTAAAAAGTTCAAATGAAGTAACCTGTTCTAATAGTTACTCATAAGATCTGAAACAATAATAATAGAACATATGAGCTTATCTCAGATTTTCTTAATGAAGAGGTAAACCCCTTGGATTCAGCAAATGTTTTTAAAGCATCCTCTATGTGCAAAGAACAGGGCTGGGCCTTTCAAGTGTCATTAAAATAAATGGTTTACCCTCATGTAGGAGAATAAAAGAAAAGCATGAATAACTGTAATCCAAGCCAAATGAGTGAAATGCTATAAAATGACATACTGACTATTCCTCCTTTTTGAACTAACAACTGAACATTTTACAAAATTTTCACTTATAACAAAATTTAAATAGCAAATATAAATTGTGGTGCAAACCATGCGCGCGCACACACACACATACATGCACACACACACAATGCCTTAGAGGTGTTGGGAATCATCTCAGCAATACTAAATACCAGTTACGCTTATATCCATGTCATAGAGTTCAATATGGAAATCTGTCTGCATTTTACTAACATCAGTGGCATATTAAAAACATTATTTTTAAATAATGTTAGGCTTATGTAAAAGTTGCAAAAACATATAGACAGTTCCTCTGTACCATTCACCCAGCTTCTCCAATGTTCACATATTAATTACATTGCCATAATATAATGATCAGAACCAAGAAATTAGCATTCGTACAATACTATTAACTAAACTATAGCTTTATTCTACTTTCAGCAGATTTTCCACTAATGTCCTCTTTATGATCCACTCCAGAATCCCACATTGAATTTACTTTCCATGTCTCCTTTCTCTCTTCCAATCTGTTACAGTTCCTCATTCTTATCTTTAAAGATCTTGATACTTACGAATAGTTTCTTTGGTCATTTGTTTTACAGAACATCCCTCAATTTGGGTCTGCCCAATATTTTCTTATGGTGAGACTAAGGCAATAGTTCTCAGCCAGAGGGGAATCTTACCTCCCAGGGGACATCTGGTAATGTTTGGAGACATTTTTGGTTGTAATAAGGGGGTGTAATCTGGGGGTGGTGGTGGTGGGGTGGGGGTGGTGGTGATGCTGCTTCTAGAGGATAGAAGCCAGGGATGCTGTTAAAAAACCTACTATGCTCAGGACAGCCCCCACAATAAAGAATTACACAACGCAAAATGTCATTAGTGTTGAGGTTAAGAAACTCTGGGTCAAGATTATGCATTTTTTTTGTTTTGCATAAATACAACAGAAGTGATAATGTACCCTTTTCAGTGCATCAATATCAGGTGTACATGATGGCCACATCTCATCATTTGCCATATTAACCTTGCTCAATCACTTAGTTAAGGCGATGGCTGATGACTTCTCCACCATAAAGTTACTATTTTTACCTTTGTAATTAATACAAAGACTATGCAATATCCTGTTTTCCCTCAAACTTTTGTCCACCAACTTTAATATCCATTGATGGATCTTGCCTGCAACAATATTTACTGTGGTGGTTGGCTATTTCTCTCACTCCTTATGTAAATTATTAATTGGAATTCTTCTGTGAGGAAAAGTACTGTCCCTTCTCCTCCATTTATTTATTTGTCCAATTATTTATATTAGTACTACTTCATGAATATTTATTTTATTTCACGGGTTATAATCAAATATGATCATTATTTACTTTGTTGTTCAAATTATTCCAGCTTTGGTCATTAGGAACTCCTTCAGAATGGCTCTCCAGTGTATTTTCAACCAGCCCTACTCTTTTTTGAACACTTGCTTACTTTCTGGCACTAAGATGTTTGTTCCAAGCTCATCTTGTACCTTCCCTGCCCCTGCTCTGAAATGTCACTTTTCCAAGAAGCTACGGTTCCTTTTACTGGAGAATGGTGTTTAGAAGCCACAATCTGGGCAATTAGCCTGCTCATTTCTATGGGGTGTTATGGCTTCTTGGTCATCCACAATGGACAGAGCTAAGAAATATATGTGTTTACTAACTTGCACATACAAACATATCTATATTTCTTTATCTATTTATGTATATATACTAAAATCACGAGTTCCTATCTGATGTCTCTGGTTGCAGTTCAACACCATGGGGTTTGTGCTAGCCTTCCCTTTTTCCTTATCACTTCTTTCTCTGACAGTGAGAAGGCTGGTTCTAGTTATCTACATTTTATTTATTTGTTCAATTCTATTATAAAGCATTTCAGAATCGCTGTGAGAAACAAATTTACTAACTAGAGTGTAGTATTTGTATATAGTTCTTTTTGTCTTCAGGCTTAGAATTTCCATTCACAATACTGGCTTTTAAATTACTTGGCTTAGTTCTTTTCTCCCCACCCCCAACTTCAGTGTGGTTATATTGCTCTTTCACAATTCAGTGTGGTTATATTACTCTTTCATAACTCAGTTAGACTTATTTTTCACCATTGTGTTCCACTTTGTATTCCTCCCACATTCTGGTTGATTTTTATTATTTATTTATTTGGGGGAATGAGTCAGAGCTATATAAAAATTATACTCAGAAGTATCGCTCCCTCCTCATCCCAACTAACCTGTTCTAGTCTCTCCACTTCTTTCTGCATCTTTCCTATGTACGCATTGCATGCAACCAATTTCGTTTCTGGTTTATCCTTCTTGTATTACTTTTGTACAAATGAGAATATACATAAGCATTTTCCTATAGCCTTTTCTTTCTCACTTGAAGGGTAACATACCATGGATACTCTTTTGTGCTCTCCTTTTTTCACTTAATGTTATGTCCTAGAACTCCTTCCCTAGATGATAATTCCTCATTAATGATCATATTCTTGATTTAGTCACACAAATGTTGTTTTTGTAAACCAGGTAAGTCATTTTTCAAGGGAAAGGCCAGACATTATGTTTTGGGGCTACTTTATCATTAAATTGCTGGCACAGGAGAGCGTGTGATATTTACAGAGTAGGACATACCAATAAATGTTAGGGCTACTTAGATCAAAAGCAAACTCGACCAATCGTTAATGATGCTTTGACTGCAAACACAGTTATTTGTTCATGGTATTTATCAGAAGAGAACAACTAAAGTAGTGTAGTAGTTGATGTGACATTTTATAAGCTACATAGATGAACAAAAATTGTAAATTATATCATTACTGGTTATTATACAAAAATTATACATAAGTGGGAAAGGACAGGACAAGGAAAGATATTTGAATCATGGTATACTCTTTTTTTTTTGCTTCCTGTATGGCTTTTATTATTTTTTTTTCAATGTGACTTAAAAACAAATTTTTTTTTAATGTTTATTTATTTTTGAGAGAGAGAGAGAGTGCGAGCCGGGGAGGGGCAGAGAGAGAGGGAAACACAGGATCCGAAGCAGGCTCCAGGCTCTGAGCTGTCAGCACAGAGCCCGATGTGGGGCTCGAACCCACGAACTGTGAGATCATGACCTGAGCCAAAGTCGGACGCTTAACCGACTGAGCCATCCAGGTGTCCCTCAATGTGACTTTTAACTAAGGCTTTAGCAGTTCTAAAGCTGTCTCTACTGTATTTCTTAGTTATTTCAGAACACTCTCATGTTTAATAGGACTCAGGGAGGACCAAGACCCAGAAAGGAGAGGCAAGTTGCTGAAAATCATGAAGTAGACAAGTGGTAGAGATGCCTTGATGGCTTATACTCCCCAAGATGCCACAGCTGTTTATTTTTTAAAATCCTCTTTGATCCAGGCTCTGGGTTGGGTACTTGCCCGAGGCTACGTCAAACTTCTGAACACTTTCTTTTTTGCAGTGGTAGCTGAGAAAGTCTAGAACAATCCAAATGATTCAAAGTGAAAACTAGTCTAAGGCCACAGAGTAAGTTAACTCAACAGAGAACAGATAGCATTATAATAGCAGAACAAATGCTAACTTCCACAAAAGACTTTTGGAATGAGATTAAGAGAAAGTAGCACTTTCTTGGTTAGCGCATACGAGCATACATGCTTCTCCAGCAGAAGATGTACAAGTAATTCGAATGGATGAGTTGTACGTGGTAAAGGGGTAGAAGGAAATCTTCAAGTAAGAATTATAGATTAATATTTAAGCAAACAATTCTGATGGTGCCTTTGTGTTCTCATAGGCAGAAAGGATTACCCAAAGAACTCAGAACGTAAAGAAAGAAGAGGCTGGTGAAGAATGCCCTGCTTGTTCTCACTACTGGACTGGTGCTTGTCAACCAAACCAATTCATATCATGCCTACTCTTGAAGAAGAGAAGTGTTTTATATACTTTTGCCTTTGTTGCTAATTCTGTGATCTGAGCCTCATCTCCCATGTAGATGGGGAGCTTGCTAAGGATGGTGATCATGTTTTCTCTTCAGTACTCCACAGTGTGGACGAGCATATGGTTAGATCAACAGCAGATGGTCAGCAAAGACATGTTACATGGAATTAAAATAGGTGAATTAACATGTTATGGGAACGATATTGGCTAGATGGTGGAACAGACTTATGATGTGTGTTTTTCACAACCAACATTCCAAATGGACCAACCCTAAGGTTCTCTTGACCAGCACTTGGAAGGGCGGTTGAGTGAGGAAGAAGGAAATCTCAAACAGGGGAGATGATGCCTATGACAGGTGAGTGGGAACCCAGCTGTGGGTATGTGGTTCTAAGGTTCCAGAGGAAGATACCTGTGAGTACTGAATGGGAACTCAGCAGATGTTTGGCTCCAAGGTGACATCTAGGTCCCTCCTAGTGGGCAGCATGGGCTCTACCTCACATTAGAGAGAGCCTCCTCTTCCTAGAATATCTGCAAAGATTCCATGGGAGTAAAGGATCATAGGAGCTAAGGTACACACAGACACAGATACAAAAACACACTGACAAGAGCCACACCTCTTTCCCCTGGGGGTGCTTTACTCTACGTGTTTTCTCTCAAACAGGCGCACTGAGTGTTCTAGAGAGTTGTGCTCCCAAAGCAGGTGTGTCCTTGAAGTAAACTCGATGTACAAAACCCTGAATTTGCACTTTACATATATTCCGGAAGAATTCTTCATGAGAGGAGAGACTACCAAATGACCCCAAATAACATGCTCCTCTGGGAAATTTAACATATAATCTAACTGACAAAATTCTAAATATGCTACCTCTTCAGAACATGGCTGCTACATAAAGTACAGTACATTTAGTCAAGAGAATTGTAACATACAGGACACTAAACCAGGCCAAGTTTCTTTTGTCTACTCCCTGCCTTGGACAGGATGAAACCAGTTGCACCATTATAAAGTATTTTTCATAATCACTGATGCACAGGTGCCTTTTAGGAGGAAGGTTAGCACAGCACAAAAGAGCCTCAGGCGGGGTGGGGAAGGGTTGCCTGACTGACGATGTGACCCCAGTTAAGCCAATAAATCTGTTTTCTCCTTCCAATACGGAATCATAACACCTGCTGTCAACAGCTGAGGGAAGATCAAGAGAACGACTGTGAAACGTCCACTAAAGAGCTTGGAATTGACTACTGACCCATTTGTGTTCACTGCCTAAGATCTCCCACAACTCCCCATTCCTGGGGCTGGGCCACACTCATTCAGAGAGTGTCTGCCTGCCTTCCATGTATCCTCAGGAGACCTTCATGACACTAAAATCTGAGCAAAAGCAGGAATTATTTTAACAAACATAAACTGAGTATCAACAATGTATTAGGCATTCTTCTGAAAGGGTGAAGAAGATATCTCGAGTCTCAAGGAACTCACGCCGGTAAGTAACAGATACAGAATGAGGTGAGCACGCTCACAGCTACTCTAACAGAGTGCAAAGAAAATTCAGAAGAAGAGCATCTATGCCTGAGCCAGGTAGGTGGGGATCACCTTAGGACAAGTAGGACAAGTGAGCAAGTGATAAATGACCTCATATGCTAAACTAAGGAGATTGAAGTTTAGCCTAGAGGCTTCTCTCCTCGTTTTCATCAAAGCTGCTATATGCTTTCCTCTAGATCAAGGGATGGAAAACTACAGTCACCATTTGTTTATGTAAATACAGTTTTATTGGAACACAGCCTTGTGCACTAGCTAACATTATCTATGACTGCTTAGTGCTTTAATAGCTGAGTTAAATAGTTGTGACAGACCACATGCTGAAAAACTTAAAATATTCTCTATCCGGTCTTTTACAGAAAAAGTGGCCTTTAGATCCATCCAGGCCAGGGAGGGCAGTGTGCTCTGAAATTCTCTCAGATGTGAGATGTCTAATATCTACTAAATTAAAGACAGAAGGATCATGGAGATCCTTCTGATTGTAAAAAGGTGGCAAAAACTTCATTATCTTAACATCTGGCATCAGAATTCTTTTAGGGCAGAGAAACATGTCTGTATCTTGCTTTGTAAGATCTCCAAGGTGCCAAGACATGTGGTAGAGAAGAGGGAAGAAATTTGTCACTTTGGTTCTTGAGAGGCAGTGAGCTAATCTAAAGAGAGGAGACTTAACTAGTATGTGTGTCAAGGGTTAAGGAGGAAATCCCTATTGGTATAATGGCCCCAAAGGTCTCTGATGAGCTGGGATGTCTGATAAGTGACTATTCTAAAGCTGTTTGCTGTGTACTGTGGGGTATAAATCTCCCCTAACAATCCATGCGGCTCAATTCTAATCTTTAGACAAATCTACTCTGCTCTCAATTGCTTGGGTGAATTAGTTATTTATTTTTTGGTGAACTCAAAGAGGCTGAATTTCGCACCTAGAAAGCTGTACATCGGCACTGTGGAAATGGGAGCCTGGGAAAGAAGACTGGAGGTATCTATCTAGGGATTCACAGAAATCTGAGGAAGGCCATGGGATTTTCCACAGGCTGTGGAACTGGGGTGGACAGAGGTGGCAAGTTTCTCTGGATCTCTAGAGGTTACAGGAACCTGGCTTATACTTGACTTTTGCAGCAACGGCCACTCAATAGGCTGGCTCCTGGGTTTTCCAGAAAGGAAGGGCTGACCTCCTGCTCTTTTTTCCCTGGTTGAGTGCGGGCAGGAGAAGGGGCAAGTGGTGGCCGCGCAGCTCCCTGCCCTGCCTCCGGCCCAGCCGCCAAGCGGATGGAGGCTTCATTAAGCTCTTTATCAGAGACCAACTGCACGTCAGCAGCTTCCCCTGAAACGGAACGTCACTCTGAGAAATATTTATTTGCCTCATAAATGTGGGTTTATAGGTTTGCTATCTAAACTTTTCACCTCTGAGACTACCTTGGTAAAGAGAAAAAGAAAGACAGGGAGGCTTCAGGCTTTCCCATTGTCATCAGCTGGTGCCTGGGGCAGGGAGACTCCCAAACAAAAATGCCAACGCCAAGTATTCCTTTGTCAGAGACTGTGAGGCTATTTCTCATTGATGACAGCATCTATCCTGCTGCAGGGGCAGAGGGAAAACCTATTTTCATGCTGGGTGAGAATAGCCATACTGTACGTACATGTTCAAGGGGAGGATGGAAAGCCTCTTCCGTGGGCTGACATCCGTGGGTGTCACCCAAGGGTGACCCCTTGTTGGGGTGGGGAAGGCAGGCAGGTGTGGGTTTTGGATGGAGGTTAGTGCCGCAGATGTGAGAGAAGGAGGTAGGAGCCATGGGCCAGTGTTCATTCTCCTTCAGCACACCGTGATTCGTTCAAGGTTCTTAGGTAAGTGGATTAGGGACCATACTATTGGGTTTTTAAGTAAATATGCTTCCCCTCTGGCCAAAATGAGTAAGTGGTTTAAACCCCAGCCCCTTGCAAGGATACTATGGATTGAAGATAGTATTAACAATGTAAGTATAAGCAAACATCCAGGAAATGACAAAGCTCACAAGTCTCTGTATCATGTGCAAGCCCTTTCTCATCCATGTGATAAAGTAAACACAATGATGAGCTAGTCAGGTTTCATAAAGCAGCTGTCCAAATTTGAAATTATTAAAAAGGCTATCTAGAATATGATTTGTATCCACTATTGTGAACAATGAACTTTACTCAGCCTAAGCACATATTGTGCCTTGAAATATTAATGACAGCAATGTGTGTGTAGACTCACATGGGCAAAGACACAAGCCAACTTTTAAAGGTAATGATAATGTGCTATCTCTTAAACTGTAGCGCGGTTGCCGGGGGGGGGGGGTGGTGGTGCGGAATATGTGCGGGACTATCCTTTCGTAGCTATTCAGCATCCAATCACAATTTGTTAATAAACTGTTATATACAAAAAATATAAGGAGTGACAACAGTGGTGGCCAATCAAAAAAGTTTGCAAATGCTGGTTAGATCACCTGCAGGAAAGATTATCGACTATCCAAAATTCATAATGAAAATGGTCTGGGTTCTCGTTTATAAATGGATAAATTAAGAAACACTAGTTGTAAAAAATTACTTCTTGCCTTATAGTCATTACAAATGACCACTTAGGAACTTTATGGTGGGCATAAAAAATACATCTAACAGGGAATGTCTTTAGACACTGGATAAATTTAGAATAAGCAAGAATCTCAATGGCCTGGGAAAGGTGCTTGGGTTTGGACATAAGGCTCAGCCTAGAGAGCTAACTGCTGAAGACCTTAGCTCAGTCATATATGCCTTTAAAATCTATTTTGCTCTGGGTTTGAGGGACAGGAGACTGAATAAAATTACTACTCAGGTTCCATTGCCAAATTACACAACTAATCAATAGATCAATTAAAGAAGTATTAGATAAGTGACTCTCAGCCACCAAGGGATCCTTTCTGTCTGTTTCCTCTCTAGAAACTCCAAATTTCAAAAGGGTTCTTCTGCCTCCAGAAGACTGTATTAAGTAAACGTTACATGTTCACAGCAAGGAAAGATGGGCACGATTTAAACAGAGAAAAGAGAAAAGGGAATTTCGAACAAAGACACCAGTGGACGCCAAGGTGCACAAATAGGAGTAGCTAAGACATGTTTAAAGGAAGAAGAAATTGGATATTTCTTGAACACTTACTATGTGACATACACTGGGCTAGGCATCTTACTCACCTATTTCATTGAATCCTCAGGCAAATCAACAGCCTATGAGGTAGTATCTCGTTTCACAGATGAAGAAATGAAGGCTCCTCCCCCCCGCCACCCCCGCCAAAGGTTAAAAGAATGGATGGAAAGGAACGTATTCACAACCTGATAGAGTCAGGACTTGGACCCAGGAATCTTAGTGTGATTCCTAAGACTGGGCTCTTCCCTCTACTCCCTTCTGGGCCCCTCTCAATGGCCCATTGGTATACAATGTGGACGAGCAGAGGTGCCGTATAAAGGAGCAGCAGTGGGAAGACTGAAGAGGTAGTAATGGAACTGGACTACGGAGAGTACTGATTGCCAGTCTAAGGATTTAAAAAAAAAAAACTTACATACCACGGAGAGTGGTAACATTTCGGTCACAATTTATTACATCAACAGACTTGAGGAGAAAATTTTCAGGTAGGAAGATCTGAGGTAATGAGGACCTGGACTAAGGTCCAACTGAAGGACAGGAGGCTGACTGAGTGTTGCAGAGGGACAGGGAAGACTGAGCAATGATTGCAGGGCAGAGTTTTCAAAATCCGTTTCCTCCAGGGACCAGGCAAGCAATACAAATGAATGAATTGGGCAGGTGCTCCCCATGGCTGTTCTCATTCCCCAGAAAAGCACGGATCAGAATGTCTCTGGGTTCTCACACCCGCCTTTTGCTTAAGCTCTGGAGGAGGTGAAGAGATGCGTCCTGCTTTTTCCTTTGTCTTTGCTCACTGTGAATTCTGTAGACAGAGAGGAAGGCTGGCCAGGGGCCAGGGGCAGGTTCAATGTGACCAAAGTCAGTTAAGGCTCACAGAAAGAGTGAAACCTTAACATTATCTAACTCCTTGGGGCCTCTCTCCTCCATCTCCATTCCCCTCACCTCCATCACCACAAATACCCTGCCTTTATCAGAATCTCCTTCTAAAATTGTCCTCATGTCAGAAACTGTCACCATATTACTTCTCAGAATTCTTGTTTGAGGGAGGAACAGTTTTGCTTGAATTCTGCCTGGCATCTTTAAAAACACTCTGGACCCCATATATTTATATATGTGTCTTTTGGTTGGTAAACATACCTTTCTTCATTCTGCTTTCCTTTGCTAGCTTTAAATGTACTCCTTTGGCTTCTGAGGGGTTTTCAGATTTCCAGAACAGAAGACAGAAGACAGCATTGTAGCCCTGGGTCTGTCACCAGCAGCCAGTCTTACTGAGAAGGGCTCCTCTCAGAATAACTTTTGCTGACGGCCTGTGACATTAATATCCCTTCCAGTTCTTTTTTTTTTTTTTTAACGTTTTTTTTAATTTATTTTTGAGACAGAGAGAGACAGAGCATGAGCGGGGGAGGGACAGAGAGAGAGCGAGACACAGAATCAGAAACAGGCTCCAGGCTCTGAGCCATCAGCCCAGAGCCCGACGCGGGGCTCGAACCCACGGACCGCGAGATCGTGACCTGGCTGAAGTCGGACGCTTAACCGACTGTGCCACCCAGGCGCCCCATATCCCTTCCAGTTCTAAGATTCTCAACCTAGAGAATTCTTTATTAGGAAGTAAATAGCACCACCATTCCTTCATCTTACAGAGGAGGAAATTGAGGTCCAGAAAGATTCATGGTAATGTGTGAGGCTACCATGAATGGGGCTGGGGTTAGAACAGAAGCATGTGACTTGTGGTTCACTTCTCTTTCTACTACAGGCAGCGATTTAATTAGCTGGGGGCGAACCAAAGTTCCTGAGACCAGAATACAGGTCAGATGCAAAAAGAGACGAAGGAGAAGGAAAAAGAGATTTTTTTTTTTATTAAAAAAAACAAGTAAAAAAGCATATAAAAGTTATTTTACCTCTGGTGAACAGACGTTACTGATCTGTCTAATTTACTTTCAATCCTCCTTTTGTTTTAAAGGAATAAAATGAGGTGAAAGCCCCCTTCCCTTCCTCCCTTCCTTTTGCCTGCCTGATTTTGTTATGTATTCCCTACGTGGTTTTTTTTAATGTTTATTTATTTATTTTGAGAGAGAGAGAGAGAGAGAGAGAGAGAGTGCATGTACCAGCAAGAGAGGGGCAGAGAGAGAGAGGAAAAGAGAGAATCCCAAGCAGGCTCTGCACGGTCAGTGCAGAGCCCAATGTGGGGCTTGAACCCACGAACCGTGAGATCATGACCTGAGCTGAAATCAAGAGACAGATGCTCAACTGACTGAGCCACCCAGGTTCCCCTATGCTGTTGGTAGAGAAACAACATACGGAAAGGTTTTGTCTTTTAGTTTACATATACAATATTGTACACAATGTTTGCAAGTTGCTTTTTTTCGTTCAGTATACATTTCAAGATCTGTCGGTGTTGATCCACGGAAGCCTAGTTCGTTGGCTTTAACTGCCAAACAGCATTCTTAGCTATACTACCATGTATTTTGTCAACTCAGTCGCTGATGGGAATTTGTACGGTTGTATGTCCTTGTCCAAAGACAAGGGAGTCTTTGGAGCGGTTTGCTTGCAGCGCACTGGGCAAGCACAGTGGGAAAGGGTATCACTCAATCTTGACCACCATACGTATCTGAAATGATGTAAAAATGTCAGGCCACTTCCTGGGCCCACTTAAATTACCCCTGAATTTGATACCACAGCAAGCGGTACAGAGAGAACTCAGATGACCAGTCCAGGCCAAGATTCTCAACAAGATAAGCAAAGGAAATCTATCCCTTCTTGGGAAAGAACACGTACAGGAATAAAGAAAGAAGCTCAGTAAAGCTGAGGTCATTAAGCCCACTCTGACCAGAATTAAGATAAACACAAAATATTTCTTGTCTGAATAGGAAGGTCAGAAAGTTCTATCCCCATTTCCGAGCCTTTGGGAATGGGTCAGGGAGTCTCTGCAGGATTTCCCAGGGTATTTGGGGCTGCCCTGGGGTGGCAGAGAAGTGCCAGCTCCGCTTCCATAGCCATGTCCCCTATTTCCTTGAACTTGAAGAGACGGCCTCTGAAATTTTACAAGAAGCATCTAAGTGCCCGTTAGCTAGTGTTTGGGTTGGGTGGGAAGGAGAAATGAGAAGAAAGGAGCCTCCTTTTGGGAGCTTGGTATCATTTCTCAGGGGTCCTGGGATGGAAAGATTTTTTTTCTTATTCTGCACAGACAAGCTGAGTCTTCTGATTTCTCGTCTGGCCACAGCAATAAGGTCTTTCGTCTGCGGTGGCACGGGAGCCTTTAACCCACACTAGGCCCTTGTTTTTATTATCTCTGGGTTAGAGTAAGGCTTGTCATGAGATCTCAAATCGGTGTAGTTTTCTGACTCAGTTTCTCAGTTAGGTGAATTTGCTAAAAATCTGCTCCAATTTATTATATAAGGGTACGAAAAAAGATATAGTAAGTGAAAGCACTTGAAAATTTCACATTGTTATTATAGTTAATAACACTATTACCACAGGGTATCATTATTATTCAAAGAGATTTTTAAAAAGCAACTAAACATTACCCTTCATGAACTTTAAAGCAATAAAACTTGTCTGCCTTTTGCTTCAATGTTGTCGACTGGAGCCTCTGGCTCTCCTCCAAGCTACAGCTCCCGTGTCCTGACCCCAGAGCTATCGTGTCCATATTCTCTGTGAGCCGGGACACATGGACATTCTCCAGCTTAGCATTTGTCCACGTGGCTTGTTCCCCAGAGCAGAGTTCCTTCAAGGACCTTAACAAGGGCCAGATTATCAGCTGTGGTTTTTTTTGCGGGGGACCACCCACAGTTTAAATACCATGGCCGAGCTGTGGGAAAAACAATTTATTCTTTTACCTGAGGTCTCTCCCATGTCTACAAGAAAATCACCCCAAAGTAGATATCATGGTGTACTGGCAAATCACCATCGTCTTCTCACCCTTTGACTAGTCCTCTCCATCTGGTGACCAGCCCCATCCCTGACTTGAAGGCTTTATCTTTGGCAGCTAAATATTCCCAATACATTCCCCTGTCCCCTCTGTGGATCTCAAAGGCAAACATTGAACAACACTGGGCTTGGGGTAGAAGGTGAGTTAGGAAATCTTCAGTTACCAGAAATAAGTGGTATTGAGGCAGCTCCAAGCTGTTCTGCCCGGGAGCTGTAGTGAGTTCAGGATTTCTACTGTCTTACTTCTGTGTCACTGGGCAGGATACCAACCTCTCTTCAAAGTGGAAATAATATACCTACCCTGGGAAAGTGCTCAGCATAGTGCTGGCATGAAGTAAATGCTCAGGAACCATTAGTGGTGGTGATGACGATGATGATGATGATGATGATGATGATGATGATGATGACAGCGATGAGGAAGAGGAGGAGGAGGAGGAGGAGTAGGAGGAGGAGGAGGAGGAAGAGGAAGTGACAAACCAACTCACTTATTTCTGCCTTCACAACTCCACTCGTGCTGTTCTCTGATTTGGAATACCTCCCCTTTTCTCTTTGTCCCATCCAGACCCTTCCCTTTCTAAAGAGACCCTTAAGAAGAAGCCTTCTCCGACCATGCCAGGCACAGTCTCTCATTTGGTGGCATCATAGCTTATCTTAAGCCCCTAATCGTTCCTTTTGTCTTGCCTCCCCAGGGAGGTTGTAAGCTCCTTCAGGGCAGGATCTATCGTTTTCTCTGCTTCTACCTAGCACAGGTCTGGTCCAATGTTAACTATGAGATGCTTAGTATTGAGTACAGTCACAGAGGCTTCCATTTCCTGGTCCCAGAGTGGTACCAAGCACAGCATAAAGGCAATTTCACAGCTGAAGGCTGTGTCTTCCTGGCTGCCAATACCCCCGGACTTTCTTTACCACCCTACACTACTAAAATGGCCCTGTGTTGGGTTGACGGGGGTAAAGCCCACATTCTCTAAATACTCCTCAAATGAGTAAGGGGTGCTAGCAGCTGGTTTGAGATTCAACACTTGCCACAGAAAATTCACTAAGCAATCATTCTTGCTCTGGATACTGGAATGCTAAGTATATCCCACATTCCCAAGAGGGATGCTGAGGTACAGCACAGGTTACGTTCCCAGAGGAACTAGAGACAGAATCTGTACTGGCACAGAGGCTATAGACTGCCAAGGAAGTGGGTTTATGGCAAGTCAGAGTTGGTCAAAATCATCAGGTGGCCACTGCTCATCTATAACCTGTTGATCTTCAGGCTATGGTTCCCGGTACTGCCCATACACGCTGCCTCTATAAATTTCTGGGATTCTGTGGCCTGGAAGCATCTCTGTAAATGGGGTGTGCACCAAAGCACAGCCCTACAACTGAGGGGAACGTGTGACAGAGTTCCATCCCGAAGCAGTCTCCAGCTTTCTCTGGATGCCAACAGAGTCCCTCTCCTTCGTCCTCTTACCTCCATGGCCAGATCAAAGGTATTCCCACCTTTCAGCCCCTGAGCACCTTAAGGGCTCGTCCGTGTTTCCTCCCTTAGTGTTTAGCACTGTGAGTGGAGCACAACAGAAGTTCATCAGTAAATGTGTGCTGACTGACGCTCGTGAGAAAGTGTCACAGGAGGCCGTGTCCTGGGGCCCCGAATGCATCGGAGCAAGCGCCTTTGCCTGAGGTCTTCCTTCGGGCCTCCCCTGGGTTCCCTGCAGCTCCCTGTGTGCCAGGGCTGCCTCCACAAGGTACTGGTCTCTGCTTTCTGTTGGTGTTTCTTCATGCTCTCCAAAAGGCAGAGAATGGGTGGAAAGGCTCAGCCACAGGATATTGGACTGTTTACAGTTGGCCAGGCCAAGATTAGCGTGAGCACAACATATGCCAAGTTCATTGGAAGTTACATTTTCCCTTTGTTTACACATTAAAGGGGAGAAGACCAGAAGGGAAAAAAAAAAAAAAAGCAGGTGACCTCCTGTTAACCTCACTCGTCTGCAAGAGGCTGCTGCCCTCACCTCTGAATGAACTTTCAGATTATCTCAGACAAGATTCACCTTGCGTTGAACTTGTACGCCTGCTCTGAAGCCCCCAGTCACGTAGCTGTGATTAAACATTACAGAGTGGCCATAAATTTACAGAAGTATTATTGTGGCTTGCTTTCCTCTTTCTTCTTTGGGAGAGGAAGAGAGCAATGAGTTTAGGGTGGGGGGAGCTCAAAAAGGGGAAACTCGTAGTCAAACAAACAGTTCCTTTTCACAGCTCTGAACAAAAGAGAAAACATTGCATAGGTGTCCCAGAAAGAAGGGCAAAGAAATTTGGCCATGGGAGAGAAATTAAGGCTCCAGAAGACCTCGAAAGCCCCAAACTCAACAGAGCGGCTGAGATGCTCCCGGGCCCATCTCCAGGTAATTTAGAAGTTTGCAGGCGAAGCACGAACCTGTTCTGCCCTCGTTCCTGGCTTGTCTTGAAGGGTATCCTTGAAGTGATACTTCTGCCTGTGTGAGAGAGGTGCCCTCCCCTGCGGTGGCTCCACGGTGTGCAGCAGGCTGATAGGGCGGCAGGCAGGGGAAGGTTGCAGGAAAACATAGTTCGTTTTGTTCTCTGAGCTGCTCTGAGAGATGAGGACACCCTAACATCTGGGATATTGAAATGGAGACTGGACAGAGACTAGCCCATATTCTAAGGAAACACCCTGTAGCTGTACCCAGGAGACTGACCAGATGACCTAAGAATATTTCTTTGTATGATTCACTGTTTTATGCCAAAAGTATGAGAAAAAATGGATGTTCCACTGAAGTAACGTTTGCTAAACCCTCTAGGATCCCAAAGCCAAGATACGCCTGCAAAAGCCCTGTGCTGACCCTTAAACAATGAGACCTCTATGACCAGAAAAGGCCACGGAGTGCTCTGTTTGATCCAAAAGATTTGTAAAAAGTGGTCAGGAAGCCCAGACTGAGGTGATAGGCCCTGGCCAGCAAAGTCACCTTTGGAAAGGACTCGTTCTGTCTCTGGTTACCCTATGGCAGTGACAGGGGTCCTAAAGAGGCTCATTGTTTCTACAGTTGGCAAGGCCTTGTCCATAAAAGCAGCCAAGTGCAGGCAGGGTCCATCAAACGAGGAAAGCAGCTGATGGCTTAGCTCCGCTTCTGCTCTCAGCAAGATCTCTCGCTGCTTGTAAGAATCAGCTAGGAATCAGAAAACAGCCTTTGGGACTACTCAGGCATTGCCTCTGACACACAGAACTGAGCCGGGAAGTGAAAAGGCCAGGGAGCCAGGACAGTATTGGGGATATTTAAGTCTGACAAGGGAGTTCTGAAGTCCGCCTCTGGTCCCAGTTTTGAACCTGTGTTCAAAACTCTGATCAGGACTTAGAGAAGAGAGAGAATGGGCTCCTGCCTCCCAGAGCACATTCTGTGTTTGGTAGTGAGTCCAGGAGGCTGAACATATGGGGCTGGGATGTGACATTCAGGGGGAAAGCTGAGAGCAAACAGGAGCTGTACTGAAGCTGACAGTCCAAAGGCAGGCAAATAACCACCTAACACATAGGTAGCAGCCACGAGCAGTGAGACAGACTCAACAGGGCAGCTAGGAACCAGGAAGGCATACACAAGAGGAAGAAAGGCAAATCTAGAAAATATGAGATTAGACTATGGGGTGGAAATTTAGGGCAGAGGTGGTGGGGAGGAGCATAATAAGTTACATCTGTTGAGAGCTGAAAGTCAGCCAGACACAATATTAAGTGCTTTATTGGCATCGTCTCATTTAATGTTCTTCTAAGAGGTGTGCCCTTAGAAGGTGCCCACTTTACAGGTAAGGAAACTGAGGCACAGGGCAGCCAAGCCAACTGTTCAGAAGCACACTTCTAATAAGCAGGAAGTCAGAATTTGAATCTAGGCCTACCTGATTCAGTGATCTTCAAATATGAGAGTAGAATATTAGAACCACAGAATTAAGGAAATCTATAAAAGCTCATGTGGGTCAGATTGAATGGAACATCCTCCTCCTTTTCCTACCATCCTTCAAGGTCTTGCATTAGCCCTCATCCTCTCTAGGAGACCCTGAATACCACTATGGGCTTCTGAAATTTACCCTTTCTCCGAATTCCATTTGTACTCACTGTTTATGGTGCACAGGAAGCACTGTAGCACATGTTTTTCTATTCTTGCAACTGTTTGTCCCTCACAACTGAATAGCTGACTATGTCAGTAAGCCAGATGTTGACATAGAGAGCAACCTAAGTGTTTTATGTTTATATATCCCCGAATGGAAAGTTCAATTCTTTGAGGTATGAAATTCACAATGCTTAATCCATTGAGAGGCACACACAGTAGGATTGCAACACCCTTGTGACTAAGCCCCTAGAAGCCAACACAAGCTCTCAGTGTACAAAACGAGGAAACATTTTCTAAAGAAGAGAGCTGAGGAATGTGCTGGAGTAAAGGGTGTAAGGAATATGTGTGTGAGAGTAGAATGACCTCTACGTCTTTTGTGTATACTGTTTTTTCAAAATGATGCAGCATTATTGTGTAATTTCTTCATAAAAACTATATATGTTTTTTGGAAAAAAAAAAATCAGGAAAAAACTTCCTTAACTCAAAAAAGCATAATGGGCAAACTATCATCTATAATCTCATCTCCTAGAGATAATAATTGTCAATGATTTGGTATCTAGCCTTCGAGACTTTTTTTTTTTTTTCCACCAAAAATAGAGCATATTGGACATCTTTGCAAAAACTGGTTCTTCTCCACGAATACAGCCCAGACATCTTTTACATGTAAACACCTACAGATAAACCCAATCATTTTAAAAGACTCAACAGTGTCTACTTTTAGTGGCTATATGCCATCATACTAAGATGAACGAATCCCTTACGGGTAGATATTTTGGTTCCTGTCACTCCCAATACTTCCCAATATTACCAGATGCCTTGACGAAATGCTCTTTGGGCATTTCTTCACTTGTTTCCTTGGGAAACAATACAATGTAGTACAGTGGCTCAAAGTGTTGACTCTGGATCTAGACAGATGAAGTTACATTCCTAGCTCTTCCACTTAGTCTTTGTGACCTACGGCAAGTTTTCTAACTTCTCTATTATTTTGTTTCATTATCTATATAATGGGGATAATAATAGTACATAGGGTTGCTGTGTGGATTGAATGAGTTAATTCATTCAAAGCCCTTAGAACAGTGCCTTTCACACAGTAAATGCACGACAAATGTTAGCCATGATGATGCTGATGATGGCTGAAGGGAAATTCCTGGAGGCAGAATTCCAGGTCACAGCTTTCACCATTCATTGGTAAACTGCTCTCCAGAAATGAATATCAATTTATTCTCCCATTAGCAGGTATCAGACTGTTTTTTAATGGAAATACCTGAACAGAGCAGAGATGAACATTTTCCAGAAATACTAGTGGGGCTATCTCACTGAGCAAAAATCTTTACGTTTATGATCTCGATGATCCCTTTCTACCATAAAATCCCATGCTTCTTGCTCTCTTCTTAAATCATATAAATGTAATAAAAATCAGGGGAACATGTTGAAAATACCTGGAACCCTTTGGAAGGAGAGTGATAACTTGTATTTAGATGGCGCTTTACAATTTACAAAATGTTTTCAAATATATTCTCATTTTGTGGTACAAATACCACCTAACTTACTGGCTATGAAATCTTGTATTTTCCGACTGGAACAATTGACTAATGATTCGGTTACAAAATAACCAAAGGGATGCCAGTTCCCACCTTAACCCCTTTCTAGATCCTAAGACCCTGCACCTCAGAATGAAATAAGTCCAGGGAGCCTGCACCCTTCACTTCACCACCCCCAGATGGAAAGTTCATACTCTTCTCTTCTCTTCCATTGTCACTATCCAAGCATTCATTCACAAGCTTCTTCTCTCTGGATTTTAACCTTGCAACCACAGCTATTTCTCTTTGCTCTCTGGTAACTTTTGTGTCAAATGAACCTGGGCAAGGAGTTAAAGATACAATCTTGTTACCTGAAGTATCTAGAACTATTTTAGTTGACTCCTTGTTTCTCACTTCATCAATGGTGAGCACCCACTAGAAATTTACAAGTACAAGTTCCTTGGCTGTTTCTCTCCCGCTGTTCCCCAATCCCCTAAAAAACCTTCTTTCTTAAAGAAATCAAAGCTGGGCCTGGTGTGTTCAGAACCTTCCCCAAAATCCCCATTTTAGCACCCTCCCCTCCTAACAGAAAGTGTGACTATTGCACTCTACTGGAAGTTAAATGTGTTTCAGCCAAAGACCCTATGCAGACACATGTTCATGGCAGAAAAGAACTAATGGCTTGTTTAAAAAACTAGGCTCTTGGGGCGCCTGGGTGGCACAGTCGGTTAAGCGTCCGACTTCAGCCAGGTCACGATCTCGTGGTCCGTGAGTTCGAGCCCCGCGTCAGGCTCTGGGCTGATGGCTCGGAGCCTGGAGCCTGTTTCCAATTCTGTGTCTCCCTCTCTCTCTGCCCCTCCCCCGTTCATGCTCTGTCTCTCTCTGTCCCAAAAATAAATAAACGTTGAAAAAAAAATTAAAAAAAAAAACTAGGCTCTAGTTCCATTTCTGATCATTGCAGCATTTGCTGAAGTAAGGGCTACGTCTCCATTAGAGAGTGTCTCTATAACCTTTGCCTTGAATGTTAAAATCAAGAAGGATGCACTGAAAATACAATTGTGGGCATTAGAATAATGCTCTTACCTAATTACCTATGCCTATAATCAAGGCAGTCCCTCTTCCTTAAAATACATGGAGTTTAATTTTGGTCTTCAGTGATGACATTTTTATATTGTTGCTCTTTGTATTCAGTTACGATACAACTAACGATGCTGCTGTGCACAGATTACGCAGGCATAAATTGAAAAAAAAACCTACTGTAAATGGTAAGGCTTTCTTTTGATGAGTATCTGTAGCTGCCATCTCTAGGGTGTGCTGTTGTTTTAGGTCCTAAATCTTTGCTTGCTATCTGTCTCTTCCTTAATTCTCTCTACTTTGTCTCCAGATTTTATTTTTTAGGCATCTAATTAAACACCCTTTATTGAGTATTTTTCTCTGCATTTGCCATCATGTGAAACACTATCAGGACTACAAAGAAAGGAACAGATACTACCTCTACCTTCAAGGAGTCTACAATTTAGTTGGGGATCCAGGCTAATGTATTTAAGTCAATAAATCTGCTGTCATTTTTACTGATGACATATTATCTTTCCATCAATGCTAAATAAAATGAGCATATCGATATGCAGTAAGGTATGGATTGCTACAGGATGTTTACAAGAGTGAGCACTGGATAATATTTTGTTCACACTGTAGACCCATTTCCTAGAATAGTGCCTGACATGGACACGACACCCAATAAATATTTATAGAATGAATTCTCTCCTCTCCTGACCTGCCATCTATTTTAAAGCTAAGGGAGTAGGTGTTTTCCAGGACGTGTACCTTCCCCAAAGGGCCCCTGAGTCGTTACAATTTCCATAAAGTTGTGCAGTTTTCTGGCAGCCATCCCAGAGGGGGTCATGCCTCATCTAACAAATCGGTGTGTGCTCCTTCCCTGGGGACAGTGCCCATGGGAGCTTGGTTTGTACTTCTAATGAGATGGGGGGTTTTGGTGGGTGGTGGGGAGCAGCAAGGTGCTGCTACAGGTCTGCAGCAGTGAGGCCTGTTTCCTCAACATAACGTGCACACATCCCCTGTGGCTGGGAAAGGGCATTTGGCCTTGAAATATTACGGGCGGGATCCAAGAGAGCAACACTGATTTAGAAATGCGTCTCCTCAAAGCGTCCACTTAGCACTGATTTGAGGGTGCCGATTAGGACAGAGAACCATAAGCTGAGCCAAATGGTAGAAGGCAACCCCCGCCACCTCTCACCCTCTCAGGGCGGCAAAGCTTTCTCCTGCTAGGGCCATGCAGGAAAGGGTTAGCAGTTTTATGCTCCTCCCTCCACCTGCAATGCCTTTAGTCCTCCCAATACCTGGGCACCTGCAACCTCTAAGACTCATGCCTCAGTGGACCAGTTTACTTGCCCCACTGGCAGAGATTCAGTTACAGATGCACTGACAGGTGATGCTGGAAAAAGTCATACTTCTGGACTCAATTTCCCCATCTATAAAATGAAGTTTGGGGGCTAATTAATTTCTCAGGGCTCTTTTCTAGCTCAAAATTTAGTTTTTAAATGGGCCTTGTTCTCCCGTGAGAAGCTGGGGTGGACAAAGGAGCCCTCCTCTTCTGCTGGAGCTATACTATCAAGGAAAGGCCAGCTTTCAGAGAAGTCTGGTGCAAGGTTAGGACTGAGGCTGGCACAGTTATTTTCCCACATGCATTCTCACCTGCTCATTAATGAAAGCCTACAATGAATGCCTACCACGTGCCCCAAAGAGTGCAAAGCCATAACAGAAACAAAAGCTTTGTCCCTGCTTAAGATGGAACATTACACCACACCCACCACAGGCTAGGTTTATTGGAGACTTTAATGAGGCACCATGAATGGTGAGGTTACTAGAAGGTGATGGGCAGACTTATGAATGATTTTTTTTTTTTTTAACGTTTATTTATTTTTGAGACAGAGAGAGACAGAGCATGAACGGGGGGAGGGGCAGAGAGAGAGGGAGACACAGAATCAGAAACAGGCTCCAGGCTCTGAGCCATCAGCCCAGAACCTGACGCGGGGCTCGAACTCACGGACCGCGAGATCGTGACCTGGCTGAAGTCGGACGCTTAACCAACTGCGCCACCCAGGCGCCCCTTATGAATGATTTTTAATCGCACAACTCCCTACTGCTCACTGTAAATTTAGTATGTGGTCAGGTAGCATTGTCTGGGCTTGTTATGAAGCCAGTGTGATTTTGGATAAAAGTATGTTTTGTTTTGTTAACCCCAGAGGCTGTGTAAGGGATTCAGGAGGTTATATGTCGGTCTGGTTTACTTGTTCCTTTGATTTGGCTTTCTCTGCCACCCTGTGTCACCTTAAGCTGTTTAAAGTTTTATCCGAGTGATTCTCAGTGGTGGACTTTTCCCAAACCACAGAGCCTTCATTGCCCTAATGAGCCTCTACACTGATAGGAGTGTGTGGAATCCCTTAGGTGTGTTGAGGTGGAAAAAAAAAAAAAAAAAGAGGCTCCACTGCTTTGGAATATGGAATATGCTGAGGGCACTTCTCCCTTTGGCTCAAGAATGCTGTGTCAAAAGGATGCTGCCCCAAAGGTGGCTGTCTGGCTTAGGATGGTGCCTCTCTTTGTAGAAGGGTGACATCTCTGTCCTCAGGGGACCTGAAGCATATCTAGAGGTGGGGAGCAAAAACAGTGCTTCCAAGGGTGTAATAGTGGCTTTCAGCCACCAACACAGCTTTTTGCATCTGCCTGGTTCAGCTCTCAGTCCTCTAAACAGTCCCAGTTTCTTGGGGCAGGGCAAGCTGTTTTATGGCTTGCTGTAGAGATTTGCTTTAATTACTAACATATCATAGAGATAAACCCAAGTTTCCAACACACACAGGAATAGAACAGCCCTAGAAAATAATAGCCCTATAAAAGAAGACTTGGAGTTGCTGAAACTGAGACGGGATAAAAAAGCAGAGTAATAAAAAAAAATTAAATGTCAAGTATCAAGCATATTAGTGGAAATGAAAATCCCCGTGAGGATAATAAAGCATCTTCAACTTAATAATAATAAAAACACATTTGACTTAGATAATAATGGGGGAGATGAACCAAGAATTTGCATCTTGTCTCCTTCCAGGTTTTTCCTCACAAATTCTGTCTTACTTAAGAGAGGCAAAGTTCAAGCCTATTGGACAATCAGCCTTTCAGGGATGTATTGGGTGTCAGAACTCCCATATTCTCCATCTCCACAATAAAATGAACAACAAAAAAAAGCACGAGTGCTAACTGCAGTGCATAATGCTTGGGCTAAATATAACACAGCTCATAGCAGAGCAGGATGTGAGGCACTGGAAGGGGAGTCCTAGGTGGTGGAGGAGATTGTGTTTCAAAAGATGGCTGCAACAGTATCTCCCATCCTTTGTGCTCATTTGTGAAGAACCTTTCTACTGTCCCATCAAGAGGTGGGGTCTCTTCCCCCTCCCTTCAAATCTGCGTTAGCTCCAGGACTTGTTTTCATCAAAACAGTATGACAAGTGGTGGTGTGTACCTTCCGAGGCTGGGCCTTAAGAGATCACAGCTTCTGCTTCACCACTTGGAATACTCATTCCTGGAATCCAGCTGCCTTGCCATGTAAAGAAGCCAAACGGAGAAGCAGACAGGTCCAAGCCTCTTAGCCAACCCTGCCAAGGTACTACATGTGTGAGTGAAGCCATGCTGGTACTCCGCCCCCACCCCCCCAGCTGCCGTCCAATCTCAACCTCATGAAAGATGCCAGCTGATAGCATGTAAAGCAGAAGAACTGCCCAGCTGAGCCCTGGTCAAATTCCTGACCTACAGAATTGTGAACAAATAAAATGGGTCTTGATGAAAGGCACTGAACTTGGGGGTAGCTTGTTAATATAGCAAAAGATCATCAAAACAGGTGGAAATCTCCATTCTGGGAACAGGTTAGACAGTCACTTGTTTTGAGAACTCAGGCAAAGACAGTTTGAGGCCTTAAACCCACCTTTCTGGTTTTAACAATCCACTGAACATGGGGAAAGAGGAGGAATGATTCTCTTAGAGTCTCTATAGTGAGTCTTGTTAGCACTTCTGGATGGGACTTGGCAATAGGAAGCCTTCAAGAGGAAACTGGTGTTTCTCTGTAGGCTGGTAACAAGACAGTCTTCATTTGCGCTCAAGAAGGGGCTTCAGTGATGCTCTTTTGCCCACTACCTCCCTAGAGTCCCTTACTTCTGTGGACAACGAAAGTCATTTCTGTTCAAATCATCATTTGGTATTGCTAAGAATTATCACTGGTGTCTGGGGCACAGGATGTGCTGCTGAAAAGTATCCTCCCTGCTGACTGTTACCACACACTGCTGTGGTAACTCAAGCCCCTTTTCAGCGTCTGATTCTGGTTATGGTTCCCTAGCCATTCAACCCCACTTCCATGGAATCATGTCTTCTATTTCCTTCCTGCTAGTCGTACTTTCCCCTCTTTGGTGATCTGCAGTTAGAACGCATCAGGTTTGTGGAGAGGTGGCCACTTGCAGGCTTCTTCCTTTAAGACCATACCAATGCCATTGATGGGATGCCATAAAGGTAGGTAGTTTGATTTAACAAACAGAAGTACAGGCTGAGGGCTCAGGAGAAGCTCCCTCAAAAGGTTTAGTTGATACTATGCGTTTGTATGTGAAACTTTTGCTTTGGGGTTGTGAACTCTTTAAAGCAAACAGTTGAGGTCATTGTTAATGGGAGACAGGGTGACTCGCATAGCTTCTGTCAAGACTGCTTTTAGGGAGGAAATGCAGCAAACAGGGTTGGGCCTTTTCACGATGATCCATCTTTCAAAAGCACTAGTGAATGCCCCATCTCATTAATCATAAGACTCTGGCTTACACTGCCCATGGGGAGCAAGAGCTACTCATAAGGCCATCATATGGCTCTTCTTGCTGAATAGTGAGAGAGGGCCAAGTAATCTCATCTTCTTCCTACTTGCTACTAAAGAACACCTCTCTGAGCAGGCTAGCCACAGAAAAAAGGGATGGACATTTAAATTAATAAGTCTTATTGTTTTACGTGTGTCCTCGGAGGTAAGATGTTAGGGAGAAAAAAAATCTGACTTCATTCCAGGACTGCCCTGGGCTAGGCACAAGTTCCAGCATGTCTCTTTGATTTACCACCCTACTGTCACCTGGTAACGAAGAAGGAAGGCCAAAGCAGAAGCATCTGCCTCACATGACCTCTCCAACATGTCTCACTCTCCTACCTAACACAATGCTTATTACCTAAACTTAACTTCCAGGAAAGAAACCATTATCCTACACACACACACACACACACACACACACACACACACACACCAAGGAAATCAAAGCAGCCTAAAAAGCTTTGCAGGAAGGAACAGCTCATGAACTTATCAGACAGCTGAGGTTGCAAAACCAACTAGCCTAAAACTCAAAGACAGACAAATATTTTCAAGCAGACATGAGACATGAGTGCTTGCTTACCTGGGGCAGATGCTGGGTACCAGGCAAGCAGTCAGTTAAAATGTTAACAAATTGCTAAAGGCTGAGTGTGGACCAGCATGAGAATATTGAACTTTTGGGAGCAATACACAAAAGAAGAATTTGTACCCATTAGGAGACTCTTTCTCACAGACCTCACTGTTCAAGAGAGACTGGGAGAAGAACAAGAGATGAGAAAAGGCTTCCTTCATGGTGGAGGACTGAGGAGATGTATAGTTGCTACTTTAGAAAATGAACAAAGCCCTGCCCCAGATGTTTCTACCCTTTCTCCATTACAAAAAAAAAAAAAAAAAAAAAAAAAGCGCAGCACCCAGGGCACATGGGAAAATCTAGTGAAGCTGGGGAAAGGGTACAGAAAAAAAAAAAAAAAACCAACAGTGTATCTATGAGGGAGAAACAGAAAAATGATTGGGTCCATATCATTAAAGATCCCTTACTGCTGAAGGAGGGACAGGATCACTGAGAGTAGAAAATGTGAATATCTCCACTTCTCATCATCAAGCTAGCAAACAACAAATAACCAGTGTCAACAGTAAACTTCTGGAGGAGGGACACTCTGACATGAAGCACCAAATGAATACCTAAAACAAGGAAGATTATTACTCTTATGTTCTTCAATATTGTAGTGAAGATTTCAGGCAGTGCAGTAAGGCCAGAAAAAAAAAAAAAGGCTCACAGATTGGAAAGAGAGAAACAGCACTATTCACATATGGTAAAATTGTCTATATAGAAGGTCTACCTCAAATGTCCAAAAAAGCCACTAGTACTAATAAGTGATTTTAGAAAGATTATAGGATACAGGGCCAGTATATGAAAAACAATCTATCCTAATGCAATATACTAGCAATAAACAATTGGAAATTGAAGTAGATAAAAAAAAATACATATCTACAGCACCACCAAAACTCGTGAAATACATAGGTGCCAGATTTGTATGATGAAAACTACAAAATGATGAAAGAAATCAAAAACAACCTGAACAAATGGAAAGATATACTACGTTCATGGATTGGAGAACTCTAAGTTGATAAGATGTGAAAGTTTCCCAAACTGATTTATAGATTAAACACAATCCCAATTAAAGCACTAGCAGAATATTTTCAGTATAAATTGAAGATCTGATTCTAAAGTTTATATGGAAAATCAAGGAAACCAGAAAAACTAAAAAATTTTAAAAAAGAGGAGCAAAGTTGAAGAATTCACACTACTTATTTTCAAAACTTATGTCAAAAGCTACAATAATCATGTCAAAGTAGTGTTAGTGAAATTAGTCATATAGATCAATGGATCAGAAAGAGAGTCCAGAAATAGACATAACACATATGTATGATCACGGTTTTTTGACAAAAGTGAGAGAGAAATTCAATAGAGAAAAGACAGCTTTCTCAACAAATGGGTGCTAGAATAATTGGATAGCCGTTATATTAGTGTCTTGTGACTACTGTAACAAAGTAACGGTATAAATAATAAAAATAATAAATAATAATAATTATAAAAATATTATAAAATATAAAAATAAAAATAATAATAATAAATAATGAATAATAATAAATAAACTGGCTGGCTTAAAACAATGGAAATCTATTCCCTCTCAGTTCTATAGACCAGAAGATAAAAATAAAGGTGATGGCAGGGCTGTATTCCCTCTGAAGGCTCTAGGGGAGAAACTATTCCTTGCCTCTTCAAGCTTCTCATGGCACCAGGTATTCACTGGCTTGTGGGCACATCACTCCAGTGTCTGCTGCTGTGGTCACATTGTCTCTTCTTCTGTGTGTTTAAAAAATCCCTCCACCTCTTTCTTATAAGGAAACATGGGATTGCATTTAGGGCCCACCTGAATAATACAGGATACATGCTTCATCTCAAGATTCTTAATCACATTTTTTGCCTCATAAAGTAATATGTATAGGTTCTGCAGATTAGGGCATGGACATATCTTTGTGGGGGGGCACCACTCGGCCCACTACAGACACATACAAAAAAAAAAGAAAAAAGAATTCCAAACTACACATTACACCATATATAAAAATTAACTCAAAGTAGATCATATACCTAAATGTGAAACCTGAAACTATAAAATTTCTAGAGGAAAGCATGGAAGAAAATTTTTGTGATCTTGGCTTAGGCAAAGATTTTTTAGCTATATCACAAAGTGCACAATCCATAAAATTAAAAAAATTGACAAAATTAGACCTCATTGAAATTAAGAACTTCTGCTCTTTAAAAGAGAATGAAAAACCGTCACTGACTGTGAGGAAGTATTTTCAAACCACATATATGATAATGAACTTGAACCCAGAATATAAAAAGAGCTTTTATAACTCAGGAATATGAAAAAGAACTGCACTTTAAAAATGGCAAAGAGGGGTGCCTGGGTGGCTCAGTCGGTTAAGCGGCTGACTTCAGCTCAGGTCACGATCTCACGGTCCCTGAGTTCGAGCCCCGCGTCGGGCTCTGGGCTGATGGCCCAGAGCCTGGAGCCTGCTTCCGATTCTGTGTCTCCCTCTCTCTCTGCCCCTCCCCCATTCATGCTCTGTCTCTCTCTGTCTCAAAAATAAATAAACGTTAAAAAAAATTTAAAAAAAAATGGCAAAGAGATTTAGATGGACACTTCACCTAAAGAAGATACATAGACGATAAACAGGCACATAAAAAGAAGCTCAGGATCATCAGTCATTTGGGAAATACAAATCAAAGCCAGGGATCTTATGATCACTACACACCTATCAGAATTGCTCAAATTTAAATTTTTTTAATGTTTATTCATTTCTGAGACAGAGAGAGACAGAGCATGAGTGGGGAGGGGCAGGGAGAGAGGGAGACACAGAATCCGAAGTAGGCTCCAGGCTCTGAGCAGTCAAAGAATTGCTCAAATTTAAAAACAGAATTGCACATCCATTTCGGAAAACAGTTTGGCTGTTTCTCATTAAGGCTTAACATAGAACTCAGCAACTCCACTCTTAGGTATTTACAAACACTAAATGAAAACTCATGTTCACAGAAAAACCTATACACATAAATGCTTACAATGGCTTTATTCATAATTGCAAAAAACTGTAAACAACCCAGATGTCTTTTAACTGCTGAGTAAACAAAGAGTGCGTCATCCATACAGGGGGAATACTACACAGTAATCAAAAGCAAAATCATGCTTACAACATGGATGAATCTCAAATGCAAAGTGGAAGAAGCCAAACTGAAAAAGCTCCATATTGTATGATTTCATTTATATAAATAACATTCTGGGAACGGTGCACTATGGGAACAGTGACTTTCAGAGGCTGGGGGTGAAGAAAGGTTTGACTACAAAGGGATGAAGGAATTCCTCAGCATGATGGAACTGTTCTATATCTTGGTTATGATGATGGCTATATGACTACATGTACTTGTTAGAACTGTACAATAGAAAGAGTAAATTTTGATGTATGTGAATACTTAAATTATATCTCAATAATAAACCACTAGCAACAACAAACCAACATCAAAAACAAAAGTTCCAAGTAGCAGGGTATGTGAAAGCCAATCTCTGTACTTGTTCCAGTATTGCATATTATTTGTCTTTAAAAAATTTTGTTAATTTGATAGAAATATTATTTTCATTTTCTCGGCTATGAAGGAATCCATATATTTATTGTCTTTTTGTGTTTATTTTGTGAATTTCCTGTTCACATCTGTCATTCACGTTTCTATGGGCTTTTTCCTATTGATTATTGATTAGTGTGAGGTTATATATATTCCAGATATTAATCTTCTGTCAGTTATAGATATTGAACATATTTTCTTCCAGTCTGTCACTTCTATTTCAACTGTGCTTAATAAATTACCTGTGTTTAATAAATTCTCATCAAATATCAGTAAGTGTTCAATTTATTCTTATATGTTTTCTTAGCAGACAATTATTTGTAATCAGTAACAACTTTTCTTCTTTTCCTTACTTCTTATTTCTGCTTGTCTTATTCATTAACCAGAATATATAGGATCATAATACTGATGACGGTGGTATTCTTATTTAATTTTCTTACTTCAGTGATTTTTTTCTATTTTCACCTGCTGATAATGTAAGATAGCCTGGTGTTTCTCAGATGAGTCCTGTTGGTCAAAAGAGATTGTTTTTTTAATATGCTGTTGAATTTATTCAACTAGTATTTTGTTTGAGATTTAAAACTCTATGTCCTAATTCAAAATGATATATCGTTTGCTTTTTTGTGTTCTTGGAAATGCAACTTTCAGAATTAGGCTAATTTTATAAAGTGAACTAGGAAAATGTTCTATCTTTCCTTAAGTTCTGATAGAATGTGAATAGGAGTACAGAAACAGATTAAATAGAATTATTCACTAAATATGTGGGGGAAAAAAACACTCCCCAGAGCACTGTTCAGCCCTCAATCCTCTTTTATTTTAGTTTCTCTCTTTTAGTAAAAATCTTTATTCCTAATGATATTAGTATATACAGTTGCTTACCTATAATATACATAAGATTGATTAAAAGTGTAGCATCAATATTACCAACCTATAATAAACCTACAAGTAAAATTTAAAATTTTTTTGCAATTATTTTGGGGAAAGAAAACATAACTGTTTTCAAAAATAACTTGATATTATTATTTGTTCTTCACGGTGATGTCATCAATTTAATATATAATTAGGTTAATTTATTTGTTTTCATGAGATTACTGGTTCTGCTTTACTGTTTCCCTTTTTGATTTAATTACAAATTTTCGATTTTGAAATAATCACAAACTTACAGAACAGTTGAAAGTACGGTACAAAGAACTTAAACATTTTTTTCTTAAGCCCTTTGAGAGTAAATTGCCAGTCCGATGCCCTCGTACGAGCACAGTACAACCATAAGAGTCAGTCAGCAAGCAGCAGAGCCAGGATTTGAATATAGGCAACTGATTTAATAGACTAGTACTGACTGGACTAAAAGAATGAAGCCTACTAATCAGAAGGGTGAAGGTACTGCAGGACAGAAACCTTGTATTCTTCCAATCTGGCAAGAGAGAACATGCTTGCGTGATTCCAGATATAAGGTAGAAAACAGTACCTGCCATAAAGGACAGCAATGGTTATGGATTCTTCGAGAGGGGAGAGATGACTTCCATCTCACAGCAACATGGAGAATAATTCAGCAGACAATGAGACTGGCAGCAGGGAGACCAATTACAAAAAGCTGTAGTAATCGAGGTAAGATAAACAGGTGGCCTGAGCTAAGGTGTCTCTCAGCAGAGGCCAGTTTTGTGGATTAAAGGTTTACACTGTGTGCTTGCCATGGACTCCCACTATTATGCCTTATTTTCCCATTTGAGACCCGCCCTGGATAATAACAATATTTGCAGGTCAGAAGAAGTTGAGGATTAAAAACCATTATGCATTTCTGGCACTTGAACCTTGCTATCCTTCCCTCTTAACTTCTTTCCCTTTTACTCAAATTAAGGTAAGGAAAGAACACACAGCAAACACAGAGGAGGGTCAAGCAGTAGGATTTCCCAAGTTGACACAGCATGGACACTCAAGTTGGACTTAGACTCAGTGGTACAGAATGAGGGCACTGACCACCTCTGCTACATATGGTCCCTTAGCTACAAAAAGGAGCTGGTGCATTCAGAGTACTCACTGTGCATAAAACTCATTATGCACCAAATACTGCCAGCAGAGGAAGTAAAAGTCTCCCAACCGGGAAGCTTCGGGTCTAGTGGGCAAGACATAGTCTTTTACTATGGGGGCAGTCCTTGTTCAAAGTAGGAGAAAGGGACCTTGCCTTCAAGGGGTCATGCAGAAGAGTGCAGGTCAGGAAAAAAGATCTAAAACAGTGACAGTGAGAATATGGCTGCCTGAATGCCTAGGCACATATGGGTCTGCTTTAAGGGACTGATATCTGGCATTTTTTGTTGGAAATTTCCAGGAATTGAAGAGATGAGTACCTTGAAGACTTCTTGATTATGCTTTATTTTCTTTGTGCCTCAACTGGCTTGAATAGGACTTAGCACACAATAGGCATTCAGTAAGTGCTAATATGGGTATTGTGTGCCAGATGTGGTGCTAAGCACTTTTTTATATCATTTTAATTACCTCAAAATAACCCTATGAGGCAGGATTTACTATATAATAAGCCCACTTCACAGATGAAGAGAATGAGGCTAGAGAGGTTAAGCAACTTGTTCTAAATCACTGATGGACTCTTTGGGAAAAGAAAATGTCTGGTATTAGGAACAATGAAAAAAAGGAAATTTTGCCAGTTTACAAGTCAATGTGTCAGAGGACAAATATCACTTGCCTTCTGTCGACCAAGAGAATACCTCATAAATGTGTACAGCAAGGCCTGTGATGGCTACTTACTGTTCAGCACATCAGCAATGTGAATTTTTCAGGTTGCTTCCTGCTCTAATAGCTACAGAGCTTTAATCCTAAGCATAAAGGCATTTTACAGTTTAGCATTTATGTATATGCATGAATTCTTTCATCCTGCCTTAATTTCTAGGGACTCAACCAAGAATAAGGAGGCCACCCAGCAAAGGTCTTAGAACACGGTATATGTGTATAAGTGTGTGCCCATGTGTGTATCTACGTGTATGTGCTCATATGTGTTCATACCTAGAATAATTACTAATCAGGTTAATTAATCAAATTAACCTGATTAGTAATGATTTATTTGTCCACTGTCTTCCAACACTGTTCCTCACCTTCCTGAGTTTTCATTTGTTCTCAGGACCTCTTCTTTTGCATTTATCCCTCACTCCTTACTCCAGTTTTTAGATTTCCAATCTACTCTTACATATCCAATTAAAAAAAAAAAAAGAATGAAGAAAAACACTGAAGAGAATGAAAATAAAGGAACCAATGTTTTAACAGCAATTTTAATTGCACCTACAGTTGCTTGTATGTGGGGGGGCTTGCTTTCTGTAGGCAACAAGAGACACTGGCATTCACCAGTGATAATGGTGACCATTATCCTGACAACCAATTCACTGGTCTCATTTTCCAAAGCATGGTGTAGCAGTGGCAGGAGGGAGTGGGTGGTGGCGTGGAGGGAAGAGTATAGGACATGATCTTCAAAGATCATTACCAGAGCTGAAACACACACCAATGGTTTGGACGGCAGAATCCAGCTATGGAAGCATCCTCTGCCCTCGCATCTTCAGTTTCTCTGTGCCTGCCGCCATATTGTTGGAGTTCAGACAATGATTCTCATGCCAAGATCAGCAGTTTATAGCGTTGTTATATACAATTTTACCTCTTTCATTTTTCTCCTCCTAGCATTACTCAGTCTTTTAATTGTTAGTTTACTGCTTTTGTGTTCCTTCTCTTCCCTACTCTAAGTTGAGTCAAACGAGGGAGAGGACTTAGTTTTTGCTAGAGGGTCAGCCAAAGGTGTTTCTCCTCACGTTTTCCGCTCGGGCCCCAAAACAAGTAGCACTCCCTAAATATTCAATAGGTTGCTGATTCCTTCTGCCTCGATCTACTGCCTAGTTACAACTAGTATTATTGCACATCCAGTTTGTCTCACTTTATTGTCACAATCATTCTTTGGGATCGGTAGGAAAAGATCACTAGTGTTTCACACATATGCAAAAAAACTAAGGCTCAGCGAAGTTAAGGGATTTCTACAGGTGGAGCCACGGTTGAATACTGGTTCATGTACTGTGAAGTTACTCGGGACCTGACTCATGTCACAGCCTCAGGTGAGGCACTTACCCCATTTGTGTCTAATCTCTAATATGGGGATGAAAGTACCAACTTGCTTCCCAGGGAAACTGCAGAGATTAATTAGCCAATTAAACAATTGTCAAGGGATTTGGAGATTCCAAATGTTACATAAATGTTTTAATAAGCTTTTAATGTGAAGGCTGCATTAGGTACCCATGGGTGGAAATGAGGTGAATTTATTCTATTTCCAGGGTCTGCAAAGTATATAAACTAGATTAAGCTGGTTTAGAGAATGCGCCCAGCTCTTTCTAAACTGCTCCTAGGTGCTGGCCCTGCTACTTGCAAGTCCTGTCTCTGCCTGCCCTCCTCTACTTGAACCCAAGCAGATGGTTGCTCTCTATCTGGCCAAGGCAATGAGAAAACATTGGAGGAGGGCTCCCTCCCCATGCCCCCTGGGGCAGGCGAGATAATCACAAGCAGACTCCCTACAGCCCTTCCAGATGGGCACTCTGACCTCCGGGAAAACATCCCAAACAATTTCCAGGGCATTCAAAGCATGTATAGTGTAGCCATGGCCACTAAGAAATGACACGGACATATCTAGGGTCTTCATGCTATGGTCTCCCTCTCTTCACTGAAACTCGTTTAACATGCATTATAACAACTTTGTTATGTTGCATGGGCAAACTAGTGACAACTTAACATCATATCAAAGAAAATATCTGAAGTCAGTTTACAAGACAAGAAACCTCCAAGGCCCAAGGAAGATGGGCTGTGTGATGATGTGCTATCACAGAGCTCGGCTGAAAAACTGTGGCCTGCCTGCCCCACGTTGCTTAAGTTTCATGGCTCTACTGAAGTTAGCTCCCCTTCCCTCTCTGGGTCTTACTTGTCCCAATCTGTTAAAACAAAGACAATGGCCTCTGCCTAAAAGCTGCCTCAACTGAAAGTCTCTTTAAGCCAGAACAGATATCCAGCTGGTATATCCAGTTGCTTCATTTGAAAAGGAAGGATACAACAATCTACCCCACAAATTTTAAATGATAAATCGTGGCCCTCCATCACCTGAAGGCTGCTCTTCTCTCAGATGTCTGCTTGAATAACTATGTCATTTCCCTCAAGGCATTGTTCCAATCTCACCTTAGTGAGGCCTTCCCTGACTCATTTAATACTGTAACCTGTTCCCCCCGCCCGTGCCCACACTCTCATCCCTCTTTCCTTGTTTTACTCCCTTATTCTTTCCACAGTACTTGGTACCTACCTACAACCGTATAGCTTATTGATTATTCTTATTATTTATCTATTTTCTCACTCCTCCACCCTAAATAATGTGTATCAAGTGCTTGGTACATAGCACAGGCTTGGCAAATATTTATTAAATGAATGAATGACGCTCTAAGAATAATTTACTTTTAAATAACTGAAGGTAAGAGGTGAACTTTTTTTTGAACAGTTACTATACACAACTGAGGGCCTGGGCCCAGAAGGTATTTAAAAACACATTCCAGTTGACTGGATGTACCTGAAAACCATCAATACTTTGTCACTGCCTTCTTTTATCTGTTTTCTCCTTGGTTTGGGGAAACCCTAATGATTAACCAGCCAGGTAAGAGGGTCAAGCAAGGGAGGTGAAGCTGGGTAAAATCAAGGGATACGAAAGAAAGACTGAGCAGAGATCCAGAAAACTCATAGTGATCAGTCATTAAGAGCTTCACAGAACCTGGGAGATTCACTAATTAAACAGCCAGAGAAGACGGGGACTTTTAAAAACATTTACAACCTCCATCCTTCTGTTGGCTGGACCCCACTACTTGGCCTATTCTAGGCCCTGGAATAATGAACCCTGTAAAATATAGCAAATACTATGATTGCCACTGAAAAACCAAATCAGATCTAAAAAAAAGAAGCTGGTGACACACCACATGATGAACACCGACTCACTGTAGCAGGGAAATGTTGTGTATGAGGAAGGTTCACAAGGCCACCTATGTGTCCAGAATTTATCACAGAAAAGTTTCTATAGGAAAAGTAGACCTTAAAGCATGAAAGGAAATATTTTTATGTAGTCATAAGAACAAGTATGTAATAGTTATATTTTTATAGGTAGAGCTGAAGGCATTGGACAATTCATTCAAGAAGCTTCTTAATCATTTTTTCGCAGCAAGAAACATAATTTTGTTTTACCATAATTCAGTTTAACTTATTATTTTTTTTAAGTTTATTTACTTTGAGAGAGAGTGTGTGTGCATGTGTGCACAGGAGGGGCAGAGAGAGAGGGAGAGAGAGAATCCCCAGCAGGCTCCATGTTGTCAGTGCAGAGCCCGACGTAGGGCTCAATCTCACGAACCGTGAGATCAAGACTTGAGCTGAAATCAAGAGTCAGACTCTTTACTAACTGAGCCACCCAGGTGCCCCAATTCACTTTAACTTTTATTATTTTCAGAATCATTTTTTATAAGAAAATTTTACTGTATATTTGAATGTCACTGAGCCTAGTTATGGAATCTCAAAAACAAACAAACAAACAAACAAACAGCCCCGGACTAGAGACTAAGCTGTTTATCAGCGGGGAGAGCGCATAGTCTTTCTTCTCATGAGACAGTGTTTCAGAGTTGGGTCCTTATGTGGACACTGGTATCTTTCTCAAGAAACATCTAATATTCATCCTGGCTTCTACTGAAGACAGGTAACGCGGCTGGCTGGCCTACATGAGTAATTCTCCCGGAAAATATTATTATTACATAATGAGCTATGTTTCTCACTTAACATATCCCCAACCCTCCAAGTAACTCATCACAGACTATGCTGAACTCTAACTGGGCAGAGGAAATGTTCACACTAGGGGTCCCCTCATGTATTTAACATTCCTCAGTAACTGAACCAGTCAGGGGAGGCTGATGGCTAAGACACCAAGAGAAAGAGAGGAGACACTTCCTTTCATGTGAGGGCTTACAGTGCACTCATTTTCTCTTCAGAGAGTAAAACTTTATATGTGAGTCACCAGCACTGAAAACGTGTGGCAGTGACAGCACCTGTGTATAGTATGTCTGAGGTCCATCTGCTCTGCCCTGAACCTACCCTCAATCCCACCCAAAGAATATTGCTGTCTTTTCCTTGGTCACCAAGCCCCCTCTATTTGGCAAGAAGGTAGAAGGATCCCCAAATGCAGATAAAGTTATAAGGGTTAACTGATTTCATTAGCTAATAGCCACTGATAGACCACTATTCAGAAAATGGAGTGGGGAAACACACACACACACACACACACACACACACACACTCCTTCAACGTGTTTTAAATCATTGGACCAAACACATTTAGACTTTGGGAAAGTGAATAAGGCACCACGTTATGAGCGCAGTTTACAAAAGATAAAGATCTGAGTCATCTCTTTGTGGTTACAGGTTATGAAACCACTTCGGGCTCTCCCTAGGCAGTGTTCCCCGTGAATGTTAGGTTGCAAACAGGGCAAGCAGAAGGGAAGCATCTCTGATTACGACCCCCGTTAAGGTTTTGTCCTAAGCATCCTTGTATACTTTACAATTTAATTTTTTGCCTTTGTAATCTTTAGCCCCTTGTGTATATATCATCTAATGAAAAGGCCTTTTTTGAATTAACATGGTATTTGGAAAAAGAACATGTGTTTCTGTTTTATTATTAAATACATTTATAAAGAGAGAAAATGTTCTCAAACCTAGTAGATGCCTGTTTTTTTTTTTTTTTTTTTTTAAACAATCTTACAACACTTCAGGAAAATACAATCCTTAGCATAAGCGCTCAGATGGTGTGGGTCATGATAGGATTTGGAGCAGAGAGTGACTGTGGAGCTTAGGAATTCAGATTTGCCTCCTCTGATCACCTTGGGGGTAAACACACTGCTCTGCCTTTTCCCAGCTAGTTGGTGAGCTTGGCATCTATTAAGCAGGACATTCTGGGATACAGACCATTCCAATTACCACAATGGTCTTATGTTTCAAGACTGCTTGTTTATAAACACAGCCACTTTCTGGTTTAATTTCTCTCCTTTTTCAGTTTGCTGAAGCTCCAAAACCTTTTCAGAGTGCAAAAGCTTAAATAAGGATTTTTGAGATTAATACCTGGCGATATGCATTAAAATAATAAAAGTTCCTGAAATGTATGCTGCATAAACATCTAGTTTACATTCACTAGTAATCAAGGACAGGGACATGAAAGCAATAAGAAGTTGCCATTTTATACCTAAGAAGTAGCACATATATTAAAAGTAAGAACTCCCGATGTTTGCCAGGTTTTGGTAAAATCAGTATAATCATGAGCTGCAAATAGCACCATAACACAGCAAGTTGTTTAGAAAGATATATTACCTTATGTTTTGAGAATCACAAAACTATTCCTACCCTCTGGCACAATGATTCCACTCCTAGAAATTGACCTGAAGGGAATAACTTACTAAACTAAAAATGTTATATATATGAAGATGTATATTACAGAGTTTTCAGGGGGGTAGGGGGAAAGACAACATACATAAAATTATAAACCAGCTAAATGAATGGCTCTCAACTAGGATGCAAACACTGTTTTGTAGGGGAGGGAGGTATTGCAGAATCTCCCCAGAGGAAAAGAGGAAAGAAACGAATGTATGTGTAGTTTTAAAAGCATACCAAGGGGGCGCCTGGGTGGCTCAGTTGGTTGAGCATCTGACTTCATGATCTCATAGTTCGTGAGTTTGAGCCCCACATCGGGATCACTGCTGTCAGTGCAGAGCCTGCTTTGGGTCCTCCGTCCCCCTTTCTCTCTGTCCTTCCCTGCTCACGTTCTCTCTCTCAAAAGCAAATAAACATTTATTTAAAAAAAAATAAAATAAAAGCATACTGAGAATTACCATTGTTTTTATTTTCTTTCAGACACAAAGTTGCTTTATCTTATAATTTTAAATATTAAACAGGATATGCTGTCTTTATGTTCATTAAAAAGAGGTATAAGTAAAGAAAGTCTGATAAATTTCAATAGCAAGTCTAACAAGCAGAAAATTAGGAAAAGCAACCTAACAACAACAATAGTTAATATTTATTGAGTACTTTATGTGTCAGCTATTGAGGTAAGTTCTTGCATTATTCTTTCTTTAATTTTCATATCCCTAGGTGGTAGAGTGGCAGGTACAAAATCATTATCAGAACCAGGTAGTAAAGGAAACATTCCTTAGTTGTCCCAAAGGGCAGGGAGGTGTTTGAAGCTTGGATTTTCAAGCCCACGTGGGGACTGGAGACAATGACTTGGACCTGTCTATGGAGCAGGGTTAGAATTGGAAGTTGCTGCATAAAGGCAAGAGTCTTTGTGGGCTGAACTTCAGTGAAAGGACAAACCAAAAACAAATCTATCTTCCGGTATAGCAGGAATAAGGCAATCGATTTGTCATAACAAATGAAATACACTGTTCCCAACTTTCCTCTCCCACACGTCCCTTTAACAGCAAATTGTCTATATATTGGTCAGGTAAATAGGAAGGAGGGGAATTGACAACCACTATAAAACCAAAACCAAAACCCAAAAAAGATATAATCCTTGGTATGTGTGTCTAAGACTAAAAGTAATTTAAGGTAGGGGCACCTGGGTGGCTTAGTTGGTTGGGCGTCTGGCTTCGGCTCAGGTCATGATCTCGCGGTTTGTGAGTTCGAACCCTGTGTCGGGTTCTGTGCTGACAACTCAGAGCCTGGAGCCTGCTTTGGATTCTGTGTTTCCCCCTCTCTCTGTCCCTCCTTTGCTCATGCTCTGTCTCTGTCTCTTAACGATAAATAAACGTTAAAAAATTTAAAAAAAAGTAATTTAACGTATTAAATACTTTTAGAAAATATCTGCATCCTTTACTTTCATATCTGTAACACTAATATTTTAAAGCCAAAATAAAAAAATAAAAGGTGGGGAAAGTTAGAAACAAAAAGAAACAAAGGCAGGTAAATAGCACAAATAAGATGTTAGAAATAAACATATGATAGCAATGGTCTAAACTAATTGGTTAAAAGACTAAGGTTCTGGAATTTTATTAATAAGCAAATCCAACTGTAAGAGAGATATGAGTGATAAATTGAAAAAATAACTTTGAGAACACAGAAAATTTAAAGTGAAGCAATGGAAAAAGACAAACTGAGCAAACACACACACACACACACACACACACACAAAAGGATAAAGAAAGTAGATGCAGTATAGACTCCAAGACAAAACAACATTAGGAATAGAAGGGCACTATATACTGGTAAAAGGATAATTCACCAAGCCATAAAATTTCTATATATAGAAATGCTATATACCCAATAGCATAGTCTCAAGACACAAAACTATACATAGCAAAAACTGACACTGTTATAAGGATAAATTAATACACCACAAAAGTAGAGGGAGATTTTATCACTCTTCTTTCAGTGATTAATAAAGCAGATTAAAATAAAACCTTAGGAAATGCAGAAGATTTAAATAGCACCAATATTAAAAAAACAAACAAAAATAAATAAATAAAAAAATAGCACCAATATTAAGTTTGATTCACTGGATATGTCATATTGCATTCATTTACTAGAAAATACACAAAACTGATAAAAAATATGCTATATAGCAAACCTGAAAAATACCATATTCTTTGAATCAATGCAATAAAGTTATAAATAAGTTAATCTGTGTGTCTTCTTCTTCTTCTTCTTCTTCTTCTTCTTCTTCTTCTAACTAGACAGTCTTTCACCAGGAAGCTTATAATTTTACTCAACTTAGAAAAAGCAACCTGGTGGGGCAAAAAGCTAAGGAGGAGATACCTTCATTTCAGCCTTACATAACTACTGTTGCTCACTCCTATTATTCATCAGGACAAGAGGAGGATTGCTGGTAGAGGAATAGCATTTGTAAGGGTAAAAAGGTGTGAAAAGAGTAAGACCTTCAGGAGGAAAGTACAATTGAAGTGTTGGACGAAAAGGAAAAGCAGAAAAGACATTGTCAATGGGGGAAAATTGAGATCTTTCCCCCTAAGGTCAGGAACAAGACAAGGACGTCCACTCTCACCACTTTTACTCAACATAGTCCTGGAAGTCCTGCCACAATGATTACACAACAAAAAGAAAGAAAAGGCATCTAAACAGGTAAGGAAGAAGTCAAACTCACACTATTCACAGATAACATGGTACTATATATAGAAAATCCTAAAGATTCCTCCAAAAAACTCCCTGAACTGGTAAATTAATTCATTAAAGTCACAGGATACAAAATCAATGTACAGAAATCTGTTGCATTCCTATACGCTGATAATGAAGCGGCAGAAAGTGAAATTAAGAAAATAATCCCATTTACAACTGCACCAAGAATAATAAAATATCTAGGAATAAACTCAACTAATGAAGTGAAAGACCTATATTCTGAAAACTATAAAACACTGATGAAAGAAATTGAAGACAACACAACAAACGTTAAGACATTTCATGCTAATGGATTGGGAGAACAGATATTGTTAAAATGTCTATACTACCCAAAGCAATCTACACATTTAATGTGATCCCTATCAAAATACCAATGGTGCTTTTCACAGAACTAGCAACAACAATCTTAAAATTTATATGGAACCACAAAAGACCTTGAATAGCCAAAGCAATCTTGAAAAAGAAAACAGAACTGGGGTATCACAATTCCAGACTTCAAGTCATATTACAAAGCTGTAGTAATCAAAACAGTATGGTACTGGCATCAAAATAGACATATAGATCAATGGAACAGAATAGAAATACCAGAAAGAAACCCACAAATGTATGGTCAATTAATCTTCAACAAAGAAGGAAAGAATATCCAATGGGAAAATGACAGTTTCTTCAATAAACTGTTGGGAAAACTGGACAGTTACATACAAAAGAATGAAACTGGACCATTTTCTTATACCATACACAAAAATAAACTCAAAATGGATTAAAAACCTATATGTGAGGCCTGAAACCATAAAAACCCTAGAAGAGAGCACAGGCAGTTAATTTTTCTGACATCGGCTGTAGCAACATTTTTCTATATATGTCTCCTGAGGCAAGGGAAACAAAAGCAAAAGCAAAATATTGGGACTACATCAAAATAAAAAGGTTCTGCACAGCAAAGGAAACAATCAACAAAACTAAAAGACAAGCTACTGAATTAGAGAAGATATTTGCAATGACATATCCAATAAGGGTTAGTTTCCAAAATATATGAAGAACTGATACAACTTACTACCCCCAAACAAATAATCCAATCAAAATGGGCAAAAGAGATGAACAAATATTTATCTGATGAAGACATACAGATGGTCAACAGACAAATGAAAAGATGCTCAAATCATTCATCACCAGGGAAATGCAAATCAAAACCACAATATCACTTCACACCTGTCAGAATGGCTAAAATACACACAAGAAACAACAAGTGTTGGAGAGAATGTGGAGAAAAAGGAACGCTTGTGCACTGTTGGCAGAAATGCAAAGTGGTGCAGCCATGTAGAAAACGCTATGGAGGTTCCTCAAAAAGTTAAAAATAGAACTACCCTAAGATCCAGTAATTGTATTACTGAGTGTTTACACCTCAAAATATAAAATCTACTTCAAAGGGATGCATGTACCCCTATGTTTATTGTAGCATTATTTACAACAGCCAAATTATGGAAGCACCCCAGATAGATGAATGGATAAAGATGTGATACACACACATGTGCGTGCGCGCGCACACACACACACACACACACAGGAATATTATTCAGCCATAAAAAAGAATGGAATCTTGCCATTTGCAACAACATGGATGGAGCTAGACAGTATAATGCTAAGTGAAATAAATCAGTCAGAGAAAGACAAATACCATATGATTTCACTCACATGTGGAATTTAAGAAACAAAACAAAAGGGCAAAGGAAAAAAGTGAGGGAGAGAGACAAACCAAGAAAAGACTCTTTAACTACAGAGAACAAACTGATGGTTACCAGAGGGGAGGTGGGTAGGGGCGATGGGTGAAATAGGTGATGAGTACTAAGGGGGGGCGCTTGTGATGGGCACCGGGTGATGTATGGAACTGCTGAATCACTACATTGCACACGTGAAACTAATGTAACAGTGTATATTGACTATGCTGGAGTTAAAATGAAAAGCTTAATAAAGAAAAGAAAATAAAGGCTGTTTTGGTTGACTGGAGTCAGCAAATCTACATTTCATTCAGGAGAAGAACATGAGAAGAACATTTGGAATTTATCATTTAGGCAAAGGGAAATGATCAAAGGTGTCTAAGTGCAAAGTTGATAAATGCGGAGGACATGCTGCACTGAAGAAACAATGCACAAAGTGATCAAGTGGAGGAGCTTCAACTAGGGTGGAAGCAATGGAGATACAGAGTGACAAAGTGGTTTGAGATTTGGGAAAGGCACAGAGCTGACATCACTTGATAATTTACCTGAAATCCAGGAGAATGAGCAAGTGAGAGGAATCAAGAATAAGTCGAAGATTTCTTAGTTGCAGTGCCTGATTGGGTAGCGATGCTATTAATGGGGAATGGAAAAGAAAGAAAAGCAGGTAGGAGAGGAGGACAGAGCATCTTACAAAGGCAGGATCACCTTCCTGTACAATGTACCCTAGACAGAAAACCAAAAACAGAATATAAAAGCAGGAAAGAAAGGGATGAGTGCAGAAGGAAAGGAATGGAACAGCACTATTTCCTAAAGTATATGCACAGGGGGCTCCTGGGTGGCTCAGATGGTTGAGCATCCGACTTTGGCTCAAGTCATGATCTCACAGTTTGTGGGTTTGAGCCCCACGTCCGGGCTTTGCGCTGACAGAGCCTGCTTTGGATTCTGTCTCCCTTCCTCTCTCTCTGCCCCTTTCCCACTTGTGCTCTCTCTCATAAATAAATAAACATTAAGAAATAAACAAAGTATATACACAGATTATCCGTGGGGGGAAAGGAGTTCTCCAGGCAGTAAGTTTGATTCACTAACGGTAAGTACTGTAGTCAGGGTTCTGAGAAGTTCTACTGTAAAGAAACCCACTGGAATTCATTTAACTCAGCATGTCCCCATTTTTTTTTTTTTTAACTATGGAACTTTTTTCACTGCAAGACACTTATTAATACGGTATGGCACTACGGTTCTGTTGAACACACTTTGAGAAATATAAATTAATAAATAAATTAAAAAGAGAAGAACTAGTAAAAAGACAAAAAGACTGAGTTTGGGAGATCCAACTTCTGATTGATGTCTTGCAGTAACTGAAGGCACATCATTTTATCTTTTTGTATTACAATTCCTTCTTGTGTCAAATGGGAATAATTTATTTCACCTTTGTCTTACAGAGACCCTGATACTAGTTGCTTGAGATGCTGGCACAGAGGGTGGTAAATAGCTAACACTGGATCTTAGCATTCTAACATTTTAGCTAATGACCTGACCTGCATACTTACATGAGATTTTAAAAAGTCTTAGTGCTAGGTACCAAGGAAGAGAAGAACCAGTCTCTGCAAGAAGCTTACAGTATCTGGTGAAATAGGATTTACACATGGGATAAAATGAATTTAAGTGTTCAATTGTTATGTATAGATTATCAGTCCTACTGGAATGTAGAGGACTAAACAAGGCTGGCTGGAAGAATTAGGATTTGATCTGGGTCTTGAAGTACTGCTGAAAGATGGCTAGAAAAAGGGCACTTATTTCGTCCACAGTGTAGATGAAAGCAAGAATAAAAGTGACATATTCCTAAGAGTGAAGAAACAGGCCTTAGAGGCATGTGTCAGAAAATAGCAGTTAAAAAAAAAAAAAGAGTCAATAAAGAAACGGTTAAAGTGCTTTTCCCATCCTTGAGTATAGCTGGAGATAAAGACAAAGTAGCTAACATTGATTTGATAAAATCAAACTCACTGAGAATGTTTGATTTAAAAGTTCCCACTGAAAATAGAATCTAGTTCAGGTTTAACATGGTGGAGGATTTTCCCAACTTCCTATTTCCCATGAAAACATACCACACACACCACAGGCGCGCGCGCACACACACACACACACACACACACACACATTCTTTAAATACTAAAGGCACTGTAAATTTGTAAGATCTGGTTGCCAAATCTGGGGAAATGAATGGACAACACTGCTGGGAAAATGATCTGCATGAAACAAAAATAAACTAAATCTTCATTTCAGATCTTTATCCAAAATAAATCCTAGATGCATTTTAATCTAATTTTAAAAATGGAATAATAAAGAAGAAATGAAGGTATTAACCTTCTTTCTGATTGTGGAAGGACTTCTGAAGAATAATAACAGAAATTACAAAGGAAAGTTACAGATTTGACTACATACAAATTTAAAGCTTCAGTAGCTAATAAACATGACAATAATAAAAGGCAAATAAACCAGGAAAAATATGTCAGTAAACATGATAAAGAAGTAATAACTCTACTATGAAGACCTATAATTGATAAGAATGTAATGCTCTTAAAAAAAAAAAGAATGCAATGCTCTTACAAAACATGTAATGTTCTAAAGAACCATAAATGGGTATTAAACAGTAAAGAATATTTAGCCTTAAGAGCAGTCAAAGAAATACATATGGAAACAATGAGACACCTTTTGCTTATCAAATAAGCAAAGGTTTTTAAAAACTGACAGGTCATAGTGAGATTAAAAATGGCTCCCTTATGTAATATACATGGGAGTAAACTGGTAAAACTACTCTAGAAGGCAGTTTGCTAATATAAATCAGGAGCCATAACATTCACAGCGTTTAAGCTCGTAATTCTACTTCTGGGAATTAATCCTAAGGAACTAAATAAAAAAAAACAAAGATATATGTACAGGATGTTCATCATAGTGTTATCTATACTAGGCTAAAACCATAAACAATCTAAATGTCTAACCAGAGGGAAAAAAGTTAAAAATTCTATTCTCTATGGTGGAATATGAAAAATGATGTTTGTGAAGTTTATAACAACATGAGAAGATGCTTATAAGATACTATTAAGTGAAAACTGTAAGACACAAATCTATGTAAATATCAATATTATTTAAAATTTATAATTTTCTATATTTTTAAAGTTTTCTCTAATGTACATATGTTACTTTTATAATCAGGGAAAGAAACTCTACTACATATGATATCCTTTAAAAAGTGACAACATGGGGCGCCTGGGTGGCGCAGTCGGTTAAGCGTCCGACTTCAGCCAGGTCACGATCTCGCGGTCCGTGAGTTCGAGCCCTGCATCGGGCTCTGGGCTGATGGCTCAGAGCCTGGAGCCTGCTTCCGATTCTGTGTCTCCCTCTCTCTCTGCCCCTCCCCCGTTCATGCTCTGTCTCTCTCTGTCCCAAAAATAAATAAACGTTGAAAAAAAAAATAAAAAAAAAATAAAAAATAAAAAGTGACAACAGGACAAAGAATTTCAAAAGATCACATGACTGTGGAACCCCATATTTTCTTTATTAAAGCAACATGAATGAGGACATTCAGGCAGAATTGATAAATATAGCTTCTAAATGGTGCTGGCTAGAAATTGAGTGAAATACAAGAATAATCCCACTTAGCAGGTGTACAGGGCTTTCAGTTTATAACTGCCTTTACTTTAGCCTTCTTTCCCAGCATGCTCTTTAGATATGCTGTGCTCCTTCTGGGGTACAGTCCTGCCCTCCTCCTTGCTGCATGGTGAAGGCTCTTGGTCTCTTCAGCTGCCTTTCCATACGTCTGCCATCACCTTTTCTTCCCACTACGGTACCATTTATTTGGCATTTATCATACAACATCTTGTATTGTGGCTTATGTTTTTGTAGGTATATTTTGCCTCCTCTTCAAGGCTAACCCAGCTGTACAAAAGTGTTTAAGGGATGTCAGTTGATAAAAGAGCTTAAAGCATCTAATAAATGCTGTGTTAATCATTCTGACCATCCCTGAGAAAAAAGGATTCCTACCCCCATCTTATGGAAACTGACATCTAGAAGAGTTAATGTACTTCCCTTAGATTCTTGAGTTGAACCAAAATGGACTGAGAATGTTCTTCTCCTGACCAGACCAGACAGCTTCTTGGCAAATCAAAGTACATAATCCCCTCACTAACACGGCTGGCTTACCAGCATAGTTGGCATTGATTTGTGCTTATAGGCCCATGGCAGTTGGAGAATAGGGCTGTAATATTAGGCCACTGCATACACAAGAGATTAAATGGTTTGAAATATTTAGAATCTTGGTTTACTTTGAGCTCAGAAAATAACCTTCCGGGTACACTATTCTAAGGGCAAAAGGAAGTTAATCACATCTTGGCACTGACTTGTTAGTACTGCCTTGAATTCAGACTTTCAAAATCACTCAATATTTGGTTATCAAATATAACGTAACTTTCAACATGTCTTCCTGCAAGATAGGTACCAATAAATTAAAATATTCATAAGTTCTGCAGAATTCCCTGGAAACTTCATGCCAGCATTGTCCTGGTGTCTGAATTGTTTTGACATGTTTGGCCCATAATGACTCAATCAATTAGCAATGCTATTCCACAGGCAAAGTGGCTGGGATTTCTGTGACTCAGCAGAAGAGTCTTGAAAGATGTGGTTATTTTCTTGGCAACTTTTGACTTAATTGTCATTTAGCTAGATCTAGTACAAACAGATAATTAATGGAATTGCCAACAAAGAGGAACTTCAGAATTCAGGGGGACTATGGGCAGTATCAATTTCTCCTATACAATTTCCAGGGATTCCACTGCTCTTTGGCAATGTTAATGCTGCCTCTGGTCACTATCAACACATTACTAGTCCTGTATTTAAACATAGAAGGGTAGTAGTAATGCTTTTCTTTTCTTCTACTTGCTGGAGAGAAAGATGACATGGCTGTAAACTCAGAGTCAATACTTCCTGAGACTTCAAGACAGGAAGGTAGACTTGGAAAAGAAAAAGGCATAGTGGTCCACAGAGAATTGAAGAGCACCTGCCAGTGCTAGGCAGAAGTTATTGAGGTAGTCCATTTGTTGATTCATTCATTCATAAATACTTATGGAGCACAGATGAGGGATCAGACAGTATGTTAGGCAGTAGGAATGTAAACAGTTAAACTCTTCAAGTTTAATATATCACTAAGTGGGTATGTGATTAAGCTAGGAAAGTTATGTGTGCTGTATGACAGGTTACCTGGTAATCGGGATAATATCTCCTTTACTTCTGATCAATGATTTTTATCACTGGCCAAAAAGGCTATTCTCTCTTAGAATATAATCAGGAAGTTGAAAATGTGCACATGCAAATTTCAAATCAGATATATTTTTGTAGAAAAAAAGGGCAAGAACTACTACAGAACAAAGAATCAAGAGATGTGCCTAATAAAAACATGAAAAAAACTCAGCACAAAGATTATGAACAAAACACACAGAAAACTGGAAAACTGACTATAAATGAAGTAAAGCTTCTAGCTGACAATATAAAGCAAGCTACATGGCAAAGAGAATTTAAACATGTTCCAGAGTCAACTTTGTCCTTCTTCTTACCCTCGCCCTCTGCCTGACCTCTCAATCTCTGTGTAATTGCCAGTTTGTGTGGAACTTCACATACTATGACTTTTTGATTTCTGCTCTGTATAACATATTTCTACAGAATTTGACATTGTGGCAGCAGGGGCTGTAAACTGAGTGCTCCTTGGAGGCTACTGACTTGAAGTGTGGGTGGAGAGGAGGCAGGGGAGAGCCAAGGCCAAAGAAGGAAGGAAACAAAAATTTCTCTCACTTTTGGACTTGGGGAAGAACTTGGTATTTTTTTCTCTTAACGTTTTAGCTAAGATACAATTCACATACCATGTAATTCACCCACGTAAAGTGTACAACTTAATGGTCTTTAGGATGTTCACAGAATTGTGCAACCAGCACCATAATCACTTTTACAACATTTTCATCACTTTATAAAGAAATCCTGTACCTATTTTTGGCAGTCATCTTGAAATACTCCCAGAGCATTCTGTTCTTTTATTTTATTTTTTTTAATTTTTTAAAAGTTTATTTATTTTTGGGAGAGAGAGACAGAGACAGAGCAGGGGAGGGGCAGAAAGAGAGGGAGACACAGAATCCGAAGCAGGTTCCAGGCTCTGAGCTGTCAGCACAGAGCCCAACGCGGGGCTCAAACCCACAAACTGAGTGATCATGACCTGCACCGAAGTCAGATGCCCAACCGACTGAGTCACCCAGGCGCCCCCAAAACATTCTATTCTTAGCAAGACTTGCTCTCAACAAAAACTATTTTACAGGAGCCTACCTGGGGTTTTAACAGAACCTAACAAACTAGGGAAAGGGAAATACTCAGCTCCAGACTTCCATGTGGGGGAAGGAAAATACTGGACTCCAGCCCTCTCCAGCCTTCCTATCTCAACAAAGTAGGTGGGGACTGAGATGTACTTGTGAAGGTAATATACCAGGGACAAAAGCTCACTAAAGGACAAAAGAATAAAACTATATAACACTTGCCCTCTCTCCATACCTTATGACATATCAACAGAGCCCCTGCATGATACAAGGGGAATACAACTGAAAGAACAGCATATCTCAGGCCTTTTTTTTTCTTAACTGTTTAGGGAAATCCAAAGATAATAAGGGACACAAAAACAAAGATACCAGAGGAAATTTTAGCCTCTGACACACCTAAGGCAAATGGTAAACACAACCTAACTCCTATCAAGAAAATCATAAAACCTCACAGTAAAGACGTATTTATCTCAGTATCTTTTACCCAATACATTACATCTGGCTTTCAAGAAAAAATTACAAGGCATACTGACAGGCAAAACACAAAGTTTTAAGTGACAAAACAAGCATCAGAACCAGACTCATATATGACAGGGATGTTGGAATGATTAGAATAGTAATAAAAGTACTATGGTTAGTATCCTTAAGGGCTCTAATGGAAAAAGTGGACAACATGTAAGACTAGATGGGTAAAGTAAGCAGAGATACAAAAACTCTAAGAAAGAATCAAAAGGAAATGGTAGAAATAAAAAACACACTGTACCAGAAATCATAAATGCCTTGGATGGGCTCATCATTAGACTGGAGATGGTTAAAGAAAGAATCAGTAAGCTTGAAGAAATGTCAATAGAAACTTCCAAAACTGAAATTCAATGAGAAAAAATTGAAAAAGGCAGAAGTGAATATCCAAGAACTGTGGGACAATTACAAAAGGTATAATATATCTGTAACTGGGAATATCAGAAGGAGGAGAAATAAAGGAAAATATTTGAAGTAATAGTGGCTGAGAATTTTCCAAAATTAAATACAGACATCAAACCATGGATTCAGGAAGCACAGACAACACCAGCAGGGTAATTACCAAAAAAGTTACACCTACACATATCAAATTTGATTTCAAATTTTATGAAATCAAAGATAAGAGAAAATCTTGAAAGAAGACAGAGGAGAAAAAACAACTTACCTATAAATATGTAGAAGAACTATTTCAGACTTCTCTTTAAAAATCATGCAAGCAAGAAGAGAGTGGAATGAAATATTTAGTGTTCAAAGAAAAAAAACCCCACCAACACAGAATCTTACACCCAGTTCAATTAACCTCCCAAAGTGAAGACAAAATACTTTTCTAGAAAGATAAAAAGTGAGGATGTTTGTTGCCAATAAACCTGCTTTGCAAGAAATTTTAAAAGAAGTTCTTCAGAAAGGAAGAAAATGTATAATTAAAAAATCAGTTCTAAATAAAGAATAAGTGTTAGAAAAGGAATAAATTTTTAAAAAATTTTTTAAATGTTTATTTATTTTTGAGAGAGACAGAGACAGAATGTGAGTGGGTTAGGGGCACAGAGAGAGGGAGACACAGAATCCGAAGCAGGCTCCAGGCTCTGAGCTGTCAGCACAGAGCCCAACATAGGCCTCGAACTCATGAGCTGTGAGGTCATGACCTGAGCCGAAGTCAGACGCTCAACTGACTGAGCCACCCAGGCACCCCTGTATTTTCTTATTCTTAATTGAACTAATAGATCAGTTTGTTCAAAGCAACAATGTATTTGGTAAGTATATATAGCTTATGGGTAAGTGAATTGAATGACAACAATGTTATAAAGGACAGGAGGAAAGAACTGAGATGTTATGATGTACTTGCACTACCCATGAAATAGTACACTGTTATCTGAAAATGGACTTAGATTTCTTGTAAGCTTACATTCCAAACTCTAGGGCAACTACTAAGAAAAAGTATTATAATTGATATAATTGATATGCCAAAAATAGAATCTTTAAAAAGTTCAATTAAAACTATAAACAGAAGAGAGTGGAAGACAAAAAGAAAACTCTACAAAACAAATAATGTCTAGAAAACACCAATAAATATGCTAGATATTAATCCAACTATATCAATAATTACTTCAAACATATATGGTCTAAATACCAATAAAAAGAACAGAGACTATCAATGTGGATCAATTAAAAAGACTCAATTATATGTTGTCTACAAGAAAGTCACTTCAAATATAAAGAAAGATAAATTAAAAGTAAAGGGATGGAGAAAGATATAATATGCTAACACTAGCCAAAAGAAAGCTAGAGTAAATACATTAATTTCAGACAAAGCAGATTTCAGAGCAAGGAAAATTAATAGGAATAAAGAAGGTAATTATACAATGACAAAAGGGTCAATTCTCAAAAAGACATAACAATTCTTTAACACCTTGCATCTAACAACATAGCATAAAAATACGTTTGGCAAAAACTGTTAAAACCACAAGGAGAAATAGACAAACTCACTATTATAGTAGAGACTTCAACACAACACTATCAGTAATTGACAGATCCAGTAGCCAGAAAATCACTAAGGAAACAGTTGAACTGGATAGCACCATTAAGTGGATCTAATTGACATTTATAGAAAAATTCATCCAAGAAGAGCAGAATACACATCTTCTTGAGATCGTATATACAGAATATTCCCTAATATTGACCATATTCTGAGCCATAAAACATATCTTAACAAATTTAAAAGAATAGAAATCATACAAGGAGTGCTCTAAGACCACATTAGATATGAAAAACTAGATACTAAAAACAGAAAGATGGCTTAAAAACTCCTCAAATACCTGAAGATTCAACAAAACACTTGTAAGTAACACACAAGTCAAGTAAGTCTCAGGGGAGAAAAAGTATTTTGAACTAAAGTAAAATATAACTTCTAAAAATTTATGGGATACAGTAAAAGCAGTTCTCAGAGGGAAATTTATAGCACTGAATGAATATATTAGGGGGAAAAAAAGATCCAAGATCAATAACCAAAACTTCCAGCAAAGAAATCTTGAAAAATATAAGTGGATTAAATCTAAACAAGCAGAAAAATATATAATAAAAATTAGAAAAAAACCCCAATAATATTGAAGACAGGAAGTCAACAGAGGAAATCAATGAAAATTTGGTTCTTTACGAAGATCAGTAAAATTGATAAACCTCTAGCCAAGCTAGGAGAAAAGACTGGAGACATTAGAAAGGAAAGCAGGACTATCATCATTGATACCATTGAAATTAAAAGAATAATAAAAGATCAGGAAAATGGCAGAATAGGTGGTTCCTGACTTCACCCACCATCACATAAAGACCAAGTGGCAACCGTCCATAGACAAGATACCTTTGTGGAAATTATGGAATCTGAGGTAAGGCTGAAGCACCTCCTTGGACATAGAGACCAGGAAGGATTGTGTTAGAAGAGTAAGAGGAGCAGTTTCACTTTGATTGTACTGCCCCTCCCCCAGGCCGGCACAGTGCCACACTGAGAAGGCCCACCTGGGCATTTGGTTTCAACTTCTTCAGTGGAAAAAAGAGAGTCCAAGTTGGGCATCTACTTTCCCAAACATTGATGGATGATTCCCAGGAGGCCCACCTGGGTCTTGCCTCATAGGAATCACTTGGAGGATAAGTGGGGTGTGGACCATGGGGGATTAGAGACAAAGCAAGAGGCAGAGTTTAAGCAACTAGTGGATGGATCTTGGAAAACTGTTCCTGCTGGCAGTGGCAGCACTCAACAGATTCTACCTAGTAGCACTGCACATTTGCCTAGCTGCTCTGGTGGGCCTGTCTGGCCAGGGATCTCTATCAACAGTTCTGCCTGGTTTGGTTCCCCAGTAAATAGATCATACCAGCTATGGAGCACTTTTGACAGCACTACCCAGACGGGGAAGCAAGTCAATAGCCTGATCAACTTCTGAGCATAGTCTTAGCCTTGCATGACCAGGAAGCGTGGCCAGAGACCCCAGGAAGTCACAGAGCAAATCCTATAGCCCCTCTTGAGGAAAGAGCCAAGCCAGCAGCTCTGCCCAACTGCTGAGTAAACCTTCCAGCCCTGCTTGACCAGGTAGCCAGAACACTGACCCTGGGAAGTCTTAGAGACTAGTTTACAGACACACCTAATTGATGACCACAGCCTGCAGCCATACCCAGGCAGGGAGACTAGCCAGTGATCCTACCCAACTGTGAATAACCTGCGACAGGTCCTACCTGACCATAGAGTCTGGACAGTGACACCACCTAATTGTAGAGAACATTGTCCATCCGCCCCCCACCCCCAGCTGCCATAGTACAGCTGGAGGCCCTGCCTGACAGAGGCCTGCAACCTCATCCAGCAGTAGAGCACAGCCAATGGCCTATCCAATGGTGGAATCCAGCCTGCAGCCCCATCTGAACATGGAGCATAGCCTGAAGCACTTTAATGTGAAGCCCAGCCTGTGGCCCTGCCTGAATAGAATCTAGCCAGTGGCACTATTTGGATATGGGGCACAGCCTGAGACCCCTGACCAGGAGTGACTGAAGAGCACAGCCTGCAGCCCTGCCCGGAAGCACAGCATGCTTCACTGTCCAAACACAGGTAACTGCAGACTCTGGCTACTGGTCCTATCTGACCAGAGAGCACAGCTTCACATGACAGCGAGCATAAATAGGGGCTCTAACTGAACATGGAACACAGCTAGCAGGTCCACTGAATCGTAGAGCCCAGCCAGTGGCTCCCCTTCCCTGAAACCAGAGAGTCTGGGCAGCAGCCTCACCCAGTTAGAGACCCCAACAACTAGTCTGCTTGTGGGTGCTATACATTGATCTGTCCAGAATACTATGCTGAGTTGACTGGTTAAAATGTCTTTCCATGCAAAAGCAAACCAGTAAAGTCTGGAAGAGGAGACTGCTTTCTCAAATGTGCAGATATCAACACAAGGATACAAGGATCACCAAGAATAAGGTACATGTGACACCACCAAAGAAAAACTAAATAAAGCTCCAATAATAGACCCTAAATAAATTTATGACCTGTCTAGTAAAAAATCCAGAATAATCTGAAAGAAATTCAGTTAACCATAGGAACATGCAGATAGACAAACAAAATTAGAAAAATAATGCAAGAACAAAATAAGAAGTTCAATAAAGAAATCAAAACCATAAAAAGAAACAAAATGGAAATCTTAGAACTGAAGAATACAATAACTGAAGAATTCAATCATTAGACTACTAGAACAAGCAAAAGAAAGAATCAGTGAATTTGAAGCCAGATCACTTGAAATTGTATAGTCAGGGGGAAAAAAAAAAAGAGTAAGAAAGAGTGACGAAGCTATACCAGACTTGTACAATACCATTGACAGAAACAATATATGCATTATGGGAATCCCAGGAGTGGAGCATGGGGAGAAAAAAAGAGAGAGAGAGAGTCTATTTAAAGAAACAATGGCTGTAACTCCCCCAAACTTAGGGAAAGAAATGGACACCTAGATGTATAAGGCCCAAAGTTCCTCAAATAGGTTAAACCAGAAAAAGGTTTCAATAAGACATAATTAAACTGTCAAAACTCAAAACAAAGAGTTTGGTTTTTTTAGTTGAAATTCAGTTAACACACAATGTTACGTTAATTTCAAGTATACCTGATAGTGATTCAACAACTTCATATGTTATGCTACACTTGAAGCATAACATATGCTACAGGACAAAGAGTTCTGAAAGTAGCAAGAGAAGAGTGACTTGTCACATACAAGGGGGTGCTCCAGTCAGTTAAGGATCCGACTCTTAACACTGGCTCAGGTCATGATCTCGTGGTCGTGAGATTGAGCCCTGTGCTGGGTTCCCATGCTGAGAGGAGCCTGCTTGGGATTCTCTCTACCTCTCTCTCTGACCCTCCCCTGCTAGTACATGTGTGCTTGCTTGCTCTCTCTCTTTCAAAATAAATAAATAAACAAACTTTAAAAAGACTGAATCATGAAGAAATAAAAATCTGACCAGACCAGTGACAACCAAAAAGACTGAATTAGTAATCAAAAGCTCCTAGAGGGGCACCTGGGTAGCTCAGTCGGTTAAGCATCTGACTTCGGCTCAGGTCATGATCTCACAGTTCGTGAGTTCGAGCCCCATTTCGGGCTCTGTGCTAACAGCTCAGAGCCTGGAGCCAGCTTTGGATTCTGTGTCTCCCTCTTTCTCTCTCTGCCCCTCCTCTTCTCTCATCCTTTTTCTCTCTCTGTTAAAAAAGAACATAAACATTAAAAAAAAAATTTTTAAATAAAGCTCCTAGAAAGGGAAAGCCTAAGATCAGATGGTTTCACTGGTAAATTCTACCAAACATTTAAAGAAGAATTAATGCTAATATTTCTCATATGCTTGCAAAAAAATTAAAGAAGAGGGTATACTCCTAAATTCATTTGATGAGGCCAGCATTACCCTGGTACCAAAACCAAATAAGGACACTAAAAAAAAAAAAAAAAAAAAACCCAAAAACTCCAGGCCAACATCTTTGATGATTATAAATATAAAAAATCTAAACAAAATACTAGCAAATTGAATTCAGCAATATAGTAAAAGCATCATACATCAAGATCAAGAGGGATTTATCCCTGGATTGCAAGGATAGTTCAACATAGGTAAATCAATATGAGTGAGAAACCACATTAATAGACTGAAAGATAAAAATCTTATGATCATCTCATTAGATTCAGAAAAACATGACAAAATTTAACACCTTTTCATGATAAAAACTCTCAATAAATTTGGCCTAGAAAGAAAATAGCTCAACAGAATAAAGGCCATATGTGACAAACCTATGGCTCACATTGTATCAACAGTGAAAGGATGAAATTTTCCTGCTTAGATCAGGAACAAGTCAAAGGTGCCCACTCACATCACTCCTACTCAACATAAAACTGGAAGTCTTGGCCAGACCAGTTAGGAAGGAAAAAGAAATAAAAGCAATCCAAATTGGAAAGGAAGAAGTAAAATTATCAATTTTCACTTGATGTGATATTAAATATAGAAAATCCTACAGTCCATGGGGTGCCTGGGTGGCTCAGTCAGTTGATCTCGAGGTTCATGAGTTTGAGCCCCGCGTTGGGCTCTCTGCTGATAGCTCAGAGCCTGGAGCCTGTTTCAGATTCTGTGTCTCCCTGTCTCTCTGCCCCTCCCCTGTTCATTCTCTTTCTCTTTTTCTCTTTCTTTTTCTCTTTTTCTTTCTCTTTCTCTCTCTTTCAAAGATAAATAAACATTAAGGAAAACTGTTAAAAAAAAAAAAAAGAAAATCCTACAGTCCACCAAAAAATTGTGAGAACAATTAAGTAACTTCAGTAAAATTGCAGGATACAAAATCAACATAAAAAATCAATAGTGTTTCCATACACCACCAACAAAGTATCCGAAAAAGAAAGAAAGAAAACAACCCTATTTACAATAGCATCCAAAAGAATAACATAGTTAGATATAAATATAACCAATGAAGTGAAAGACCTATACACTAAAAACTATGAAGCATTGATGAAAGAAACCGAAGAAGATATAAATAAATGGAAAGATACCCTGTATTTCTGGATTGAAAGAATTGCAAAAACATCCATACTACCCAAAGACATCTATAGATTCAATGAAATTCCTATCAAAATTCCAATTCCAATTCACAGAAAAAGGAAAAATCCTAAAATTTGTTGGAAACCATAAAAGGCCTGAATGGCCAAAGCAATCTTGAGAAAGAAGAATAAAGCTGGAGGCATTTCTTACTTCCTGATTTCAGACTATACTGCAAAGTTATGGTAATCAAAACAGGAAGGTATTGACATTAAAACAGATAAATAGCCTAATGGAACAAAATTAAGAGCTTAGAAATAATCCCATACTCATATGGTCAATTAATATTTGACAAAGTGAGCCAAGAATACTCAATGAGGGAAGGAAAATCTCTTCAATAAATGGTACTAGGTAAACTAGATATTCACATGCAGAAGAATGAAATTGGACTCCTATTTTATATTTCGTACAAAAGATAACTTGTGATTGATTAGAACTAAATGTAAGACCTGAAATATTAAAACTCCTAGTAAGGACCTAGGGAAAAAGCTCCTTGAAATGGATCTTGGCAATGATGTTTTGGATATGACCACACCCAACAAGCAATAAAACCTAAATAAACAAGTGAGACAACATCAAACTATAGCACAAGAAACAATGAATAAAATGAAAAGGCAATCTATGGAACAGGAGAAAATATCTGCATACCATCTATCTGATGGGGGTTAATATTCAAAATATACATCACACTTATACAACTCAATAGCTAAAAAACAAACAATATCATTAAAAAATGGGCAAGAGACCTGAATAGATCTTCTTTCTACACAATGGAATACTACATGGCAATGAGAAAGAATGAAATATGGCCTTTTGTAGCAACGTGGATGGAAGTGGAGAGTGTTATGCTAAGTAAAATAAGTCATACAGAGAAAGACAGATACCATATGTTTTCACTCTTCTGTGGATCCTGAGAAGCTTAACAGAAGTCCATGGGGGAGGGGAAGAAAAAAAAAAGAGGTTAGAGCGGGAGAGAGCCAAAGCATAAGAGACTCTTAAAAACTGAGAACAAACTGAGGGTTGATGGGGGGTGGGAGGGAGGAGAAGGTGGGTGATGGGTATTGAGGAGGGCACCTTTTCTGATGAGCACTGGGTGTTGTATGGAAACCAATTTGACAATAAATTTCATATTTAAAAAAAGAAGACGACGTACAAATGGCCAACAGGTATATAAAAAGATGCTCAACATCATTAATCATCAAAGAAATGTAAATCAAGACCACAATAAGGTATCATCTCACACCTGTTACAATGGCTATTATCAAAAAGAGATAACAAGTGCTGGCAAAGATGTGGAGAAATGGGTGGATACTGCTAATAGACATGGAAATTGGTACAGCCTTTAGGGAAAACAGTACGGAGGTTTCTTAGAAAATTAAAAATATAACTACCATACAATCTAGTAATTTCACTTTGGGTATATATCTGAAGGAAATGAAATCACTGTCTTGAAGAGATATGTGCACTCCACTGTTCACTGCAGCATTATTTGCTATAGCCAAGACACAGAAATAACAAGTGTCTGTTGGTGGATGAAAGGACAAAGAAGAAAAATATATTTTTTTAATTTTTTAATTTTTATTTATTTTTGAGAGAGAGGGAGAGACAGAGCATGAGCAGGGGAGGGGCAGAAAGAGAGGGAGACACAGAATCCGAAGCAGACTCCAGGCTCTGAGCCGTAAGCACAGAGCCTGACGCGGGACTCGAATTCACGAACCGCGAGATCATGACCTGAGCCAAAGTTGGACGCTCAGCCAACGCCCCAGGCGCCCCAAAAAGAAAAATATTTTTAATCTATCAGACATATAATAGATTATTACTCAGCCATAAAAAAGAAGAAAATCTTACCATTTGTGACAATATGGGTGAACTCTGAGGGCATTATGCTAAGTGAAATGAGAAAGACAAAGAAAGACAAGTAATGTATGATCTTACTCATATGTAGAATCTTAAAAAGCCTAACGCATAGAAACAGAATAAATTTTGGTTTCCAGATGCTGGGGAGTGAGGGAAATGGGAAGAATTGGTCATGGATACAAGTTTCCAGTTATAATGTGAATGTCTTCTGGGATCTACTGTATGGCTCAGTGCCTAATATTGTATTTTATACTTAAAGAGTAGATCTTTTTTTTTTAAGTTTCTTTATTTATTTTGAGAGAGACAGCAAGAGCAGAGGAGGGGAAGAGAGAAAGGGAGAGAGAGAGAGAGAGAGAGAGAGAGAGAGAGAGAGAGAGAGAGAGAGAGAGAGAGAAAGAGAGAGAATCCCAAGCAGGCTCGGCACTGTCAGCCTGGAACCCATCGTAAGGCTCAAAGTCACAAACTGTGAGATCATGACCTGAGGTGAAATCAAGAGTCAGATGCTTACCTGACTGAGCCATCTGGGCGCTCTGAAAGGATAGCCTTTTTAACAAATGTTTCCAGAACAAGTGAACATCCACATGCAAAGAAATTAATCCAGACCCTCTATAAAATTATATACCCTGTATAAAAATTAATTTGAATAGATCATAGACCTAAGGGGAAAACAAAAAATTATAAAACTCCTAGAAGATAACATAGGAGACAATCTAAGTGACCTTGGATTTTGTAATGGGTTTTTAGATACAATACCAAAAACATGATTGGTAAGTTGTACCTCATTAAAATTAAAAGTTTCAGCTCCGCAAAAGACACTATGAAGAGAATGAAAAGATAAACCACAGACTGTGAGAAAATATTTACAAAACACTTATCTGATAAAGGACTTGTACTGAAAATATATGAAGAATTAAAACTCATCAATAAGAAAATAACCAACCTAATTTAAAAATGGGCAAAAGATATGAAAAGACACCTGACCAAAGAAGATAAATAGCAAATTAACATATAAAAAAATGCTGTGTATCACATTTGCTTACAAAGGTGCTATTATCAGAGAATTGCAAATTAAAACTAGAATGAGATATCAATATACACCTATTGCAATTACTAAATCCAAAACTCTGACAACATCAAATGCTGGCAAGGATATGCAGCAACAAAAACTCTCATTCCTCGTTAGTGGGAATGTAATCATACAGACACTTTAGAAGACTGTCAGTTTCAAATACAGCATCCATTCTTGACAAAAAAAACACTCAACAAAGTAGGTATAGAAGGAATATACCACAACATCATAAAGGTCATATAAGAAAGACCCACAGCTAATACCATCATCAGTTGGGGGGAGAAACAGAGCATTTCCTCTATGGTCAGGAATAAGACAAGGATGTCCACTCTCACCATTACTATTTAACAATACTGGAAGCCTCGATAATCAGGCAACAAAAAGAAATAAAAGGCATCCAAATCAGCAAGGAGAAGTCAAACTTGAACTATTTGCAGATGACACTCTATGTAGAAAACCCAAAAGACTCCAACAAAAAATTGCTAGAATTAATAGATGAGTTCAGTAAAGTTGTAGGATAAAAAATCAACATGCAAAAATCTGGTGCATCTCTATACATCAATAATGAAGCAGCAGGAAAAGAAATCAAGGAATCGATCCCATTTACAATTACACCAAAACCCATTAGATACCTAGGAATAAACCTAACCAAAAATCTAAAAAAAACTGTACTCTGAAAACTATAGAACACTTATGAAAAAAAGTGAAGAGGACACAAAGAAATGGAAAAACATTCCATGCTCATGGACTGGAAGAACATTGTTAAAATGTCTATCTACCCAAAGCAATCTACACATTTAATGTAATCCCTATCAAAATGCCACCAGCATTTTTCACAGAGCTAGACCAAACAATCCTAAAATTTGTATGGAACCACAAAAGACCCTGAATAGCCAAAGCAATCTTGAAAAAGAAAACAAAGTGGAGGCATCACAATTTAGGACTTCAAGGTATATTACAAAGCTGTAGTTATCAAGACAGTATTGTACTGGAACAAAAAGACACATAGATCAATGGAGAAGAATAGAAAAGCCCAGAAATGGACCCACAATTACATGGTCAACTAATCTTTGACAAAGCAAGAAAGAATATCCAATGGAAAAAAGACTGTCTTTTGAACAAATGGTGTTGGGAAAACTCGATAGCAACATGCAGAAGAATAAAGCTGCACCACTTTCTTACATCATCCACAAAAATAAACTCAAAATGGATGAAAGACCTAAATGTGAGACAGGAAACCATCAAAATCCTTGAGGAGAACACAGGCAGCAACCTCTTTGACCTCAGTTGTAGCAACTTCTTACTAGACATGTCACTGGAGGCAAGGGAAACAAAGGCAAAAATGAACTACTGAGACTTCATCAAGATAAAAAGCTTCTGCACAGCAAAGGAAATAATCAACAAAACTAAAAGGCAGCCTGTGGAATGAGAGAAGATATTTGCAAATATCTTCTTATCAAATTCAACATCCAAAAAACAAATAACCCAGTGAAGAATGGGCAGAAGACATGAATAGACACTTTTCCAAAGAAGACATGCAGATGGCTAACAGACACATGAAAAGATGTGCAACATTACTCTTCATCAGGGAAATACAAATCAAAACCACAATGAGATACCACGTCACACCTGTCAGAATGGCTAAAATTAATGACACAAGAAACAACAGGTGTTCATGAGGATGCAGAGAAAGGGGAACCCTCTTGCACTGTTGGTGGGAATGTAAATTGGTGCAGCAACTCTGGAAAATAGTATGGAGGTTTCTCAAAAAGTTAAATATAGAACTACCCTATGATCCAGCAATCACACTACTAGGTATTCACCCAAAGGATACAAATACAGATTCAAAGGCTACATGCACCTCAATGTTTACAGAAGCATTATCAACAATAGCCAAACTATGGAAAGAGCCCAAATGTCTATCAACTGGTGAATGGATAAAGAAGATGTGGTACATATATACAATGGAATCTTACTCGGCCATCAAAAAGAATAAAATTTTGCCATTTGCAATGACGTAGATGGAGCTAGAGTGGATTATGCTAAGCGAATAAGTCAGTCAGAGAAAGACAAATACCATATGACTCCATTCATATGTGGAATTTAAAAAACAAAACAGATGAACACATGGGGAAGGGGGGTGAAAAGAGAGAGGGAAACAAACCATAAGAAACTCTAAATGATAAAGAACAAACAGGGTTGATGGAGGGAAGTGGGTGGGGGATGGGCTAGATGGGTGATGGGTGCTAAGGAGGGCACTTGTTATGCTGAGCACTGGGTATTGTATGTAAGTGATGAATCACTGAATTCTACTCCTGAAACCAATATTGCACTGTATGTTAACTAGGATTTAAATAAAAATTTAAAAAAAGAAAAGAAGACTGTCACTTTCTTATAAAACTAAACATGTTCTCAACATATGATTCCAAAAATATGCTACTTAGGCTTTACTCAAATAACATGAAAACTTATAGTCACACAAAAACCTGCACATGAATGTTTGTAACAGCTTTATTCATAATTGCCAAAACCTGGATGCAACCTAGAGGTCCTTCAGTAGGTGAATGGAAAACAGAAGGTGGTATACCAATACAGTGGAATATTATTCAGTGATAAACGTAAGTGAACCATCAACCTACAAAAAGGCATGAAGCACCCTTGAAAGCGTATTGCTTAGTGAAGAAAGCCAATCTGAAAAGTCCACATGCTGTATGAATCCAACTAGTTGACATTCTAGAAAAAGCGAAACTATGGAGACAGTTAATAGATCAGTGATTGCCAGGGGTTTGGGTGGAGAGAGGAAAGGAAAAATAGGCAGAGCATGTGGGATTTTTAAGGAAGTGAAACTATTCTGTATGATACATGATGATGCATACATGTCATTATATATTGTCAAAACCTATAAAATGTACAATACAGAGAGAACACTACTCTAAATATGAACTTTAATTAATAATGATGTATCATTATTTGTTTAATTTCACAAATGTACCATACAAACACAAGATGTAAGTAATAGGGGAAGTGATGGCAGGGAGGGGAGAGAAGGAGGTATGTGGGAACTCTCCACATTTTCTGATGGGTTTTTCTATAAATCTAAAACTTCTCTTAAAAAATAATCTTAATTTTTTAAAAGGTGAAGTATGTATGCTTTAGATCTACCATAGCTCTTTTAATAATTAGACATGAATAATCAAGGAACTGAACTCCAATTCCTCTTAAATATTTTCCTCCTTTTCTGTTCCATATCTAAGTAAACAGCACCACTCTTAATCCAATTGCTCAAGCTAGAAATGTGGATGTATGATCACATATTCATTGATTCATTAAAAACTTATTTTAATAGCTCATATATGCTATATACTAAGGATACAACAAAAACTAAACACACCTTAACAAAACAGAGCCTTCTCAGAACTCATGGTTTACACACTATATATCGTTGATTCTTTCTTCCTTGCATCTCAATCTTTGGTCAAGTATTGGCAATTCTACTTCTTTGTAATCCACCCACTTTTCTTCCTCTTTTGCTATGATAAGCAGTTCAAGGTATCCTCCTTCCTCCTTTTTTTTTTTTTTTTAAACACCTCAACTATTGCAAAAACCTCCAGATTGGTCTCTTCCATTGATTCTCGACTTCCCCAATCTGTAGTCAGAGTGATTAAAAAACAAACAAACCCAAAACCTGGTTATATTAATGCCTTGCCTAAAACTAATGAATGGCTTATTTTTTGAATAAAATATTTTCAATATTAAAAATGTAATATGGTCTACAGAGCTATGGCCTAGCCTGTCTACAACCCCATCATCTATCCACCTCACTAAGCTCTAAAGATACTGCACTCTTTCATGTCTCAAATGCACCAGTCTTTGCCACCCTTCATCATCAAGTCTCAGTTTAGATGTCACTTTTTCACAAAGGCCATCCCTAACTCCTCCAGATTTGGCTCAGTCCCTCTAAATCAGGCTTCCATATTTTATACTAGCTTTTCACAGTGTGTGTCATCTTTATCACATACTGCCTGCTTTGTTTTCTAGAATGTAAGCTCTGTGAAGGGAGCGCCTATAGCTTTCATTGTTGTATCTGCAGCGCCTGGCATATGGAAGGCACTCAGAATTAGTTGACTGACTGGCTGACTGATTGACATTCTGGAATAGGTTAACTTAGGAAGCAGTTATTACCCTATTCCTGGCAACAGAGCTAAACAGATCTAGAATACTGATTAAGAGGTTTGATGACGTTTCTCTGAGATCATTTTCTGTTGTAAATCTATAAAGGCAGGACGCTGAAAGAGATGACCTTTCTAAGAACCTGTTTTGTTGAGGTTTTTGAGTTTCCACAGTAAAGTCCCCTGTGGTGTGATCCAAATTTAACAACAGTTATTTGCCTACAGAGGAAAGTGGCCCATGTGGCACCACACACACATTTCTCGAAGAGGGTAATAAAATCTGCTACTTAGAAATGCAGAAGGTAGGACTCTGCTGTAAGGCAAACAACAAGAAGATATCATCAAGAAGGTGAAGAGAATTGTTCTGATAAATGTTTTTTTATTTAATGACATGCAGGTTCTGTTGTGTGGGATGGTTATTTGGTCAAATCTTATGCCTGCCTCAGAAAAGAAGACATGGAAAGGCAAGACACAGACAGAATCAAGAATTAGACTGCTGACGCTGCTTGGTGTACAAGACCAGGAATTACGACCCCTCCTATGAGAAGCCAGAAGTCTTTGAAGGTACAGCAATAGGATGCCGAAAATGGTAGGGGAAAAAATCCAGCAGACTCTACTGCCTGAGAGAAAAAGGACACTTGGGGATGCTGTCATTATCACACAGATGCTGTTGTTTGCTTTAGTGCCTTTTAAAAGCTTCTAATCTTCCTCTAGCTCATCTTCCAGGGTTTCCCAAGGATAATCTACTATGCTGACCTGATGGTGTACCTCTGGACTTTCCAGCTCCAAACAGATGTCAGAAGTCCTCCCTCTTAGATCTGCTATGGAATTAAGACACTTTTTGGCAGGCTGAAGTTTGTGACTGTAACTACTCATGTAAACTCCCAGCAACTTCTCCACAGCTGCCTTGGAAGGCAAACATGGGAAATTTGCAAATTTATCAGAACATGATGATTGGCTCATAGATGAGATTCTTTTTGGGGGGAGAGAGGAAGGACAGTTGGTAGTTTTTTTCAAAGTTGATACTTTTGGTTATTTAATGATTTGTTTTGATGCATCTTATGAGTAAGTTTGGGAGGCATATTAAGATGCTCTGAATCTGAACCTGGATCTCTTCCTTGAGAATCTTGGGGAGTGAGAAAGGCTGTCATCTATCTTTTTATGGTGTAGGTAGAAGATGTCTGGAGATGTCTGGAGAATGGGAGATAAACTAGCTGTCCCTGAAAAGCCTCTCACCAAAGATTCTCTAATCATCTGATTCTGTTGATGACTATGCTTGCCAGCGGTCCTGGACTATTCGACTATTCTCGAGTCCTCTTGGAAGCAATTCTCCACATTACCGAACTCCCTCTCCCAGAATCTGAACTACTCAGATAACACAAAAACAATGATAACAACTAAAAATGGGTTAGAAGTCTTTCATTATTATAATTCCATGTCCCATGCCAGGTATGGGTACTATATTTTCTTTCCTTTAATCTTGGATTTCTGTTCTTTTGCTCTTAATTGTTTTTTTAAAAGGGGGGAGGGGCAGAGAGAAGAAAGAGAGATAATTTTAAGCAGGCTCCATGCTCAGTGTGGAGCCCAGTGCAGGGCTCCATCTCATGACTCTGAGATCATTTACTTGAGCCAAAATCAAGAGCTGGACTCTTAACCATTGAGCCATCCAGGCACCCCCAGATTTCTATTCTTCTTTAGCAACCAGACTGATAGTCTTTGGAGGCAGGAACTAGGTTTGATAAATCATCATATTTTCATAAATAGCACTTAGAGACACTTAAGAAATAATAATTATATCTAGATTTGTTCAGCTCTAAACTCTTTGTACGGAGAGGCATTTTAGCTTAAATTTGGCTCAATTTTCACCATTTCACCATGTGCTATATGCAGTGTAGTTTCATTCAAAGTTAATGGTGACTCAGTTTCCCAAATGTCCATAGCCTTCCATGAAAACATCCAGCTCTAACTGTTCATTTCTTTGGGTACATCAAAAGTCCATTTTCACGTGTAATTTCCTTCTATGGACCCTGTCTATCTCGTTCACTGCTATCTCTCTATGCCCAGCATAGTAAATCTTCAACAAATATTTGCAGAACAAATGAAACAGTGTTATTAAATTATTAACTTAATTATTACTTATACCCTATCTACTACCAAAAAGGACATAAAATTGCCTGTAATATTAAAACATAGACAAAATAAGGTAATTAGAAAGAAAGTTAGGTGAAAAAATAGAAGATTAGAAAAAATAGAAGAAAACAAACAATATGTAAGAAAAATAGAAATGATAAAGATATTATAAATATATATTAATGTAATAAATGTATTAGAATAGAATAATAGAAACATATAGAAAATATATAAATAGAAAAACATAGTAAAATTTAAAATAGATATAAGGTAAATAGAAAAATATTAGATTAACACCCCCCCCCCCCCCCCCCCCCCCGCCAAATAGGAGAGAAAGAAAGAAAGATGAACTCGGAATCTGGACAAATTTATCACTGTAATAGAGCACTAAACAGTTCTTGGCTTCCTGGCCACCAAAGGAAAAGAGAAATACACTAAATTTCTAGTTTCAATAGAGTTCATTTGAAAAGGCAAACATTTTCTTGGCACTGAATTCTAGGAGAGATTTTTTTTTTTTTTTTGCATGAATCCTTATACAATGGATGGTGAACAAAAATATATAGAGGGCTTTTATTTTATTTTATTTTATAATTTTTTTAATGTTTATTTATTTTTGAGAGAGAGAGACAGAGAGAGAGAGAGACAGAGAGAGTGTAAATGGAGGAGGACCAGAGAAAGAGGGAGACACAGAATCTGAAGCAGGCTCTAGGCTCTGAAGCTGTCAGCACAGAGCCCAATGTGGGGCTGGAACCCATGAACTGTGAGATCATGACCTGAGCTGAAGTCAGACACTTAACTGACTGAGCCACCCAGGTGCTCTGAGAGGGCTTTTATTTTTAATTTTATAAAAGATTTATAAAATTTCTTCCAAATGAATATTTCTTACATGAACAGCCACATAGTCAAATGTATATGGTTTATTTTCACCTTAAAACTTATTATTATTATTTATTTGTGTGGTCATTTGCTTATTGTCTGTCTCCATCAGCTTGTAACTAGACTGGGGACCTAGCCTGTACAATTTCAACAGACTTGTTTCTAATAACCATTTCTGATTTATAGAAATAAAACTATTTTTAAAAAATTAATAAAGTTAAATAAGTTTAAATAAATAAAGCTATGTCAATGACATAGAAAAAAAATGTATCTCTTCTTTGGTATGGTAGGCATTCATCCCATTAACAGCTGGTTGAACGGCATGAAATTGCTGTTTTTATTGAGTATTGGTAGTTTTATATGGTTCAACCTAATATGATAGGTTTATCAAGTTATTTAGGTTTAATATTAAGGGTAGGTAAGATCAATTTTGATTGATATTGTTTAGAACTGTCCATTAAAATGTAAATTTCCTGAAAATACTGATTTGGCCTTGCTTATTTACTGCTGAATCTTTAATGTCTGGCACATGGGTGTTCAATAATGCTTTGTTGAATTAATGGATGTTTTATTTCTTGAGCTATTTCAAGAAACTCCTTCATCCAGAAAGTAACATGAAGCCTGAGTGACATAGCAGGCAGATCCATGATCAGGTGTCAATCATTTTATATAATGTTGGGGATAAAAACAATATTCAAATTCTTATATAAGCATGGCAATCAAAGTCACAATGTGTTCTTCCTATACGGTCTCTATTCTGTTGAACCAAACTGATCAGTATCTTTCTGATCCTGATAACACTGTGTTGACACTAGCATACTCTGCAAAAGTCGGATTTTTGTAGGCTAATGAAAGAGGCATGGGTCTTCATTACTTCATTTGCTTACTTTCTATTTGATATTGGCAGTGTCTCCATAGTTGCTTTTCCCCTGCCGTCTACTTTATTCCTTAGCATGCTTGTTCCTGATCTTATTCTTTGGTGAACTTTTCCTATTTGGATTCCAAGATTATAAACTAATCTCTTAGAATAGGTTCTCTAGGCACATAAAATGGCTCAAATTGTACACAGGAATTTACATTTATGTAACAATTCATTTTTTATCAGAGTCTACTAATCTAAAGAATTAATTAATTTAAATGGCTTATATGGAGAAAAGGGGTATAATAACAACACACCTGCTGTCAAATGTCAACTGGATTATTTCTCCCGTGTAGGAATAGGAATAGATATGAACCAAATCCAGTCCTATTGTTATTCATTTGAAACTAAAAGTATGCAAAAATGTAAAAGATCTGTAGGCTGAAAACTATAGAAAACTTATAAAGGAAATTTAAGAAGGCACAAAGAAATGGAAAAACATTCCATGCTCATGGATTGGAAGAATAAATATTGTTAAAAATGTCAATACTACCCAAAGCAACCTACATATTCAAATGCAATCCCAATCAAAATTGTACTGCCATTCTTCTCAAAGCTAGAACATACAATCCTAAAATTTGTATAGAACCACAAAAGACCCCAAATAGCCAAAGTAATGTTGAAAAAGAAAACCAAAGCAGGAGGCATCACAATTGCAGACTTTAGCCTCTACTACAAAGCTGTAATCATCAAGACAGTATGGTATTGGCACAAAAACAGACACATAGACCAATGAAATAGAATAGAGAACCCATAATTGGATCCACAAATGTATGGCCAACTCGTCTTTGACAAAACAAGAAAGAGTATCCAGTGGGGCGGGGGGGGGGGGGGACAACAGTCTCTTTAGCAAATGGTGCTGGGAGAAGTGGACAGCAACATGCAGAAGAATGAAACTAGACCACTTTTTTACACCATACACAAAAATAAACTCAAAATGGATGAACGACCTAAATGTGAGACAGGAAACCATCAAAACCTTAGAGGAGAAAACCAGCAGCAACCCCTTTGACCTCAGCTGCAGCAATTTCTTGTTTGACACATCTCCAAAGGCAAGGAAATTAAAAGCAAAAATGAACTGTTGGGACCTCATCAAGATAAAGAGCTTTTGCACTGCAAAGGAAATACTCAACAAAACTAAAAGGCAACCAATGGAATGGGAGAAGATATTTGCAAATATCAAATAAAGGGTTAGTATCCAAAATCTATAAAGAACTTACCAAACTCAACACCCAAAAAACAAATAATCCAGTGAAGAAATGGACAGAAGACATGAATAGACACTTTTCCAGAGAAGACATCCAGATGGCCAACAGACACATCAAAAGATGCTCAATGTCACTCATCATCAGGGAAATACAAATCAAAACCACACTGAGATACCACCTCATGCCCGTCAGAGTAGCTACAATGAATAAATCAGGAGACTATAGATGCTGGCGAGGATGTGGAGAAACGGGAACCCTCTTGCACTGTGGTGGAATGCAAACTGGTGCAGCCGCTCTGGAAAACAGCATGGAGGTTCCTCAAAAAATTAAAAACAGAACTACCCTACAACCCAGCAATAGCACTACTAGGAATTTATCCAAAGGATACAGAGGTGCTGATTCATAGGGGCACATGTACCCCAATGTTTACAGTAGAGCTTTCAACAATAGCCAAATTATGGAAAGAGCCTAAATGTCCATCAACTGATGAATGGATAAAGAAGATGTGGTTTATACATAACAATGGAATACTACTTGGCAATGGGAAAGAATGAAATCATGCCATTGCAGCAACATGGATGGAACTGGAGGGTATTACGCTGAGTGAAATAAGTCAGTCAGAGAAAGATAGATATCATACGTTTTCACTCATATGTGGAACTTGAGAAACTTAACAGAAGGCCATGGGGGAAGGGAAGGGGAAAAAATAGTTACGAACAGAGAAGGAGGGAGGCAAATCATAAGAGACTCTTAAATACAGAGAACAAACTGAGAGTTGATAAGGGAGTGGGTGAGAGGGGGAAAATGGGTGCTGGGCAATGAGGAGGGCACTTGTTGGGATGAGCACTGGGTGTTCTATGTAAGTGATGAATCACAGGAATCTACCCCCAAACCAACAGCACACTTTACACATTGTATGTTAGCCAATTTGACAATAAATTATATTTTTAAAAAAAGGAAACTAAAGGTATGCATTCGCAAGATGGTTAAAAGGAAATTAGTTAATGAAATACATGTGTAAGTTTGAGGATAACATTTTAATTTTCATTTTTTTAAATAGGAAAAATGACATGGATGAGGTTTGAAACCCTAACTTCAACAGTACTTGAGACAACTATGTCTCATGCAAATATGCATTTACTCATATTGTGATACTTCCTACAGAGAAATGCACAAATACATTGGTCACGGGGTGTAACAACATTTGATTTAGCATTTCCTCAGTTCTACTCTTTTGTAACTTAATCCACTAAGCATAATCATGTATAGCATAGACGTAGCTGAAATAAAATTTAAGAGACTTTTCATTTAACATTTAGCAAATGTAAAGTTTAAATAACTTCATACCTGATCAACACCAACATTAGATAACTATTCTTGTTTACACTACTGTATCACCATGAAATCTATCTGTACCCTTGCATCTGTACCCATAACTTCTACTTCTTCTGTTACAGTGAATGAACTATCCTTCACTTAGACTCTAATCCTACTCCTTTTTGTCTACTCTAGGGCTCTGTTCCTGTAATTAACCCTCTTTTCTCTAGAATCAACTTTTCTCTCTTTATTGATCCCATTACCCCATAAACATGTTGTATTATTTCCCAATCTGATAACTTCTGACTGATATTAGGGAATAGGAAAAGGAAGAAGGGCATTGGAGCTACAGAGAGGGTTATAGCTATTTTTGGAAAGTATACAGTTTTAATCCAATTTATATAAATAAGGGCAAAAACCTGCCATTATTCCTGTATGTAGACATTCTTTCTTCTTGCTTTGTGTGTGTGTGTATGTGTGTTGGCTGGTTGGAGGGCTGATGGAATATATATATATATATATATATATATATATATATATATATACCGCCTTCAATCATCATATGAGTGATATACTGCTCCTTAGCTATATTCTGAAAAAAATACTGGGAGGCAATATAAAGAGTAAAAACTTCAGCTTTGTCATCTGACAGATTTAGATTCAAATCTAGGTTCTGTGATATACTTTGGAACCCTGCCCAAGTCAGCTCACACTTCTTTTTTTTTTTAAGTTTTTGTAAGCAAAATCACATTTTTAAGTGTATTTATTCATTTTGAGAGAGAGCACATGCACATGCATGAGTGGGGGAGGGGCAGAGAGATGGAGAGAGAATCCCAAGTAGGCTCTGCAGTGTCAGCACAGAGCCTGATGTGGGGCTTGAACCCACAAACCATGAGATCATGACCTGAGTCAAAAACCAGGAGTGTGACGCTTAACCAACTGAGCCACCCAGGTGCCCCATCAGTTCACACCTCTGAGCCTAAGTTTCCTAACTGTACAATGGCAATAATATTACTTGCTTTATAAGTTATTGTGAGAATTAAATAATACACATAAAGCATACTGACACAATTAAAAATACTATTAATAGTCTCATTAATGAAAATACTTAAAAATCACAGATCATAGTTCTAGAAGGGAGCTTTAGAAACAATATGTTCCCCTAACATTTGGCAACCATAGTGGGTTGAATGGTGACCCTTAAAAAGAGGGTCCTATCCTCCAGTACCTATGAATATGACCTTATTGGGAAAAAGAGTCTTTGTAGATGTTATTAAGTTAAGGACCTCAAGATGAGGTCATCCAAAATTAACTGGCTAAACCCTAAAACCTATGATAAATATCCCTATAAGATGGAAGAGGAAAAGACAGAAGCAGAGACTAGAGTTATACAAGCCACAAGCCAAGAATGTCTGGATCCGCTAGAAGTTGGAAGAGGCAAGAAGAATTCTTCCATAGAACCTTCAGCGGGAGCACAGCAATGCTAACACCTTGTTCTCAGATTTCTAGACTCCAGAGTAGTGAGAGAATTTAAGCCACCAAATTTATGGTTATTTTGTTACAATAGTCCTAGGAAACTCGTACAGATTTTTGTACCTAGAAGAGAAGTGTCATTGTAAAAAATATCTAAAAATGTAGAAGTGACTCTGGAACCGGGTAATGGGCAGGGGCTGGAAAGATTTTGAGGGAAACAACAGAAAAAGCTAAGATTGCCTTGAAGAAACTAGTGGTAGAAATATTAATATTAAAGATGATTCTGGAGAGGGCTCAGAAAGAAGGGAGGAACATGGCATAGAAAGCTACTGTGTTAGAGGATGTATATATTGTCATGAAAAGAGTGTGTGGTAGAAAGACAAAGATTACAGGTGCTTTTGGTGAGGTTTCAGAAGAAAATAAGGAACATGATTTTGAAAACTGGAGCAAAGATGATCCTTGTTATATACAGTGGGAGAAAACTTGTTTGAATTGTCTTCTACAGTTGGGTGGAAAGTAGAACTCATTTACAAGCCATTAATTTGGGTATCTGGCTGAGGAGATTTACAAAGTGTTGAAGGTGTAGCCTGATTTCTCCTTGCTGTTTATGGTAAAAGGTAAGAGAAAAGAGATAAAGAAAAATTATTAAAATGTACAGATAAACCAAGAAACAGATTCTTAACTGTGGATGGTTACCAGAGGGAGGTGGGAATGGGGTAAATAGGTGATGGGGATTAAAGAGTCCACTTACCATCATGATGAAAAATAAATAAATACAATAAATAAAGAAAGAAAAATTATTAAAAATTAAAAGGAAGAAAGAACTGTTAACTATAAAGGAACCAGTACCTGATGATTTGGAAGGTTCTTGTCCAAATCAGATTGCAAAGGATACCAAAATTAGGAAATTTACTGTTCGGAAAGTGTGCTTTGGAGAGAAAGCCAAGGGTGTGCCTGGACAACCTTTTGCGAAAGAGATTCAGTGTGAGACTCACTGATCTACTGAACCATCTCAGCAGAAGCCAGAAACAGAGGTTATCCAGGGAAGCTCTATGGAGGGCTCTCCTATTTAATGGTATGGATCCCTGTGATATACACAGGGGCCGCTGTGTACTCTTTTAGGAATGTTGTATCAGGAGAGACACTGCCAGCCAAACTGAAGGGGATGGAGACAGGATGGAGTGAAGGAAGTCTGTTGGACCATAATTCTACAAGCAGGAAATGTGCAGACAGAGCTACCCAGTTGCAAATGTGCTACCATTGAAGGGGAAGAAAGAATGACTTCTAAGACATAGACTCTGGTGCAGAAAGCAGAGGCTATTAGAGATGCCACAGCCCTGGAGAGCAGAGCCATGGGCCTGGAGAGCCATAGATTGGGCCGAGGCCTTGAAACCTAATGGAATTTGTCTTGCTGGATTTCAGAGTTGCTTAGGATTGGTAACATCTTTATTCCCTCAATTTATCCTTTTTGGACTGTCTATCCCATGCCTGTCTCACCATAGTATTTTAGAAACAGATAACTTGTTTTCTTGGTTCATAGATTCATAGATAAGAGAGCAATTCTATCCTAGGATGCATCATACCCAGAGTCTTACCCATATTTGATATAAATGATTTAGGTGATTAAATTTGGGACTTATGGGCTCATGGTACTTAGAGAAGTCTTTCAACTTAGAGTAAGTGCTGTAATGGACTGAATATCTGAAAATGTTGGGACAAGGTCTGTGTGTTTTGCACGGGTAAAAGATGTGAATTTTTGAGGGCCAAAAGGTGAAATATAGTGGGTTGAATGGTGATCACCAAAAAGATATGTCCAGGTCTTAACCTCTAGTATCTGTTAATGTAACTGTATTTAAAACAAAACAAAACAAAACAAAACAAAACAAAACAAAACAATCTTTGCAGCGGTAATTTAGTTAAGGATCTTACGATGAGACCATTCTGAGATAAAACAGGTGAGCCTTAAATCCAAAAGCATGAAGAGAGGAGAAGTCCATGTTAATATACAGGCAAAGATTGGAGCTATGCAGCCACAAACTAAGGAATCCCTGGAGCTTCCAGAAGCTAGAAGATGCAAGGAAGGATTCTCTCCTTTAGGCTTTGGAGGGAGCACAGCCCTTCTGACATTTTGATTTTGGAATTCTGGGCTCCAAAAATGTTAGGAAATAATTGTTGTTTTAAGCCACCAAGTTAGTGGCAATTTGTTACGGCAGCCATAGGAAAATAATAAATACAGTGACTGAGATATTACCAAACCCTTCTGCAGTTAAGGTAACTAAAGTTTAAAGAATTTATGTGATTTCTGTTCAGAGAAAAAGTATGAAACAGATGGTCTTTGCAACTGTTGTTTCAAGGTAAAATGAAAAGGCACTGGAATGAAAATTGGGAGACTGGAGTTCTAGCTCTGGCTTTAGCTGTGTGACTCTGGGCAAGTCACAACTTCTCTGGGCATTGAGTTGCCTCACTTGTAAGACTGAGAGTGGGGATGATAAGTACTGGTGAGGATAGTGCAAAACTAGCTGACCAGTTGAATCACATGAAAAGCTTACTTAAAACTATAGACTTTCAGCCCTCACCACACCACCCCAGTCCCATATGCTAACTTAGAATCACTGAGTTCCCAGCTAATTTAGGATCAACCAAGTTTGGGAATCAAAGGGTTAGATGATTCTTAAATAAATCCCTTCTAGTGCCAAAATTTATATTGTATTAGAGGCCTATTCCCATAGTTTCAACACTTAAGTATTTGTTATAGCCTTGACTGTGTGTATTTGTGAACATGGAGAGGCTGAATGTAAAATCAAGTATCTGGAACCTATTTATTCCAGGTTCCAGGGGCATGGAATTTGGGCCTAAAGTCACCCTTAATATTCTTTGTTCTGTATAACCAGTCACTGTCCCTAGGCTGACTCCCTCCTGTCCCATGTCATCATGTTCTGGGAACAGAAATGACTGTGTAAGTGTTTTTTCCCCACAAAGGGAAAGCACATATGTGACACGACACAGGCCAACTTAAACAGGTATTGTTCAAAGTGTCTGCATGTGAGCCAGTCTTGCCAACATGGATCCATCACATCTGAGAATAATATTCACAAAATCTTTTCCATCTTTCAGAAGTCACAGAGCTTTAAAGAAATAAAATAAAACATATCTTCCTTCTTAGACAAGGCCCAGTTTGACTAAATGTGGTTTTTGTTTGTTTGTTTTTAAAGCCAACTGGGGTTATCTTCTTGGCTCTCTAGTTTTGTTTTGTTTTTTTCTTTCCTCCTGAATTTAATCTCTAATTGTAGTATCAGGGTTGGAAAAATCACGTTTGTATTATAGTCTACATTTGATCATTAAAATTAGTTGACCCTGAGTAAACCAAACGTTAGCAGAATGAAAAATCACGATCGATCTTTGGTCATGAAGTCAATACTGAAGGAAATGTATTATTCTGATGTTTACCATTAGTAGAATACAGAGTGTTAACAAGGCCTGTTAACACACGGAGCCTGAATTACATGTCTGTCAGTTGCCAGATGATCCTTCTGAAGACGGGATTTGTGAATTCTGCAGAATTAGGAAGACCTACAAAGATCAGTGAAACACTGATGCCTCTTTATCTTGAGGAAGATCAAAGCAGGAGTTATTTCTGCTGTTCCCTCCAAACCACCCCATTTCTCAGGGCTGGGCTAGTCACCATGACCTATGCAGTCACAGGATGATATGAGGCTGATAGGGAGGGATCACATGGTCCCAGACAGTATTCTGATTCCTACAACTCCAGTTCCTCTGAAGACTCTTTGAAGAGTTGAAGTTAAATGGGCACAGAAATATCTCAATCACACAGCTGAGTCTCTTCCCACGGTTCTGTGTTAGGTCCTGTAAAAGGGACACCCTCTGGGAACTTCCTTCCTGAGATTTTCAGGAGGTGGTTGGCTCACTCACTAAATTTCACATTTGGAGTCTTTAAGTAGTTTAAAGCGAAAAGCCCATGTGGTTAGATTCTTAATGTTCTTTAAACCGAAATGGCCTAGCATTCTCTTAATTGTTTCTTTTCAAATTCTCAGACTAGTAAGACACAGACAACAAGGAAACAGCGCTGTCTTTCTTTATGGAATGTCAAGTGTGAACAGCATGGAAGCATCTCTTATCTACCCCATTAGACTGTGAGCTCCCCCAGGGCAGGGTTTGTTTCTTTCATCCTGGCAACCCAGCAATTAGACTAGGGCTTGATGCAGAATAGGTACTCTAGAAATGCTTGTTGAATAAATGAATGAGTTTAATAATAATAATAATAAGAAGAAGAAGAAGAAGAAGAAGAAGAAGAAGAAATAGTACTAAAAGGCCCTAATATATATAGACTGAGACAACAATTATCCCACTGAAAATTTTAAGCTTGGCTTTCTTGTCACTGCAGCTGTTACTGCCTCCCAACTACTCCCCATCAACATTTTATGAAAAATTTCAGACACACAGGAAAGCTAAAAAAATTTAACAGTAAACACCCATATAACCACCTCTTAAATTTTATTTTACAATTTACATTTTACTATATTTGTTTATCACACATATATTCATCAATTACTCTTTCTTTGATGCATTTCAAAGTAAGTAGTAAACCATTTCATCATGTGTGTCATTAATTAGCATTTGATATGTTTACAGATCAACTTTTTCTTTTGAGGTAATATCTACATATAATGAAATGCACAAATCTGAAGTATACATTTTAGATGAGTTTTGACAAATGTATAAACTCATGTAACCTAAACCCAATTAGAGAAATTACTTCCATCATTCAGTCCCTAACCCTCGGAGGCAACCACTGTTTTGATTTTTTTCTACCTTATATTAGTTTTGCTTGGTCCATGAATCTTGTACAGTAGATAGTCACCTATTCTTAAATTTTACATAAACAACAGCATAAAATCTGTTCTCTTTTGCATAAGATTTCTTTCAGTCAGTATGATGTCTTGGCGATGTGTCCATGCTGTTCTATGTGTTAGCAGGTTTCCTTTGCATTAAAGAATAATATTCCATTGTATAGGTATACAACAGTTTATCCACTCTCTCACTGATGGGCACTTGGAAATTTCAGTTTTTTTACAATTATGAATACAGTTGCCATGAACATCCTTTTAAAAGTCTTTTTGTGGACGTATTTTCATCCGGGATAAATACCTAGGAGTGAAAGTGCTGGGTTACAAGGTAAGTAACTTGTTCACTTTCACAAGAAACCACCATGGTGTGCCTGGGTGGCTCAGTCGGTTAAGCGCCTGACTTCAGCTCAGGTCATGATCTCACAGCTCGTGAGTTCGAGCCCTGCGTCAGGCTCTGTGCTGGCAGCTCAGAACCTGGAGCCTGCTTCCGATTCTGTGTCTCCCTCTCTCTCTGCCCCTCCCCTGCTCATGCTCTGTTTCTCTCTGTCTCAAAAATAAATTAAAAACATTTTAAAAAATTAAAAAAAAAAAAAAGAAACCACCAAGCCATTTTCCAAAGTGGCTGTACCATTTTACACTCCCATCAACAATGTATGAGAGTTCTGGTTGCTCTAAGAAGCCCATTTTTTTTTTAATTTTTTTTTCTTCTTTTTTTTTCATTTTCTCAACGTTTTTATTTATTTTTGGGACAGAGAGAGACAGAGCATGAACGGGGGAGGGGCAGAGAGAGAGGGAGACACAGAACCGGAAACAGGCTCCAGGCTCTGAGCCATCAGCCCAGAGCCCGACGCGGGGCTCGAACTCACGGACCGCGAGATCGTGACCTGGCTGAAGTCGGACGCTTAACCGACTGCGCCACCCAGGCGCCCCCTAAGAAGCCCATTTTTGACTGAGTAATTTAGTTCCAGCTAGTGTCACCCTTAGCATGTCATTCTGGGTTCCTTCGCCTTGAAAGAGTATCAGTAGCTGAACTCTCTCTTCAAGTTTATGTATAATAAAGTTTATATATAATGATAAAATAGTATTTTAGATTAGACATTATAGAAATATAGATATATGAAGGGAAACTGAACTCTGTGTGCATATCTAAGGGGAATGCTGTGGCCCATGGAGACTGTTGGGCTTTCACCAATATCATCGGGTAAGGTGAGCCTGATTGAGATGAGGCTGATTGGAACATTAAGAAAGAATGGCAATTTACTTCTGAAAATTCAAGCTTAGGAACTAGCTTATAGGATAACAGAAGTCATATCCAGTTTTGATTATGCGAGGCAACAATTATGAACAGGGGGTCACTAGCACAACTTCTGTGAAGTTGGAAGACATGGTTTTAAAATATGTCACCACACAGATCAATTTCAAAGATTCCCTTTCCCTGCCCCATGGCCAGTGATCTAGACAGGATTTCAAATACCTTGAAAGTGTAATAGAAAAGAATCTCATATAAAATATGGGCTCCAGCAGATTTCAGAAAGGGGAGCGGGGGAAGTAAAAAAACAAAAAACAGAAGACCCAAAAACAAAACCAAAAACCCCCAGCCATCTAGATAATTTGATAAGAGAACAGAGAAGATCTTGGCAATTTCCTCGTAATAGCTGCAATTCTTGGTAACTTAATCCTTGGGGGGATGGTAAGGTGAAGATATTCCCACATGCAAGAGCATATTTCAACAGATTTCCAATTAGAGACACTGTCCACCCAAATTGGTCTTATTTTCTATCTGGTGATAATCTACGGAATTTCTTTTCCCTAAACCAGACTTGGAAATATAAAAGTTACTAAATTTATCCAGTTTAGAGACTCCTATAATTCTGCTTGAGTCTGTATGTGTCTGCGTGACATCTGTGATATCCCGAACCTCCTCTGTCTGTTCTTCAGAGCGATGGGAAGATGAATAAAGAGTTTATGTTGACAAGGACTATGAACTAAGCAGCTCCAAACACACTCCCCCAGGCTCCCAGAACACAAAGAAAAAAGTAATCACTCCAAATGACCCCCAACTATTTAGAATTTCATACCATCAAGTCAGATGAACCAAAATTGCTACCACCTGTAAAGATTCAAAGAAATACAAAAATCACTAGGAAGAAGGAGAAAAAAAGTGGCAGATGTGCTTGGAGGGAGGGAAAACAAGCAGAGGAAGAACATGCTTGGAGCACCCCCTCCAGGGAACTGGTGATCATATCAGAGCCCGAGAAGCTCTGCCAGATTGGAAAGCAATAAAACAACATGCCTTATCTATTCTCATACTTGTGATTTTAAGAAAAGCTTATTAAAACTTAAAGATCTTGTAGGGTCATAGAACTGAAGGCTGGGAGGAGTTTGGGTTTGTCTATGTACAAAATCATAGACCTGTAGCTTTGGAAGGGACCTTGGGAATCATTTAGTATAATTTGCTACCCAATAAGAAACATCCCGTATAAATGGGAATCTGTTTTCTGCTTGCATTCCCCTAGTTATAGGAAATGTAGTCAGCTCCAACTTGGGGGAACTCCAGTTGTTGACAAGTTTTTCTCTTATATTGAGGCAATCTGCTTCCCTTTAACTTGTAATAATGGGTCCTAGTTAGCAAAAGAGAAGTAAATCTATTCATGGTTCTCTATAAGTTAGGTCTTCATAAATGTGAAGCTGGATATTGTGAATCTCCTAAGTCTTCTCTTTTCCAGGCTGAAATATTCACAGTTCTTTAAACAGTGATCTCTTGATAACCTGCTTAACTTTGTCTTCTAAATGCACTTTATCAGTGTCTTGCTTAAACTGTGCTCTAGATCAAATGCTATGCTTCAGGTATGGGCTTATCTTTATTGCACACCACCTCCAATTACAGTTGATAGGAAAGGTTAGATTATTTGCTCACATTTACTCAAGCAGGTAGTAGTAGAGACAGAAATAGAAAATAAATCTCCTGATTCTCAGGTCAGTGTTCTTTCCCTGTATCACACTGAAAATAACCTGTTGGATAGGAAAAATATGCTCCTTCAACGTAGATAACAGAGTTTTTGTGCTAATAAAGGGAACGAATGGAAAACAGCGAGTCTTAGGATTAAGAACTTCCTTCTCCTTGGCCAGCTTAATTCCCTTACTGGGAGCTCCACTACTGTCCGCAAAGAAAAATGAGATGTACTCTTAGGCAGCCTTTTGGGTAAATGTATCTAGTATCAGAGGAGCAAAGCATACGGGTAACCTCTGGTCTCTGTTTAAGAGGTCCAGACAGGTTCCCTTTCCAACTCAAATCCCAACACTTACTTGTTTAGGCAATAAGTCTCCCCTGATATTAAAGGCAGATTACAAATAAATCAAAAAGAAAGTCAAAACTATTAAATATTGGCCTGGGTGGTGGCAGTGGGGTGGGGAAGGTAGGGACATAGAAGCTATCCTCGCCTTTTTTAAAAAAAAACTTTTAAAAAATGTTTATTCACTTACTTTGAGACAGAGAGAGAGAGAGAACAGGGGAAGGGGAGGAGAGAGAGGGAGAGAAAGAATCCCAAGCAGACTCAGCACTGTCAGTGCAGAGCCTGACGCGGGGCTCGATCTCACAAACCACGAGATCATGATCTGAGCTGAAATCAAAAGTCGGACTCTCAACTGACTGAGCCACGGAGGCACCCCCATTAATCAGAATTTTTGAAATCACAATACATGTAGCAAAGGTGTAAAATGAAGCGATGTATATTACCTCTGGAGCAGTGGTTAAAATTGTTTCAGAGCATTGGGTAAAATAGCATCCTGGTGCATAGTGGCTGGTGATTTGGCTTACGTGCTTTCTTTGTAGCTTTCCCACCTCCCTCAAGTTCTGAATTCAGCCCTCAAAATACATATGGAATTAATTCAATATATACTTACTGCAAATCAACAAGACAAAAAGGCACTGAAAAGTGAAATTCGCACACAAAAAGAACAAGGCTTGCCTTAAAGTTGCTCAGCAACTAACATTAAAAAGACAAACATGCAGACAAGAGATGCCGATATGAGAGAAAATGGATGCACACAATATAAACATAGCTAGACTGAAGCTTTTCCTCTGAAAGTAAATTCCAAAGTTGGGGGAAAATTTAGAATTGGGACTAATTTACTTTTGACATCAGATTGAAAATTCCGTGAAATCCTCACAGAAATTCCAGAATGAAAGTCCCATATAAAAGACCCAGAAACTCTCCTTCTGCTGATGGAATAAAACTTGCCCTATGAAATTAACTGGCCCCTCGCACGAGCAGGTCTGTGTAACCGCCAGAACAGGTTAACAGCAGGATGGCCGCCGGCGCCACACTTGGCCTGCACATCTCTGTGCACTACTTTGATTCCGATATATCTGAACTTTCCATGACTGACGATGGGCTGCTGGGAAGAGACTGCTCCATGGTCAGAAATGATACTCAATCGTTTGTTTGGGAGTGGGGGAGCACTGCTATGTTCAGAGTGGAATATAAAAAGAACTGAGATAAGGCCCTGGTAAGCCACGTTGTCCTTCCCCTCCTGTCACTGGGTACACTAGTAAGCAAAAAACTATTATGCTGGACACAAGCCATTCTTATCCCCAAAGCAATGGATTTTACAAGCCAAATAACAAACAGAAACCAAACCTAGGAATGCTGAATTCACTGAGAAATCCAAAAGAGAAATATCAATTGTCAATTCCTTCCCAAAGGAGTTGGAAGGAAAGGCTGAATAAAGCAGTTCTATAAAATGCAATCCAAAAGCCCTCATTGTTTACTGCATGGTAAATCATAATGGCAGGAGTGGTCTTATCCTGTTACGCTGGAAAATGAGCTAGAAGAAGATAAAGTCACAGCCATAGCCACTAAATAAAGTAAATAAATACTTTATACATACAGCAGAATGCCCAAACAATGCATAGTCTCGCTGTTCTCAGCCACTCCTGCAAAAGCAAAATTTCTCCCTTTGAGGCTCTGCTGCAGGAATCATAAGAAAGCATTCTGACAGACAGTCAGAATGTTAGGAAGATCATGAAAGCAGTTTGCTTAGAACACCACAGAGCTGGCTGATGTTTGAATTCTGGGCATAAGATCTTTTATTTCCTTTTACTGAATTAATGGGCCTATCTCTCAGTATAAAAAAAAAAAAAAGGATAATGTACCAATAAAGAGGAGATGCTGTATATAATCAACTAAACCATGTTAATCTCTCCCAAGTATAGAGCTGAAGACTGCCATTCTGTCTGTTGAATGGGAACAATGTTATAGACAGACAGGGGACCCAGAGTCTCTCATTTCTATATTCTATATTGACACTTTCCTTCTCTCACTGTAAACATACACCTATGGGTTCACTTGGGATCAGCTCAACAAATAAAAATCTCATTAGGGGCGCCTGGGTGGCTCAGTCAGTTAAGCATCCGACTTCGGCTCAGGTCATGATCTCACGGTCCGTGAGTTTGAGCCCTGCGTGGGGCTCTGTGCTGACAGCTCAGAGCCTGGAGCCTGCTTCGGATTCTGTCTCCCTCTCTCTCTGTCCCTCTCCCACCTGCACTCTGTTTCTCTCCCTCTCTTACACATAAATAAATTTAAAAAAAATTTTTTTTAAATCTCATGCGCATCAAGACAAGACTCAATGAGCCAGTCATTTTACATTTAGGTATACTTTTAGGTAAAAAGTCTCAAGAAATAGTCATATGCATGCACAATGAAAGAAGCATAAGAATGTTCCATGAAACGCTACTTGTAACAATACCAACAAAAAATGGAAACAATTTAAATGTTCTTCAGTAGGATAAAGGATTATAAAATGTGACATATTAATAGAATACTATACAGCAGATAAGGGAACAGATTAGACCTCGTTATTGGCACAGAGAATTCTTAAAAATACTATCGGATGAGAAAAATGAACAACGAATAGCATGATCTACATACATAAAGTTAGAAGACACACAAGGTAACATTCCATATTGTTCACAGGTACTCATATATGGCTTAAAAGCATAAAAAAAAAAAAATAAACTTGAAAGGATACGTAACCAAATTCATGTCAAGAATAGGCCTGCCTAGAGGGGGACAAAAACATAAGAGACTCTTAAATATGCAGAACAAACAGAGGGTTGCTGGAGGGGTTGTGGGAGGGGGGATGGGCTACATGGGTAATTAGGAATCTAATTGAGGAATCTACTCCTGAAATCATTGTTGCACTATATGCAACAATGAGGAATCTACTCCTGAATCTACTCCTGAAATCATTGTTGCACTATATGCTAACTAACCTGGATGTAAATTAAAAAAAAAAAAAAAAAAAAAGAATAGGCCTGCCTAGAGCCACTGTGGAAAACAGTATGGAGATTACTCAAAAAGTTAAAAATAAAACTACCCTAAATCCAATAATCACAGTACTGGGTATTTACCCCCAAAATACGAAAACACTAATTCAAAGGGATAAATGCAGCCCTATGTTTATTGAAGCACTATTTACAATAGACAAATTATGGAAAGCAGCCCAAGTGCCCATTGATAGACGAATGGATAAAGAAGAAGCAGTGTGTATTTATATATATAAAATGAAATATTATTCAGCCATAGAAAAGAATGACATCTTGCCACTTGCAGCAACATGGATGAAGCTAGACAGTATAATGCTAAGTGAAATAAGCCAGAGAAAGACAAATACCATATGATTTTACTCAAATGTGGAATTTAAGGAACAATGAGCAAAGGAAAAACAGAGACGAAGAGAGGCAAACCAAGAAACAGACTCATAACTATTGAGAACAAACTGATAGATACCAGAGGGGAGGTGGAAGGGGGGTGGGTTAAACAGGTGAAGGGGATCAAGCACCGGGTGAGGTATGGAAGTGCCGAATCATTATATTGTACACCTGAAACTAACATAACACTGTATGTTAACTGTCCTGGAATTAAAATAAAAAACAATAAAAGTTTTTTTTTTTTCTTTTTAAGGAAAAGAATGGGACTGCCTAGGCCTGGGGATAAAATATACTCAAATGTTTTGCATTTTTTATTCCCATTTAATTCTTTTTCCTTTCTTCTCATATTTCTTCTTGCCAATTTATAGATTTTAAAATAAAAGATGAAACAGACAAAAATGTTGAATTTCAAGTCTGGATAGCAGAAATATAATGTTTGTTATGTTTAAATTTCTCGAAAAACATTAGGTCTCAAAGGGGCCAATCTCATGACTATATTTACTCTGAGGTATGGAAAGATATATCTATTGGAAATTCGGAATTCTAAAATAAGTAAAGACTTAGCATTGTTCAGTGTTTCCTCTAAAACTTAAGGTGGGGAATTCATGGCTATCTGGGTGAATGTTTGCTGCTCCGCTATGCTGGTTCTAGACGAGGTCAACGGAGAGAGGAGGGGGAAGAGCATCACCGTTGACTGGCTTTGGCATCAGACAGACCTGAGTTCAATTCCTGATTCAGCCTCTTAGTGAGACTTTGGCTAAGTGCTTACCCTCTTTGAGTACCAGTTTCCTCATCTATAAAACAGAAATAATTCTTATCTCCCATAGTCTTTGGAAAATTATTTGAGATAATGTAGGAGTATGCTGCTTAGTTTTTGCCTAGCACATAGGAGATACTCAGATGGGCAAGGAAAATGAAAGGGATGAGGAAGCATTTATTGAGGGCTTTTAAAAGTTGACCATTCTTTTGTTAATTCTATATATGTGATGAGGATGGGATGTTCTCCTCATTATAGGAGATGGGGTGGACATGAAGAGGTGAACAAGCACAGGATGTGAGGTGATGACGGGGAACAAGAAGCCTTCTAGATGTACCCCAAACCACCTCCATCATCACTGAGAATGGCTGTTCTAGCTTAGCAGAACCAACAGAGGCCTGGGTATTTTAGGCTCCTAGAATTGCAGAGGTGTGGCTGGTAGCAACTCTGGATCACTGCTCCCTCTGGGAACCTGGGATACAGAGATCACAGAGATGTGAGGCTTCCTGCTGGTGGCAGCTAAAACCCCTGGTTAGACAAAATTCTGGGGCACCAGAAGCCGTGGAGGGCTGCTGCTTCGTCTAAGCAGCCTGGAAGCGGTCTCAGGGACCCCACCCTGAATAAGAGGCTCCAGGAATCCCAAATGAAGGCCAACAGGTTGTCCTAAAATATGTCTGCCCCAAGTCTCACTTTCCTCCAAAAGAGAGACAATGCTATACGTATCTTTGTTCCAAAAAACAGTAAGGTACAAAATAAAAGACTAAAAAAAAAAAAAAAAAAAGAACTCTTCAGACCTATTAAATCACAAATTCTAAAGAACCCTCAAGTGGAGGCCTCCTGCCCTCCCACCCTCCCTTCCCCACCTTCTTTCCCACACTATCCTGAACACATCCTAAGTTGCTGCTGAAAACATACAAATGCTTTTCTTAACTATTTATGTTTCCCAACAACAGTTTCAGTCAACTAAGCCAACTTCAGCCAAAAAAGTATCAGTCGCAGATACCTATTTTCCTATAGTTATTAATCTTCAAAAATCACAATAATCAGAAAATGAATAAAACTAACTTGCCTTTGTATTAAGCCTCACCTAAATGGTTCCTTCCCTAGAAAAATAGGCGGCAGGGCAGTTCTAGCCTCATTTAAATGTTTCTTGCTGAAATTTAAACCTCTGCTATCTTAATCTTCTCTATTTGCATGGAATAGTTTGGAAGGAAGGAATCAGCAACTTGAACAAGGTTCTCTAGCAGGCCCCAAGTACAAAACTGCTCCTGATTTTCCTCTCGGTCCAGAGACATTGCCTATCATTTTAGCAGCCAGGTGCTTTGATGTGTTTCTTATTACGTTCAGAAAATGAGGAAACAGATGGTGGGAGGCATTAAGTGACATGATTGAGGCCAAGAATAAGGGTTTAAAAGCCCTCCCACTTCATTTGGTGGGAGATATTCTTTCTGCATTCTGGTCTGCATTCTCTCCAAGTTTAAATGAGGTAGGTGAAGATCATGGTGAATGCTCCGTCTGCTTGGGAGTAAGAGTTAAAATCCCAGCCTCTTGGATATCTTGTCTGTCATTGAATCGTCACGTGAGTCTGCCTTCCTTAATCGGTATCTCTTGAGGGGGTGCCTGGAGAGTCAGGGTTAGTCAAATGAGGTTTTTCACAACAGAGAGGTCTACTGAAGGAGGGGGTGAAGGAAGGAGAGAGTGTGTGGGAGGTGTGGGAGGAGAGAGAGAGAGAGAGATGGGAGAATGGGAGAGGAGGGATTAAGGGAGGAAGGGAGGTGGGAAGATACGAAGGGACGGAAGAATAGAAGGGGGAAGGGGATTGCAGGGGAGAGTGGTTAAGAACTCCACTCTATCCTTCCATTTTTGGGGGGGAGAAAAAACCCTTGTGATGTTGGTGCTAATATGATGTAAAGGGGTGTGTACCTATGAGGAAAAGTTTCAATTTTCATCTTGATAAATACTTCTGGGTTTGCACATATACCACAACTGATTATAGTTCAAGATCAAAACTGCACCTGCAGTTCACAATGACCTATTTTTTGCCCCAGTCCCCCAAAGTTGCTCTGTAGCAAAGCCAAGTCAAAACAATGCTCAAAAAAAGGCTGCAAGTTCCTGGCAATTTCCCTTCCACTCCACATGCTGCCAAGGTCACCTAGAGGTGAGGCTGAACTCTCCATTCGGCCTTTTTTTTTGGTCTTTCCCTCCCCCTTTCCCCTCCCTCTACTTACGTACATACTGATACGGTTTATAGCCTGTACCTCAATAGCATTATCACCCTGGATTTTTATCAGACCTGGGGTCAGGGGAAGCAGGAAAGGAGATTGGATGTGAGTCTGGGTGTGGCAAGGTCCTGTTGCCTTATCAGGGAGGTAAGAAAGTGAATCCACCTGGTATGCTTCTGGCTGTGAAGTGCAGGGAGGTGAGAGCCAAGGTGCCAGGGGGTCACTAGGAGTTCACTTTGGATCGGCGCCCAATGTTTGCAGAACTTAGCTCATCAACTTTTCTAATTTGCAAAGATGTATTTCCTGTTTGGTTTCTTCCTCCCTGTCATCTAGGCAAAAGAATCCAGTATGCAGCTTGTTTGGCGTGTACAGGAAACATCCCTTTCCTGAATTAAGTCCAATTATGGTAATTCATTCAGAAAATTCTCGGGATCACTGGTACAAGTTAAACTGCCCAGGGTGGAGGAGTTGGGTGTTTAGCCAGGGGACTGTCAAGGATCCCTGGGTGCTTTCCTCACCACTGCATTGACCTGTACCTGAACCTACCCCATGTCATTTCACAAACCACATAACCTTGGTGTGCCTTGTTTTACTCTCCAATAAAATGGTGGTCCTCACTATTTATGTCTAAGCTACTTCTATGACCTGTTTAGAGAGCCCCAGAGAGTAGAACAACTAAGTCTCAGTGACAGAAAAAGAAACACAGGATCAAATTTCAAGAGTTTGTGCTCCAGGACTTTGGGGCTGACAGGGGGGCCCTATGGCTGGTCCTTAATAGAATGTTAGTGGCACTGTTCTTTTATGCTAATTTTGGATAGAACTGGCCATTGCATGGGTCCTACTAAAGAATAATTACAAAGCAGGTGGGAATACTAATTCCCTCTGATTAAAATCCTGGCTGAAAATACTGCAAAATGCCAAGAAAAGGTGTTCATTTTCTGAAACGGATATTGCTCTAAAACGAAGGTAAAAGATGAGACCAAAGACTCTACTTTTCTAGTTACAAATTGTACTTACACCCATCTGACCTACTTTGGAATCCAGGTGTGGTCAACAACTATAGCAAAATCACTTCCACTCAAACTAGAAGACATTCCCAAATCAAGGTACCCGTGGTCAAGACATATTTCAAGGGACTGGATTCTCTGCTGACATAAAAAGCAGGTATGCACTCAAGCCCCCTTAGCCAAGTAGCTCATTTATCAACATGAAAGCAGGACATCTATAGACATGAACTAACTTCTCAGTGGAAATCCTTTGGCTTTCTTTTAATTCCATTTTAAAAAAAGTTTATTTGTTCACTCATTCATTCAACAAACATTTTTGAACAGGGGCTGTGTGCCAGGAACTGAGATAAGGACATAAAAATAAGTGAGACAACAGTCTCTATCTTAAACAGTTCACAGCTAGTAGAGGAGACATATAGGAAAATAAATATAGTACGGTATGATATACTATAATAGAGTTTTGTGTAAGGTGTTAAGGACACAGGGCTGGCCAGTTCCTGCCTGAGAAAGTCAGAGAAAGTTTCCCAGATGAGGAAATGTCTGACCTGAGTCTTAAAAGTTGAGTAAATGTTTGCCAGGGGAGTGAGTGCCTAGCTAAAAGGAGGAAACTTTGCTATGCCATGTTTGTTGAATAGCAACAAAGTTTGTATGGGTATACATAGGGGATGGTAGAAGAGGCAGCTGGCAAGGCAGGTATGGGCTAGCCTGAGAAGGCACTTTATACACAAGGGCTTTTGTTTTTTTTTCTTCCTTCTCTGGAGGTGATGGACAGATCCTGGAGAGTTGTGTTTTTTTTTTGTTTGTTTGTTTTGTTTTGTTTTGTTTTGTTTTTGCAGAAGAATGATCAGATTTTTAGTTTAAAAAGTTTGGCAGCAATTGCAGGGGGAAAGGGGCTTACCATGCAGAAACAGAAGAGATATTGAGACAATGTGCAAAATAACTATGACAAAGTTTATGATAAGTGCTGACATTGATGTGGGTACTTGTATAAGTTTTGTCATATAGCTGCCACCACCATTATGACTGCTGTAGAAAATCTGTAAGAGTTCAGAGACTGGGATGTGATGGTGAGGGAGGCATCATGGAGAAAGCAGGAAGGAACTAAGAAACCAAGGCTAAGATAGAGGGAGCATCCCAGATTGCAGATACAGCACAAATGAAGTGTGATGCTTCTGGCCACAGGCTAGAAACATGATGTATCCAAGAAATGGACAACACCTACCAGACTGACGGGGAAACAAAAGACATAAAATTATCTGAGGCCCTACACATTAAGGCAGATAGACCAAGTTACATAAAAGTCCACCAATATCTAAATGGTGTCCCAAAGTGACAGGAGGTAATTTCTGTGTACAATGAGCCGCCATCATCATGTATGTAGTAGGGTTTAGTTAATTTCTAAGTTTGTGCATTTGACTGAGATGAGCACACTGGACAAATACAAGGCATTCTCTTTCAAAAAGACATGGATTCCTCTAGTCTATTAGCGATGTTGGACTTAAATCACCAGCCAAGTGAAATGACATTAAATTAAGATAAACATGCCTTGTGAAGTTCCCTCTTCATTTAAGTGTGGTACAAGAATTGCAAGAGTGTATAATGCAGGCTGCCACTACAAGAGGAGTTGAGGAGGCCAAGAGTGTATTTGGGTCTTAGCTGAAACCTCTTTTGAAATAGGAAGACCTCAGTGTTACTTACACATTTAACACTTACAGTAAACAGAGATGTGAACAATTAGATCATTCCAATCCCATGAATGGAATATTTCCACCCAGTAATAAACCCATTTTGGATTATTATTCTTTGTTTATTAAACCAACAAGAGCACTCATTCTAGCCAGCCTGTCAAAGGCACAAAGTGAACTAAATGGTTTGTTTAGTCTAACGATAGATGCTCTCTGCCAAATAAGGAGGATCCCAAAATAAAATGTGACTTTACCGTGGAATGATATTACATAATTACAGGGAGGGGACAAAAAGATGGCGGCAACAGAACGATGCACTTCTTTTTATTCAGTGTGACAAGAGATGAAATGGATTTCTTGCCAATTTAAAGCACCAAGTGTGACGAGGTGTAGCTCATGACTGATTCTGGCAATAAATCAATTGTTTATGGTATTCCCTTAACATAGCACACACTTAATAACTGCAGCACCATTATTTGATTCAGTTGATGATCTAAGGCAGTAAGCCACACACTAACTTTAAGATAACATTTCCCGGACAACAAAGAGTTAAATTTTATCTCAGACCCATTCACTCTACACCATAAATGACCCCATCACCCCTCCTTGTCATTAACAATGCTAAGTTACTGCTGTATGATTTTACCTACCTCATTCTGAATAGTTCCAGAAAGTTGTCCAGCCCATGTGTCAACAGACCACTTGGAGTTCAAGCAACACTCCATAGCTCTCAGCTGGTAATTACAATGTTTTCCTAAATATGTAGATGATATATGATTTCCAAATTACAATAATCTTCCTGGGTCACTATTAGGCCTGGTGACCTCTCAGCACTTCAGGAATCGATTCACAAAGTGGGCAAGTCACTTTCCTCAGCAGTTTTAACAAATTTTATGCTTCACGTAGACATGGATGGTCAAAACTCATTTTTATTTTCTGATTAGTGCTGCTCAATTAATCCTCAACTCTCTTACAATTGGCACTAAAAGAGACATAATCTTCTTTCTACAAGTACACTTGGCCCCGGACACATCCTGATTTCACCTGTTCAGGTCTCTGGGTATTCAATAAAGCAAGTTCAGCCGCTGTGCCAAGAGGCCACACAGAGTTCAAGGTAACACCTCACAGCCATCAGCAGGTTAATTATAATTTCATTTTCAAACACACCGACTGCATGCTTGTTTCAACTCCAAATGACCCTACCTGCTTAATTTTTTTTTTGGGGGGGGGGGGTCTACATGGAGTAAATTTCTGTCAGCAAAGCTGAAAGGCCACTCAGAGTTCATGGTAACAATTCATATTTTTAACAGGTTGCCCAGACCTAAATCCTCACCTTCAAACATTCCAGAGAGAGCACTTAGTAGCTGTGAAGAAAATGGGGCATGGGGGATGGGGATGGGAGAGGATAGGAAAGGGAAGGAGAGCCCTGGCTCCTGACTTCTGGAGTTTTGAGAGGATTAGTGCCAACGGCGATCTCAGTGAGCCGACTCTGGCTCCTGGGGGAAGGCCTTGCACTTCTGGGGTGGAGCCTTACAGGAGTTTCTAGATACTTACTTAATGACTGCATCACTGTCAGAAGCAGAACTAGTTCAAGAGCAGTCTTGTGTTCCATTCTGAAGCGATCATAATAGGTGAAGCTTGAGGCTGCATTGAAGGCAACGGGGAAAATGCTGATCTCCTTCTGCTTTCTCAGTGAGCGGGAACAGAAAAGAAGTTCTCAGAGGGGTAGATGCTTTCTGCAAAGGGTTCCTTCTCTTATCAGTTAGGCTGGAAGAGCCCAGGTAATATCAAAGAGAGGAGTCAATTCAGATGTGATTTTTTTTTTTAATCCCCTGTTGCCCATGTTGTATCACATGCCAGAATGACAAGTTTTGTGGGAATGTTCTGTAGGACCAACTGACCCATTTTCCCACTTAAAAACCAAACCCAAACAAGTGGCCCCAAAGTATTTGCTCAGGAAGGCTTTCTGCATAACTTGCCACTCACCCTGTATGAAAATCTCATTTTCCATCACAGAACTTAGCTGTTTTTTGTTTGTTTGTTTTAATTCTTTTATTCTTTCCAAACTATGTACATGACTCAACTGCTCATTGTATTGTTCATGTTGCAAGCAACTTGAAGGGACCAAAAAGAAGTCTAATGTATTTCATTCTTGGCAATTTATTCCCCCTGATACAATTATGAGTTGTGTGGGACTTTGCCTCAAGTTGCTTAAGAGAACTCTTCCCTAAAACTTGGATCACCACCTGGCTTGGGCTGCGTCTACTTTCTTACAGCCTGACCTGCCTTGTTGAGACTCTTGGAATGATAAAATGAAATGACAATTTCTATAATGTTCACTCATTCCCTGTACAGAGAGAGGTTCCTTGTCTTGGCAAACAACCGGGTGGCGTAACAACCATTTCCCTCTCAAAATGTGACCGCGGTCCATTGCAATATTGATTTTCAAATGAGGGAGGTAATTTCTGGTTACTGCAGGACCACAGAGCATTTAGTCGAGTGCCCACCATAAAGACTGAATGTTTCATTATTGTTTCATCATCCAGTGATTTAAATTTCTTAGTTGCAGAGCCTACTTTCTCCCCCCGCATAATCTTATGAAGAAGTTGAATTTATAAAACATAGAAAATCAAAGCTGTTCAGGCAGATTTGGGATAAATCACTCAGGGACCTATCAGCTCAGCCCTTCTGCCTCCCTCATTCGACCAGCTTCTACCACCACAGCATAGAATCACACCCACGGGAGCTCAATGGAATCACTGGCGGCCATGCAACACAGCTTAAAAGCTACTTAAACATGGATGTTGGTAGTAATTAGAAAGTAAGTATTTGTAAGTGGCAAATCATTTCCCCAAACTTAATTAACTCAGAACTATATGAACATGTTAGAACACCTTTTTTCCCCCATTAAATTATCATCTCTTGGAGGCAGGAGCTTTGGTTTGTTCATATTATACACTCTCCACAATACCCAGCTCACCCTAAATGTTCAGTAAGTGTTACATTACACTTGCCTCAGATTGAAAGAAAAAACTACTTTCTGTGCAAAACATGTCATGTTACAGGGGGCAGGGAAGATATCGCCCTCCTCCCTTACCCTGCATTCATCCAGAAATCCCTAGTCATCACAGGGATTATGAGAGACCAGTAATCACATCAGACTCCATGATGAATAGAGTCATCATAGAAACATTCCACCTGACCTTCAAACAAGATGACAACATATATGCATCTCAACTTCCTTAGTGAGAAATGTTGAATGGCAATTGGAAGTTGAGGCCTTGAATAAAGCGTCTTTGGTCTCAACTTCCCCACTTATAAACGGCAACAATTGAACTGATCATTTCCCTTGTCTGGCATTCCAAAGGAGGTGGTGAGTGTTAAACCGAGGCAAAGAAGTCATTTGAAGTCTGTTTTTCATTTTAGAGGGATTGTTCCTTCTCAGTCAACAAGCAACCAAGTATTCATTGACATCCTCTGGGGTCCAAAGAGAGCAATGAACTTGAAGTCAGAACACGGGAGCCCAAATGTACAATTGCTACTGCACGGCAGTAAGATATTGCTCAAGAGCACCCTGAGTACCTGTTTCTTCATTACTATAAGTGGAATAATCTTTATCTTACAAGATTATTTGTAAGATAAAAAAGATAATTATGAAACCGTCTAGTGTTTCTGGTGGGTATTTGATTCAGGATCCTGTGTGAGATCCTGAGAACACAGAGGGTTAAAGGTGAGATACAAAAGAAATGTACTATGACTTTGTAAATCAATTGCCTAAGGTGAATACCCAGGCAGTTTGTATTTTAATGTTCATAGGGCTCTGGGGTACCAGCTTAGCTATGTGGGATTAAAGTTGTGGGATGGTAAGGGAGGAACTCAGGGCTCTGGGTTTGTTCCTAAGTAAGCCTCAGGATATATCAAATTGACCTAGATTCAGAACCCTACTAAGATTAAAGGCAGAACCAGAGCCACATTCCGTTTGTAGAACAATCATACTAATGGTTGCTCTGTGACATGAAAAGGATTTTCATTTCAATCACCACATCTTTACCATCACTTTCTTTCTCTTTCCCTCTTTTATACCTGAATCAGGGTTGAACTGGAACTAGAACAGAGACTGGATATTCTCAGAAGTGTAGAATCCTACGGTCACAACCCTATTTACCGGTGTTAAGATCTGTTCCTTTAGGTAATTATTCCTCTGCCAAACTTTCTGGAGTTACATAGTTACATTTAAATTCCCCTCAGGGATAATCTGACCAATCTTTATGATTAGAATCAAAATATGTCTGGTAAGGGATCAGGTAGCTTAGAAAATTTGGATCTTGGTCCACACAAAAATTGTATCAAGGGTCCAAATGTTAAAGAATTGCTTTTTGTATGTGGTAAATTATGATGACAGAGGAACTTCTGCTAAATTTGCTCCTCCCTTTTGGATCTACATTGGTGAACTAGCAAAATAAGTACAGATAATTTTCCTAAAGCTATTGAGTCATTTAGAAACAGATGACTGACTAACATTATCATCAACAATAACTTGCTTAATGGAATCAAGTAATGCTTCCTAAAAATACATCTTTCATCTGTCTTACAGCAAGCATGTGCTAGTACTTAATCTATGTATGGTCTTAGTCATTACCACCTCTGGCCTTTATTAATCTCTTCCTATCATTCTGGTTCTATTTTGCCATTTTTTCCTTTTTGTACTTTAAATAAATGGCACTATAACAAAGCATTTTATTTATGAGATAGATTCAAATAATATATTCTGCCATTCCTTTCTGTACTTTTCTTTCCCTGTTTCATCCTCATAATCTTTTTGGGGATTCTCTCCTTTGCCTGTATCACCTCTGACTACTTCACAAATTAATTCAGATATGTTTCAACTATGGTAACTCACTACTCTTTTCTCCTTTTCACATTCCTCGTGCTCATAACCCTGTTTCTAGTGAAGTGTCCTGAGATAAAACAGATGTTAGAATTAAGCAAAAACAAATGACCATTTCCCATGCACCAATATAAGTATAAAAGCCCATGATATTAACCTGAAAGAATCATTGGAAATTAAAAATTAAACATATCTTTAGAGATCATTCATCCAGACATGGTTGGGAGCCTATGAGGCTTCAAAGTGTTAAAGGTGGTGATGGCCTCAGTGAGAATTTCTATTTTAAATCAACAAACAGGTTTTGGGTAGGATGAGTAACTTGAAGCAGACCAACACTTCTGCCAAGAACAATTAGAAAAGCCAGAAACAAAATTAAAAAAAAAAAAAAAAAAAAGCTGCCTGAAGGCATCAGAGAGCTGCTGAGACATCCAGGATTGGAGAAGACAAGATCTTGGAGAAAAGAGAAGTTCTTTGGGATAAACCCAAAATTCTGCATACCGGATTCTTGGTGTTAGGAGAGAGGCAAGGAAGCCAGGAGAACTTCTGGCAAACTCATGGGGCTGGAGAGAAAATATCGGGGTTTGGTGTTACCAAGGGACAAAGAATTTAAATAATCAAGGTTGCATAGAGAAAGAAGGGACAGAAATGCAAGCTTACTGGCACGTGCTGATGCTAAACCAGAACAGGCAGGGGCCTAAGAAGTAGAGCAGAGTTTCCTATAGACTCTTGGTGCTGAGAAAACAAAAATTAAGAGTTCAACTCCCAGCATGGGGGCTTACTAACAAACCCTGGGCCCCTACTTGGGACACACTGAGGAATACTGGTAACAGTGGATACAAACAAAGCATACACAGAAACTTATACAAACTGCAGCTCATGCACAAGTCTGCACAATTCCTCAAAGGATGGGACTGGTTCCTTCCTCCCTCTAAATACTGCCTAAAAGACAAGATGAATCTCTGGGGGAGAACATTACCTAGGGCCGCTAAAATTTTCATGCACAATGGCTGGGATTCAATAAAAATACAAACTTGCTTAGAACAGGAGTAAAAAAACAGACAACAGAAAACAGTCCAACAGTTGAACAAAATCAGAAATAAACTTTAAAATAACTGTGACTCATGTGTATAATAAAACAGAGGACACAATGAAGAATTTCACCACACAACTGAAAAATGAAAAAAAAGGAAAAACCGAGCAAATTCCAGCAATGTAAAATACAATAGCTAAACTTACGAACATAGGGGCACCTGGGTGGCCCACTTGATTAAGTGTCCAACTCTTGGTTTTGGCTCAGGTCACAGTCTCTTGGTTTGTGAGTTTGAGCCCCGTGTTGGGCCCTGTGCCCTAATGAGGAGCCTGCTTGGGATTCTCTCCCTCTCTGTTTCTCTCTCTGCCCCCTTCCTGCTCATGCACGCCCCACCACCACCTCTCAAAAATAACCTAAAAAAAAAAAAAAAAAAAAAAGGAATACAGTGGGTGGGCTCACTGCTGAAGAGAGCATTAGTAAATTGGAACACTGGTAAGTACAAAATATCTAGACTGAGGCAAATAACCTAGACTGAACAAAAAGATAAAACATATGGGATACAGTGAAAAGAGCCAAATATTTAGGGTTCATGTCCCAAAAAGGAAGAGCTAGAGAATGAAGGAAATGAAAAGGAAAGATATAATAGCTGCAATTTTTAAAAACTAATGAATGATATCAAGTCACAGATTCAAAAGGAATTTTAAATTCCATGGAGGAAAAACCCACAACAAGGCACAGTAGAGGAAAACTGCCAAAACCAAAGACAAACCTTCAAAGGACCAGCAATAAGACTGACGCCTGACTTCACCAAGAAAAATGATGAAAATCAGAAAACAATAGAACTGAAACACTGACATGCTAAACCAAAGTAACTGAAACTTAGAATTCAATACTCAGTGAAAATGTCCTTCCGGAATGAAGGCAAAAAATAAAAAGACAGTTTAAAACAAACAAAAGCTCAGTAATTTATTATCAGCAGACCTACACCGAAAGAAATATTAAAAAGAATGTGGAAAGAAACAAAAGGATAAATATGTAGATACATATAAATATCATCATCATCATCATCGTAGTGTTCCTTTGGATTTAGAATATTTGTGAAGTTAAAATGCACAATGGCAATAATAATAAGGTTCTAGAATTTTTATGGAACTTGTTAAGTTATACTACACTCTAATAAGTTAAGGATGCTTAACTTATTGCAGTGTTTAGGGCAACCACTAAAAGATATACTAGCCAATAAAAGATATGTTTGTTATACAGTCTAAAAAACAAACTAATAAATTAAAAAGTTAAACATTAAAAAGTTAAAATTAAAACAATTTTTAAGAGGGAAGAAAAAAGGAAAAAAAAATCCAAAAAAAAAAAAAAAAAACAAAAACCCAAAACCAAAGACAGGGCAAAAATACAAAAGAAGAAGTATAATGATATATATATAAATCCCAACATATCAGTAATTAATTTAAGTTCCAATTAACTAAATACCCCCCCCCATTAAAAAGCAGAATTTGTTAGAACAAAGACTAACAAACACCCTACATGTCCTGATAAAATACCTTAAATACAACAATCTTAAAAACTTGAAAATAAAATGAAAAAATATGTACCATGCAAATACTGGTCAAAAAGAAAGCTGATGTGGCTAAACTAATAATACTGGACAAAGTAGACTTTTTTTTTTTTTTTAATTTTTTTTTTTAACGTTTTTTATTTATTTTTGAGACAGAGAGAGACAGAGCATGAATGGGGGAGGGTCAGAGAGAGGGAGACACAGAATCTGAAACAGGCTCCAGGCTCTGAGCTGTCAGCACAGAGCCCGACGCGGGGCTTGAACTCACGGACCGTGAGATCATGACCTGAGCCGAAGTCGGCCGCTCAACCGACTGAGCCACCCAGGCGCCCCTGGACAAAGTAGACTTTAAGGGAAGAAGCATTATTAGAAATACAAGGGGATCTATTATAATGTTCAAAGAGTCAATCTACCAAGAAGATGCAACATTCCTAAATTTAAATACACCTAGTAATTTATGCTTCAATATAAGTAGAGAAAAAAATATACAGGAATAAAAAAAGAAGTAGCAAATCTACAATCATAACTGGACAGTTACATGCCTCCTAATTACTGATATAACAATTAGGATAACAACCAAACAGTTAGTAGAGATATAGATTTACCCATTGTGACGAACAAACTTGATCTGACTGGTGTCTACAGAACACTGCAGACAGTAACTGCAGAAAAAACACTTTTTTAAAGGCATTAGAATATTTACCAAAATTGACCACATGCTGAGACAGATGACAGGTCTCAACAAATTTCAAAGGACTAGAAATAATTTTATTATATATTCTCTGACCACAGTAAAATCAAACTAGATATCAATAGCAAAAGATAGCTAGAAAATCCAAAAATGGAAAATAATGAATGTTAATGAAAATAAGAGAAATGAAGACCATAAAAATGATTATAATTTTGCAAATATGTTCAAAGATGACCTTAAACAAACTGGTAATTACATTCATTGATCAGACTCTATAAAAACTTATATTTAAAAAGAGGAGGGGCATCTGGGTGGTGACTCACTCAGTTAAGCATCTGACTCTTGATTTTGGCTCAGGTCACGATCTCACAGTTCGTGAGTTTGAGCCCCACATTGGACTCTGTGCTGACGCCATGGAGCTTACTGGGGATTCTGTCTCCCTCTCTCTCAGTCCCTTGCCCGCTCACTCTATTTGTCTCTTTCTCTCTCTGTCTCAAAAATAAAAAAAATAAACATTTAAAAAAAATAAAAAGAGGAAATATATTTGTATTCAATTTGACTCTGTATTCATTAGGATTTAGGATTACACTTATTTTTTGATAAATAGTTGCACTTTCTAGCATAAAATACCTTTTCTTATTTTATTTAGAAACACAACTTGAAAATTATATATACAAATTAGTCTTTACTGTTCAAAATTAAAAATATCAAACAATAAGTCTTATAAATAGATTTGGCTCTTTGGATCTGTATTTTAATAACTGGAGCTTCTTACATTTTATCTCTAAACAATTCAATAAAATATTATAATTGGATTACTCAATAAATTCTGCTTTCTCTTACATAATTGGCTTAATTAAATACTATGCATAATTTTTATAAGGGAAATGGTGACAAGTGTTTAATTAATATTTCCAGATATTACATTTAAATTAACCTCAGAGTCTATAATAATATGCAAAATATGAATTTTTAATTTGCTTCTTTATCACATGCCATGAAACAAATGACAATATTATTTTTCTTTTAAGTTCCAAAAGGGAGGCGATCTAGATGTAGAATTTAGACATGATCTACAAATTCTACAACTCATGAATGTTTGAAAATGCTCATTTACTCTAATGTCTACCTCCAACTTTTATGGAGAAGGAAAATAAGACTCTGAGCGCTTACACAATTTGACCAACGACACATTTTCAGTTAGCAGAGCGAGGGGAAACACTCAAGTGTCCTGATTATTGCCTAGAGTTTTCTGTAGCACAGCACAACAAACCATCTGCCCCTTCTAGCACGATGGCACATACTAGCTCCTCAATGGATTTTTTTACAAACACAGAAAGAATCTGGTCAACTCTAGCTATGAAAAGGCGGCCATGTCGTACTGAGAAATTCGCAAATATAATGGCTCTTTACATTCTCTTCCACCTTCAATAAATTTGGCTTTCACCAACTGATGCCTGAAAACATCTTTGGATAATTTTCAGCAGAGAAACAATAAATCAGGGATGTCAGTGGGCTGAGAGGGGAGAACTTTTCCAATTTTCATAAACAAAAACTTCAGTGACAGCTGCTTTCAGGTTTTGAATGTAATTTTCCTAACTGATGTCTTCACTGTGGCGTGCCTTGGCTGTCTTCCACTCACTAGCCAATCTTGGGGGAAACGTGATTTATGTTGACGCCACATCAATGTGAAAATCGGATCAACTAAAGTAGAACTCGGAAGCCTCGCTGGGGAAAGCTGGAGACAAGTCACCATTCACATGAGGATAAGGCAAAGACACGGTCCGTCTATAAAAGTACTACTGCTCTGCTTCTGGTTTAAGTGGCCAGCTGATTAGTAGCTGACACAGCCTCAAGAAACTCCCCATGGAAACAGCTATACAACAATGCTAAAATCTAAAACGGACACTTAAGCTTCTGCCAGAACTCAGAAGGATTGCGAATCATGATCCAGGGCTAATGCAGAACGCACACAACAGTCTTCCCTACTCCCACCCCTGGCTCAAAATCCAGGCTCTATGACAATGTTTCCCAACACTGGACAGTTTTCTGCAAATACAGACTCCTTGGATTCATTTCCAGAGATCCTGGTTCAACGGGCGGAGGTGGAGGTGGGAGGTGCTGTCAAGAAGTGATTATGTTTTTTGTTTTTGTTTTTTTATAAATCTCATTAAGTTACTCTGATGATCTCCCAGGTTTGAAAACTACTGGCCTCTATCAGTCAGAAAAACTGGGTGGCCTTTCCTCAGTTGCATAGTTGCTGCTTTTTTTTTGAAACCTAGTAGTTTGAAACGGACTCCTAAGAAGTTGCAAAAATTGTACAAAGAGTTTCCATAAACCATTCAGCCAGATTCCCACAATAATACTTTTTGTAACCAGAGTACACAGTCAAAACCAGGAAACTGACATTGGTAACAATACTACGAATTCAGGTGTAGACCTTATTTGGATTTTTACCAGTTTTTACATGCATTCTTGTTTATATGTGTTTTATACGTACTTGCGTGTGTTGTATAAAATGTACAAAATTTTATCACATGTAGATCTGTGTAATCATCTCTGCAATCAGAATGCAGAACTGTTCCACCACCATAAAGGAACTCCTTTGTTTTACTTTATACTAATCACACCTTCCCCAGCCCCAACCCTAACCTCTGGGAACCACTGATTTGTTCTTTATCACTATAATTTGTCACTTAGAGAATGTTATATAAATGGAATCATACAATATGTAACCATCTGAGATCGGCTTTTATTTTTCACTCAGCAGAATGCCCTTGAGAGCCATTCACATTTTTTTTTTTTAACGTTTATTATTGAGAGACAGAGGGACACAGAGCATGAGCAGGGGAGGGTACGAGAGATGGAGAGACACAGAATCCGAAGCAGGCTCCAGGCTCCGAGCTGTCAGCATAGAGCCCGAAGTGGGGCTCAAACTCACAAACCGCAAGATCATGACCTGAGCCCAAGTCGGACGCTTAACTGACTGAGCCACCCAGGCGCCCCGTTCACATTTTTGTATATTATCAATAGCTCAATCCTTTTTATTATCAAGTAGTTAGTATTCTACCGTATAGATCTATCACAGATTGCATGTATCTTCAAAGCACATACCCATTCATTCTTTGCAGTACCTTTGGACTGCACACCGGAAGTGCATTTCCAATTTCGGTTACTACAAATAAAGCTGCTATGAATGTTCATGTAGAGGTTTTTGTGTAAACCTAAGTTTTCATTTCTCTAGGATAAATGCCCAGGAGTGTAACTGTTAGTTTACATGGTAGGTATATATTTAATTTCATAAGAAACTGTTAAGCTGTTTTCCAGTGATAGTATCATTTTATAATCCCACCAACATATACACAAGAAATTCATTCTTACCAGCAGGTGGTTTATCAGTTGCTGCTTTCTGAGGTGCACAAAGCTGGGTATCCTTTTTTCTCAGCCTCTTACCTAGTACTTACACTTTTATGATATGGCTGAAGGCAAGAGGGCTTGAGTGATGCAAAGCATTATGGAGTCACAATGCGGGCACAGATTAGAAGATCCCAGGAGGAGAACATGTCAGGGCAATAGAATATCCATTCATTCTACCGGTTAATGTCAGAGAGAGAGACAGTGGGGACAGGCTTGTGATAAACAGGAAACCATTAATGTTGCATTGGATGAATAATTGTTGAAGGTGGGATACTCAGTCAGGAATTGTGCATATCAATGTACTCCCCGGCTATTGATCTGGGATGGGGCTAACCACACTCAAGAACAGGGTTAACAGGTGTCTGTTTTTTAAAACTGAAAGTCTGGTATTTAAACTTGTGGCCTAGAAATAAATATATACTGTGATGTAGCCTATGAGCCAACATTCTTGCTCTAGGTATATAACACATGCTGCTGTGCCGACTCCTAACACGGATGCAAGAGCATGAGCTTTCTGTTTTGATGTTTCTGGGGACACTATACAGCAGACCCAGGCAAACGGGACCAAAGTGCACCACAGTTCCTGTCTAATATTTAGATACCTAATGCATCTAAATATTCCTTCTAGGATAGGAGGGAAAAAAGCTATGGTAAAATATTCTAAGATCATCACAAGGGACCATCATCCTTAAGGTTCAAGAGGAAAACATATTTTTGGAAAAGATTTAATAGAGAAACCAGAGGGAAATTAAAAACTAAAAACTGATTTGCCTTTCCAGTATGATACAAGAAAGCAGAATAGTCATGATAAGGGAGACAGCATAAACAATGCAAAAAGAAACCCTATAGCACAACAGAATTCCAACAAATGTGTTAAAGGTAGTAATGATCATGATGCCAGGAAATTAAATAATAGATATAAAGGACGAGCCAGACTTTGATAAGAGTGCAGAGGTGAAAACCAAACAGATAAATAGAGGGCGCCCAGGTGGCTCAGTCGGTTAAACGTCCAACTTTGGCTCAGGTTCGTGGGTTCCCGCCCAGCATCGGTCTCTGTGCTGACAGCTCAGAGTGTGAAGCCTGCTTCAGATTCTGTGTCTCCCTCTCTCTGCCACTCCCCCCCCCCAAAAAAAAAAACAAAATAAAACATTAAAAACATCTAAAACAAAAAACAAATAGAAAAAGAAGATGATTTGTATGGGAAGACAAAACCTAGGAATTGAATCAACAATTATTATTCACTCTCCAAAGTTAACGTTTATTACAGTCATTCTACTCTCCTTTCCTCAGTTTGACTCTTTACAACAGAAACAAAGCATTGACGAGCTGATACAATCACGCAAGCTCTAGAATTCTGACCAACATGGTTCTAATTCAAGGCATCCAGAATCAGGAAGGCATGTGTTGAAGACAGGCAACCATCACTTCTGTCTGTCTTTCTTTCCTCAGACACTTGGGCTTCTTCAGTTGCTCTTCACCAGATTTTCTTCTTTCACACATGTATGCACGCATCTAAAGGCTAGGACCTCCAGGCTAAGGCTAGAACACGTATTTACATGTTTTCTGTAACGACAGGCCTGAGTGATCTTGCTTCTCATTAACCAACTACCAATAATGTTCAGTGAAATTAAATGCAGTTGTACTTCAATTTTTTTCAACTAAAATTTGGTATATTAACCCCTACCATGCTCACCGATTTTAATACTATATCCTCTACTTTCCCTTAAATTATATTTGCTTGCACATTTGTCTTTTATGTATCTTTTAACACTCTAGAGTCACTTTTTGATGTCTGGATTTTTTTTTTTTAAAGCCAATCTGAGCTTTTTGGTAGGAACGCAATCTATTTACATTTATTATTGTCATTCTGCTTTGTTTTCTTTGGTGTTTCCCCAACTATGCAGGAATTTTCTTCGGTTTTGTTTTTGCTAATGATTTACAATGTATACAGTCTTGATTCAATTTTTAAAATACGGACTTCTATAATTACCAGTGGCAAGAATAAAAGAACATCAATGTATTCTATACATTTTTTAATCCCCTGATGTGATTGACATTAGGGATTTCATACCCAATTTTTCATTTTTTTTAAATATAATTTATTGTCAAATTGGCTAACATACAGTGTGTAAGATGTGCTCTTGGTTTTTGGGGTAGATTCCCGTGATTCATTACTTACATACAACACCCAGTGCTCATCCCAACAAGTGCCCTCCTCAATGCCCAGCACCCATTTTCCCCTCCCCCCCTTCCCCCACCAACCCTCAGTTTGTTCTCTGTATTTAACAATCTCTTATGGTTTGCCTCCCTCCCTCTCTGTTTGTAACTATTTTTCCCCCTTCCCTTCTCCCATGGTCTTCTGTTAAGTTTCTCAAGTTCCAACTAGGAGTGAAAACATATGATATCTGTCTTTCTCTGACTGACTTATTTCACTTAACATAATACCTTCCAGTTCCATCCACATTGCTGCAAATGGCATGATTTCATTCTTTCTCATTGCCAAGTAGTATTCTATTTTATATATAAACTACATCTTCTTTATCCATTCATCAATTAATGGACATTTAGGCTCTTTCCATAATTTGACTATTGTTGAAAGTGCTGCTATAAACATTGGGTATATATGCCTGTATGAATCAGCACTCCTATATCTTTTGGATTAATTCCTAGTAGTGCTATTGCTGGGTCGTAGGGTAGTTCTCTTTTTAATTTTTTGAGGAACCTCCACACTGGTTTCCAGAGCGGTTGCACCAGTTCGCATTCCCACCAACAGTGCAAGAGGGTTCCTGTTTCTCCACATCCTCGCCAGCATCTATAGTCTCCTGAGTTGTTAATTTTAGCTACTCTGATTGGTGTAAGGTGGTATCTCATTGTGGTTTTGATCTGCATTTCCCTGATGAGGAGCGACGTTGAGCATCTTTTGATGTGTCTGTTGGCCATCTGCATGTCTTCTCTGGAAAAGTGTCTATTCACGTCTTCTGCCCATTTCTTCACTGGATTATTTGTTTTTTGGGTGTTGAGTTTGGTAAGTTCTGTATAGATTTTGGATACTAACCCTTTATCTGATATGTCATTTGCACATATCTTTTCCCATTCCGTCATTTGCCTTTTAGCTTTGTTGATTATTTCCTTTGAAAGGCAGAGGCTTTTTATCTTGATGAGGTCCCAATAGTTCATTTTTGTTTTTAATTCCCTTGCCTTTGGAGACGTGTCAAGCAAGAAATTGCTGCGGCTGAGGTCAAAGAGGTTATTGCCTGCTTTCTCTTCTAGGGTTTTGATGGTTTCCGGTCTCACATTTAGGTCTTTCATCCATTTTGAGTTTATTTTTGTGTATGGTATAAGAACGTGGTCTAGTTTCATTCTTCAGTTTTAAACAAAATGTTTATTTAATTATTTTGAGAGAGAGAGCGAGAGAGAGACAGAGAGCATGTGCATGCTTGCACATGAGTGGGGGAGGAGCAGAGAGAGACAGAGAGGGAGAGAGAGAATCCCAAGCAGGCTCCATGTTGTCAGCCCAGAGTCCCATGCACAGGACCTAAACTGACAAACCATAAAATCATGACCTGAGCCCAGATCACGAGTCAGAAGCTCAACCAACTGAGCTACCCAGGTGTCCCTAGTTCTTTATTTTTAAGTATTTATATATCTTAATATTATCTTAATAAAATATTTTAAGTATTTAAACATGTCTCTCAAAACCTATAGAGACTTCAAAATGTTTTTTAAAATGTTAATGTTATCTGCCAGTCCTTTTGTACAGACACATCCTTTTATGAAAAAAATCCCCACATTTCTATTGATTAAAAATATGGACATTTGGATTACATTAGAGACTTTTTATTCTTCAAAGTATGTAAGTGTTTTCACTTTCTTGCATTTAATACTATAGAGAAGGGGGTGGCAAACTTTTTCTCTAAAGGGGCAGGTAGTAAATGTTTAGGCTTTGTAGGCCATGTATTTATTCTCCGTATCAAATACTAAGGTTGGACATTTTGGTGCAAACACAGCCATAGACAACAGGCAAATGAGTAGGCATGGTTATGTCCCCGTAAAACTTTATGTATAAACATACACAGTAGGCCTTAGTTTGCAGACTTTTGCTGTGAAGAAAAGGTCTGGGGCTAGCCTAACTGAGTTATATCCTTCTCTAATATTAGATGATACTATATGAAATGAGAAGCACAGCCCTCTATTTTCTTATCTATATTCCTCTTACAAGAGATTGGGGCATAAATCTAATAGAGAGTCTATCATTATTTATTATGATTTTTTAAAAGTAAAACTAGAGGGGTGCCTGGGTGGCTCAGTCGGTTGAGCGTCCTACTTCGGCTCAGGTCATGATCTCACAGCTCGGGAGTTTGAGCCCTGCGTTGGGCTCTGTGCTGACAGCTCAGAGCCTGGAGCCTGTTTGGGACTCTGTGTCTCCCTCTCTCTCTGCCCCCAATCCACTCACATTCTGTCTCTGACTCTCTCAAAAATAAATAAACATTAAAAAAATTGTTTTCTTAAAAAGTAAAACTAGAGCTTTGATGACTACTTGAAAACCAGAATGACCCAAATATACACTCATTAAAAAGCATAATCTGAGAATCCACTTAATTTCTTTTGACACACTCATTCTATCAAGTAAAAAGCTGATTTTTCTGTAATATAAAAGCAAGCTCCATGTCCCATGGAGCTTTGATAAATGCATCAACAGAACCTCACTTTAGCATTAACCCTAAAGGTTCTGTGACTCTTTGTAAGTACGACAAATCCAGACTGGTATACAGATTGAAGAGTAATAACTTCAATCTTGTCTACTTCCTGAACTTGGCTGGGGAAGACTATTGAAAGATGTGTGAGCATTTCATAGTATAATGATTTGGATGGAGCCTTCAATGATTCTAATGGGCAGGGCTCTCATTTTTACCAATTGTAAGAGAGGTACTGGCAGATGTGTGTCTTCCAGGTGGTAGAAGCAGAAAGGCGGAGAGACAAAGAGTCAGTTACCAGCAAAGTAGAGCTAGGGGACTTCTAATAAATCCAGACAAAGATGCAGTATAATCTAGTGGGACCAGTGTTCACTCCGACTATAGGCACAGCCAAAACAAATTCACAAACCTCTGAGCTTCAATTTATCATTTAAAAAAGGCAACCCGACGGAATGGGAAAAGATATATGCAAATGACATATCGGACAAAGGGCTAGTATCCAAAATCTATAAAGAACTAACCAAACTCCACGCCTGAAAAACGAATAATCCAGTGAAGAAATGGGCAGAAGACATGAATAGACACTTCTCTAAAGAAGACATCCGGATGGCCAACAGACACATCAAAAGATGCTCAACATCACTCCTCATCAGGGAAATACAAATCAAAACCACACTGAGATATCACCTCATGCCCGTCAGAGTGGCTAAAATGAACAAATCAGGAGACTATATAGATGCTGGAGAGGATGTGGAGAAATGAGAACCCTCTTGCACTGTTGGTGGGAATGCAAACTGGTGCAGCCGCTCTGGAAACCAGCGTGGAGGTTCTTCAAAAAATTAAAAATAGATCTACCCTATGACCCAGCAATAGCACTGCTAGGAATTTACCCAAGGGATACAGGAGTACTGATGCATAGGGGCACTTGTACCCAAATGTTTATAGCAGCACTTTCAACAATAGCCAAATTATGGAAAGAGCCTAAATGTCCATCAACTGACAAATGGATAAAGAAGATGTGGTTTATATATACAATGGAATACTACTTGGCAATGAGAAAGAATGAAATCATGCCATTTGCAGCAATGTGGATGGAACTGGAGAGTGTTATGCTAAGTGAAATAAGTCATACAGAGAAAGACAGATACCATATGTTTTCACTCTCATGTGGATCCTGAGAAACTTAACAGAAGACCATGGGGGAGGAGAAGGGGGAAAAAAAAAGTTACAGAGAGGGAAGGAGGCAAACCATAAGAGACTCTTAAAAACTGAGAATAAACCGAGGGTTGATGGGGGGTGGGAGGGAAGGGAAAGTGGGTGATGGGCACTGAGGAGGGCACCTGTTGGGATGAGCACTGGGTGTTGTATGGAAACCAATACAATAAATTTCATAAAAATTAAAAAAGGAAATAAAATGAAATAAAAAAATGAAAAAAACCATTTGAAAGTAACGTTATTAGAACTATGGAGATAGAAAGAAATCTACTAAAATTTCAAAGAATGCCATAAGCCACGAGGTTTAAGAGATGGAATACAGGCTCTGGAAGAGGTTAACAAAACTGGGGAGATTTGAACTTTGAGAAGAAAGGATGAGAAGGAAATTTTCTTACTGTACATACCTATTTGCCTACATCCAGTGTGGTATGTGTCCATTTCCTATTGTGATCGAAAATTAATGCAGCAATGGTTTTGAATGGTTTGTGGGTTTAACCAAGGCCAGGATAACTTCAAACAACAGGTTTAAAGGGTTGAAAACTTTGGAAGGAGGTTATCAGGAGACTATAGAGCCTCTTTCCTCAAAGACGGTGACGACCATTCGCCCACCTAACAAACTGCCACCCTAATTTCCTAAGCTGGGTAAGCTTCAGTATGACCTAGAGAGAAAGAGATTCCCTTGCTTCGTTACTTCACAAAGCCCCTTCCTTACCAGAACTGATCACTGCCTTGTTTCATATGCACATCTTCCAGTGGAAGTAGTGTTCCAATGGTCACTGCCTTATTCATCATTATAGGCCGTAACTTCTGCAGGAAAGAAGTCAGTCTAGCTTCAAATATGTATACATGTAGTTTACAGTGAAGATGTTTCATCATCCATATAAGCCAGAACTTCTCAGACACATATGCCTCAAGTTACCTTTTATTCCAACCTTAGAGGCATTCAGAGAGAAGTTCATTACATGGAGAATGTTTGGTTTCAAGATTCTGATTCAGTGATTTGCTGAATCAATCCCTAGTTTGAATCCTGGTCCTGGTGTAAATTCTGCTGACCACAAATTGGTGTAGATCCTCACTCTCTACAGCTACCTGTAGGAGAAATTTATTTTGATAAAAAACAATTAGATATTTGCTAGCATGAGTCTGAACATGTCAGCAGGGAAAGGATTAGCACTTCCTTAAGCCCAGACTAGAAGGAAAGAATAGAACATGACAAAAGTGATGGTATGTCACTTCTGTGACGAAGTTCCAGAAGACTGTGACTTCCATCTTACTATCATACTCTCTGTTTCCCACTCGCTTGCTCTGATGAAACAAGGTACCATGCTGTGCAACGCTCTATGGAGGGGCACAGAAGGCAAGGAACTACAGGTCTGTCTGTGGCCAGTAGCTCTTGAACAATTGAGGGAGGCCTTGGGGTACAACCTGTAAGGAACTGGGTCCTCCAACAGTCACTGAGTAAGTAAGGAAATGAATCCTTCTTGAAGTGACAGCAGCTTTGTGGGAGACCCAGAGCCAGAGAACACAGCTAAGCCACACTCATTCTTGACCCACAGAGACTGTAAGATCATAAATATGTGTCATTTTATACCAAGTTTTGAAGTACTTTGTTATGCAATAGCAGATAACTAACACAAATGATTAATGGGTAAGTGAAAATTCTTCATTAAGTCTAAGGAGTGTTCATATGAGTAGATACTGTTCTCTGTGCTCAAGGATCATCACAGTTGGTGTTTAATAACACAGTAAGAGCTGGAACGCTACTGCCTGAATATCAGGGGTCTCATGCTGAATGACTAAAAAAGGAAGATGTGAAGTTTGTATTTTCCTAGATTTTTCAAGAAGAGAAAAGCTGATTCTCTCCTAAAGTTCTTGAAGCTTCCGCTCCCCTGAGGCTGATTATTGGACCAGATGACATTTTGAAGTCTCTTCTAATGTATTTATTTTAAACAGATTAGATGATTGCACATAGAATAAGTTAAGAAGAGAGAAAGAAAACTTTTATATTTGTTTTTTTCAGAATATAGTGAAAGAGACTGTACAAAAGAGGTGAAAGTTAAATATTTAGAAGGAGGCTTTCAAATAATAATCATACTGTGTAATTGTCTGTAAAATAAATATGAAGACATCCCCTTAAAGATGAAGAACTGAAGGTTAAGAGTGGTTATGGATTTGTCTAAGGGTGCACAGAGAATTTGAACAGAATCCTGAACATGTATGTCTCAATTTTACATGATATTAAATAATAATATATTAAAAACAATAGATTGGCTTCTGAAGAAATTAGTATGTAATCCTGAAGTGCTGAATATAAGATTATATCCACCCTGGCAGTTTCTAATATAAAACAGGAAGTTTCCAATGTAATACAGTTTGAGCCAGCTGAAATGATACCCTGACATGCTTGGGAGAGAAGAAAACATGAGTCTTTCAGATTCTTCAAGTGGAAAAGTTTTCTGAGTTGCCAAAATCCAGAGGGTCAAATTTCCCTGGCTTTTCTAATGACAATGCCACTGTTCTTTTCACAGCACACACAGAGGGGGAAAAAAGGGAATTCTAAAGAAGCCCCTAAATATTTAGATGAAGATAATTCATGCAGTATCTATTAAGGGCCTCTTATAGGTATAACATACATTTCAATAGTATAGATAAGAGAAGCGGATAGATATATCATCATTCATTAGATTCATTTCCTCTCTATTTTGCCTGCTCCCGAAAAGTGTTTTGGGGGTTTCATGATAGAGGATATGTGTATAATAATGTTTTCTATATGGAAATAGAAAAGACACAATACAATCGTATGACTATTCTCTAGATATTTAAAGAACGTGACTTCCAGGAGGAGAGAAAGGTAAACATCTCAAGAGACTTAAACTAACTAGGTGTAAAGGGATGAAATTAGGCAAAGGAAAATTCACTATAAACAGAATGTTTTTCTGATTTTTCCTAAGTTTCTACTTGTGAACTAAATTCCCCCAGGAAGAATGTTTGCAGTCAGGTGAAGAGACTGTTCTTTTTGTGCTATTCTACAGAGGATAAACCTGCAGAAAGAAAGACAAGAGATGAACCAAATTATCTACGAGGGATTTTTTACCTCTAAATTTATCCTCTAAAATTAACTGTAGTTTGAAGAAGTATGCAAGTAATACGAAAACACATTCTCAGTGAAAGAAGGCAATCAAATAAAAGTTTCTCCCTTCTGCAAACTCTTTCTTCTTCAAGATGGAGGGGTGATCTCATTGTTAACATGCACAATATCGATAGATATCTGCATATAGATAGGAAGTTTTACTTTAAGTATTGTTTGGTGACTTATCTTTTTAAACTTCCTATGTCTTGGAGATCTTTACATGCTGGTATATATACTGTCTCCACCTTTTTTCTTTTTTTAAGTTTATTTATTTATTTTGAGAGAGAGACAGCACAAGTGAGAGAGGACAGAGAGAAAGGATCCCAAGCAGGCTCCACACTGTGAGTGCAGAGCCCAACATGGGGCTCGAACCCACAAACTGCGAGATCAAGACCTGAGCCAAAAATCAAGAGTCAGACACTTAACTGACTGAGCCACCCAGGCACCCCTCCCTCCCTCTTTTTAAGGGATGTGTAATATACCAAGTGTGAATGGCCCATAATTTAGTCATTCTCCTACCAATGGATATTCAGGTTTGTTCTACTTTCTCCCTGTTACACATAGTAGTATAATGAATTTTTTAAAATTTGTTTTGATGTCTATTTGTGAGAGAGAGAGAGAGAGAGCACAGGTTGGGGAGGGGCAGAGAGAGAGGGAGACACAGTATTCAAAGCAGGCTCCAGGTTCTGAGCTGTCAGCACAGAGCCTGACATGGGGCTCTAACTCACAAACCGTGATATCATGATGTGAGCCAAAGTTGGACGCTTAACTGACTGAGCCACCCAGACACCCCAATGTTTATTTGTTTTTGAGAGATAGGGAGGGAGAGAGTGAGCGCACAAGCAGGGGAAGGGCAGAGAGAGGGAGACACAGAATCTGAAGCAGGCTCCAGGCTCTGAGCTGTCAGCACAGAGCCCAACGCAGGGCCCAAACCCACAAACTGTGAGATCATGACCTGAGCTGAAGTCGGTCGCTTAACCAACTGAGCCACCCAGGCACTCCTATAATGAATATTTTATATTTGTATTCTTGTATACATGTGAGAGGTAAAATTATTAGAGACAAAATGGAAGGTGTCATTTAAAATATTGATAGTTATTGCCAAACTGTCCTCAAACACGCTGCACCAATTTGTACCCCATTTGATAGCTTCAAATAGTATCAGTTTCTTCTCTTCTTTTTTCAACACTAGATCTTATACATTCAAAATTTTTTTATTAATTTGATAGTTGAAAAATGATACCTCATTATTATTTTAATTTCCCTTAATAGTGAAGGTAAGTATCTTTTTATTCGGGGAAGGGCAATTTTAGTTTTTATTTTCCCAACTATCTGTTGATATGATACGCTTTGATCATTTTTCTGCTGGTTGTTAGTTTTTTTTCTTATTGAGTCCTTAGAGTTTTTTATATATTCTGGATATTAATCATTATTCCATTACAGATACTGCCATTATTCTCTCGGACTGTGATTTAACTTTGTTTATGCTGTCTTCTATCATATTAAAGTCTTAAATCTTGTCAATCTTATTTTATGGCCTTAGATTTTGTATTTTAGTTAGTAAGTCTTTTCCTACTCTGAGAGCATAAAAATATTCTCCTATTTTTCTTTTAATACTTTTAATGTTTAGGTTTTTAATACATTTGAAATTTATTTATGGGCATGGTATAAAGCAGGGATCTAATTTAAGTTTTTCCCCAAAGAGATAGTAAATTGTCTCTGCACAACTTACTAATATTTTCCTGACTGATTTGAAATTGCCCCTTTATCATAAATAAGCAAAATTCCCATGGGTCTATTTTTTCCTAGTGTGCTACTTTATTCTTGCACCCAAATCATAATTTTTAATTTATAGCTTTATATGATGTTTGATATTGAGTGGTGAAAATATCCCCTTGGTATACAGGCAGGACTGCAGTGGTTAAGAACGGGGGCTGAAATCACACTATGGTAAGATCCCAGCTGCGTTATTTACTAGTTGGGTGTTACTAACCTTGTTATTTACTAACCTTGGGCAGGTTACTTAATCGCTCTGTATTGTTTAGTAGACATGATCTGAAAAATGATGATACTACCCGTTCCTACATCTTACTATTTGGAGTATTAGATGAGTAAACACACGTAAGGTACTTCAACCACTACCTGACACATAGTAAGGATTCTAGTACGATAGCTATTCTTAAAAATCTTCTTCTTTATTCTCACATATTATATCTTCCACAGAAGTTTGAGAATCAGCCTATTAATTTTCATAAAAACAGTTCCACAGGGTCTTTGACTGGTATCCCACTGACTGCATGGATTAGTTTCGAGGAGAAAATATTGCCAAAATTCCTTCATCTTCCAATCCAGGAACATGGTGTAGCTCTCCATTTATACTTCTTTTATACCCTTTCACAAAGTTTCATAATTTTTTCCTATAGATGCTGTACATTTCTAGTTAGGTTTATTCCCAGGAATTCTATTGATTTTGTTCTTATTATAAATGAGATTTTTTCCCTCTATTGATATTTGCTGTTATGTAGGAAAGCTATGTGTTTTAGTACATTAATTTTATGTCTGGCCATCTTGCTGACCATGTTTTATCAGTACATAGGCATATCTTGTTTTATTGTGCTTCACTTTCTTGCACTTCAGAGACATTGTGTTTCCTACAAATTGAACGTTTTTGGCAACCCTGGTGTCAAGCAAGTCTACAGGCACCATTTTCCAAAGCATTTATTCACTGTATGTCTCTAGGTCTCATCTTGGTAGTTCTCGCACTATTTCAAACTTTTTCATCATTATTATATTTGTTATGGTGATCTGTGATCAGTGGTTATGACTGGTTGAATGCTCAGATGATGGTTAGCATTTTTTTAGCAATTAAGTATTCTTTAAATAAGGTTAACAAATACTTTTAACATACTTTTTTTTAGACAAGGCTATTGCATACTTAATAGACTATGATACAGTCTGAACATAACTTTTATATGTGCTGGGAAACAAAAAAATTCATTTGACTCGCTTTATTGAGAAATTTACTTTTATATGGAGGTCCGGAACTGACCCTGCAGTATCTCCAATGTATGCCTATACTGTTTTTCTGACAATTTACTTGAAGTTTTTAGGCTGAGGATGATACAATCTGTTAATAAAGACAGCTGCGTTTCTTCCTTTCCAATATTTTTTGGTATTAGTCAAAAACACTGAGGAAAAAATGTCATTTCTCCCTGTCTTTTGGTTGAGTGGCAATAGTCACAGGGTGATGGATACTTCACTAGAATTCTGCTCCATTTAATACTGCATGGCTCAGACAAAAACACAAAAACAACAATAAGAAACATACATAGTGCTTACTATATGCTAGGTGTTCTTTTTTTTATGTTTGTTTTTTTGTTTGTTTAGAGAAGGGGGGGAGAGAGAGAAGAGAGAGAGAGAGAGAGAGAGAGAAAGAGAGAGAGAGAATGTGTGTTGGGGAGGGGCAGAGAGAGAGAGGGATGGAAGAGAATCCCAAGCAGGCTCCACACTGTGGAGATCATGAGCTGAGCTGAAACCAAGAGTCAGACACTTAACCTAGATTGAGCCACCCAGGCACCTCAGCTACGTACTCTTCTAAGTGCTTTAAATATATTGACTTATTCATATGTTTTCACTCATATGTGGATCCTGAGAAACTTAACAGAAGACCATGGGGGAGGGGAAGGGGGAAAAAAAGTTACAGAGAGGGAGGGAGACAAACCATAAGAGACTCTTAAATACTGAGAACAGACTGAGGGTTGATGGGGGGGTGGGGGAGAGGGGAAAGTCGGTGATGGGCATTGAAGAGGGCACCTGTTGGGATGAGCACTGGGTGTTGTATGGAAACCAGTTTGACAATAAATTATATTATATATATATAATATATATAAATAACATATATATACACACATATGTTGACTTATTCAATCCTCACAACCTCATAAGGGATAACTGGAATTAATCTCCCCAGATAGGACTCTGGTTGGAAAGAGATTCTGACAGTCTTCCCTCAAAGGAACTTTGTGATCTATTAGTTATATCTAAACACCCCCACCCACGGCAAGTTCAGCAGGGTGCCACTTGTCCTTTAACCCCAAAGCTCCTTCATTTCCAAGTAAGCGGGACCAATCAGTTTGAGCCCGAAAACCTCACTCTTAATCAAAATAAAAACAAGGCCCATAAGAATCTACTTTGACTTTCACAGCCACGGGACCAAGAGTTGCTCTGAGCAAATCCTTGAAAATCCTTAGCATTAAAGAAATCTCTCAAGGTCACACACAACCCAATTCTGACTTACTGTCAGGGAAGTCAGATGTTAGAAAAATTAGGCTGTATTTCTGGCTCTGTGTTCTTATGAAAATTTAATTAAAAAACAATTTTTAATATATCCTTCCTGACCTTTCTTTTAGTAATATCACAGATGATGTGTTATGACCTACTTTCTGTCAACAATACGTTGTGACCAACTGAACTGTAAATAAACGCAGATGTGTATCGTCATTTTTTAACAAGTTCATCATAGTCTGTGGTTTGAATACATCATTTTTTAAAAGCACAGTGATTACTATGTACTAGGCACTATTCTAGGTGCTTTATAAATACCAGTTCACTTAATCCTCATTACATCTGGGGTGCGTACCACAGCATACCATATGGCATGCGTGTATCATGATTTACTTAATCAGATTAAATATATCAAATTCAGATTTGATTTAATTAAAAATTTAAGCAAATTGCTCCAAAGTCTGGTCATTATAAACAACACTGTAACAAAGTCCATGGTACATACGCCCTTGGACAGCTGTGCCACTATTTCCATAGACCAAATTAAATAGGTGCCTTTTCAATAGCTGAACACTAGCTGATTCAAACGATCCCAAGAAGCCAGTGAAATAAAAGGATCAGAATTCCAGGGCTCAGAACTTCTGTTCTAGTTTAGATAGCACACGACTAGGGCCTCCGTCCTGTCTTGTTCTCCTGTTCCAAAAGGGGGAGCAAGCAGCATGGTCCCAGAGTCCTAAAACTCCTGAACACATTTTTCTCCCTGGGGAGAGATGAAAGAAAGAAGAAACCCTTTTCACCCTTAATAGGCTGATCCAGATTAAGGTAGCTCCCAAGATATATTCATGTATATTACCCATTTAAACTAATTCATGTATCATGAAAATATATACCTTTATAATCCAATATCCTCATTACACAGTTGATAAAACGGAGTCATATGTGACTTCACCTGAAATAACTCCCCAAACTCTACACGTGCTTCATAACATCTGCATTGTTATCTTCACCATTACAAAAATACATTTATAGGGGTGTCTGGGTGGCTCAGCCGGTTGGGTGTCTGACTTCGGCTCAGGTCACGTTCTCGTGGTTCGTGAGTTCGAGTCCCGCATCAGGCTCTGTGCTGATAGCTCAGAGCCTGGAGCCTGCTTCAGATTCTGTGTCTCCCTCTCTCCTTTCCCCTCCGCTGTTCACACTCTGTTTCTCTCTCAAAAATAAATAAAGATTAAAAAAAAAAAACCCTCAAGAATACATTTGTATATAATGATATCATTATGGATAAGCCATTTTTCTGCTCTTCTATTTATTTTATTTTATTTTTTTTAAGTAGGCTCCATGACCAACATGGGGCTTGAACTAATGACCCTGAGATCAAGAGTCACGTGCTCTACTGACGGAGCCCACCAGGAGTTCCTCTGATCTTCTATTTTTTACCATTACTTTGTTGTACTTTTTGTATGTATTGTGCTCCTTACATGCATGAACGTGGTCCACAAATACGTGATTTTAATTAGAACATTATGATTAACATCCAACAAACAGTTTAACTCTTCTCAACTGTTAGATATTTGTACTGTTTTCTGTTTTGTTTTTGTTTTTAATCAAAAGTAGTAGCTACCAATACTTTAAGTTTTAACCCCTCTTCTCTCCCCTTTAGCCCCTTTGGGTAATGTTATAAAGATAAAAAAGTATTTTTAGGTAAAAACTTAGTGGTTAGCTTTATGATCTTTGTTGTATACTGCTAAACTCTTCTCCAGAAAGACTAGCAATTTGTTCAGTTACATCTAAGCCTGCATGTTCAAAAATTCTGTCTCTTATAATTGGTAGTGAGTTGCCATTTGCTCTCAATCTCTACAATTCTGGGAAAACATGTTAACATTTCCTAATTACTAGCTAGGAATTTCAATATAATTCTATTAAAGTTGAATTCTATTTAAGATATTTGCATCTGTGTTTATAAATGAGATTACTATCACTTCATGTTTTAGGTGCTCACTTGAGTGCACATTTTAGGATCAGGACCATATTGAAGTTATCTCTCATAATAAACAAAGGAGCCTCTTAGTTTATGTTCCCAAGTCTGTGATAGCCCTCCTTCAATCCCTCCACATTACAATTAGAATAACCTTTTAAAAACTCAAGTCTCATCATATCCTTTTCTTAAAATCTTTAATGGCTTCCATTACTTTTACGATATAGTCTAAAACCCTAACTTGGTCTATATGGTTCTGGAACATCTGGCCATGCATGCCTCACCCTCTTCTGCTTTGGAGTCATCATGCATTTACCATGGGACTTCCACTCCCTCCCCCAGCTAAATTTTACTGAGCTACTCTTAAATGTCACTAACATCTAGGTTAAAGCTCCCTCATTATCCGGCTCACTTTATTCAAAATTACTCATTCAATGTCTGATCTCTCTGGGAAAGTGTAGAAAACTCTGCAAGAGCAACCCCCAACCCCCGTTTTTTTCTTCAGGCCAGACGTAAGTAGGCATTCTTTACCTTAGGAATTCAAGAGCCTGATGCTGTATATACTGTTCTCCTATTAGAATACATGCCAAGGATAAGGATCAGTTCTTTTATATGTTTCCACCCAAAGTTTGGCACAGTGCCTTGGGCTTAATTAAAAGTTCAGTGGATTTAGGGGTGCCTGGGTGGCTCAGTTAAGTGTCCAACTTCAGCTCAGGACATGATCTCACAATTCATGAGTTCAAGCCCCGCGTCGGGCTCTGTGCTGGCAGCTCAGAGCCTGGAGCCTTCTTCAGATACTGTGTCTTCCTCTCTCTCTGAAATCCCCCACCCTGCTCATGCTTTGTCTCTCTCTCTCTCTCTCTCTCTCTCTCTCTCTCTCTCTCTCAAAAATAAACAAACATTAAAAAAAATTTGTTTTTTAAGTTCAATGTATTTATATCAACATGTACACTAGAGGAGTAATACAAAGTTAATAACACTTAATAAAGTTTGTGTCTGGCAAATACTCCTTAATGTTTTAACATAAAACATTATATAAAACATAACATGTATGCTTACAAAATAGAATATAAACTACAGGAGAAAATCTTTCACCATAAAGACATAGTCATCCTGACTCCCAGAGTCCATTGTTGAAATTCATCAAAACTGCTGAGTTAAAACAGTCGACTCATTTGAGAGCTTTATATACCGGAATGCATAAAGTCCTTAAAATACTCTGAAGTGAAAAAGTCTCCTGGCAGAGACCTCAAAGAAGGGAAATTCAACAAACACCACAAAACCTAAATATCTTCTGCTTTTACCTTTTACTTCCTCAAGGAAATGCGCATGTGTCTCCTGTATATGCCCAACCAGAACTAGCAACCCCAAACCCTACCTCCTTTCTACAATGGTGGATCACTTCTGGAGCCATCTCAGGCTTAGCTTCTCATGTTTTATGGCATTAGTAATTTTCAAAATCAACACTCGTTTACTGTAGATATACCGAGAGCCTAAGCCAAGAGTCCTAAGAAAGGTGGAAGAGGGACAACTATGCAATAAACAAGTGATGGAGTGGCGGCAGAAGCGGTAAGTAAGAAGGAACACGTTAAAGTACAATGACCTTGCTACCGGAGTCTGCTTCTAAGAGGACATCTATAAAAGAGAATAAAAGTAGTGTCTACCTCACAGAGGTGTTGGAAGGATTAAGTGAGTTAATTCACATAAAGCTCTTAGGGCATGTAACTATTATTGCTTTCTTTTTCCTATCTCTCATTAGGCTGCTGGAACTTAAGGGTTTAAGTAAATGAAAACAATCGGTCGGTATTCTGGGCCAAGAGGAGACCTAGTTTATTCACGGCTGATGACAGTTTCCATATATGTACATTTCTAGGGAGGTTCCTGATATCCCAACATTATTACTTTCCTCTATTGTAATAGGCAGGCAGTTCTTCACAATATCTAAACTACTTCAGATAGATTTTTATATCTAGTTCTTCTTTTTATTAGCGGGAAAAGAAAGGTGTTTTCTATAAATGAAGATGAGGACTTATAAATGCATTAGGAAATTACTGAAAACAATTTTTTATTATCATAAGCAAAAAATAATTTCTACTAACATTAAAAGATGGTAAATCTGATGGAAAAGAGAGTAATTAAAAACCTTAGGAAATAAGTCCTCTCAAGCAGAATTATGAAAAATTAAAGGAAAGCCTTATGCTCTGAACCGAATAATTGCGTCCCTCCCAGATTCACATGTTGAAATCCTGATCCTCAATGTGATAGTATTAGGAAGCGGAGCCGTTGGGAGTGATTGGGTCATGAGGGTGGAGCTCTAATGAATGGGATTAATGCCCTTATAAAGCAGACTCGGGAGAGCTCTCTCACCCCTTTGGCTAAGTGAGGACACAGCAAGATGACCATCAATGAGCCAGGAAGTGGGCCCTCCCTAGACACCAAATCTTCCAGTGCCTTGATCTTGAACTTCCCAGCCTTCAGAACTGTGAGAAATAAATGTTTGTTGGTTAAGCCATCCAGTCTGTGGTATTTTTGTGATAGCAGCCCTAACAGACTAAGACTCCCTCTGACCAAGGGGTGATGTTTACATTCTACAGCAACACAAAACTGCCCTGAAGCTTTCCTGCTTTCATTTTTCTCTATTTCTGTGACTGATGCAAACGGCCACACAACAAAATTTTCTATAGGAGGAAAGAGACACAGAAGAAACAGATAGGAAAGGGAACTTGGATGGAGGAGAGAATGATCCGGCTACTACAGGGGATTCATTCGGTTCCCACCATTTGGTGCCAAGTTAACGATAAATGCTTCTCATTTCTTCTGACACTTTGTCTTCTAGTTAATCTCTGTTTACATGCTCCTCACTAAAACGGACTTACGGAAAATTAGTCTAAACACACATCCTAACAAATATTTTTGGTTCCTGCCTAGTTTACTCCCTAATCTGACCTTCTAAATAAAAGCAGCTAGATGCTATGTCATGATAGTACCCAAGTTAAATCCCATTCTTGGAGTATTTCCCTACATGCTATAAAATCTGCACCCATGTATATTCCAATATCTTTAACAATATCACTTATTCTAAGACTTCCAAAATTCTTCCACTCCTTGATCCTAGTTCTGCACCCGCATGTGCACATGTAGGTGTGTGTGCACCCTGCCTCCTCCACGCACACACACGCACTGACTACTCCTTAGCATTTCTGGATCATCAAAAGCGAAACTTAATTTACCATTTCAACTATTTTAAAGCATACAATTTAATGGTACCAAGTACCTCCACAATGTTGTACAATAACTACTACCATCTAGTCATAAAACTTTTTCGTCACCTCAAAGGAAAACCCACATCCATTAAGCAGTCCCTCCTCATTCCCCTGTCCCTGACAACCACTAATCTGCTTTCTGTCTCTATAAATTCACTTACTTTGGATATTTCAGATAAATGGAATTACAGACTCTGTGGCCTACTGCATCTGATTACTTTCGTGTCAAAGTTCATCCATGTTGTACCCGGTATTATTACTCCATTCCTTTTTAGGGCCAAACAATATTCCATTGTACGTATACACCACCTTTTGTGTATCCATTCATTAGTTGATGGAATCTGGGTCGTTTCCCCTTTTGACTATGGTAAATAGTGTTATTCTTTGACTATTCAAGTACAGGTTTTTGTTTGAATCCCTATTTTCAATTCGTTTGAGTACGTACCAGAAACGGGATTGCTGGGTCATATGATAGTCTGTTTAACTTTTTGAAGAATTACCAAACTGTTTTCCACAGAGGCAGCACCACTTTACATTTCCGCCAGCAAGGTGCAAGGTTTTAATTTTTCTACATCTGCACCAACGTTTGTTCTTTTTTCATTTTATTGATTACAGCCATCCTAGTGGATGTAGAGTGGTATTGCACTATGGTTTTAATTTACATTTCTGAAGATGTTGTATACACTTTTGGGGGAAATGTCTACTTAAATCCGTTGCCCACTTTTAAACTGGGTAATTTGTCTTTTTATTTTTGAGACATAAATTTATAGTATTCTTCTGAATACTAGTCCCTTGTATTATGTCCAAGGTAATACCTCCTATTGTATCCGTTGTCTTTCACTTTCGTGATAGTGTCTTTAGAAACAAAAAAGTCTTAATTGTGATGGAAGTCCAATTTATCTATTTTTTTTCTGTTGTTGCTTGTTTCTTTGATGTTGTAGCTAAGTATGGTGCTTCTTTTGACAGCTAAAATATATCAGTGTTGGCTTTAATTTTTACAATAGTAATCACTATCATATATTGAATTGTATAGTAAGCCAGGCACTTTACATGTGCTATCTCATTCTGCCCCCTACTCCAAGCTAGCCGGTATTATAGCTATTTTCCAGAAGAAAAAAAGTTCAAGAAGATTATTTTCTCAAAGTCATTCAGTAGGATATGATAGAGGCAAGATTCAAACTCAGCTTTGTCTAAACATACAGATCACACTCTTTTTTTCCCTCTACTGCAATGTATTATTGAATAGCATATGCAAAGTTTTTGACTTTGGCAACAAAACACGAAATGTACGTTGTGTTAGTTTTCTATTACGTCCATTACAAATCACCACAAATTTAGTGACTTAAGCAACACACATTTATCGTCTCACAGTTCTGTAAAGCAGAAGTACACCATGGTCTCCCCCCACCCGGCTAAAATCAAGGTGTTGGGAGGGTTGCATTCCTTTCTGGAGGCTCTAGGGGAGGATTCGTTTCTGTGTTCACGTAGGTTGTTGACAATTCAGTTTCTTGCGGGCACAGGACTGAGATCCCCATTTGTTTGCTGGCTGTCAGCTGAGGGTCATTCCTAGCCTCTAGAGGCCACCCATACTCTTTGGCTCATGGCCTCCTTCTAGCTTCAAAACCAGCGAGGTATGTCAAACCCCTCTCACACTTTGAATCTCATCTCTCATCTCACACTTTTTCTTCCATCTCATCTCTCTGATCCACTCTTCTGCCTCCCTCTTCTTGCTTTTAAGGACTCATGAGATTAGACTGCATTTACCCAGATAATCCAGGATTATCTCCTCCTCTCAAAGTCCTCAACATCCTATTTGTGAAGTCTCTTTTGTCCTATAGGTAGCATTAGTCACAGGTGCCAGGGATTAAGACGTGGCCATCTCTGGGAGAGCAGGGCATTATTCTCTCTCTCTCACACACACACACATTTTTCTTTCCTGAGCTGGGCAGAATATGGAGAGTAGGAAGAACAGAGGACTCACAGAACTGAGGGAACCTTGAAGTACGATATCAAGAAATGGATAGAAAAAAAGAACCTCTCCTCACCTCCCCATCTTCCCCCGGAAAAAAAAAGCCTGAGAAGAAGCAATCAAAGAGGTAGATCCAAAGGGACACTGATCTTGAGGATGCTTATGTGAAGTTTTGCCTGTTCATGACTTACTGATTTCCTCTTTTTAACCTGGAAATAATTTTCTCAAAACTCTTTTGCCTAGTCTTTTACATCCTCCTAATCCAGTCATCTTTCATGGTGCTTCTACTTGGGCAGTGACCACACAAATGTCAATTCTGCACATAATATCCTGAAATACCTCAGAACACTCAGCCAATGAATTGCTAAATTGGCTGAACATTCAGAGACTTCTTTTCCAGGAACATCTTGCTCTAGGCAATAGAATAATAGATCATTGCTAGAACTCCCTAAAGCAAGGTAGCTGTGGAAAGCTGTAACAGCTAGATGGCAGTTCCACGGGGATAAGCAAGATCCTTACCTCAGGTTTTCAAGAAAAGAAAGCAAGCAGGGAGAGTCCTGACATCAATATTGTTTTTTTTTCCAACAGAGTCAAATAAATTCTATGAGACATAGACATGTGGATTGATAAATATTAATTTAACTAAAGGAATTGGGTAGATCCTGTGTTATAAACTGAGGATCATCAGTGATAGGAAAGCTAAAACTCTTCCTATTAAATACATGTTATCTTCTAAAACTGAAATAAAGGGATTCTAAGCAAGTATCTATAAGAAATTGAGGAAGAAACCATCTTGAAAAAGGGCCAGTCTAAAGCCAGTAAAGATGATCCATAATCACAGAACATAAGACATCAAAGGGAACATGAATATTATCTAACCTAATTTTTTCATTTTACACTGGAGAAATTAAAATGTAAGGAAGAGACTTTCCCAGGATAACCTAGTTTCTGGCATCATCACATATATTCTGACTTCCCCTCAACGTTCTCTGTCTTGGGGTAGTGAACAGGAGGTGGCTCTACTATTAGTCCCCAAATTGGATTCTAATCTGTCAGGCACTCTATTCTGGGGCCTCAAGAGGAGGACAAAAGTGTGGGTGAAACAATGCCAATCTTTGCCACTGTAAGCAATTTTAGGCTCAGCTCTACTGGAAACTCTGTTCTATCATCTCTGAGCCCTAAGAAGATCTCTTCAATAGTAATAGGGGTTGGCTCCTGAAAAGCAATGAGCTCTACTTCTCTCCCAAAGGTCCGTGCACCTAAAAGATGGTTAAGACAGTACACAACTCAAGATGCAGTATGTGCATAAGAGATTTTAGAAGTATGTGCATATTTATAATTACTACTGGATTCTGGGGGGGAAAATGGGAAAGATGAAGTAGGAAAAAAAGGTTAATGGCTTCACCTCTGCCACATCTGACTTTTTGCCAAGACGTTTTTAGTTCTATTACCATAAACTCATAAAAAGCAGGAGCCACAATAAAGAAATCTCTGAAGCCTATGCCGCTCAGCACATTACAGGATACGACTAACGTAAAACCACAACTAGTTTATGCTGTTCCAGACTGGGAAGTTAAAAAAGAAAAGGAAATCCACATTTCAAGGAGTCAGTTTGGCCCATCTAAGCCTTCCAACCCTAGCATCTATGCAATTAGCCAGTTGCAGATTTAGAGATTAAGTCCTATGATCCCTCTCCAGACAATTTGCTACTTAAGGATAGTGCACAGTTGCCAGCTGCCCTCTGTAAAAGCAGAGGGAGATTTCAGCAGGCTGTGTACTCCACAGATCATTCTCCGTTCTCTGGGTTTCTGTGGGCCTGATGCCCACACCAAGAAAGGGGATGAAGGAGAAGGGCATAAGGAAAGCAACAAAAGGTGCCTAATTAGCCCTGGATATCTTAGTTCAGATTTCTCTGCCACTTCTCAGGATGGGCTACTGAATTTGTAGACTCTAATTTTAGGTTATACAGTTTTAGTATCTTTGTTTTTTTAATCCAAGATACCGTACTTAAACTCTCACAGTTGCAGGGAAGACTTCTCCTGCCTCTCTCTTCTTGTTTACTGAACTCAGCATCCCAGGTTATCACATTATCATATCACTTGGTATCCCTTGATTTCCCCAACTTTCTGTATATCATCATACCCTACTGACTCTCCTGGAAGAAAAGAGGTGAGTCCATTCATATATAACATTAAAAATCTTCTGTAAAAGTCACAACACACTTTTCCAATCAGGAGTCAATTTTCAGTTTACCAAAACACTCCTCCCCAACTGCTCTGTTGGGTTACTTTGACCATTTTCAAGTGACTTCTGCATTTCTTGGTAAGTTGGGTTGCCTTAAGTTTTACTGCAACTTGTGGTCAGACTTTCCCAACTGGCTCACAGTTTTCGTCTCCATACTTAATCCCATCAACATCATCATCCTGGATGACATGTTTTTAGGAAGGGACATTTATCAGCAAGTCTCCATCAATCTATGTTATAAAGATACCTACACCCAAGAATATTTTTAGGAAATATCCTTTCTCTATCTTGTTGAAAGGTATACACTTTATATCCAATATGTACAACACAATTTTTAAGCCACGGATCAAAAACTCTCTGAAATCTCTACTTTTAATGGTACATCAGTTACTCTGCAGAACAATTCATATCTAAAAGGCTATTAACCTCTGGGTACTTAAAACTAAGGCAAACATATAGAGATTAAACTTTTTCCCTTTAATGAAAGGCTACCATGTGCTAGGAATTGTTCTAACACTAAAAATAAAACCATTCACAAAACAGGGGTGCCTGGGTGACTCAGTCGGTTAAGGTCCGACTCTTGGTTTTGGCTTGTGTCATGATCTCGTCGTTCGTGAGTTCAAGCCACATATCAGGCTCTTCACTGACAGTGTGGAGGCTTTTTGGGATTCTCTCTCCCTCTCTCTGCCCCTCCCCCTGCTCTCTCTCTCTCTCTCTCTCTAAATAAATAAATAAATAAGTTTTAAAAAATTAAACAAAAAACCACTCACAAAACAGGCAAAATCCACGATTGCGTGAATCATTTTCTAGTGGACAGAAAACAAATTAAACAAGATATGTAAGGTATAAAATATACCAGATGATAAATTTGTTAGAGAAAAATAAGGCAGGGAATAGAGAGAGTTTTACTCTGGTTTTTGACTGGGTAGTGGGGTTGCAGAGGCAGTGGGAGAGAAAAGCAACAATCTTAAATAGCAAAGGTCTCCATGAGAAGGTGAACTTGAGATGACTTGAATAAAGACCTGAGGAAGATAAAGGAGTAAGCAATATAAATATCTGCAAAAGAGCCTTCTAGGAAGAGACAACATCAGGTACACAGGCCTTGATATGGGAGTGTACCACGTTTGAGAAAGAATATAGATGCTAGCAGAGTGAGAAGAAAAGCAGTACGAGAGGAGGTTAGAGAGTTAAGGGATATGTGTGAGCAAAGATTCTATAGGACCTTGTAGGTCACTGAAAGCACTTTGGCTTTTACTTAGAATGAAATGGGAAACCACTGTGAGGTTTTAGACAGAGAAGTGACATGATCTGACTTTTGCTTTAACTGTTTCATGCTGCTGCCATATTGAGAATGGTCTGTAGAGGAGCAAAGGCACAATCGTGGAGAACAATGAAGAAACTATTGCAAGAAGACAGTGAGAAATAGCTGTTACTTGAGTCCGGAAGGGTGAAATGATAGTTATAAATGGTTGGTTTCTGGATATATTTTGAAGGGATAGAAAATACAGCTTGCTGAGACTGGGTGTGGGATATGAGAGAAAGAAAGGAGTAAAGGATGACTCCCAGGTTTCTATTTCTAGAAGATCAGAATTGCTCTTCATTGAGATATGGAGGACTGAAGAAAGAACAGATGTTCATGGAGGGGAGGGGGATGAGGACATCAGGGACTTAGTTTTAGAAGGCTTAAATTAAGGTATCATTGATGTACATTATATTAGTTTCAGGTGTACAACATAATGATAAAATATTTGTATATATTACAAAATGATCACCACAATAAGTCTAGGTAACATCATCACCATACATAGTTACAGAATTTTTTTATTATGTACACTACATCCCTATGATTTATTTATTTTATAACTGGAATTTTGTACCTTTTGACTCCTCTTCATGCATTTCACCCACTCCCTCCACCCTCAGGCTCTGGCAATCACCAATCTGTTCTCTCTTTCTATGAGCTTGTGGTTTATTGTTATTTGCTTGTTTTAGATTCCACATATAAGGGAGATCATACAGTGTTTGTCTTTGTCTGACTTATTTTACATAGCATAATGCTTTCAAGGTCCATCCATGTTGTTACAAATAGTAAGATTTAATTCTTTCTATGGCTGAAAAATGTTCTTCTTTACTCATTCCATCCGTCAGTAGATATTTAGATTGTTTCCATATCTTGGTTATTGTAAATAATGCTGCAGTGAACATGGGGGTGCAGATATCTTTTTGAGTTAGTGCTTTTGTTTTCTTTGGACAAACACCCAGAAGTAGAATTGCTGAATACTATGGTAGTTATGTTTTAAATTTTTTTTGAGGAACTTCCATACTGCTTTCCATAGTGGCTGCACCAATTTATATTCCAACAGGAAATGAGGGTTCCCTTTTTTCTACATCCTTGACAACACTTGGTATTTCTTGTCTTTTTGATAACAGCCATTCTAAAAGGTATGAGGTGATATCTCACTGTGGTTTTGATTTCCATTTCCCTGATTTGTGATGTTGAGTATCTTTTTGTGTATCCGTTGGCCATCTGTATGTCTTCTTTGGAAAAGTGTCCATCCAGATCTTTTGCCTATTTTTTAAAAAGTATTTCTTTTATTTTTTTTATTTTTCTATTTTAGAGAAAGAGAGAGAGAGAGAGAGAGAGAGAACGAGTGGCAGAAGGAGAGAGAGAGATAGAATCTTAAGCAGGCTCCACACTCAGTGCAGAGCCCGATGCAGGCTTTGATCCCATGACCCTGGGATCATGACCTGAGCCAAAATCAAGAGTTGGACACTCAACCAACTGAGCCACGTAGGCACCCTTCCTCTGCCCATTTTTAAATTGGTTTGGGGATTTTATTGCTATAGAGTTGTATAAATTCTTTATAAATTTCGGATATTAACCCCTTACTGGGTATATAATTTGCAAATATTTTCTCCCATTGAGTAGGTTGTCTTATCACTTTGTTGATGGTTTCCTCTGCTGTGCAGAAGCTTTGTAGCTTGAGGTATTCCTACTTGTTTATTTTTGTTTTAATTGCCTTTGCTTTTGGCGATGAATTAAAAAAATCATTGCAAAAACTGATGTCAAAGTTCACTCAACTATGTTTTCTTCTAGGTGTTTTACGGTTTCAGGTCTTATGTTCAAGTCTTTAGTCCATTTTGAGTTAATTTTTGTGTATGGTGACAGTGGTCCAGTTGTACTCTTGTGCATGTAGCTGTCCAGCTTTCCCAACACTATTAATTAAAGATACTTTCCCCATTGTATATTCTTGGCTCCTTTGTTGTAAATTAATTGGCCATATATGCAGGGGCTTATTTCTGGGCTCTCTATTCTGTTCCATTGATCTATGTGCCTGTTTTTATACCAGTGCAATCCTGTTTTTATTAGCATAGCATTGTAATAAATTTGAAATTAGAACATTTTAAGCTATAATAAAATACAACACATTAAGAGTTTTTTATTATCATCCATGATGAAGATAAACATATTTCTGGCATGAAGAATGAGGCCATGTTACATGTTGAACACTTTAATCACTTTCATTCAACCTTCCTCACTTTCTCACCAGGAGTTACTTGTAAACTGCTCTGGATGTCAATCCTAGAAAGATTTCAATATCTTGAAATGGTTTCAGAGTTTGAATTGACATTCTGGCCTAATTTTGGAGTTCCACTAGTAGGCCACATATGTCTCAGAGGGATACAACAAGGCTGAAATTCTGGATGAACTCCAAGGATGGATTTTCATTGAGAAAATGGCCCCCATTTGGGAATAGAAATAGAAAGGCAACACCTGACACCTGACACGGGTGCTCACCAGCGTTGGAAGAATATGATCAAGTGTTTCATCTGAGAAGTCATCTCCTGTCGAAGCAGTAAGAATAATTTATCAGGTGAGGAGCTATTTTCCTTCACAGCACGAAGCATCTAGCTGCACAATGCTCTTCCTACGTAGCCTTTCCTCACGGTTCTCACTAGAGAAGACCTCACGCACTAGGTACAGGAGACTACCAGTGAGCCTATCCTTTCCCCGTATTGAGTCCTGCCTTCCCCAGGGCTGTGACTCCTGCACTTCATTTAATGAGATTAAAGTGAAAATTAAGAGCACATGGTGGGAGAAAAATGATGAGTACTATTTATTTAAGGGAGTTTGAGGATAAATATTATTCAGAAACTCCATCTAATTCCATTTACTTCTGAAATGCCACAAACAATATTAGGTCAACGCATTCAGCAAGCAGTTACGAAAGCATTATATGTAATAGGACTATGTTACCCCCTGGGGGAGGGGGAAATCAAGGATAAATAAAACAGGGTTCCTGCCCTTGGTGAACACAGAATCTAATGGAGAAGGGAGATGATTAAGCAAGTAATTATAAGAGAATTAGTAATGAAGGGACATACAAAATGTCAGAGACCCAAAGGGGGAACAATTAAATCTGTCTGAGGAGGTTGGGAAGAATTTATAAAGGAGATGACATTTGAGCCAAGCTGTGAGGGAAGGGAAGGAGTTTGTCACTCTACCAAGAGAGCACACTGTATGATAGGCAGAAGGGGCCTAAAGCTTACCCAGTTTTGGAACCGGGGAGGTGTGGAAACTGGGGAAGAGTTTCCACATGGGGAAGAGTGACAGGAAAAGGAGACCAGAAAGACAAGCAGGCATCAGAATTGCTTTGCTAGGGGTCTGTCCTTTGTTCTTCAGGCAACAGGGAGCTTTCAGGCTTTGTAAGCAGGCAAATGACAGGATCATAATTGTGTTCTAAAGAAATAGCAGGTGGCAGAACGAAGAAAAGAAATAAAAGATCCTCCATGGCAGAGACATAAAACAGAGCAAGAGAAGGAGGAAGAATAAAATAGAGTTTCATACTTAACAGAAAGAACCATGAACATATCCACTCCTGTGCTGCTTCCCCCAAACCTATCACTACCTCCCACCAATGAAATTAACTGTCTCCTTTCACTATCACTTCATCAAGGGGGCAGTGCTTCTCCACAAAGATAGAAAGATAGATATGGGACACTGGTATCCCAGAGAAATCACATGGAAAACCACCTTCTCTCTTTTAATGATTTCTATCAGACGTGAGAAGGGAAGGTAAAATTAACAGCATCATATGGAACTCTAACCATACTTGGATTTAGAGCAGACAAGCACGCATGGACAAATACACACACACAGACACACACACCAGCATGACCACCACCACACTGCACCACATGCACAAATGCTGTGGTGACAAATGATAAGCAGTATATGCCCTGAAGTGAATCATTACATATCCCCTTACCTCATAACACATATTCACTTTTAATGACATCATCAACTTACTATGGTCTGAGGTAGCTCTTTTTAATATAGTCTTGGTGTACCAGTAGCTTCCGAGAACCACTTTGTCCTCACAGTCTCTCCAAGTCTCCTGTGATCTGACATCACTGAATACTACAGACTATACAAGTAGTAGCTCATAAAGAGGTCACACCATTGCATAGAAAACCTGCTGCTCACCTCGACCAGGCCCAAGCATAGAGCTCTGGGGAGAATTTGGGAGGCCTCTCTATGATTGATGTTTGGCTTAGAGGAACATATCAGTCTACAGATTAAGTCTCTAGAGTGTATTTTTTAGCACTGTCCAGAAAATAGAGAAGTTACACCTTTACTTTGCCAGCCAATAGAAGGCTAATTTGATCTTTTTTCTGTAGTAACACTGAGATGAAATAATAGTTTGAATACTTTTTATTCTTACCATGGGATTAAATTTCTCCAGATGACCACAATTTTCACAGACACCATGAATAGCAAATCTCAAATGTTTTGTCATAGAATGCTTTTAGAAAAAATAAATACCCCAAATAAAAGAAAGAAAATCAGCTCCTACTGACTTATTATAACAACAATAGCCAAAAAGGCAAGAATCATCACTTCTAATGGCACAGCCATACCTCCCTCCTCTGAAGTCATGCAATAGCATGCTTATATGCTATTGAATTTGGCACTTAAATCATATGCTGCTTCTTCCGGATAGTTAACTTTTTAGAAGTATCAGTCTCACCTTTCTTATTAGATTGTAATAAGCTAAATTTAAATGATGGATACATCAAATTGGATTGCAAAAGACATACCACAGGACATGGCAGTGAGAACTGAAAATTGGACGCTGGTAAAGTCATACCCTCACTGATGTTCATGAGCCACTCAGTATTTTTCATGTGTACAAAAAGAGAAAACAGTGTGGAAGAAAAGAATAAGGTGCCCTCTAGTACCTATTAAGTTAACCAAAACACTTAAAATTTACATATTATAGACTCAATGTTGGTGAGGCTAATGTAAAACTTGTGCACGAACACACTGCTAGGGTTCTGTAAGTTGGTATAACCCTTTGTTGTAGGAACCAGCAATACATTGAAAAGCCATACAAATGTTTTTATAACTCTTGTATAAATAAATTACTTTTAGAAGTAATTCAGATAAAAAAATCCTCAAAGTATGAGTATATATCTTACGACTTCAGTGTAAAAACAAAACATTAGACATAACTTCTAAGTTCAAAAATAATAATGGCTAATGACAGAATATAAAACTGATGACCCCTTCATAAGAAAGACTCTAAGCAAATTAAGAATTAAAAGACACTTGCTCAACTGATGAAGGACATTAAAAACTTACACTTATCATTATATTTAATGGTGAAAACTGAATACTTCCCCAGTAAGATCAGGAACAAGGCAAGGATATCTGTTCTCAGTACTTCTATTTGACATTGTGGTGGGGGTCCCAGTGCAATCAGGCAAGAAATAAAAGGCATCTAGTTGGGACAGGGAGAAGTAAAACTGTATTCAAAGATGTCATAAATGTCCACCTAGAGAACGCCCCCAAATGTATAAAGTACCACTAGATCTAATAAGTGAGTTTAACAAGTTCGAAATTCAAGGTCAACATACAAATCCCAATTGTGTTTCAATACACTAGCAATGAACAATTAAAAACTGGCATTAAAAGAACAACACCACTTACAACAAACATGAAATACTTTGAGATAAATCTTACAAAACACACGCAAAGTTTGCTGAAAAAAACAAAGCACCGATGAGAGAAACCAAAGACGTAAGTAAATGGAGAGATAGACTATATACGTGGATTAGAAGATTCAATAGTGCCAGAATGTCCATTCTCAAACTGATCTAAGAATCCAGCAAAATCCTAGTCAAAATTCCAGCAAGCTTTTTTGTAGGAATCGACAAGTTGATTCTAAAATATCTGTGTAAAGGACTTAGGATAAACAGAAGAATTTTGAAAAAAAAGATGGAGTTCATAACATACTATCTGATTTCAAGATTAATAGAAAAGTAAGATCAAGACACAGTAAAAGGACAGACACAGATCAATGGCACAGAACATAAAGTCCAGAAATAGCACAATACATACATGGTCAATTGACTTTTTATTAAATGTGTCAGGGCAAATCACCAGTGAAAGCATAGTCTTTTGGAATGAGCAGGGCTGGAACAACCATAGGTTCTACATAAAAATTCAAAACATAACCATATCTTATATTATACTGAAAAATTAATTCAAAATATTATCATCAGAGACCTAAATGTAAAACTTAACATTATAATCTTTGGAGAAAACATAGGAGATATCTTTGTAACTCTGGGTTAAGTAAACATTTCTTAAGATAGGACACATAAGTCTATGTGTCCTAAGCAATGAAAAAAAATGATATCATTATTAACTATGTATTATTAAAATAAAAAATGCGAACTTTTCAGAAGATACTGTTAAGAAAACAAAAAGCCAGACTGGGAGAAAAAAGCTGCCAAACACATAACTGATAATGGACCATTAACCAGAATATAGAAAATTCTTTTACAGCTCAATAATAAGAATTAAAAAAATTTTTTTTATTAGTTTTCTTTATTTTTGAGAGGCAGAGAGAGACAGAGTGCATGTGGGGGAGGAGCAGAGACAGGGGAGACACAGAATCGGAAGCAGGCTCCAGGCTCTGAGCTGTCAGCAAAGAGCCCGATGCGGGGCCCGAATTCACGAACCGTGAGATCATGACCTGAGCCGAAGTTGGACACTCAACCGACTGAGCCATCCAGGCACCCCAATAATAAGAATTATTTTAAAAACTGGACAAAAGACTCAAACAAACACTTCACAAAAGGAGAGAGATGGATGCCAAATAAGTATACAAAATGAAATTCAGCATCAATAGTCACTATGGGAATATGCATTAAAACCACCCCAAGATCCTACTACATACCTAATAGGATGGTGCAAATAAAAAAAAATCAACAATATCAAATACTAGTCAGGGTAAAGAGCAACTGCAACTCTCATATATTCCTGATGGAAAAGGAAAATGGTAAAGGCACTTTGGAAAAGAGCTTGATAGCTTCTTGCAAGTTAAACATATACTTTCTCTATGACCCAATTATCTCGCTCCTAAGTATTTACTCTAGAAAAATAAAAACACATGTCCACACAAAAACCTTTACACAAATGGCTTTATTCATGAAAGCTCTAACTGGGAATAATTCAAATATTCATCAACTGATGAATGAGTAAACAATCCCTAAAATGGAATACCATTCTGCCATAAAAATGAATGGACTACTAATAAATGCAACAATATGGATGAATCTCAAAAGCATTATGCTAAGTGTGAGAGGCCAAAATTAAAAGTATGATTCCATTTATATGACAAAACTATAGTGTCAGAGATCAGGGCAGTCATTGCCGGGAGCTGGGAATTGGAAGAGGAGACTCATCGCAGAGGCGTAAAGAATTTTCTGAGGATGGAAATATTCTTGGTTTTTGTGGCGGTTATATAATTGCATAAGTTTGTAAAAATTTACAGAGCTGTATATCTAAGAAGGATTAATTTTACTATACGTAAATTATGCCTCAATAAACCAACAGACAAAAGACCGTCACACCAAGCGTTGAAGAATATGTAAACACCTGAGCTCTCTCAGTCACTGCTGGTGGGTGTGGAATATGGCACAGCCACTTTGGAAGAGTTTGACATTTTTAAAAATAAAGTTAAACATACACATACCATGGACTCAGCAATTCCACTGCATGTACTACCCAAGAGAAATAAAAGCATTTATCCACATAAGCACTTGTACATGAATGCTCATAGCAGCCGTGTTCATAGTATTCCAAGACTAGAAACAACAAAATATTAATAAATACAACAGGTGAATGACTAACTAAATTATTATATATCCATATAGAGAAATCTCACTCATCAATTAAAAAATGAGCTACTGATACATTCAATACCATGGAGGAAGCTCAAAATACTACACGGAATGAAAATAAGAATATAAATTCTAGAATTTTATAGATACAATGTTATTTTACATTTTTTTAGACTTACTTTTTAAAATCAATTTTATTAAGATATAATTTATATACAATAAAAATAAACCTATTTTAAGCATACAGTTCCATGGGTTTTGATAAATATATACATCTATGTAACTACCACCACCACCAAGAACATTTCTATCATGCCAAGAAGCTCCCTTGTCTTTCTTTCTCATCAGTCCTGTCCCCTTGTTCCCAAGCACTGATCTACTCTCTGTCCCTATAGATTAGTTTGTATTTTCTAGAATGTTATATAAATTTTAGAATTGGATTATCAAATAGTTCCTTTTTATTGATGAGTGACACTTAGGTATATCATAATTTATTTAGTCATTCATTATATTTATGAACTAACGTACTGAAAACAGACCCTGGGCTATAAAAAAAGAAGACTTTATAATAATTTATAAGGCTTAAAATGCTGGAGTAAGCATTAAATAAGATAACATAATCATGTTACTTAATATTTAGTAAGCATATAATCAAAGATAGCGGGAAACTGCATCTTAGGTCAAATAATTTGCCAAATGTCACAGCTAGTAACCCGGGTCTGTCCAATTCCAAACTTCACGCTGTCCTAACACCCAGTACAGGGTTCCTGGAATTTGTGGATATGGGAGAGTCCTAATTTTCCCAATGTTTAAGGGGTTGAGACATAGAAGGGAGACACTAGAAGTTTAAGAGGCCAACCGAGAGTTTTGTTTCTCCACACTTACAGGGTTTGGAAAATTGCTAAGTGTTCAGCATTTAGAAGAGACTAACCAGCTCTCTGCTAACATACTGGGAACAGATCTTAAGTCCCTGGATTGACTAGGATCTTGCCTATGTAACTAGTTTGCCAGAGCCAGTTTTTCTTTTCCACTGGATATTCTTAGCAAATGTTACAGAATAAAATGTGAGAAGGGAACACCAGAAGCTAATCAAGGAAAGTGAACTGTCCTTCTACACCAGTGCTACCAGAAGGGCTTCATGACCAAGTTCAACTTTATTTCACACATAAGAATCCCTTAGTCATATCATCCTTCTCTCTGGCCATATTCTCAATGAGTCATTTTGTTCTTGAAATCAAGAAAGACTAAGAAAGAAATGATCCTGGTTAATCAAGAAGGAGCTACTTTAAAAATGAGACTCTCACAGATCTGACTGTTTAGTTGTGTCTGAAATTGGTCCCTTTGCAGCTCCCTGCCTCATGGTATGTGCCCTACACAAGGCTCCTTCCTAGGTATACCTGTCTCAGGGAGTCAGTCTTTCCTGACTCTATCTTTGCCTCTGCGACTTGCTCAGTCTGGATTGCCTTCCACTGTAGCTTTCTTTCATTTGGTTCCTATTCCATCTTTGCTTCCCCCTTGAGACTTAACATTTTAGACTATCCTTTTGGTTCCCTACTTTACTGATGTTGTCTGGTTGCCCTTTCCCAGTCAGTCTTATCTCATTTCTTTATGCATTCCTAGGAACCTGCCTAGAAGGAGGGTTTTAATTTTCAGATCAGGGTTGTAGATGCTCTTTTTGGTCCTTGTTCTCCAGGAGCCCAGGCTTGCAACTGTGGCTCCTAGGTAGTGAGTTCTCTTACAGTTAAGGGGGCTTCTTCCTTGGCAAATTGAAATATGCCTCAATTCCCTAAACCTGGACCTTTGTTGTCACTCTCTGCTGCCCTCCAGCGGCTGTCAATAGATGCAGTAGTTAGCTAGATTGAGGCCTGGCTCTTGGCCCTTTCCAGGCTTGTAGCTGTTCTCTAGTAGGACACTAAGGCAGTGCAGTTAATGAAGATGAGATGTGTGTTCAGAATCCATCAGGTTTTATTTAATGCTGCCAGTACTCCTGCGACAGACTTTGATACCACTGCTACTTCCAGGGAAATTCATTGGTAATGACTCACTTGACCTTTCTCCCGAAAATGTGATTATCTCAGAAAATCCACAAATTCCACGTGTGTGGGTTTGCATATTCAGGCTGTGTGTTGAGATACGGGAGAAGCCTCCCAAGTTCCTGAGGCTTGGCGTGTTGGGAGATGCAGACAGCGGTGCAGAACTTCACGCTAGCCCAGGCAGCATGCCTCACAGGTCACCTCGGTCAGAGGATCACCAATGCTGTCCCTGAGCAAAGGGAGAAACTACCAGGTAGCTTTCACTACACTATGCTTATTAGCTCCTCCCACAAGAGCTTGATTTGGAACAAAACTCTAGCCTCTGAACTGAGAGACTTGGCTATAAGGCTATCCAGAGTGACACTGGCACTGTGCCCACTTTAAAAGCGGCCATCATGCTATTGGAGCAACGGGGTAGAAGATAGTTGCAGACTAGATGCACACTTCTGGAAAAAGTATGTCTAGCATACACTGGAAAGGCTGTTGTATGCTCTGGTGGAACCCCTAAGTGGCCCAGCTTTGCCAAGTAGGAAGTGCTAGACAACTCTGTTGAGCGAGCTTTAGATTAGACTTCCTATCTAACCCGAGACTGTGCCAATATGGGTTGACGGCAACAATGGATAATGTTAACCTGGGGTTGGGGCGATCCATGAGTCAAAGGCCAAACCCAATGTATTGTTCATGGGAAAACACATCCAACGTCTGGTGTTTTGTCTCCTACTACCCAAAAGATTATCTACAACTGCTCCTAGCTAGCTAAAGTTCCTTCCACATAACTTCTTTCCACATAACTGCTATTAATACAGCTTAAGGACCCTGACAGGGCCCACAGTGCCTGTCATTCACGAGTCAGCATTTCCAGACACACAAACTGTCTATAAGAGGGAGGGCCTTCAAAGAGGCTCAGAAGCTACCACTTTACCAAGTACAAATGGGCAAAGAACCGAGTGTCTCCCACCTACATTCGTGCTAAATGGCTAAGCTTCCTCTCCGAGGAAAAGCAAAGCCCCTGGAAAATACAAAGCGGTGTTCATCAGACCTTTCACCTTCCTTTCATGGACCCCAACTATTCTCCACTGTGAAAAATCAATGAGGAATCTATCTCTTATAAACTATCATGATCTCAGTGTGGCTGGCATCCACTACTAATACATGCTCCCTTTTCTCTGATTCCCAACCTCTTGAAACAACTCCATGAGACTTTAAGAAATTAGACTTCTGAATTGCTAAAATGATTTCCATAGTGAGAGGACAATGAATAGAAAATGGTCATCCCCACATGCTATGATGTCATTTGGACTGTTAAAATGTCTGTTTTTTTTTTCCTAGCATTTAAATAACATCTTACATGATTTTCTATACCAAAGAGTCGCACCTGCTCAGATATTATTTCATGAGATCCTGGTCTGGAAAAAAAAATGGATTCTATGTTAAATCAAAACAAACAAACATACAAACAAAAAAACCTGAGACAGAATTTCTGAGTGCATCTCCTTCCCTAGTTGAGAGGCTAGTATGAAGTGAGACAAAGTTTCAGCAGTTCTAGAATAGACTTTCCTCCAATCAACCAAGGGCATTGGGTAAATCCCAGAATGTGTTACATATTACTGGCAATTCCTTCTATAAATTTTCCATGGCAGCCCAGTTACATAAGGAAAGATACCTGATTTTCAGTGGCAGCAGCAGCATCTATCTCAGTGGCTGAAGACCTTATCTACCTGTGCCCCATCCTGTGTGTGCTGATCTAGCCTTGGCTTACATGAGGTCATAAGTCTAGCTCGGTGGAGTCTATTCTCAGAAACGTTCCTATCTCTGTTTTTTACAGAACCAGACCAAAGGCGTAAGCTTTCCCCAGCTCGGGAACAGGAATCATTTGCGGTCAGAGATTCCTTTGAGGTTAAAGGTATCACCCTGGTGCTGTCAAAATAACATGGGCACAACAATTTTGTCAAAACAACCAGAAAACCCTACTTTCAAAAACCAAAGGACCACCCTCTGAAGCGTTTCAAGATGGCCATCTTATGTATGCCAGGCTGCCAAATCACAGCTACAGGTTCTTTTCTGAAAGCCTGTGTATCGGTGTACAACAGACTTGGGCTGGCCCTGGGGATTTGCAGAAAGCTCTGCGGCTGTCCCTAAAACTGACCAATACAGCATCAATATAAAAAAGAATCAAAATCGAGACCAACTGGCAACCCCTTGGATGCAGTTGTTTTATTCCCAACTACACCACTAGAGTCACTATAATAGTGCTAGGGACAGTGTCCAATGAATGAATGAATACTTCTGATTTAGGGAGGTCTATAAAGTTTGCTTGCTTTATCTATGTTAAAACATGGACTAGGGTCTGTAGGAACTTTTAGTACCTCTGTCTCAGCAAAGAGATTTGTGCAGATAGTCTGTTATTATTACTTTATCTTCTTCCAACCACCAATGCCTTTGGGATAGGATGACTCTGGATTTCATTTCTGAAATGACATTTAACCACATATACATGCTACCACACCAGTAGTGCAGATGATCTTTTCTAAGATAATGTGCTTAATGGCTTAAACCATTCCTTCTGACCCCTCCATCCACATTAGTCATAGTAATGGCATCTTCCAATTCCATGAGTTATCGAGCTATTTGATTTCTGAACCCTGGCGCAGATGACTCCCAGTTTTACTGGCCACTATTTATTCAAGATCATACACAATCTGAAGGTCAACAGAATATTTCAGGTGAGCACTTGGGAGAGTAGTTCTACCTCCAGCGTTACTGGCCCATATACTTCACTACCAGAGGATTTGAGGATTTACACACCACTCTATTTTCCTCCACCTAGAACATCCTTTCACAAAAACATCCCCCTACCAACTCTCCCCACACCTCTCATTTTCTCCACCATGACTCCTTGGCAACTGCTCAGTAAACATTTAGGAAAACTATAGGCCATCCCCCGCCCCCCACCAAAACCTCCAGGTTACATCCCAGCAAGTTAAAAACCAGTATTAAGAAGTACATGTGGGAAATGACTTTCTTCCTGTTAAATAGGGCTTAACCGTTGTGACGAAATGTAGAAGATTGCCACCTGAGGCCTTTTTAAGATGTAGGCCCGCCTTACCCTGATGCAGGCCTCCTCTGTAGTTTCCTAAAAGTTAGGGGTTGTTTAGACTGGCTAGGGAGAAACCTTAAAAAAAGAAATTCTATTGACTATATATCATCTTGTTATGTGCGGTATCAGACAAATTCAGTTTTTCTATCAATTGGTATTCTACTGAGGCTAACACGTAAGTGGTTATTAAGCAAAGTTAAGATCTTTCCACATGAGCCTAGATCAGTAGAGCAAAGGGGGGATGTTCCTCTTAGTGGGAGTGGTTGTTCATTAGACTTGGGAGCAGAAAAAAGAAGAAAAGTAGGCAATTTGATTCAAAAACCAAAACTTTACTGAACAGAATGAAGACAGGCTGGGAAACAGGAAGGGCAGTTCTGCATAGTTAGTTTCTGAGCTGTTCCCAGGTTTCATACCTGACGGAGTGGACGGTCCTGATTTCACTTTTACGCCTCTAACACGAACATCAGAATTCTTTCAACGTCTCCAAAGAAATATACAACTATTTCTCTTAGGTCCTAGAGTTGTTGTTAAGGCAAGTTAAGTGCCTGCAATGGAAATGCACCGTGTTTACTTTAGTCAGAAGGTTTAGAAATTGGGGAATAACTGGCCTAGAGGGAATGTCACCAGCTCCATCTAAAAAAAGCCGCAGATATCTTGGGATGGCTTTGCTGTTTGAGAGTCGTTGCCAACAAGCTCCATTCAGGAGATCTGATGCAATGTCACAACCTAGTTCATTCAGCTCTATAAAAACTTAGTATATCGGAAGTAAGCAACAGTTGGGGCCAAGGAACAGAAAATAATGTGATGCTACTAAAGAAAAGAATCCACTCAAACCTTTTCCTGTTGGTCAAATATGTACGGTGAACAGCTGGGAATTAAATGAGTAATATAAATAATTAATTATCTAGGGAAGTTACGATTCCCTCACAGTGAATGTAACAGAAATGTGAAATGTTTCAGGGTAGCCTACAATAAGCAGTGTTTGCTGAGAAGGAGAAGACATAAACAAAACCAACCAACCAAACAAACAAAAAAACAGGTCCATGAGGAAGCTGAATAGTAAAAGTAAGAAATGAAGAAGAGAAAGTAAGAAATGGGGTTTTAAAAAGATTAGTCTAAGACTTAAAAAAAAGGAAAGATAGTCTAGATCCTAGTTAAAACAACTCCATATATGTTTTTAAACAAAACTTAAAACTGGCTATTCTCTATGCTTAAAACACTTTCCTCCCTCACCAATGCCTGGTTTCTATCAGTTGAACTTTCCACTATTTTAATGCAGTATTTTATAACTACTTAGGCTCCCGAAGACCTCTCCACTCCATGGCCTCTTTCTGCAATTATAGATGCATAGTTTGTATAAAGGTCTTATATCCCAACCGGAGGATAAACTGAAGTTGATTTCCCCGCTCTTTGATTTTGGGCTGGCCCTGTGACCAGCTCTAGCCCATAAGATGTGGTGGGAACGATGGCTTGCCAGTTCCAAGTGTAGACCTTAAGGGGTTTGCATATTTCCCCTTGCTCTTTTGAAACCTACCAATACGCCATGTGATTACGCCTGGGTTAGGCTGCTGGTGGATGAGAGACCACATGGAGCAGAGAAGAGTCAGTCTAGCTAAGACGCCCTAGACCAGGCAGTTCCTAGTGAATCTAGTACCTGACCTCAAGGTGTGAGTGAGCCCACAGAACCTATCCTAATTGCTCATCTGTAGAAACTTGAGTTAAATAAATGATTCTTCTTTTAAGACAAGGCATTTGGGTGCTTTGTTATGCAGCAAAACACAACGAAATAATTGAAACATATGTAATAGCTTCATCCTTCCAATGTAATGCTCACTACAGACTGACTTATATTAAAATTAAGTATTTGCTGATCACTTCTTTGCTCCTGGAGGTCAGAGACTGTATGATATTCACTTCTGTATTCCCACAGCACCGGGGTTGTGCTCTGTTCACGGTAGGCACTCAGAGTTTGACAAAATAAGCTGAAATGAAAATCAACGGAAGTTCAAATTCTAATATACATTAGTATTATCTACTGAATGCTTAACAAAAGAAGAAAAACACAAACCAGAGTACTGGTAGAGAATCCAGTCACTACTGAGAATCTGCTATGGACCTTGTATGGTAATTCCCAATGATGAAACATTAAGGGCTGGCAGCTACTAGTACTTGGAGTGCATATGCCACTTCAGGATAGCTAATAAGTGGGCCCTTTAAGTTGTCCTTGTCAAGATCTAACATTAACCCGAAGTTGGATTTTGATAGCGATTCACACACATATTTGAACACATGAATGTGAAGTCATACTGCAATCCTCCTTTTATGGACTTGGGACATTTAGTGGCAAAGGAGATTTTGATTTGCACTAATTCACATTATCATTAACAGCAGGTTTTCTAAGCCTAGCAGTCTGACAAATGAGATTTGCACATAAATGTACATTAACTATGAAGTGCTGTACGCATATAAAATATCATGAAAGCTTGTGTAGTCAAGATGTCATTTCACTCTTCCTTAAGAAGTAGGAGACTGAGAATAGACAGGACAGGTGGGAAAGGATGAATCGTTTTGCTATCCGTATCTAAATTGAGTCCTAATTGAATTTCTATAGCTTTTAAATGACACTGTGCTATTACACTCTATGCAGAGATGATCTCATCAAATATTCTGTGTTTTGATTATTTTAAAATTATTCACTTGACAGTGTCTGAAACACTCTAAAGCAAGGCAACACAAAAGTACGATCAGAATGAACATGCTCATAAAGCAGTGAGGCAGATACAGTCAATGACAGTAAAAGAACACCCTTGCTGCACTGTAACCGTGGTGCTTTGCATGGGTGCACACCCCAGAACTTGCCCTAACTTTAACTTCTTCCTTTAACTTCTGCCATGCCTGCTTAATATTGTTACGTCAGACTCAGAAAGAACATGATGATTAAGTCAGTCACTAAGCTAGAAAACTGAATCAGGATCTAATGAGGTTTAGACCGGTTAGAATGATAAAAATCTGTGTTGTTAACAATGTGAAAGAAACACATAGACCGAAGAGAGTAGAGTCTCCAATCTGTTTCATAAAATCGAATGTGTGAGGACTCCTTGAGGAGTGGGTCTCAATGCTATACATGTGATAAAGACTCAATTGCTAGCAGAGAGGATGCTCAATAAATCAGGAGAGGAACCCTGTCCCCGAAATTGTGATGCATTAATAAAAACATAAAGAACCAGAGGGTCAGAGTTCAGCGAGACAGATTTTAGCCAACTTAAGAAATATCTTTCTAGGGGCGCCTGGGTGGCTCAGTCGGTTGAGCGGCCGACGTCGGCTCAGGTCATGATCTCTCAGTCCGTGAGTTCGAGCCCCGCATCGGGCTCTGTGCTGACAGCTCAGAGCCTGAAGCCTGTTTCAGATTCTGTGTCTCCCTCTCTCTGACCCTCCCCTGTTCATGCTCTGTCTCTCACTGTCTCAAAAATAAATAAAACGTTAAAAAAAATTAAAAAAAAAAGAAATATCTTTCTAATAATCAGGTTGTCATAAGGAGGCCCTTGCTGTCTTGGGGTGGCGAGTTTTCTTCAAGGAGGATACACAGGCACAGTCTGGGTGCTACACATGGTTTCAAGTATCAAGTCAAAGGTTATCCTGCATGATTTTTCAAATGAGTCCCAACCCCCAAATTCCATAATTCTATTATGGGATTCCGAAGGAAACATGCAGAAGGACAACATACTCAAAGGCACTTAATCATGCTTCATTTGAGGTCCAGATATCTCCTTTGGAAACATACTCCCAGGTTTTCTCCTGATAGTTTGAACATCTCCATAGTTCAGAAGAAGTCCCCTTTTAAAAAGATGCTCATTTTAAACAAGTTGTGAGAATAATGAAGATGGACTGCAAAGAGATCAATATTTTCAGAAGAGAACAGGGAGGGATAATTTTTCTCACAATGATTCCACCTACCTGAGGGCTGCTAATAAAGAGCTACAGCCTGAGAGCTGGGGAAGTTTTTCAAATGGTCTAGGTAAGGAAAGTTATTGTTTTAACAGAGACAGAGACAACTAGAAATTAGGTGACTGATTCAATAGGAAGAGACACACTCTTCTTCTTAGTAAAATTTAGGAGTTTTGGTTTCTCCTGCTAAAATATCATAAAAGGAAGTCTGAGAACAGAAATGTAACAGCAAGTAGGAACTTAAGCATAAACACCAGTGCTCACTGAGAGCCCACAAATACTTGAGCATTCATCCCCGGCTCAGATCCACCTTATTTTGGCTGTGTTTTCTAACTTACTCCCTTAGTTAACATTTTCTGTGAACACCAGTTGCTTTCCATAGGGACCAAAAACCACAAACTAGAGAGAATGACCACACTTCCTTCTCATGAATAGTGAGAAAGGAAAAATTTTTTCCTTGGATGTGGCTCTCCAATGAAATTCAGTTTCTGCTTTCCAAGAAAAGCCAATTGGCTCAGAAGTTTCTGAGAAGAAACAAGGGAGAAAATTCCAACAGATAGCACTCCACAAAACCCTAAGGCAAAATCCCAATCTCCCAGTCTCACATCAGCCAAGGGGTTAAAACCTGAATGTCTCAGTTGAGTTGCTGAATCCACAGGTGGAAGGTCATAAGTGTGGAAAGAGATACTCGGCTCCATTTGTGACCATGCTGGGAAAGCCTTTATGTGTACGAGAACCCCCACCTCGGCCCCCAAATATTAAGTTGACACACGTTTCTGGGACGCGGCTTGAATCCTCAAACTTTGGCGGGTCTATAGAGACACAATTTTCTGTTTTCTGCTTAACAGGGCTTTCCAGAATTGTCATCAGATGACAGATTACACCACCCATCCACAAGGATTCAGGGGTAGCTCAGGCCATCCATTATGGGTTAAAAGCTGTTCCAGCATGAATCGAGTCACAGTGGTAAGGAGACTACCAATACAAGGGGTCCTATAGCTTTAAGAAATACTCTGGGCATCTAAAAGTTTTCAGAATGCAAACTATGTCAGCTCTGAAAACAAGAGGCACTGCATCATTATGGCAGGAGAAACAAAGCCAGCCCCCTTTTTAAAACAGACAAAAAAAAAAAAGATTGTTTTAATAGGAGAGAAGCATCAGTCATTGATTCTTACTTCATTCACACTTTCTATCCAACGCCATCCATCTTCAGAGTGAAGAGATGACAGAGCCCGGTTAACTCTCTCCCTCTTTCGGCCCCCGCCCATCCTGTTCCTCTCTACCCAAACCACCGAGCCCTACCAACCTGCCCATTTTGATCTGCAAGCAACAGCCCTAGAGAATGACTCTTTCTAACTGATGGGCTCGCAAAGCTCAGGTATGCCTGACGACTGGCTTTCATCAACACTACTTTAACAGGGTTGCCTGTCAGGTTAGCATGACTGGTCAGGGCCTTTGCTAATCATCTTCTAAAACCACCACTTAGTCACTCTTGGCTGACCACATTCTACAAAGGAGGGGATGGGAAGACTGAAGGCAGCAGGAAAAAAGTCAACAAGCCAAACCAACCATCCAGAATGTAAAATATTTCATTTTTCTTAAATGCTGCTGCCCTCATTATCTACAAACAAAAGTCCCCAGGCAGGCTGTCTCTGCATCAGTGCACCTGCTTAGCATTGGTCTGTGGAGTTATCTTTCTGCTGTGTCTGCAGAAGCCAACTATAGCACAATGGGTCACATCACTTGAGGGTCACTTGAGTCCCTCTACGCTCTGGGTCCCTCCTCCCACCTCCTGCCTTCCCTTCTACCCACAAAACCTTTAACTCCACCATAGCTAAGGATCCCAGATAGCTAAATAAAAGAGGTGGCCTCAAACACAGGGAAAAACCCTTAGGTCTCCAGTGTGAATCGCCAACGCCAATCCCCCTCCCCTCCCCTTTTCCTTAAGACCTGATGGTCTTCAGTCACACATCTTAAAAGAAAAACAAAAAACAAAAACACAAAGACTTACTTGTCTCAAGTCGATGAAGGCCAACTGCAGCGTGTCCTCCTGGAACCCAGGCACCGGGCCGGATCTGGCAAACTCTGTGGGAAAGAAAAGAGGATAAAAAGCGCCTTTAACTAACCATGGACAGGGAGATTGGCAGACGGATGACAGGGAAGACAAGAGAGGCTGGGGGAGAGGAGGACCAAGCTTCTAAGGAGTCATGTCTCTCTCCCTTCAGCTTCTTTGTTTGCCCTTCAAAATTCGTGTCATCAAAACACCATTAATTCCAGCATCCTGACAGCAAGGAAACTGTACTAATTCGACCTGAAATTTATTCCCATGAGCCGCGCTGGGCTTCAGAGTATTTGTTTTGTGAATGGACAAACAACTTGCAAAGGAGGAGGGAGTGGGGGAGAGAAAAAAGTTTTTCCTCTCAACACAATAAAATCTTCAGCTGTGAAACTCTTTTCAGTTCCGAAAGCTATTTATATTTTAGATCGCTGAAGGAATTTTCTAATTTCACGCCTGTCACCTCATTCCCCAAGCATTTATCAAAAAATATTCCCTGCCACATCATTAATTATTCCCTCACTGATTATTTGTATTATCTCATGACTGCATTATTGCCAACACACACACACACACACACACACACACACACACACACACACAAGCAGAAGCTGTCCCAACCCACTGCTTGGCTCCTGAGCAAAGGAGTACTTGCAGATATGAAAAGCCTACCTAAACAAATCTCATGGCAAAAGCTTACGGAACATTTGCACATATCCATCCTACTAGTGTACTCTTTGTCCTTGACTTCTACTTCTATTCCGCTCTCGAAAACTCTTTTTTTTCTCTTCCCTCTACCCCAATTTAGTCTTAGGTCAAAGACACCACATGAATGCTATTTGCAATTTACAGTAGCGCCTTGGGTCCATGCTCAGTTTATGACTCTGGCTTCTACATCGTTAACAAGAAGATAACTGCACGGCTATAGGGACAGACACTAGTAACAGTTAAGAATGTCAAGTTTTATCGTCCCTAAGCCCTGCTTATTATGAAATCAAAAGGTCTTGTTTAAGCTCCCTACACACACACCCACACCACACACACCACACACAGAGAATGAGAAAATTCAAGAGTTGGACAGTTACTATGTCTTGAATTCTCTCTATAAAGCCAAAGTGTGATGGACATTTAACATCAATCTACCATTTACCTCAAAAACAACTCCAGTATTGGCTCAAAGCAAATATGAAAAGGAATGTTTTCAATTACGTTTTATTCCAGGAACGAATTTAAGAAATTATACAGACTTAGTATCATACTTTTTTTTTGAAATTAAATAAAATCCATCAAGATACCTGCATAAATGCCTGGAAAATTACTTCCAACATCCAGTAGCTGGACAGATTTAAATGATGATTTGTGAACAACTATGGGAATCCCTGTTTTTAAAAAATATTTTCCATCTGGGGCTTCTTAGACAGAATAGGTTTTCATAACATCCTTGCCCCACTTAAAAAAATAATGCTAAACAAAATTGAAAGGGATTATGGAAACATCACATGAAATGAAATTTAACAAAATTTGTTAAACAAAATATAGCACACGTATATTCTACAACTGTACACAAAATATTATTTTAGATATTTCAAAAAAATAACTACTGTAAGTGAAAGGAGATAAACTATAGATAGGATGATTAGCAGCACTGGGTTTCTATTTGTGAGGAAAAGAAAACTCAAATGCTATTTGCAAATTAATTCCATCATATTATAGGCCAAATGATTCAAGTTTCAAAAGAGTAGAATCCTACAACTGTACAAATACTTGAAGAGGGCCATGTTAATGGAAAGCCTGACATACTCCATCCTTCATATCTTACAACAGCCATTATCTGTGCTAACCTTGTATACGCAGCAGCTGCTCAAGTCAGATGTACAACTCGCCCATACTGTGCTCCTACAGAAAGCAGTTCTTTGAATTATAGCCACAGCCACTCTTTTTGACTGCCTTGATTGTCAGTGGTCGGCTTCAATAGGCTTCCCATGCCTGATGGTTTCATCCAAAGTTGCTAGTTTCCCCCCACTGCTCCTGCATGACTCAAGGCTATGTTTCATCACTTGACGTACTAAAGTCCTCTCTGTCAGTAGGAACCTTTCTTGAGTCAAAATATAGCAACTGTCAAGGTGTTCTGCTTACCTACACATGTCCAACTCAATAGAATTACCCCGTGACACAAGGTTGAAATGCTTGAGAGCTGCCTACACATTCTCACCTCTCCTTGTTGAGCATGCTCCCTGGGGCTGACAGATGACACAGACAAAACCACTCAGGAAACCGAGAGTCTCACTTTATAGACCTCATTTTTATGACACACTGAATCTTCCAGGTTCCCAGAGGACATGGTGGCCTTTTAGATTTGCTTTTCCATTTATAAATCAGGGAATCAAAGAGTGATAATTGCTTCAAAGTATGACAGAGTAAAGAGATTCGTTTTCACATATAGTTTATGGAAATGTCTCATTACTGTATATTCAACTTCATGTTTGTATTTTTTCCTCATTGTTTTACATATATAATCCTTGTCTTCTCGTGTAGATAGTAAACTCCTTAGGGATAAGGACCATATCACTGAACCTAACAAGTATTTAAAATACTAGATATTCAACAAATACTCATATATTAATTAAATAAGTTACAAAAACAGCGAGATTCATTAATCATACATCCTCTTCACTGCCAATGAAAATCTTTAGATTGCAATAGGTAACGTGGCCTTATTAATATGAGTACCAATAAGCAGGTTTTAGGAATGTATGGGCTCCCTAAAATTTGGTGCACAATGATTGAAGAGATGGGTTTTGAGGTCATAAATATCAGAATTTGAGCTCGGATACTAGGTCTACGGGCATAGGCAAATTACTTAATCTCCTTAAAGCTTCAATGTCTTTTTCTCAAAAATGAAGAAAACAGTGCATTCTTTATAGTGCTACCATGAGGATTAAATGAAATAACACACATAGAGCAGTTGGCAGAGGGCCTGGCATATCATAATTGATTATCATTACAATTAGTTTTCTGTGTGAATATACAGTTCTCTGGGAAGAAGCTTCCTAGCTTTCACTGAACTCTCAGAGGGCTGGTGACCAAACAAAAGTTAAGAAACACTGTTACATACCCAGGACAAAACAGGAGAATTTATTCAGCTACCATTCAGTGATGAGTTAGTGAGCTGGCACTGCAAATTTGTTTACAGGCAAATATTTAAGTCTTTCACTTAAATGAAACTGAGATGACTAATTAACAGGATGCTAGCCACAGCAATTTTTATTGGTGTTATTTATGAATTTCAAAAAATGCATGAAACAGATCTCTTGCAATGTTTGGATTCAATATACGCTTAAAAACACGGTTGTTCTCTTAGAGTCAATTGTTCAGATATACAAAAAATGTTAACAGCATAAGAAAGTGTGAATATTTTAAATAAATGAACATTTGTAAGCAGTCTGATTTCAACTCTATAAAATATAATATGCATAGTAAACACTCATTTCATAATGTTAACTGAGGCTGTTGCAGACGGAAAGATTACAAAAGGATTTTCTTCTTTTTTATATTTTATAAACTTTTAAAATGAGTAGAGACCACTTTCATAATCAAAAATAGGAAATAGAACACATGTGCACATGTGCACCAAAATTACCTAGTGGTGCTGATTTAGTAGTACTTTCTCTAGTGACAAGGGATAGGACTTATTCAAGATTTAGCATTACAGGCAGCCGGGATTGGTCTGCACACCCAAATTCCCAGATGTTGCTTGACAGAAAGAGAAGAAGAAAACTACAAAAAGCTCCATCCAGTCTGTGTAACAGGCCGATGCATACACAAATTCATTAGATGCACACACAAGAAGCCTCTCTTTAACATCACAAATGGAAACGTTCCTTCTTTGGAAATCATCAAAAAAGGTAAAAGTATGCAATTATGACTGAGTGGAACCAATGTACGTATGGGGCACAATGGACAAGACCCTTTCTGGACTTGTCTCTGAGTCCAAGGTCTGTAGTAGGTTTTCAGTCTCTAAGTGTTTCCAACACCAAGTGTTTCCAAAGCCTGGGTTCTGTAGTGTAGACGGCATCGCAAGACTGTATAAGGTGCTTGCTGTATTTCACAAAGACCCAAACCCAACATTTGACCAGCATGTGTTACTTAGGGACTGAGTCAAGGTTCCAGTGAGGCTGGCAAGAAAGCTTCCTCTTCAAAAATGTGTTCAGATTAGTAGAGCCTACCAGTGATGCATTTTCCAGAGAGCTCTGGCTCTCCCCAGCAGCTCTTTCCTGCCCTTGTACCATCATGGTAGGGACTTCAGAGTTGAAGCTGGTATCAGGGCTTCACTCCAAGACCCAATTTGCAAATGTGAAAAATCTTTTAATGAGGAAACTGCCAACTCATCAAAGTTTACGAAGGAAATATTTTCATTTAAGAAAATAAAAAGGAGGTATAAAAGTTACAGAAAACAAGGCATATTATTAAGTGAAGGCATAAACGGGGAAATAAAATCACACAAAAAAAGTATTTTACTTACCAAATATTCAACGTTCTTTCATATTCTCCTACACACTTAAATCTATGTGGTTCGGCAATCATTTCTAAAAACAATATTAATTTCTCAAAAATATCCTGTAGGTTTATTTATAATGATATAAAATTACCAAAAGAGAAAAAGAAGGGATTCCACTAATTTCAAAATGCTTTCTACACTTCTTGAAGGCTGATCTTATAATTAACTAACACTATCACTTAGAGGGGGAAGGAAAAAAAAATTTAAATAAACTTTAAAATTATCAGGTACATTCACATTTGGCTGAAGAAAAAAACCATTTTTATAAACACCATAGAATGCTAATTAGAATAAAACGGTAGAGTCAGATTAGAAAGGGCTTTGAGAAATCAAAATGACTGCCTTAGTCTATAATCTGTGTATCTGGATAGGACCTCTGAGAGTTTATCAAAAGCAAGTTGTGAGAAACAGAAAATAAAACTAGTTCTTCTGAAATGACTCTAGGAGAACAATCATGTTTGTAAGGGTATACCGAGTCACAAAATTACAGATCTATTTTATGCAAATTGTTCATGGAACAAGAATAATTTTCAAAAGCAGATGAGCAACAAGATAAAATTTATTTCAGAAAAGCAAAACTAGTACCTTCTCTGGAAAATAGGTAAAATAGCAATTGTCGGAGAAAACCATCATTTGTTTAAATAAGAGGAAGTCGAAAAGACAGTGGATAAAATTTTGACCAGAGGTCCCTAGATACCATCATTCACTACTGCTCTCACTGAACTTCCAGGTCAGAAAATGGACAAGATAGCATCACCAGCCCTCACTGAAGGGACCAGAGGTTTGGCTAGGGCGAAAGTGCCAGGTGAGAAAGAAAACGCAGTACCCGGGGGGCCCAAAGTATGTTGGCTTCTTGTTTACATCTTACGATCATGTCAGGTCACATGTGGTGCTTGTGGGATTGAAAAAATAAGAGCTGCTGTTGCTGTATTAACATAATGGTTTCCTGGTATCTAGCTCCCTGGAGCAACAGACAAGGAGTGTGCCAGACTACCAAGTGTGGCTCTGGGGAAGCTAGCCTCTTCTTGCATCACTTCACAGTGGCTCCACTAAGCTCATTACAGACAGGAGTTGATGGACTCCACAGGGAATCCACTTGGGGCTCTGCTGGTCAGAGAAAGGTTGGCCAGAACATAAAGAAGTAAGCAAAGGAGACAGATACCAAGGAGACAGGAAAACGCTGGGGAGTGAGGGGGAGAAAAAAACCACCTTGGAGATGAAACTGACCATACTTGTGTAAGTGTGCTTGCATGGACATGTGATCATAAAAAACAGGCACCTTTATTTAGCCAGGGTATGACTCCCTGACACACATCACGCTCTGTTTTTACATACCTTAAATATGTAACTCACTACATTTCCCATCCCAAAAAGGGCAGAGGGAAGCACAGACTAACTCAAACACATTCTCAAAGTTCTGTGAGAGAAATCTGATGGAAACTGATGACACTGAAATCTGATTGCAAATGCCAAGCCAGGACTACACACAGATTTGCAAAGTACTTTTAAAGTTTGATTTTCTAAGTTCAATTCTCCAAGCTCCTTTTGCTCTGAAAGACCATTGAGAGCTAGGACAGACAGACACGGCATTTTAATTAATAAGGAATTAATCTCCCATAAGTGAGAAAATGGACACCAGCATGAAGGAAGTTCCATGCTGCTGCTCAGTAAACAAGACAATCAATCTCCACCTGGCTGCCCCTCTAACTGTACCACCGGGAGGAAAGGAGGGTCCTGGCACATTCAGTGGCTGGTGTCAGTGACAGCACACATTCTCCCGGACAGAAAAGCTGTTTTATGAGGAATAAACCTAGCAGATCAGAGAGGTCGATTTCTACATCTTATTTAACATATAAGAAGAATCAGTAAACAGCTTAATGAAATTAGCGGAATCTAGCAAAGCAAACTAGAGAAACAATTCTGTTTAAGTTTAGAAGACAGATAATATAAGTTCCCACCATTTCATGGAGTCCAAGGGGCACTGGGTGCCTTTATTGAAATAAAGTGCTCATCTTTGTCTGAAGAAATAATATTTTAAATGATGGGTCAAGAATATTTAGCCGTATTCACTAAACTAAAGAGAGTGACTTTTGCATTGTGTGATTCTTTGCAGAGGAAGAAGGGTTGAGGAAGTCAAGACAATAACGAGTGGCAGAACAACGTCATGCCGCACGGCAGCGGACTTTACCTTAATATTCCACAGAAAAATAACAGGCAAAAACAGAGCAAAAGATGACCTCGGACTTGAGTCTATAACTTACGCTGCTAAAGCTGAAAGGAGCATTTGGAACTACTGAGGACTTCTACCGATGAGCAAATTAAGGCCCAAAAGGTGAAGTCAGTGACCTAGTTAGAATCTGATCCCTCTAAGTCTGTCCTTCTAATATTTCAACAGGCACCCCCCACCTCAAATGTCTAAAAACAAATATTCACTTTGCATGTTCCTTTATAGGCATATTAAGTATTCCTTTACATTTAGTTAGGAATCATAAAATCCTAAAAATACACAGATCTGTGCAAAGTCATAATTTTCCTCGGAAGTTCCCAAATGCTTCACAATTTTGCAAAGTAAGTGCCAGTTTCATAATATATCTTTTAAAATCATGGTGAAAAGAAGCTTCTCCCAATCAGTACTTCTGTGTACAATCTCTAGGAAAACTGAGGGTCCACCATGAGAGGGGTGGGCTTCCTGAGAGATGAGAAAAACTAGTGCTCAGAAGCAGTGACTTTATATCCTTGAAATTTTCACTGTGCTTTTAAGGACTTAATTTTGTCCATGTGTTTGTTCAGCACTGATTATCCTGCTGTATGAACACATACACAAAGTTGCGGCTATCTGACATTTTACAGAAGGATTTTGAGAAGGATTCTGTAGGTCATTTAACATAACAGTGAAAATCAATTTTCTAGAAAAGCACTGTCCAAATAGAAATGCCAGCCCCATGTGTAATTTTAGAATTTCTAATAGATACACTAAAAACAGACAAAATAATTAATACTGAAATTAATAACATATCTTGTTTGACTCAATATGCATAAAATATTTCAATTTCAACATGAAACTAATATTTTAAAAATTATTCATTTGGGGGGCACATGGGTGACTCATCAGTAAAACACGTGGCTCTTTTTTTAAAATATATATGTGTGTGTGTGTGTGTGTGTGTGTGTGTGTGTGTGTATTTTTTTTTTTGAGAGAGAGAGAGAGAGCAAGCGTGAGTGGGGAGAGGAGTGGAGGAGTAGAGGGTGGGAAAGGAGGGTCTAAAGAGGGGGAGAGAGAGAGAGAGACAGAGAGAATATTTTAAGCAGGTTCCATGCCCAGCATGGAGCCCAACATGGGGCTCAATCCCACAACCCTGGGATCATGACCTGAGCCAACATCAAGAGTCAGACACTCAACTGACTGAGCCACCCAGGTCAGGAGCATGTGACTCTTGACCTCAGGGTCGTGAGTTCAAGCCCCACGTTGGGCATGGAGTCTGCTTTAAAAAAAATGATTCATGCCTTTTTTTTCCCAAAATTTAGTATATATTTTACATTTACAGCACTTCTCATTTCTGACTAGCTATATCTCAAATGCTCAAATGGCCACTTGAGGCTGATAGCTATAGCACTGGACAGCACAGCTTTAGATGATGTTGACTGTAATGAACTTAAGTTAAAATTAAATGTGCCAAGAATGATCTTAGATTTTGAAATGACCAAGAAAGAGCATTCCTAAAATTCACAGCATTATGAATTCTATTTTTACATCGGCTATGAAATTAGGATTGAAGCAAATGTCCATGATACTACACAATGGCTTTGATTCAACTTGTATTAGAAATGTATGTTGCCTTCAGAGAGCTATATATATACTTTGTATATTTTTCATCATGCCCGTCAATACATTTTTATACTACCTCTCCATTAATCCTTATATTTGTATGCTTACCTTCTTCTCTTCAACCCATTTTCTCTTTCTTATGCAGGTGTCCCCTGTTATCTATCTGCAGGGAGATATGTACCAAGACACCAGTGGATGCCTAAAGCCACAGAGGGTACTGAACCCCAAACATACCATGGTTTTTCCTATACATGCATATCTATGTTAATTTATAAACTAGACACACTAAGAAATCAACAACTAAGAATAAAATAGAACAATTATAACAATATACTGTAATGAAAGTTAATGTCAATGTGGTCTCTCTCTCTCAAATAATTTATTGGACTGTACTCATCCTTCTTGTGATGATGAGAGAAGATAAAACACCTGCGTGCTAAGATAAAGGAGACCTGTTACATAGGCATTGTGATGAAGTGTTAGTCTTCTACTGACGGTACATCAGAAGGAGCATCACCTGCTTCCCGATCACAGTTGATCTTGGGTAACTGGAACCACAGAAAGTGAAACTGCAGAAAATTGGAGGCTTTGGTACCTAACTTATTTATTTTTTCAATTTATCCTGTTGAAAGTGGCCTCAAATCATTTTTGGAAAAAGCAGCAGGGTATAATTGTTTTTAAATGATGACAGCTGATAAGTATATAAATTTGGGGACATAGTGAGCTATGCCTCAGGTTCCCTAGCCAGTGATGACAATAACCATCCTGATCTATAACTGCAAAACGTTTTTTAAGGTGCAACATAAAATAAATACTGACTCATTAAAGGGAAAAGTATCAAGACTCTGGAACAGGGTGGAGGTATATTGTACCACACTATGAAAAATGCTGAAAGTCAGAGAAATGACTAAGGTACGTTCCACATGGGAAGTTTCCTAAGTTAAAGGAGACAGACTTTTTAGGAAAAATCAGTATAATTCTTTTCTTTCTTTCTTTCTTTCTTTCTTTCTTTCTTTCTTTCTTTCTTTCTTTTTTCTTTTACAACTTTTTAAAAGTAGGCTTCATGCCCAATGTGGGGCTCAAGCTCATGACCCCGAGTTCAAGAGTCACATGCTCTACCAACTGAGCCAGCAAAGTGCACCAATATCATTCTTTTCAAACTGAGAGTAGTTAATATTTCTTTGGCATATATATTTCATGATGTTCTTACAATTTTCTAGGAAAACTAAGTCTCATAATGTAAGCCGATGTCCACAAAGATAGATATTTCATTAGATAAGGTAACTGAGATTCTAGTTCTTTCTAGAATTTACTTATGTGACCTTTGGCCAATCAGATAAGTTCTTAGTACTAAATGTCTCTGCTGTGAAATGAAGGTAATAATATTTCACTTAATTAAAGCTACAGGAATAAATCAAATATATTCTTGATGTCTATGATACAATAAAGAACATGTCTGGTCTTTGCCCCCGCTCCTAGAATAGAGTTTCAAATACCCTTGAAAGTTCCTGAGCAATAGGAATTGCTATTCACAATGAGCTTCTTTTGACCATACCTAGGTTTATGCTAACAAGGTTGCTCAAGTGGGACCTTAGAGAGTTTTAAGGGAGGGGCTGGATAAGCCAGAAAGACCAAGCTCATGATTTTCAGCCACACCCCCAGTCTACAGGGAGGGTAAAGGGGCTGGAGGCTGATTTCACTCATGTGGCCAATTATTTACTCAATCATGCCCATGTAATGAAAGCCCATATAAAACCTCTGGATACTGAAACTCAGTATCAGATTAGTGAACACTCTGATGTGCTGGGATGGTGACATGCTTAGACTCCAACCAAGAGACAGGATGAAAACTGTGCTTGTCCCCCTCTTCCCCAGGACCTTAACCTATACATATCTTCCATTTGGCTCTTCCTGTTACAGCCTTTATAATAAAACTGTAATCAGAAGTATAGAACTTTCAGTGATTTCTATGAGTTTCCTAGTGAATTCTTTAATGCAAGGGAGTTTGGGGAGTTCTGAATCTGTAGTCAGCTAGCAAGAGGAGTGAGTGGCTTGGACACCTCAGACTTGCAGCTGATGTCTGAAGAGGGGAAGTCTTACAGGACCGACCCCTTAACTTGTGGAGTCTGCAATTAGTCTACGACTAATAACTTAGTTGTAGAATTGGATTGAACTGTAGGACACCCAACTGATGTCAGAGAATTGTTGTTGGAACACAAAGTTCAATATAGATCAAGTGCAATAAAACAGGATATTGGGTCCATTTTAATATCTAGGCTAGAGCCATACATGTCCCAGCATAATTAATGGGAACATTACTGGATTTGGATATAAAATAATATGCTTTTCCCCTTGACATGGCCACTTCTTCAATGAATCAAAAAATTAAAGATATTGAATTAATATAAGTCTTTGACATTAGAGATCATTTTTGACATGACAAAGTAAAAGTTCTGTATATCTTGCCCAGAGAAAATGAACATTTTCTATATTTACTAGCTTTGATTCTTTGTTTCATGAAATTGTTCTAATTATCAGCTGGGAACTTTTTCCCCTAAAATGGAAATTTATTGTAAAATATTAAAACAATGATCCAACAGCCACATTAAATGTTTGCATTAGATGAATATCAACATAAATACCATTCTCCCATTCTGGTTACATAGGCTAGACCTAAGAAGTCAAGACCTAAACTTAGGATCTATCTTACTTAGAGAATATAAACTGTGCCACTGAGAACTCAGTTTAGGATGTGTTTTCCCTTTTCTCCTTTTCCCCTAAAGCAAACAAACAAACAAAGACAAAAGGAGAAGAGAATCTTTGTTAGTGCAACGCTAGCCCTTTGGCTGATACTTACTGGGTAAAGGGTCAAGGAAAGGACTTCGGACACAACTCAGGAGCTCTAGAGGAAGCATTAAGGATTTTAACTCCTAGGTACTGCTGAGAGGGAGATTAGTGTTTAAAAAGAATTTAGGTTGGCTGGAAGAAAAGGAAATGAAAATCGTTGTTTCTTAAGGCACATGAGCCACTTCTTTCCATGATAAACTGGTGCTTTTAAAGGAATATCTTAAGTGCTAGAAGGTATAGGAGATAAATGAACATTTCAAGTATTAAAAGCACTCCTGTCTTTAAAATGATCCTTGTTGAAAAGCCCTCAGAAATGCTTTTCTAGGGAAGAATAGCGAACCTCACTCTTTTCCCTGGTTAACTGTCTGGGCAGGGGCTTAGGCTACACCTTGTTTCCATCCACTGACAGGCAGACAGCTGACAAAAAGATTCCAGTGACTCAGAGGGGAAGGGCAGGCCTTAAACAGGCTGACTGCTGGGACTTGGTGAAAAATGGAGGAGACTTGGTATTTCTCCAGCAAGGCATATCATTCAGAAGAAAGGTACATCATTCAGAATGACAAAAAGAAGAGAAAGATGACGAGGCAAATTTTACTGATACCTACGAAGAAAATTAAGGAAGAATTATTTTTCTTTTATTGTTGGTCACATTATAGAAAATGTTTGGTGTCACTTGCTATTAAACTGTCCTAAATCATTAGGCTGAACAGTGGCAACATAAAAATAACCACTCCACTGAAGTTCTCAGAGGCAATAAAATAAACAACTTCTGCTTTCTTCTCTTTCAAACTCCATTTCTGAAAGAGCTATTTACAAGCACGGATTCAACTTCTTATTCTTCCACTCATTCCTGAATTCTCTGCAATCTGGTTTCTACCACCCCTACTTCCCCTAAAAGTACTTTCTCTAAAATTTACTTTGGATTCCTTCTTATTAAAGCAACACTTATCCAGGCCTTCTCTTACCTGACATTTGCATGTACCATGCAGTATTATATAAAATTATTCATTGTTTATCTGAAATTCGCATTTAACTGAGCGTCCTGTTTTTTTATCTGGCAACCCTACTCCTAACTGAAGATTCTGTATTTAGGCTTGCATTTTCCACAATTTTGCCACAGTGATTTTCCTAAAGCAGAAAATGACCATGTCATTCTCATACATAAAACATATGACCAGCTCCCTACGTACCTATAATCAAGTATATACTTCTCAATAAGTCTTCCAGCACCTAACAAGGATTATATTTTCACCATTGCCTCTTGGTTACCCCACTTTGTTTCACCTTTCCTCCAGTCATAATGAACTAGTTTTAGTTCTCTAATATGCCACACTTTTAAATTTCCTCCCAGAATTTATATGAACACCTGCCTTACTAGTTAGAATATCCTTCCAAACCTACCTCATCCCACTTGAGTGGCTAATTCCTACCCATGTAGTTCAATTGGATATCCTAGTCCAAACAATCCCCATATAACAAATGAGTAAAAAGATTTTAAAAGACATTAGTGTATTATTCACAGATACTTAGTGATCAAGCACAAAGACACAGGTCTCGATTCACCCATTCAGGTGTGTGTTATCCCACCAGTGACCCTACCATACAAGCTTCTCTTCCCAGGAAAGGGGTGGAAAATAGAAGTAAAATATAGATCAACAGAAATTTATAGGCAAAACTTACGAATTCCATACACCGGAATGACTCACCGGAAACTTTTCGCTTTTCTAAATGAAAGTGTTGGCAGTGATATTTTCCTCCTATTTTCTAAATTCCAATCTTAGAAATATAAAAATTGGAAATGCTAAGGTGATCTTTTGGAGAAATTGTAGTAGGTCTCCTCAACTTCTCTCTTTCCCCCTTTCTCTCTCATTCACACACACACACACACACACACACACACACACATCCCCCCAACAAATAGATAAACTAAAGGAAGAGAGAAAGAAGGTAAATTTTTACAATTTGTAATGCTAAAAGTAGACTAGATAGATTAACTCAAACCAGAATTTGTTAAATGCTGAAATGCTAGATAGAGTATGTAATGATTGAAAAGACATGGGATTTTTTCTTTGAAAATGTCTTATAAAATCTAGAACTTTCATCAATTTTTTGAGATGTATAAGGTGTGTTCCACCTAAAGACAGTAGATGGGTTAGAATGTTATGGGAACTCCTTGTACACCTGAGTAGAAGTCTGTCAACTTTCAACAATTAAAATAATTTTTAAATAAACATGGCATTTAATATGCCTTCCTGGTTTACACCCTATAAAACGGCCCAATTAAAACCAACAGTTTACTGGCCTCAGCCCCAAAGACATGAAGTGAGGGCCAAAGAAAATATGTAATGTATAAAATGCCCCAGTGTAAACACTTGGTGACAAGCAGGAGCAGTGAATGCATCAGATATTCTCGACAGATTCCGGCTTACTGCAAGCATTAAGATTTGGGCCCATGTGAGTAAAAGGGATGCACAAACGGCTTAAGGGAAGGAGGCAGCAATGCTAAAGAAATAAAATAACTTTTAGCTGAGGTGCTCTTTGGAGCTAGCTGATATAACAGAAAGAGATGGCCATACGCTGGTCTGGGGCTAATGGTGAGGTCTTGGGTTTGCAATAATTAAGATGAGCTACTATTTCTACTGGCTCATTTCTGCCTAGAAATGCTTCTGGGAGTTTTGAAGCAAATCACGGGTATTCATGAACATTTTAAATAATTGTCTAACTTTCTAATGAAGAAATAGTAAAAAGGCTTTGGAGAGTAAGAAATTGCTACGATATACTCGTTTTACTGTAAGAAAACCTGTTTTACCAAGTCCAGAACCAGGGTCAAGTGACAGGAAAAGAGTAATAACCACAATATAATTTTATTATTTTCCTTCTTTGAAATGGCATTTCTTAATCTTTCTGGTCCCTGAAACTTCCAAAGTGTAGAAGGTCTTAAAGTTGAGAAAAAAATAAGGACTAAAATCTGAAACAGCTAAAACGGAAAATGTAGAGAAAGAGGGAAGGAGCACTAAGTTTGGAATATCACTTCAACAAAAAAATCTGGTATTCTCCTTTCCAAAGCCATGCAGCAGGAAAAGAGCCTTTTGGAAACTACCAGCTGTTCAAGGTAAATCTCTTGGCCACCATCCTCACACCCCCCAAAATATCTCTTAAAATAAAATCGGGAAGAAAACTCAAACCAATTTCAAAGAGGAATCAGTCACCGTCCTTATTTAGAGATGGGATAAGTACCACATTTTCCAAACAGTCAGACAGAACTTAGGGTATGGGAGAGTTTGCCACAGAAAGAGAACCTTAATTCAAAATTATGATCCCTCATGTGGCAGGTCTTTTGTATTCCCTCATCACTGTTATGCCCCACAAACAACCCAAGGTAACATTTGCTACCAGAAAAAGTACTTTGTCTGTGTTGGCCAATCTCTGGAAGCCAATAGCAGAGCTTGACAGTGATGTATAACAAGGTTAGAGCAGAAGGATCCATCTCCATTTGCTTGACAAGGATGGTATCTGAGGCCATGGTGAGGAAGAGCAAGTCGCCTGCCCTCGCTGCTCAGGTTGGCAGCACCTACTATCAAATGACCAGGTGTCTGGCAATGGGCTCAGAGAGACAATGACTTCCTTCTCTTCTGGAATTCAAGGAACTTCAGCCCATAAGCCAGAATAACTGCTGAGTGGGCACTACTCACTGACCCATGTCTGACAAGAGTCCTCTCAGAAGGTACAGGGCCCATCATCCACAGTCAAAGAGAAGTGATATTGCCATTTTAATGGCAGGGAAGACTTCCGTTTGGGTACTCCATAGCAGAAAGGCGCATCATAATAGCATAGCACCTAGCATGACAAGCATTATAGTCATGGGAAAACAACAGCAAACAAAGCATGGCTTTTGTACTGCCTATTTTGGATAGAAGGAAGATATTTGCAGTGTGTGCTCTTCCCACATTATTTTAGATCTGAAAATCCAAGCTCAATCCTGCATTAAGAAGAACTGGTAGGGATCTGGGAGTGGGGGAGGGACAAAGCCATATAATCCGTAAGTTCCCAAAGAAACTTTTGCACAATACGTTGATTGGGAGCTGTGTACCTGAGAAAATGATTCCAGACTATGGCCTCTATTTTCAGCCCAAATACTTGAGTTTTAAATCTGACTCCTTGTATAAAATATGTACAGTGTTCCAGGTCTTGCAGAGAAAACAAAGAATGTAGAGAATGAACTCTTGATTACACACCCGTGTGTGTGTGTGTGTGTGTGTGTGTGTGTATGTATATATACACGATTGCCAACTTAATGAATCTTCCCCCGCAAATCTGTAAGTTTCACTGAAGATACTGAATGAAAATGAGAATTAGAAATAGGAATGGAAAATGAAACTGAGAAAAGGGGAAAACAAACGATAAAATGAATAAACAAAAATACACTCTGTTAAGACTGGCTACGCAAATTCCTATATACTTCCAGTAGAGAATGAAAGCATTACTGTAAAGAAGAGATAGAAAATATTTTTCTGATTCCATTAGCCAGTCAATCAACCAAAAGACAAAATTCATTAGCCACGGAGTTTGCTTCATGGAATGAGTTATTGTCTCCATCATATTAAAAGCATTAATGACTAATTACCCTTAGACTTTCACATGTGCACAGCACTGCAAATTATAAAAAAACAAGTTTATTTTTCTGCATATGAACCCAAAGTCTATCATTAATCTTCTTACCTTAATGTTTCTCAGATGAAAGAGAGCAGAAAGCAAAAGCTTGTTTTAAAATTATAATTCATAAAGATGAGGCTCAAGATAGAAGCTAAGGGATCTGAAATTAATGATACTGAAACACACAAAATGTCCTTCAATAGCCTACCCATAGGACATTTGCATCTTCAAGCACTATACAGGCCACATGAAAAGAAGCATCTGTTATTTTAATATAACCCAGAGAGATCAGATTTAAAACTTAACTAAGCTCAAATTTCCTCCTTTTGTCACTCCTCAAACCTTATATTCTTAGGATGGCTCTCTTTTTAAGATTTGAAGAGGTACCAAATGCTTAAGATACAATCTGAAAAGTGTCCTTTCGATAAAGTATAAAAAATATATTTGAATTGGAAAGGAAGAAAATTCTAAACTTTTCACAAGAATCCCTTATGAAATGGTGCCATTTGTTACAATGATTTAACATTTCCAAGATTCATTTAATGTTGTAGAGAGCCAACTTCTCTTCTTTAAATCTATTTCTACCAGTATTCATGTCCCGATAACCGAGTCTCCAAGAGATGTGTTCATACTCTTTAGTGTCTTCTGAAATTCAGGACTGCTTAACTAATATGTTTCATTGTTGCAATTGCGATTTGACCCAAGACCACACTAACATCTTCACAGGTGACTGTAGTACTTCAGGTCTGGACTATACAGCTTGACTTCTTCCTAAGCCAATGTTATCCAAAGGTAAATAGTATAAAACAGACTCTGAAGCAATCCTGCCTTAAAGAATTATATAGAAAGTGTCTTTGAGGAAACAATTATTGATCTATTCCAAGGGTCAATGAATTTATAAGAGCCCCTGACAGAAATCACTCAAAACCTGCTTTCTGCTTCCATATACTCTGAGGATAAGTCCCCTGGGGACCATGGCATTGTACATAACTAATGATGAAAGCTCTAATAAACATGTAATACTTACTAATGCTTACAAACATTCATGTATATAGGATCTGTAAATCATTTCATGTGCATTATTTCATTTAATCCTTACAACAACTCTCTACAGACATAAAAATATCCACATGATCTTTCCTCCCACAATAAATAATGTTATCTTTAAACTAAACAGAAATTTAGAAATCATGCAGCCCAACGTTCTCATTTTATAAATGAGAAGCCTCAAGCCCAAACAGGTTTAAAGAATTTTCAAGACCGTACAACTAGTTGGTGGCAGCAGGGAGGTTATAATACAAGTTTCCTGACTTCCAGCCTACTAGTCTTTCTAATGATAATGATAACAGTGACAATGAGGACAGTTATTGAGCATTTACTATGAGTAATAACTTAATCATCATAACAACTCTATGATTTACACCAATTGTAATTTCATTTTACAAATAAAGAAACTAAGGGAGTTAAGCATACCCAGACCACTAAAATGAAGATCCAGGTTTCAAAGACCAATCTATCACCTACAATTTTAATCACTACGTATTACGCAGCTTATATATTGATAATTGATTGTTGATGGCAAGATGGCTTTATAATCCATAGAAATTGGTGGTAGGATATGTGTACTAAAGTTGCTAATCATTGCCTTGCCAGTTGTACATCCTCCTAAAAGAATATTCCTTAGGATTCCAACTATATCCCAGGCTGTCTTGCTATGCCATCCATCCGAGCGACTTCCTACTTATACTCCCTCCCATCCTCAGAGCTGACGAAGAGCTCCAGAAATGGAAGCAGTTGCTAACTGAATCATTTTTATTCATTCAATAAATATTAAGCAAGCACCATATGTCAGGCACTGTGCTAGGTGCTAAGGAGACAGGAACAATCAGGGTAAATAGGATCCCTAACTTAACTGATTTACTGTTTACCTTTTTCTTGGATTCTATGAAATGCATATATTTAAAATAAGCTTTCCTTTATTCTTGAACTGGTTTGAAGAGATTTCTGTTCCTTGCAAATAAACATACTCTTAATTAAGACAGATTATTAGGGATCGAGCTGGCAAACAAAGACTTTGGAGAAAAAGTAGACTGTTTGAAATTGGTTAGCAGGTTATGGCAGGGAAAAGGGCACTGAGACCTCCCATGGTTTCCCAGGAAGTCAACAGTCTGAGGAATGTGGCAGCCAAGCTCATAATTAAGGTATTATCTTAAGTCATCAGGGAACAAGTTCTCACTGCGGGTGAAGCTTTGGAGGACAAAGCTGTGCTGTCACCGATCAAGTTAAAGAAATTGAAGAATATGAGTCATGTGAAATCTTTTAACGACACTGGGCAAACAAGAAAATGGGGCAAACTCTGATCCCTGGTAGAACGTGGAGCTCAAACATCCAAGAAAACAGCCATCGTGAGGCTCTATTGCAGTACCCCTCTATCTGCAGCTGAATAGCTGAGTGAGTTGAAAATGAAGTGCATAAATTGATCTTTCAAGTTATGTACTGATATTCCAGCTGTCTTCATAATCTCACCATATTTCTTTGGTAAATGCAAGAGTACTGCAAGAAATTGGGGAACCTTGATCCCTCCCCTTCTCCAGAAGGCTTTCCATTGCATCCTCTTTGCCAGAGAAGATAGCAGCCTGCTCTATGTCCCACTCCTTATTGAATCTTGTCCTGTGACTCAGATCTAAATAAACACGGCTCAAAGGGTGATATGCAAAATAAAGGTAAAGAAGAAAAAAATTATATCCAGACGGAAATGTAAGAGTGTTCTAGGGAATCTCTGCAAAAACAGGGAAAACTGTATGGATATGCATTTTGCATTACTTATTCAAGGACAACTAAACATAATCTTGACTGACAAATTAATTACTATAGGGCATCTCGCTGGAGAGGCTTGCTTGAATGTACTGGCTAGCAGTTATTTTAACAGTTTGGTTGGTCGGCTGATGCAGATTTGGGTTTAACACTGGCTTAGATGTTATTTAAGGGCCAGGACTGCGTTCGCATAATATAAACTTCAAAGGCCGCAAAGGAAGAATGATACAGTGTGGATCTGTCACATATGCTTTCCTTATGTTTCTCACCAGGGTCCTGAGGACTCTGTTCTCTCTCCCTCACATCGAGAAGGGATAGGTAAAGGAATGCCTAATGCTCTAAGAGAGACTCATATGTGAGTGACCGAAGGTAGATAATGAACTATATGGAATTGGAAGTCAAGGATAGGTGGACTCACGTAGTACAGAGAATCAAAACATTTATCCCAACTGGCAGTTGTTTGGGCCTTGCATTTAAGGTTCACAGAGACCACTTTATGAAGATTCTGAAGCCCCAGTGGCAAAATCCTAAGCAAGCCTATAAAGGTTTGCCTGATTACCTTTAGCTAAAACACACCTGAGTCTATACCACAAGGGGACTCGAAGCCATTTATTTTAGTGAATATATACAAAGACACTAAAATGTTAAAACTTTTTAGGAACTACTAAAATTAATTCTTTTTAATGTTTATTTATTTCTGAGAGAGGGGGTGGCAGGATGGGCAAAGAGAGAGGAAGACACAGAATCTGAAGCAGGCTCCAGGCTCTGAGCTGTCAGTACAGAGCCTGATGCGGGGCTCAAACTCACAAACTGTGAGATCATGACCTGAGTTGAAGCTGAGTCACCCAGGCGTCTCTGAGCTAAAGCTAATTCTTTAAGGGATGCAGAAAGCTATCTGATCTTTCAGTTAGAGTGGGGACTTATGGAGGGTAAGTGACAAATGGTGTTCTGCCATTATGTTCTATCACAGTAGGCTCAGTGAGGTCATGAATTTACTCTGAAGTTGTTTTCCAAAATCCCAAGTTTAGGCAGATCCACATTGAATTCCTGACTTGTAAAGTGGTGAGGGTTATTATGGTAAGAATGGCAAAGTGGAAGACTCTGGAGCCCTTCCCCAAACAGTAAACCAAGGACAGATTTACTCAACCACCAAAGAACTGAGAGTACGACAAGGTGCATCCTCTCTTACCTTCTTATTCTAAGGCCCAGTTTATTCTGTGCAAAAGACTGATGGATCCTGGGAAATGGACTCTTCTAAATTTTAAAAGATTCAATTCCTGCTGTATCTCTTTGCAAACAAATGTGCCCCAGATTTAGGTTAATTATATTATACTTTTAATATACCAGTCTTTTGAATAATTTAGGGACCTGAGTAGATAACTAAAAACTGAAAATATTTAACACCATAAACCATATAACAGTGGAAGTGAGAAAGAAAAGGAAAAAACACACATAAAAGTATAGGGGTAAAGAAATGATTACGTAATATGTAAAATTTCCATGGATGTTTGTAAATGATTTTATATATATTATCTCATTTCACTTCCTAACAATACTGTGAGACAAATAGGGCAGGGATTAGTATTTCTAGTTTATTGATGGACTCAGGGAGGTTAAATGAGTTGATCCATTCATTTCCATAGCTTGAATTATTGTGCAGAAATAGGCTGAGGCTCTCGACTCATCTCTATCCTGATGTAGACCTATTACTGGTCTTGAAGGCTCCTGATAAACTGCAGAGTCCCTTTTAAAAACATAAATCTAACCAAAAGAATAGAATAGAATAGAATAGAATAGAATAGAGTAGAATAGAATAGAAGTAAAATAAAATAGAATAAAATAAAATGAAATAAAGTAAAGTAAAATAAAAAATAATACAAATACAAATCTAATCAGTCACTCTCCTATTTAAAATCCACTGTTTCCCATTTTATCTCCAGCCTCCAGCATGGTACTCTGCACAAAGAAGGGGCTCCATATGTATTTGTTGAATAAGTGAACATATTACTAAATTAATGCTGTAAATAAGTAGTTGAGCTTGGCCATGAACCTAGACCTCTTTATTTAGAAGGCACAAAGAGAAAGCCTAGGAAATTCCAAATCCAGACCCAGACTGACTAAGAAGTGCATGTATGATATAGAGCCCAAGTTTGGTTAAGGAGGTAAAGTAGTAGGCTCTTAAGACTTGTTAGTATTTCAAATCCAGTTTCTCTGCTAGGATCCAGTGCTCCAACATCTAAAACCAAACACAAGACATACAAACATATGGAGGTATAAGATGAAATCCAGACAAAGTAGAAATATCCACTGCCAGTTTTGAAAGGGAAAGGAATATTTTCTTCATACCTCCTGAATTCCTAATAGCCTCCACTTTAAACGTATTTGGTTTAGGGGCGCCTGGGTGGCTCAGTCGGTTAGGCATCCGACTTCAGCTCAGGTCATGATGTCACCGCTTGGGAGTTCGAGCCCCGCGTCAGGCTCTGTGCTGACAGCTCACAGCCTGGAGCCTGCTTCAGGTTCTCTGTCCCACTCTCTCTCTGCCCCTCCCTTGCTCATGCTCTGTCTCTCTCTCCCTCTCAAGAATAAATAAAACATTAAAAAATAAATTAATTAAAATAAACGTATTTGGTTTAGTGTCCTGTCAGGAAAAATTATGTAACAACATTCCTATTAGATAATGGTGCCCTAAGCATAGTTACTATTTCTAGTAAACAGCCAAGCTGACTGACTGATATCTCACAAGAGCATCAACCTGAGAATCAGAAAATGATCGGTTCTGGATCAGACATTTCAGGACAACCACAGAAGTTTCACAGACAACTACCAAAAACAAAAATGAATTTCTTAACCCAAATAAAAGGGCATCTTCAAACCTACCTAATTCATACACTATAGACAAAGGTTTGAGTGACCTGCAAAAGTCCTTCTGAGAGTTCTGGATATTTATTAACTGCTGCGGCTGAGGCTGCTGCTACTGCTAATGATAACAGGAGAAGCCACTACTTAATGCATAGTGTTTTGCCAGCCATGAAATAAACCCTTTCATGCATTCTCTTATTTAAATCTGACCCCATTCCTGTAATATTAGTTACTATTATTACTCCTATTTCATAAATGGGGCTGTGAGAGGTTAAATAATTTACACACGGTCACACTAAATATAAGTGGTGTCTTGAATCCATTTGGTTGAGCTGACTCTGAAATCTATGTTCTTAATGACTACACGGCACTAGCTGAATATCTCAGGCTCATGCAATGCATACAATTCCTCTTTTCACTTGGGACCTAAGAAAATGGCAGCCCAGGCCTCAGAATCAAACACTCAAGGTACATTCACTTTCTGCCTTGTCCAGAGTTTGATTTCTTTCAGGACCTATACAGTTCTTCCAAGGACTCACAGACAATAGAGAAAATACCGCATGCACACACCACTGGGTAGAAAGATGTAAGTGTTAATTATCTTGTCATTTGGGGCTGCTTTTATACGCCTCTGTATAGTTACTTGAATTTTATGTATCATTTCTTTAAGATTTTTTATAGACCACTGAGCATCTAAAGAAAAAAAGAATTAGGGGGATGGTATAGCAAAAGACATAGAATAGAATTCTTTCTTTTAAAGTAAAATAAATGTCCGTGGAAAGTTTCTTGACAGACAAATTACTGACAACCAGAAATGAAACATTAAAACTTCTTAAATCAATGAAACTTAGTGGTTCCACAATATATGGACAAAAAAAATTTCAGTGGTAATATGGTTATTGGAGGTACTGTCATGCCCTACAAATGCTGGCTTCAAGCTGATTCCTAAGTCTGAAAGGCTATTACCAATATATCAAATGGCTATTGAGATACCGTACTGGCTCTCTGGAACCGCTTTTGCATGGATAACAAACTCTGTTTCCACCCTTTCATTCATAAATACAATATTATACTGTATGTAAAGTGATCTCTCCACCTCTTAGTCTTAATGGAAAGCTAGCTCTCTGCTAAGGAAACCAATTTGCCTCTACTTCCCTCAGGTAGAAGATGCTCCTTCTTTGACATACAACGTACTTCAGAATCAGGCCATAACATAGGCATCTTCCTTCCTCCCCTGTGCTTCTCCTAGACCATCACTCCTCTTCCTCAAGGCTCCTATATTTTAGCTTTATCACCTCCATTCCTCTTTATCTTTTAGTTCTGACAAAATGCAGTCATGTAGTCCTTCCCAGTCATTCATCAGACTTAGTTGCTGAACCAATGACATTGGCTGGTTGCCTACTCCTACTCTATATATAGAGAGTGAAGTTCTACTCTTTTCTCAAAACTCAGAAATGGATGACTTCATGCTAAATAGCAAAAACCAATCTTGATTTGTCTAGCCAATCATTATGTTTTCATCCTCCAAGTAACTAATTGGTAAAACAGAGGCATGTAAAACAATTTTGGCTAAGTAGATGCATGGAATCTGGCGGACTATTTCTAGAAAAAGTTCTGTGGCTGCTGGATATTATCATTTCTGAATATAATCCCTGGAATTGTACTTATATCTGAATGATGAGATCATGGTGACTTTTATTTTCTTTTTCTACTTTTCTTTTTCCCCAAGAAAATTCCTCAAAAAGAAGTTTTTCTCTCTGCAAAATATAAAATTTTGTAAATTGAAGTATTGAGTATGTTTATATTCAGTTTTTTAAAGTCTCTGTCTGCTATTTTCAACATTTCTGTTATCAGTGGGTCTATTTCTATTGCCTGTCTTTTCTTCTCATGGGTCACATTTTTTCCTGTTTCTTTACATGTCCAATCTTAGCTTTTTGCTGTGCAATTGTCAATGCTATATGGTTAAGAGTCTGAATTTTTTTGTGTGTTCCTCTTCCTTCAAAGACAGATGAGTTGTGTTTTGGCAGGCAATTATTTTATTGGTAGATTACCTTTATCTTGTCAGGCCTCTTTTAATTAGGCTTTGTTAGGGTGGATCAAGATTGGCTCTTACTCTAGAACTTGAGCACTCTTAAGGTCTAACTTTTGGGGGTCTTACTGAATGTACAAGATAATTAGCTGGTCTCTCAACTCTGACTGATCAGAATTCCAATGTCTCATAGCACTGTGGGACCTCTAGCATTCCTATTAAGCCCACAGATCCTCAGAGGCTGTTCTCTGCCAATCACAGAATTTTAACCTGCACATGGCAATTTAGTTTTTGACCAAGGGCTCAAGGGCTCTCCGAAGCAAACTTCTAGAGTTACTTCTCTAAACAACTCCTTGCTCTCTTGTATCTTGCCCCACAAATCCCAGCTGCCTCACCAGCCCTATATGCCGATCTCTTTTTTATTTTGTTTTGTTTTGTTTTTTTCGATGTAAAACACTGCTTTTTATTTTGGCTCTACTTTCCTGTGCTGCTGTTTGGATAGTACCCTCTGATAGAAAACGAGAGTGAATGTCAAGTTTACCTTGTGCATTTCCCCTTTCTGAAAGATCACAGCTTTGTGCTGTCTGCTATCCAATGCGTGAAATAAACTGCTTTATACAGTTTATCCAGTTTTACAGTTATTGACAGCAGAAAAGTAGCTTTGAAACCTGTTCCTCTGTGGTGACTGAAACTGGAAGTCTCTACTAAGTAAGTAATTAAAAACAGCATAGCCAATAAAACCTTAATTTCTAGCCACCAAGAGTCAAGTGAGAGAAACCAACAGGCAGTAAAAATAAAAAGGTGGGGAAGAAGTATTAGCAGATTTTTAGTATTTTCCACTATTTTAATTTTCTTAGAATCAAAAAAAAATTTCAAGTCATCATATCATTTTTGTTCATTTTCATTTCTTGCTGACAGCACAATGAACACCAGAACGCTCTTTATTTCTTCCTTCTTCTTCCTAACCAGAACTAATTTTGTGTTCAACTCCAAGGGCATGATTCATGATGAACCAACTGTCCCAATTACAATGCTCCTCTATCACTTTTCCAGATACTCAGTCTCTGGCCTCCCTTAGAGCCGGAGGTGACCGTACAACTTACAACTGTATGATGACCAATGAGATACAACAAAGTAGTCTGTTAGGAATCTCCTGAAAAGATTTCAATTATCTTAATAAAAGGAATAAGTGACACTGGGCTCTTTTTCCTGTCTTGAACATGAATCTCCTCTTCTTTTTTTTATTGAACTATAGCTGACATACAATATTATATTAGTCTCGATGGCACGGCATAGTGGTTTAATAGTTACATGCAATGCAAAATGCTCACCACAAGTGTAGTTACCATGCCACCATACAAAGGTATTACAATATTATTGACTATCCTCCCTAAGCTCTAATTTTCACCTCTGTGACTTTCCCTATTTCATAACTAGAATTTTGTACCTCTTAATCCCTATCACCTATTTATCCATCCCCCACTCTCCCTCTGGCAACCACCAGTTTGTTTTCTGTATTTATGAGTCTATTTCTTTTTTTTTTTAATTTGTTTTATTGTTTAGATTCCACATTTAAGTGAACATACGGTATCTGTCTTTTTCTCTTAGCATAATACTCTCTATGTCTATCTGTGTTGTCATGAATGGAAAGATTTTATTCTTTTTTATGGCTGAATTCAGTACAATTCCATTGTAGATATATACCACATCTTCTTTATCCATTCATCTATCTATGGATACTTAGGGTGCTTCCATATTTTGACTATTGTAAGTAATGCTGCAATAAACATAGGGCTGTGTGTATCTTTTCAAATTAGTGTTTTTGTTTTCTTTGGGTAAATACTCAGAAGTGGACTCACTGGGTCATATGGCATTTTGGGGTTTTTTTGAGGGAATGTGAATCTCTCCTGACTATAATACAATACATAAATGAGAAAGAATAATATGCATGAGGAGGAAAATTCCACACTCTAAGTGTGGCAGAGGAGAGGGAACAAAAGAGCCTGGGTCCCCTAAATACCACATGATTTCACTCACATGTGGAATCTAAAAACCAAAACAAATGAATAAACACACAAACAGTAGAATCAGACCTATAAACACAGAGAACAAACGGCTGGTTGCCAGAGGGAGGAGGAGTGGAGGGATGGGCAAAATGGGTAAAGGAGAGTGAGAAATGCAGGCTTCCAGTTAAGGAATGAATAAGTCATGGGAATAAAAGGCACAGCATAGGGAACACAGTCAATAATATTGTAATAGCCTTCAATGGAGACAGATGGCAGCTGCACTTGTGGTGAAAACAGCCCAAGGTATATAGAAGCTGAATCACTATGTTATACACCTAAAGCGAATATAACATTGTGTGTCAACTATACTCAAAAATAAATAAATAAATAAATAAATAAATAAATAAATAAATAAATAAATAAATAAAACTTGAGTCCTTGATGACAACACTGAGCAACTAAATCAACACAGCAACTCACTGCCTCGAGAAAAATAAAACCTATGTTTTTAAACCACTCTAACATTTTCTATTTTTACCTGCAATAGAAAGCATTTCTGATTCACAAATGCACACGCATTTGTTCTTTAGACTAAGAAGAGTTTGCAGATAAGATGTAAAAATAGCCTTAAAATATAACATAAAAAAACGTGACTGGGAACTGCATTCTTCCGAAGTCTTCAGACTAATCAGGTTTTCTTTGGTGCCTATAAAACGCACGTCTGCCTTACCTCCCACTCTAGATTGCAAATTCGTTTGTGGCCAGAGATCTCTGTTCTATGTGGGCCTAGGCACTCTGGGTGCTCAAATCAGCTTGATGATAGGCCATTTCTACACATCCTTCAAGTTGTCTCCCGTATTTGTCGACCCCATCGGTAACAAAGACCCCACAGGCTTAAACTTCTTGGTTTTCACAGACGTGAGTACACAGGTGAAACAAACAAGTGAAGGGTGGTTCGCTATCTTACGTTCACATTCTCTGACATCCAAGTTGAACTGCTGCAATGCTCCCAAGGTGAGCTGTCTTACTTCGGCTTCCAGCAACAGCTGCATCAAGGATGTGGCCAAATGCTTGCAAGCTGACATACATGCTGTCTGGGCCACTTTTCCCTGAAATACAAGAGCGTAAATCATGTTAATGGATTACAATGAAATTCCAACAAAAATGACAAGTCATTTTTCAGTTAGAGATTTCTTTAAGGTTTTCTCCATCGTGATAGCCTCGGCATTCAATAATCTTGGATTAATAGCACCTGGTGGCAACATCTTAAATATTAGCTTCGTCACCCTGAGTTATACAGCTGTAACATTAAACTAAAATTCACAAAGCCCAGATGTTTAACATCCAAGCGCTTTTACCTAAACAACAGATAAACAATATTCAAAATTTTAATTAAACAGAGAAGGATTTTTTCCACAGAAATAAATTTTAAAAAGTCCCTTCCAAAATTACTATAATTCTTGGGGCGCCTGGGTGGCTCGGTCGGCTAAGCGTCCGAATTCGGCTCAGGTCACGAGCTCGCGGTCCGTGAGTTCGAGCCCCGTGTCGAGCTCTGGGCTGACGGCTCAGAGCCTGGAGCCTGTTTCAGAGTCTGTGTCTCCCTCTCTCTCTGACCGTCCCCCGTTCATGCTCTGTCTCTCTCTGTCTCAAAAGTAAATAAACGTTAAAAAAAATTCAAAATTACTATAATTCTTAAAAGACAAATGTAAACAACATGCCCTAATTTATCTAGAAACCAAAGCGTTTACTGCTTTATGATTTAACACACACAAAAAGGAAAAGAACAATTAAGGTTTCCTGAAAAAAAAAATGAAGAGGATGAATTTTGTTTTCTTAAAAAATGAACACGAAAGGGTGCCTGGCTGGCTCAGTTGGGTGGAGCATGTGACTTTTGATCTTGGGGTTCTAAGTTCAAGGCCCATGTTGGGTTTTGAGATTACTCAAAAAAATAAAATAAAATCTTTAAAAAAAAATGAACACTGAGGTTTATAAACATAAACTGTAAGCTAATTTTATTTTAATTTTTTAATGTTTATTTTTGAGAGAGAGAGAGAGAGACAGAAACAGAGCAAGCAAGGAAAAGGCAGAGAGAGAGGGAGACACAGAATCTGAAGCAGGCTCTAGGCTCTGAACTGTCAGCACAGAGGCCAATGTGGGGCTCGAACCCATGAACCATGAGATCATGACCTGAGCTGAAGTCGGATGCTTAACCCACTGAGCCATCCAGGAGTCCCTAAGCTAATTTTTAAAATATTGATATTAAAATTAATATTTACTATCTTCTTTAAAGGATTCAAACACTTTGCATCTTAGTCCCAGATCTAAGCTATAAACCAGAGAAGAGAAATCCACTTTTTTCCAGATACTTATCCATTTTATTTGTTATTTATCATCTATTCTAAAAAACAGGATGATAATGTTTCAAAAAGTCTGAGATCTCAAGTTAGTCAATGGATCCTTCTATTTTGAAATTATGAAACATTTCAATCATACAGAAAGGTATACAGAATTATATGATGAATACTTATGTATCTATTAAACATTATAAATATAGTTTCAGCCCTTGTATGACCTCCTTAATCACTTTCTTTCCTCTCCCTAGAGACAACCATTATTGTTGCTAGGTACACCAGCTAAATTTTTAAAATACTATTATAAAGTTACATATAAGTATATAATAAAAAAATTTTATGTATTTTGAAACTTTCTATCATATCATACAATATGTCTCTCTGCAACTTGCTTTTTTGGTTCAATATTATAAATGTGAAATTTGTTAAATGTAATACATGTGGCTGCAGTTTATTCTTTTAATTATCCCACGGTATTTCATTTTAGGAGTATACCACAATTTACTTGCCTATGTCTACCCTTCTGTTGTTGGAGATCTAGGATGTTTATATATATATATATATATATATATATATATATATATATATATGCCTATCTGCTAACGTGATATATATGTGTATATATATAGATATATATGTATACCTATATATACATATATATGTATATTCTATTATAAATGCAGTAGGTCATGGAGTAAGTCTAGTAAGAAGTCATGAAAATGCCAGATTCTGACTACAATGTCTTTAACGTTTTTCTCCTATGTTTCACTGGGCCAGGGCCTTCCTCAAAAGTAGCAGGCTTTAAATAAAAAAATATAATAAACAATACCACAATGAATTTTGCAATTTGTGTACCTTTTTATATACTTTGGATAATTCCTTTAAGATTATTTCCTTGGACCATATTAGGGTATCAGTACTGTGATTCATAATGCATATGCATATATGAGAAGAAAAACATAGGTGGAAACTAGATCCCTAAATATCTCACTATAAACTGCTTTGCTTAAGGTATGTGCTGATTTATAATGTCCCCACATATTTATGAGAGTATCACCAATTGCATAGTCACTAGCACTGAGTACTATATAAATTTTTCTCTCCTAATTAAATAGGAGATATTTTATGATTCTATGTCTTTTGATTGTGAGATTGATTGTTTTCTAAATTTTCATTTATTTGACTACAATATTATTTTATGGCATAAAAATAACAGGGTGATAAGCAATGCCCTATTTTGTATACATACTAGAAGTGTTCCTCATGTATATGCTTCTGCTTGTATGTTCTGAAGATCCACACTCTGGATGACTTAAGACAACAAATGGAAATACCTAAGTTAGGGAGTACTACACAGACCGAGTGAGAAAGAGGCAATGGAAGTACACAGAATCCTAAAGAGAAGAGTTATATTGTGAATGAAATCCCCAATAAGAGGCTTGCTTTCAGTTAAACCCACTGGAGACCTGGTACAGACACCACACCAAGGAGAGCCATGGAGTTCAACACACTTACAGGCCCTGGGTGAACAATCAGAGGGGGCGGATCAATGCTGTGAGGAGCCCTGTGGGTTTTCAACAATGAGAGCGGGAATGGAGTGAAGGAAGGAAGATGAGACTACAGCAGATGCCCAGAGACAGCAGTGCAGATCAGAAGCCAGAAAAAAGGGTAAGAAACTGTCATCTCTTGGGCATTACTCTATGCCCATTACTCTATGCCCAAGATTTGCTACAGCCTAAACAGTTGGCATCTTGTGCTATTTCACTTAATTCTCAGAATTACCGCAAGAAGTTGGGATTATTTTTTTCTTTTAGATCAATAAACTAAGGCTCTCTGTGAAGTTCAGAAATGTAGACAAATTCATAGAGTTATGGGTATTTCCACCCAGTCCTAAATCTGTATCTTTCCACTAAACCATCACCTAAAAAGCAGTAGTAAATCTTATACTGTCTTACACCGAAATACTGAGCAAAAACTGGTCCAGATGTTAACAAGGTTAATGGGTTATCCAAGGCATAGACTAGGCCCAAACAGGTAAGATAGTGGTAGCTCAGGAGCCAACTCTTCAAATACTGAGTAGCAGCAGGGACATACTTTGTAACTTGTAGCCCAACATGACTATCAAGGCCAAGATATTTAAAGGACCCGACAAGGTGAACATGGAGATGTTGTGAAAATCAAACAGCTACAAGCCCCATTAAGCCAGAGGCTGAAGAAGATAGCATTGGAAAGGCTTCTTTCAGTGGCCAAAAGAGATTGCCAGGGAGAAGCGCAACTAGACTGGTAACATGAAAATAAGATAGAGCTGAGTCAGAAAGTCCCCTAGCTGTGTAATTTGGGGTAAATTAGTTGATACTTCTGATTCCTTATTCAACTCAAAATAGTAAATAGCTTATTAATCTTAACATAGTCACAAGAAACACAATTTGGCTTTCATGTCCATATCAACATATATCAATCAATGACGCTAAATGCACCTATACATGATCGTGCCTTATTCTACTCTAACACACAAAGTTATTTAACTGCCCTCCAATCACTTTCCACCCGACTTCCCCTCAAGCTAATTATTTCCAAACAAAATGATAATTGCAGAAAATCATGTTTTCATTGTCAAATATTTTTCTAACTCTAGAAAGCACTTTGGGACTTTTCTAATTCACAGCCCACCATCCATTCTCTCTTTCACTTCTAGTTTCCATTACCACCACACTGTCCATAGGTGTTCAAAGAAAGGATAAACACAGACTCAGGCAATGACAAGCAACGCGCTATGCAATAAAAATTGGTGGTTTCACCAATTTTTTCACCCTCTTCATTAAGTAATCTTATTACGAAGCAGATTCTTTCCAAGAACATACAGCCAACGTCTCTAGGACAGGGTAAGAATTTGGGACCTAGGAAAACCTAAACTGATGAAATGGCCCATAAAAATGCCTTTTGGATACCTCTAGGAAGACTTTCAAATCAGCCTAATGACACCTAGGCTGTATCTCATGAAGCTGTAATAGTGTCCGTGTATGGAGAACCTGCAAGAATAAACATAGAATGCCAGACAAGATGAAAAATGAGCTCAGAATTGCCATATTTTGAACACACAAGAAACCTGGGGTGCAGGGCGGTTTGAGTCACAGGGTCTTAGAACTAGTTCAATAGGCAACATCATGCTGCCTCTCGATGCATCTACAATATTTACATACTCCAAGACAGTCAACAAACATCACCTAAATGAATTAAAAGTCCACTACCACCCACTACCAAAGCATTTTAGTTCATAGTATTTTTCAATCTAGGTAAAGGAGAGGAGAGGAGTAAACTGGTGACAAGTTCATAATGTTAATTCAAAATCAGGCTTATGGCCGTAGAGAGAACCATCACCACTGGGTGTGAGTCAAGACCCACGAAAATACTTTTTTGGTTTTCACCATGTAGCTCTTTGATAACCAAATCAACTCACTCACTTACTGCAAAAATATACTCAGACTTGGGGCGCCTGGGTGGCTCAGTCGGTTAAGCGTCCGACTTCGGCTCAGGTCATGATCTCGCGGTCCGTGAGTTTGAGCCCCGCGTCGGGCTCTGTGCTGATCGCTCAGAGCCTGGAGCCTGTTTCGGATTCTGTGTCTCCCTCTCTCTCTGACCCTCCCCCGTTCATGCTCTGTCTCTCTCTGTCTCAAAAATAAATAAACGTTAAAAAAAATTAAAAAAAAATATACTCAGATTCATATTCTGTAATTCAAATTATCCTCTCTACCTCCGCCTCTACTTACTGTCTGTCTTCCTTGTATCACAATACTTTACACAGAGTGATATACTGCACTGTCATATAATGCATGTACATTTTCTCAAAAAGCATATGGTCTGAAAGGAAAGAAACTATGGCATCAAAACTGCAAAGCAGGTACACACCGATACGTAACTGTATGTCTTGGAGGTATCTAATTCTCTTTACAAAAAGGGAGATATCCATTGTTTCTTACACAAAGACACAAACACAATTAAGACAAATGTTTAGAAATCTCACAGACTCCTTAAAAGACATACAGAAAGCTTAATATTCATTACTTTCTGTTTTTTTAATTTTAATGTTTATTTATTTTTCAGGGAGAGACAGAGTGTGAGTGGAGGAGGGGCAGAGAGAGAGGGAGACACAGAATTTGAAGCAGGCTCCAGGCTCTGAGCTGTCAGCATAGGGCCCATCGTGGGGCTCGAACCCACGAAGGGTGAGATCATGACGTGAGCCGAAGTCAGACGCTTAACCAACTGAGCCACCCAGGCACCCCAGTATTCATTACTTTCAATTACCATGTACTTCAATTACATGATACTAAGTTCTATGTCAGAGAACACAAATGAATAGAGGTGAGGAGCTTAGAGAAAGCATCGCCATCATCAATCCCACCACTATCTCTACCATCGCCAGACTGGCTGCCTTCATTTATTAAGCATTGACTATGTCCAAATGTTTTGAACATGTTCTCACATAATTCTTGCAAGAACCCCATGAAGTATTTAACCCTTGATTTATACATGTGAGTACAGAGGAGTTAAACTATAGAGTGTATCTTGCAAGTGGTGAAGCTGGGATGTGAACCCAGCCCTGTCAGACACCAAAGACTTAATAATCATTTGATTCTGCTTCCCAGTAAAGGGACTTTGGTAATTGCCATGTGTTTCTGTTGCTCCATGACTTGGGTTAAGGGAATGGAGAGGACAAGAAAAATCACACAAGTCTAAAAGGCCAGGATACTGAGCGAGAGGTTTTTTCTCCCTTCTCCATTAAGGAAGCATCAAAAGAAAGCTCAGTTCACAGTAGGTACTGAGAATGGACTCCAACCACAGCTCTCTGTCAGCTTACTGGGATCAGACCCTGACTCCAAGATCACCAAGGATCTTGGCTTAGTCACTGCAAATGGCCAAAGCCAAATTTCTCTTTCTCTGGATAATCTTAGCAAGTTTCAAAGTAAGACAAATGCAAAGTGCCAGGAACTGTTCTGTGAAAGAGAGCTGTCTTTTTCACACCAACTTTCTCTTTTGCTTTTGCTTCCTGAATAACACTCCCTTGCTTACATTTTGGTTTTGTCAAATTTTTCTTTCTCAAGTCATGTAATGAGTTATTTCACTGTGAAACAGAGAAAAGTTCAGATGCAGAAACTGATCTAGCAAGGCAAGTAAGAGCTCTGCAGAGAGAATGTAAAGCCATGCTATAAAGCGCTCCCTTTCTGTTTACCTGGTGCCTCTGCTCCCTTAACCTTCTATTCTGACCTTTACTGTAGGCATTCCCTTTAATATGGACTCTTGTCTTATTTCTGCCTGCCCCAGGGAACTTGATTTTTGATTGCTAACTTGCTTTCCTTTATTGAATAAGAAAGCTACCTTGTTCCTTTTTCCTCAATAGCCCATAGCTATGGATAAGACCAATTCATTCCAGAGCACTGGGTCTCCTATTTATTTAGGGTGGACATTCATTAAGTTATATTTGGAGGAATAGAACTCTGGGTCTTCCCCTAAGTTTTTGTCATCTGGGACCCATGTCTGGAACATTGGTTTCCCATGTGCTGCAGAAATTCCATGAACAAATTTTTACTTCACCATTATACTTAAACCATCTAAAAAAATCACACATCTGGGTGCCTGGGTGGCCCAGTTGGTCAAGCAACTGACTCTTGATTTTGGCTCAGGTCATGATCTCACGGTTCCTGAAATCAAGCTCCCCGTCAGGCTCTGCACTGACAGCGTGGAGCCTGCTTGGGATTCTCTCTCTCTTTCTCTCTCTCTCTCTCTCTCTCTCTGCTGATCCCCCGATTCATGCTTTCTCTCTCTCTCTCAAAATAAATAAACAGACTTAAAAAAAAATCACACATCCTCTCCAAGTAGATTTTCCCACAACTGAATTCATGTCTTTACAATCCTGCCCAAAGAATATTCTTCAAGTCAGAAAATCTGTATAAATATCCACTCACTAAAATCATGCACAAATCCCCATTCTAGACAAACAAAAGTTTCCTAACAGCTAAAACAAACAAACAAACAAAGAAAAGAAGTGAAGCCCAAGGATGGTAGTCAAAGTATCCTGGACAACATATATAGTGTCATTTGAGCCATCAGTAGAGCCTACAATGAGATGGTGAGCCCCTAGTAATCAAAAATAAGAAAAACATAAAAAAAAAAAAAGGGTAAACAATCTCTACCTTACTTGTCATGAAACAATTAAGAAGTCCAAAGAAAAAAGCATAGTCCAAACAGAACTTGGAGTATATACTACTCAGGATGTGGATGGAAGGAGAGGAGGGATTTACTGGCTCTGAGACCTAGCCACTTGCTTCACTTTCTTATCCTCAGTCACCTTTCAAGAAACATAAGAACCCTTTAAAAAGAACAACAACACTGTTTGCTATGCGTGCTTTTATTGAGGTATAATTACAAACAGTACATGTGCAAATCTTAAGAACATAGCTTGATGATCTTTACGTATATAAAAACCTATAAAGCTGCCATCAAGATCAAGATAAGAGAACCCTTCCATACACTGGAAAGTTCCTCATGGCCCTTTCAAATCAGTAAACCCTCATAGATTATAGCCACATAGATCAGTTTTGCCTGTTCTTGAACTTCATATAAAAAGAACCCTATAACCTTCTTTTGTGCCTAGCTTTTTAAATTCAGCATGTTTTTGAGATTCATCCATGTGACTGCATGTAACTATAGTTTGTTCTTTTTTATGGCTGAGGAGCATGAATAAATCACAAGTTGTTTATTAATTTTTTCTACTAGTATATATTTGGGGTTGTTTCTATTTGGGAGCTATTCTGAATGAAGTCTTTCAGTGGAAATTCATTTTCCTTGGAAAGATATTCAGGAGTGAGATTGTTAGATTACAGAGTAGCTGTATGTTTAATTTTATTAGAAACTGCCAAACTTTTGGGGCGCCTGGGTGGCTCAGTCGGTTGATCGTCTGACTCTTGATTTCAGCTCAGGTCATGATCCCGGGGTCATGGTATCAAGCCTCCTCAGGGTCTCTAAACTGAGCGTGGAGCCTGCTTAAGATTCGCTTTTTCCCTCTGCCCCTCTCCCCTACTTGTTTGCACTCTCTCTCTCTCTCTCTCTTTCTCTCTCAAAAAACAAAACAAATCCGCCCCCCAAAAAAACCTGCCAGTTTTTCAGAATGATTGTGCCATTTCACACTCTCAGGAGCAATGTATGGGAGTTGTTCCACAGCCTCTCCAATACTTGGTACTGTAAGTCTTTTTAATTCATACTATTTTGCCAGTCTATAGAGGTAACCATTGTAGTTTCAATTTGTATTCTTTCATGAGTAATTCTATTAAAACATATTTTCATATGCGTACTGGTCAAATGAATATCCTCTTCTAAAAAGTACCTGTTCAAGTTTATTGTCCATGTTGGTAGTGGGTGCAGGTGGGGAATAGCTAATAGATTTTTATTTATTTTTTAAAAAAGTTTTTATTTAAATTCCAGTTAGCTAACATACGGTGTAATATTAGTTATACGTATACAACATAGTGATTCAGGATAGGCACCTTTGTTGAAAACCAAGGGACCACATGTGTGGGAGTCTATTTTGGGACTCTCTATTCTGTTCCATTGATCTTTCAGTCAAACTTTATGCCAATACTTCACTCTCTTCCTTACTAAATAAAGCTTTATAGTAAATATAGAAATTAGGCAGTATAAAGTTCTCTAACATTCTTCTTTTTCAAAATAGTTTTATTTTAGGTTTTTGAATTTTTATATAAATTTTAAAAATAGCTTATTAACATCGATACTCATTTCCTTCAAGATTGGTATGACTAGGGGCGCCTGGGTGGCTCAGTCGGTTGGGCATCCGACTTTGGCTCAGGTCATGATCTCACGGTCCGTGAGTTTGAGCCCCGCGTCGAGCTCTGTGCTGACAGCTCCGAGCCTGGAGCCTGTTTCAGATTCTGTGTCTCCCTCTCTCTGACCCTCCCCCATTCATGCTCTGTCTCTCTCTGTCTCAAAAATAAATAAACGTTAAAAAAAAAATTAAAAGATTGGTATGACTACTACAATTCCACATACATAGAAGAAATGTTAATTCATTATATATCATGGATGCCTTAGGGCACTGAGGTTTAATTCTCACCCAGAAGTCTGGTAGAGAAGAGCTGCTAAAGAGTAACTTTGGGAGAATTGACATTTTAATAATACTGAGTCCGTAAATACAGTAAACTTTTCTATTTAACTAGATCTTCTTTAATTTTGTTTGGTAATGTTTTGAGTGCACAACTTTAGCACATATTTTGTTACAGAGTATTTCCTGCTTTTTGATGTCGTATACTACACTGATTTTTCATTTCAGATTCTAATTCCTCTTTATTAGCACAAAGAAACAGACCTATTTTTTGCATAGTGACCTTGTATCTTGTGATATGGCAAACTTAGTTCCACTACCATTTTTTAAAGATCTCATAGGAGGCAAGGGAAACAAAAGCAAAAATGAACTATTGGAGCCTCATCAAGATAAAAAGCTGGTGCAGCCACTCTGGAAAACAGTACAGAAGTTCCTCAAAAAGTTAAAAATAGAACTACCCTACCACCCAGCAATTGCACTACTAGGTATTTATCCAAAGGATACAAAAATGCTGATTTGAAGGGGCACATGCACCCCAATGTTTATAGCAGCACTATCAACAATAGCCAAAGTATGGAAAGAGCCCAAATGTCCATCGACTGATGAAGGGATAAAGAAGATGTGGTTTATATATACAATGGAATATTACTCGGTGACCAAAAAGAATCAAATCTTGCCATTTGCAACAATGTGGATGGAACTAGTGTGTATTACACTAAGACAAATAAGTCAGTCAGAGAAAGTCAAGTATCATTTGATTTCACTCATATGTGTAATTTAAGAAACAAAACAGATGAACATAGGGAAAGGAAGGAAAAATAAAATAAGATCAAAACAGAGAGGGAGGCAAACTATAAGAGATTCTTAAATACAGAGAACAAACAGGGTTGCTGGAGGGGAAGTTGGTGAGTATGGGCTAAATGGGCATTAAGGGCATTAAGGAGGACACTTATTGGCATTAGCACTGGGTGTTGTATGTAAGTGACGAATCACTAAATTCTACTACTGAAATCAATACTAAACCATATGTTAACTAACTTGAATTTAAATTAAAAAAGAAAATACGGTGCTGAAGAAAGTAAAAAATAAATAAATAAATAAAAAATCCTTTAGGATTTTCTATATCAGCAATTGTGTTATCTTTTTAAAAAGAAAAACATTTCATTCACTCCCCCTTTCAATTAGCACTCTTTTTATTTCTTTTACTTGTCACTTTGCATTAACTAGCTCCAATAGTGTGTTGAATTGGAATGGTGAGAGCAGACATACCTGTCTTGTTCCTGATCTTAGAGGTTAAACATTCAGTCTTTTACCATTAAGTAAAATGTTAGCTGTAGGTTTTCATAGATACCCTTTTATTAGATTAAATAAGACTAGATTGGTCTGCTAAGAAGTTTTGTTGTTTTTTTTTTTTCTGACAGGGTGTCCATTTTTGCTAAATGCTTTCTCTACATCTCCTGAGATTCTCTCTTTCTCTCTCTCTCACTCACACACACACACACACACACACACACACACACACACACTAAATAAGTTTCTTTTTTTTTTTTTTTAAGAGAGAGAGTGAGCATGAGCAGGGGAGGGGCAGAGACACGAGGTGAGAGAATTCAAAGTAGGCTCCATGCTGTCAGCGTGCAGAGCCCAGCACAGAGCTCAAGCTCATGAACCACGAGATCATGACCTCAGCTGAAATTAAGAGTCAGACGTTTAACTGACTGAGCCACCCAGGTGCCCCAAATAAGCTTATTTCTAATAAAGACATTAAATTTATATTTTATAAACTTCCAATGAAGAGACTCTAAACTCGGATTATTTTGCCAGTGAATTCTATCAAATATTAATTGAAGAAATTAAACCAATTCTAGACAAAATCTATTGCAAAAGAGAGATGGGGAGAAAACATTTCTAAACTCATTTTATGAGACCAACATTACACTGGTGGCAAAATCAAAGGCAAAGACAATACAAGAACAGAAAACTATATACCAACATCCTGCATAAACACACATACACAATTTCAACACGTTAGCAAATCAATGATATATTATGTCTAAGTGGGTAATTACATAAACATGTCTTATGATTTCTAATTTATTTCTGTTGCAGATGGCAAACATAGTCGGTTAGATTTTACTCCTTTTAAATTTATTGAGACATGTTTTATGGTCCAGAATATGTTCTAACTTAGTGAATGTTCCATGTACACTAAAAAACAGCTGGTCGTGGTAGAATGCCAATTAAGTCAAGTTGTTTTACTGTGGTTCAAGTCTTCTATACCCTTAATGACATTGTGTCTACTTGTTTTATTGGTTATAGAAGGAGTGTTAAAATAATCAGCTGTACCTGTGAATCTGTCTATTTATCCTTCCAGTTCTGTCAGTTTTTATTCATGCAGTTTGAAGATCTGTTACTGAGTGCAGACACCTTAAAGGTTCTGTACCATGCTCATTCTCTCCTTTCCTTCTGGGTCTCCAAGAACATAAGTGTTATACATTTACGTATGTATGTGTGTATGTATGTATTTATTTTGAGAGAGACAGAGACAGCATGAGTGGGGAAGGGGCACAGAGAGAAGACAGAGAATCTCAACTAGTCTCTGTGCTGCCCACCAGAGCCAGATGTGGGGTTGGAACTCATAAAACTGCGAGATCATGACCTGAGCTGAAATCAGAGTTGGACACTCAACTGACTGAGCCACCCAGGCACCCCAAGTGTTACGCCTTTCAACTGTGTTCTATCTCTCTTTTATGCCCTATTTCATTTTTTTAAATTAAAAGTACATTTTTTTTCTTTTTTCTATGCATTTACATTTTGGTGGTGTCTATAGACCATTGAGTTAAATTATCTTGACTTCTGCTTCACTGAATCTCTTATTAAACACATTTAAGCCATTTTTAAGAGCTCACATAATGAGCTCTTCATTACAAACCCTGTATTTTGCTATTCTTAAACACACATTTGAGGGGCACCTGGGTGGTTCAGTCGATTAAGCGTCTGACTTCGGCTCAGGTCATGATCTCACAGTTCGTGGGTTCGAGCCCCACGTCAGGCTCTGTGCTGACAGCTCAGAGCCTGGAGCCTGCTTCGGATTCTGTGTCTCCCTCTCTCTCTGCCCCTCCCCTGCTCATGCTCTGTCTCTCTCTGTCTCTCAAAAATAAATAAATGTAAAAAAAAATTAAAAAAAAAAACACATTTGATTCCTAATATCTGTTCAAATAATCTTTTTTTGTGTTTTGTTCATTATTTCCTCTGTTTTCTTTAACATATGTATCAGTTATTTTGAAATCTCTACTAGCATATCTGGATTATCTAACGATCTGCTTCTATTGACTGTTTTAACTTTTGATTGCAGGTCAGTTTTTCTGCTTATTATCATGTTAAGAAACTTTGTTTCACATACCACACATTGCAGATAAGATGCTACAGAGGGGTTAGATTATGTTATCTTCCTCAGCAGAGTTTTGAGTTTTGTTCAGGCAGGTAGTGGATCCTCTCTCATTCTGTCATGCTTGTTTTTAAAGTTACAGTGGGTCTATTTTAATTTCATTCTTTATCTTAGGACCTTCTCCCTAATCCCTGCAAATGGCCTTACTGAATGTTTAAACAGAAATGCAAATGTTTAAACACAAAGGCCATGTGTTCATCAGGTCTCTGTGTGGGTCCAATCCTCAATGTCTCTGCTGTGCACTTTTAGAATATTTGCTCAGCTATCAATATTTCAGCAGCTGATGTCTTCTACAGCTCCAGAGTAGGCCCTAATTTATGAAACTTAGAAATTAGCCAGGGACTGAAGGAGAATTTTATAAAGATATTGGGGGGGGGGGGCTCTTTCTCTGTGTTTCTTTTTTCTTTGGTACCCTGTTCCTCTAAAACCTGTTGTAATTTACATCCCAAGAATTGGTCCCTTCCTTTTTTGGACAATTCTGTTTCTATATTTTGTATATAAGTATACAGATATAAAAATATAAATATAAAAATATTTATGACTAAAGAATAAGTCTCACTCCCTCATTTGAGCTATGAGATCATACCCAGGACCCAAAGAACCTTTTTAATTTACCAATATATACCAACCAGAAAAAAAACTATAATAGCCATTTAAAGAACTTTGCCCTGGCCAATAATTTTATGTGCCCTTGTCTTGATTTCCATTATCAGTTTGGCAAACGTTTTTGCTTTATAATGAAAATGCATTCATATATGGCATTCATATATTCATATAAACTCAAATTCACAATAAAGGATTAAGAGTATATATAGCCAGTTAGTCAGTACATTCCCATTACAAAACAACAAAAATACCAGCGAATACACCTTGACTTGTATGTTCTACTGACATAGACGACAACAGGGTTAAATATGAAATTGCCAGTGTAAATATTAAATATTAAATATGTGATTTAATGAAAACAAACATTAAATACAGTGCCATGGAACACTGAATTTAACCTTTGCCTCAATTTTGTCATCTGTGAAGTAGGATTGTTATGATGGTTAAATAGAAACAATTCCTATGAGTATTTACCACACTACCTGGTACTGGTAAGTACTCAGTAAATGTCTTCTGATTATTATAATATTTATTCCTCTGATCCCGAGCATGGAAGACAGCTGAAAAGACACTGGGTATATCTGCTTAAAATGTAAGTATTTTTTGAGCTCGTAATATTTTACTAACCATTTATGCCTTTTATAGAGTCAGATGATTTTCCTCTTTTTAACCAAAAAATTCTGTTCACGCAAAAAGTGGAAAGTATACTTCCCGTTCTGAAGCAAATCAAGGAGAACATGCAATTAAGTGCTAAATTGAGCAGAATAAACTCTAAGTGCTATATGATTTTAGAAGAAACGGCTATGAGGCCAAAACAGTCAGAGAAAGCTTCACAAAAGTGGTAAGGCTTACGGGGTGACCTTCGTTACATCCCAATAACAACAACATGGAAATGTTTTCAAGTGGCTTCCAATTTGAAATGAGGTCATATAAAGGACTCTACAAATAACAATTATTACTACACAAACCTCCATAGAATAAGAAGTCCTCAAATGAGAAATAAAAACTCTTCCTTTCTCTTTCCTCAATTCCTGTTCAGGTTAAAGGTCAACTTCATCAAGTCATCTCATTAACACAGAAATGTCTTTGAAGGGATTCAGTCCTTGCCATGCTTGACATTTCACCAGACTGCAACCAAGATGCCAAAGAATCAGATTCAAATATTAATGAGGAAAAGGTCACGATGAGGTAATCTCCAAAGTTCTATTAGTTCCTGTTTTCTGACCCTGTCCGATCCCCCTCTCCTTCTCCAGTCCTCACTTACTACATACATTTACAATCACTGGCTTCATTTCAAGATATACCCTCTAAACTGTAATTTCACTTGAAGTGCATTTTAAGTGGAGGCCTCCCAGATGCTGATTTCTAATCCAAGGGTGATCTATAGAGGTATCGAGTTAAAATAAAAAGAAGAGAGAGAATCAACTAAAAACTATACTCAATTTTGATATTTAACTACCAGAACCAAAAAAAAAAAAAAAAAAAAAAAAAGGAAGAAAAATAGGAAGAAGAAAAAAGAAACACTCTCTTTCAAACTTTCCAATAAGCTATTTAATAATGTGACAAAGCAGAGTGTATTAAAATATTAACCAAAGCTTCCAGGAAAACCTCTATAATCTCAATTGTTTATTCAAGACCTTTACAAACCTCATAAAAAATTAAGTGGGCTTGGAAAAAACACACCACAGCCATAGGAGAAAGTTTACAAAACACAATGGTACAGACGCCTGACTGTCTGCCAGCCAGTCGCTTTTAACTTCCACATACAACTTATTACTCAGTTCCTAACTGGTCAATACCCTAAATAAGAGCATTTCTCCTCCCAAACACCTCATTAGCCTGAGTTTCTTTTTTGCTTTTTTGAGCTAACGTATCCTGTAGGTGCTTTGGTTCATTATTTTCTGCCAATACAAATACTTCATTTCAGAATATTTAAACCCTTAGGTTTTCTCTGAGGGAAATCATTTAAGATCTTCTTTACAACAATTTAATTAGCTCTGTACTTAATCTTACTATGGGAGAACAGTGCATGAGCCACCATGTCCATTTTATGGCAAGTCGTAGTGAAAGCAAGACAGGACTAGAGGGGATGTGATACACAGAGAAAGAGCCAGGACTTTGGTTCATACTAAATTAGGTTCAAATCCTGGCCCTGTCACTTCTGTGCCCTTTAAGGAAAGTTGTCTAATCTTGGTTAGACTTAGCTTGTTCATCAGTATAATGAAGATAATGACACCGACCTTGCAGAAATTTATGCAATAAATGGGATAACAGACTGTAGAGACCTATACAGTATCTGGCACATATTAGGGCCTCAATGAGTGGCAGGCAGTGTATTATAAAATATTCTTATCTTTGCGAGGAGTACTGCATATGGATCGAGGAAACTTTTAAATGAAAACTTGTTTGGGTCCCAGGCTGAATTAAATATTCCACATTTCCTGAAAAGTGGTTATAGAAAAATTCTATAACATGCAAATTCTAACGTGAGCTGGATTCAATCAACTTTCATACACGTAGAAATCCACTCTGAGTTCATCATGTTGTAGGAAATTGAGCATGAAATAGGAATATTTCACTCAGTCTCAGTTTGGGAGAGCAAATACTCTTAAACCATTTATGCCTAAGGAAACATGCTGCATATTCTCCCCATCCCCATCTTTCCCCTTCTGAATGGTCCTACAGGAGCCGTAAAGAGGAAACTTTTCATCACAGCGTATCTGTGTGAAAGCAACAAAATATGTTAACAATTAGAAAAGAGGAAACCTGAAAGACTGCCTTGTTAATTAAGGAACTCGCTATCAAAGAACTCATTAAAAGGTAATGAAACCAAATGGCTATTAAAATAAATACCCACTGAATAAAGATTGCCTGGCTAACAGCCCTTCAGTATAGTTTTTCACAAACACTCTCAATAGTAAAGAGCCAGAAAAAGATGAAAAGCCACAATAATGCTACAACCAAGACTGAAAAAACAGAGATGAAGTTATCCTAAAGTAGAAGGCAGAAGCTGAATTAAGAAAAATGTTCCTACATTTTCTACATTCAGAATACATCAAACACTCTGTAAAAGTCTTCTACAATCTATCCCTTGATCTCAGAGACACTGAGAATTACATAATACAGAACTAGGCAGCTGTTCCTCTCTATACTTGTTCCTCTGAGCCATTAAGTTAGAATGTGGCTTCCCCTATTCCTAGTACATCCCTCAACTACTTCCTGCCACCTAGCTTCTTTCTTAAATCGAAGTAGAAGCTGTGCATCTTGAAGAGATGACCTAAACTTATAGTTGAAGGCAAACTGTTGAAATATAATGTAATCTCAGAGGCGTAGTCCTTGAGTGAAGGAAGAACAAGAACGGAAGAATCTCTGTGACAGGACATGCTAGAAACTGACCATTTGCACTGTATCCCACAAGTTTAGAAACTTTTTAGAGATGCAGACAATGGTGACAGTAAGACACCACCTCCACTCAAAACAGAATATATGTGCAGACTATGTCAGTTGCCTGTTCATCATCCCTGCTCCCTTCTTCATTAACAAAATAATCCTTGGCAACATAAACAGAATATGACGTTTCTCAGCCTCTTGTCAGATATGGGAGGCAAATGATTTGAAAGCAGAAATGTCTTCAGAAGCCCTTTTGCCCGATCCTTCCTTTTTTCTGCTATCTAAATATGTGATGGCTAAAATTCTGCCTTAGAACTTTGAGAAAAAGGTTAAGAAATGACAAATACCTTAGCCCTGACATTCCTGAGCCTCTGTGTGATTATAATTTCTGGAACTGTTATTATGTAAGGAAATACAATCTTAGGTATGAAAGCCATTGAAGTTGATTAGCTGTAATAACTGGTAACTTAAAAGCCAGGAGAACCAGGAAATCAGAGGAGAGATGTGCATATCATTACATACATAAATAGTTTAGGGAAAGGATGAGACTGCCATTAAATGGGGAAGAAAAAAGGATGAAAGGCTGTCTACTACCCTTGTTTTCTGACAAGGATTCAATGTGTAAAGAACTACATCTGGGGTCAAGTAGGAGAATAAAATACCAGCACATGGCCCAAGTAAGAATGCCACAAAATGAAGAGAAAAAAAAAAAAAAGGGCATAGCATCTGTGGTTATTTTACGTGTTAATTATATTTCATGTGTCAAGTTGACTGGGCCACGGGGTGCTCAGATATATGGTCAAACATCACACTGGGTGCATTTGTGACAGTATTTTCAGATGAGATTAACATTTAAGTCAATAGACTGAGTAAAGCAAATCCCCTCCCTAATGTGGATGGGCCTCATCCAATCAGTAGAAGGCCTGAATAGAACAAAAAGGCATATCCTCCTGTGAGGAAGAAGGAACTCCTGCCTAACTGCCTTGAACAGGGACATCAGTCTTTTCCAGACTTCAGACTTGAACTAAAAAACAGCTCTTACTGGGTCTTGAGCCTGCAGGCTTTCAATCCAGAATTTACACAAACTTCCTGAGTCTCCAGCTTAACAACTGCAGATCTCAGGACTCCTCAGACTCCATAATCATGTAGGCCAATTCCTACAATAAACCTTTCACACACACACACACACACACACACACACACACACACACACACACACACTATTGGTTCTGTTTCTCTGGAGAATCCTGACTAATACAGGATCCAAAAGACTTCTAGAATTCTCAAACCTCAGAAAAGTATGTATTAGAGGATACAAAGAAAACTTTCAAGAAACTCTTTGATATCATCATCTAAAAGGTGGAATAAATCATTTTCAATAAAAGAGGAGCATAAAGCAATAAGGAAAAAATAGTGTGAGGTGAAATAACATGACAAATCCAAGAGTCAGCAGGAATTACAAAGAGAGATGGATAAGATAAAAGGACACCAAAAGCACAGTAACTAAATTAAATTCCATACGAGAGGGAATAAGTGCAGGATTTGCACTAAGGAAAATTAACCAACTTATATGGAAAACAAACATGAGACCTTCTCTCCCAGAACTTGGACAACTGGTCTAAAGCTAAAAATTATAAGAGAGAAGATGATCAGTTTGAACAAAGAAGATAAAGTTAACTTCAGGTCAACTGATGTTTGTAACGGGGAGCCAAGAAAAAAAATGAAACAACAAGAATAATCAAGGGGCACCAGGGTGGCTCAGTCAGTTAAGCACCAGACTCTTGATTTTGGCTCAGGTCACAATCTCGCAGTTTGTAGGAGTGAGCCCTGTGTCTGGCTCCATGTTGACAGTGTGGAGCCTGGTTGGGATTTTCTCTCTCCCTCTCTCTCTGCCCCTCCCCCATTTGTGCATTCATGCACGTGTGTTCTCTCTCCCCCTCTCTCTGTCAAAATAAATAAATAAACATTTTTAAATGCTGGAATAATAATACTAATCTTGATCTAAAACACTGCAACATATTAAAACTATAGCAGAGGAAGAGGGAGATAATGCAAATGTGTGATAAACCGCTTATATTATGTCACATATGAAAATTTTCACACTAATTCTAACACTTGGAGAATTACAAATTTAAGAGTATTTTGGAAAAAATGAAAGGACTTATGTTTTTCAAAGCTCTGGGGATGTGCAAAAGCTATAAAATATGGCATATGTACCAAAACAAACAAAACAAAATTTAAAAAGAGAAAGAAAGAACAAAACAACACACTCGTAACCAAATAAATAGCACAATAATTGTATATTGTTTAAATTATCTTATTAAAAGACAAAGGCAAGACCAAAAAATTGATGAAACTGACAGATAAAATAATGGGTAAAGAGAGAGAGGGAAGCATAAGTCTCATAAGAGACTCTTTTTTTTAAATCTTTTTTTATGTTTATTTATTTTTGAGAGAAAGACAGACAGAGTGCTAGCAGGGAAGGGGCAGAGAGAGGGGGAGAAACAGAATCTGAAGCAGGCTCCAGGCTCTGAGATGTCAGCACAGAGCCTGACATGGGGCTCAAACCCACGAACTGCAAGATCATGACCTGAGCCAAAGTTGGACACTTAACCAACTGAGCCACCCAGGCGCCCCAGCAAACCATAAGACTCTTAGTGATAGAGAACAAACTGAGGGTTGATGGAGGGAAGTGGGTTAAATGGGTGATGGGTATTAAGGAGCGCACTTGCTATAATGAGCACTGGGCATTATATGTAAGTGATGAATCACTAAATCTACTCTTGAAACTGGTATTACACTATATGTTAACTAACTAGAATTTAAATAACAATTTGAAAAAAATAATGGGTAAATATACATAAGGAAAAAGCAAATGTAAATGAAGAGGCAGTAATATATTGATAACAGATAAATTCAAATTCAAGGGGCTCACCAGTGGTAGGTAATGGGGAAATGATCAATAAAAGACCAAAAAATGCCAGTGACAATACCAAATGTTGGCAAGAATTTAGAGTAACCATAACTCTCATACTATGGTTTTAGAGACGTAAAATGGTCTGGTTACCATCAAAGACCACTTGGCAGTTTCTTAACAACGTTAAAACCATACATTTATTTACCATTTGACACCAATTACAAATTAAAATAAAACTGAACACATGGATTCATTCTTAACATCAAAAAAAATAGAGAAAATTAGACACTATGAGCTTCCCAACTTAACACAATTAGAAATATACGTATGTATTTATCAAGTATTTTTGACAAAGTTACATCTATATTTAACCACCGGTTTAAAGAAAATACGGAGCTCAGAGGACCATGTTAAGTGACATCATAGCGATGTACCATGGGACATCCTGCAAAATAAGTAGGTGGTTTTCTTTAACAAATAATGGACAAAGAATTAAAAAAATGTAGAGTGTGTACAGATAAAAAGAGACTTAGGAGCCTTCCAATTACAACGCAGCTGATGTAAAACAAATCTTCCCACCAAGACCCACTGTAAAACTTGATAAAATAACACAAACAAAACAAAATAAAAACAGCTGTTTGAAGGCATCAAAGAGCAATGAAGGACGCAAAGATTTAAGGAAACAAAAGAGAAAAGTTAAACGGTGGAATTTCTCTCATGTTTCTTCCCTTTGGGGCATTTGCTTATTCCCAACACAGAATTCGGAGGCTGAGAAGGAAAGTGGAGCTGCTCAATGATGTGGAGTCAAATAATAATGGATTTAGCACTCTTACTTCAGGTCCTCAGACACAAAGACAGTCAAAATTAGGGAATAAGATGATGTTGGAGGAAAGCGTACTGCAGAGATTGACATTCCTTCTATTGTTTCCTTTTACTTGATCCTAAACTGTAAGGGGGCATGAAACACAACAATCAGGAAGAATCAGCTAAGAGGTGAGAAAGCTAAGTAGAATTTAAGCAGTCTCGTGGGGCTAGACAGAGGTTTGGAGATCAAGATCCACCAAGGAACAAGGGCACTGGCAAACAGGCCAAGATCCAGGTTGAAATTCCAACAGGACCATACCTTATGATTACATGCAAACCAGAAACAGACTAATCTTTACAAAGCCTTAAGGATAGCCTAGTTTGCAGTGAGAATACATGGTCCAGAACTTAAAAAAAAAATTATCAGAAGTATCAAAAGACAGAAATATATCATGAGAGGGGGTGGGGCAAAACAAGATAAAAAATAGAAAACAAAAACAAACCCTTGGATAATTCAGATATTGTAATTACCATATGAAATAATGTTTATAAAATTGGTAATAAGAGAATTTTACTAGAGATCTGAGATCTATCAATAGAAAATTGATAAGAATTCTAAACTGAAAAACACAATTTCTGAAGCTGAGAATCCAAAATATGTTTTTAATGACATATAAGACATGGCAGAAGAAAGGATTTATATACTAGAAGATAGGTCCAACAAAATATTCAGACTCCGGCAAAGAAAGAAAACTAGATGTATAAAACAAAGTGTTTTAAGAAACATATGAAACAAAGTAAAAGAGCTAATAAAGTGTAACTGAAGTCCTAGGAAGAAAGTAAAAGAAGAGAGAACTGGACAGAAGAAATAGTTGATGAGATACTGGCTGGGAATTTTTCAAAACAAATGAAGGACATTAAGCCCCAAATCCAAGAAGCTCTATGAACGTCAAATAAAATAAACAAGAAGAGTCCCACATCTAGAAACATTTTAACACAAATAAAGAAAATTAAAGGAAAAAAGAAAACATTCCTTTCTATTCCTAGTTGCCTGAGTGTTTTTGCCACAAGAGTGTTGGATTTTTTTTAAATCATTTATCTGCAAAATTGTAACAATAACATGGTATTCTTCCTTCACTCATTAATGTAGTGTATTACCTGACTGCTTCTGTGATAGTGGGCGAGTATTATATTCCTAGGTAAGATCCCAGTTGGTCAGGGTGCATAATACTTTCAATACTGTTGGATTCACTTCACTAGTAATTTGTTGAGGGTTTGTGGTTATATATTGATGTAGAATACTGGCCTGTAATTTTCTTTTCTAGTGATGTCTTTATTTGGCTTTGGTATCAGGGTAATGCTGCTGTCCTAGAATGAGTGAGGAAGTGTTCCCTGCTCTTATATTTTTTGGAAGAGTTTAAGAAGAATTGGTATTAATTCGTTTTAAATGTTTGGTAGAATTCACCAGTGAAACCACCTGGTCCTGGACTTTTTTGGGAGGTTTTTGATTACTAATTCAATCTCTTTACTTATTATAGGTCTATTATAATTTTCTTTCTTCTGGAACCAGTTTAGGTAAAGTGTGTTCCTATAATTTTGCTCTTTTCATCTAGGTCACCTTTATGTTGTCATAAATTACATTTTTTACACACTTATACATACTATGCACCCAGTAAGACAGATTTGTAATTCTTGTTATGCATTTGTGTTTTAAATCAAGTAGTAATACAAAGCAGAGGTACAAATCAAAAATACAATAATACTGACTCTTATATGTATTTACCTTTACTGGAAATCTTCACTTCTTTATACAGCTTCAAGTTACTGGCTAGTGCCCTTTCCTTTAAACCTAAAGGAACCCCTTTAGCATTTCTTGTTCTTAAAGGGGATGAACTTCTTCAGCTTTTATCTAGATATGTCAGTTTATCTAGATATGTTTTCAACTTCATTTTTGAAGGACAGTTTGTCAAATACAGAATTCTTGGTTAATAAGGTTTTCTTTCTTTTCTTTTTTTTCTTTCAGCTCTTTGAATATATAAACCTATTGCCTTCTGTTCTCCAAAGTTTCCGCTGAGAAAACTGGGATAATTTGAGCATGAGGTAGCCCTTAAACAGGTTAGAAGAAACATACACAATACTTTGTGTAGGAGATGTGCTTTGACCCCTCTGCAGTCAGTAAACAGGGACCCACGTTCGGGAAATGGGCTGCAGCTGCTTCAAGACAACCAACTTGCTTGGTGGGAAAGCGGGGAAAGGGCAAGTAAAAACACCACACAGATTTCCTGTTATCAGACTGCCTTTTTCTTAACTCAGCATTCATGTGGTCAATGTTTTTGTGGTGGGATGAGAGTTTGGAGCTGCCCACTCCACCATTTTCCTGATATCCCTCCCAGAGGTGACTCTTCTTAATTCAAGCAGCCATGTCACAACTGTATGTCACAGATGAGAGTTCCCCAAACTGGTTTACAGAGACAGGTTCCATGGTTCTTGATGGGACATTTTCCACACTTTTGTGACTGTCTAAAAACATAAGTTAATTGTGGTTTGTTTTATCTGAATGCTTGTTTTTATAACTGAAAACCATTATATGATTTCAGTGTTTGGCCTTGCATTTGTATTTACAATTACCTTGGTATCAAGTAACAGGATATTTTTGCTATGAGCAAAAGGGCAGACATGGACCTTTATGCAACTGTATCAAGTCAAACTAGGTTATCGCACAGTATAAAAAAGTTTCACAATAGGTTAACCAGACAAAATTGGCAGAAAAGTCATACATTGCACGTGACTCTGAAAATCCTGCATTGACACTTAGTACTATTCATGGTGTATGTAGCGACTTAGCTTTAGCAAAACCATAAAATTGACGTTATTAAGGTAATATTGTTAATTTTAATTTTATTCATCATAAATTTTTATATTTAAGTTGTAAATCTGTTTTAGGTGATAATTATATAAGGATTGTATGGATAAGGTATTTATCTCTACTTTGTTTACATACATATAGGTAGCACTATCCAAAAAATGGGAAGAATTTAAGAGACCAAGAAATTTTAACTCTGGCAATATGGCAGACTGAGCTGACATGAAACATAGAAATTATGGATTCCATATCATAGCATGTTTTAGTTAAAAAACTGAGTTTGAAAGAAAAGGAAATATCCATGTACTAGGAAAAACAACAACAACAACAAACCCAAACCCTAACTAAATTTTGCTCAGATCTCAGGAGGACATGAGGCCAGAATTACCTAACAGCTACATATTGGGCTTTAATATCAATATGGGGATAGACCTCAGCTTCCACAGAAGAATGGAGATATAAACTAGACAGTGTCCCACTGTCTTAGCTCAAGCTGTTACAACGAAGTACAATAGGCTGGGTGGCTTATAAATATTAGAAATTTATTTCTCATAGTTCTGGAGACTAGAAACCCAAGATCAGGATGCCAGCACGACTGGGTTTTGCTGAGTTGCAAACTCTTCTGAGAGTTTCCTCACACCGTATCCTCCCATGGTGGGAAGAAAACAAGCTAGCTCTCTAGCCTCTTCTTATAAAGGCACTAAGATTTCAATTTCAATATATGAATTTTAGGGGGACACAAATATTAAGTCCGTAACACCTGCCTACTTCTGAGACCTCGAAAGGCTACCCTTTCAGGGAGAAGAGATCATATTAAAGTGACATGGAAGCTTTGTTTTTAAGTGCATATAAAGTTATCCACTTGGTGTTGGGGAAAAAATATTCTTCCACAAGAAGTTAAAATCCAAATATTGGTGTGCTGTCAGAATTTATAATCGTCACATACTACAAAGAATCCCTAAGCTGAAATACGAACAAAAACTGATCCTGGATCAGTGAAACTCCTGAGACCATCAGGAAAAACAAATGTAAAAGAGCTCTACAGGGGCATTTTTATTAATATAGGAAATATACATTCCCATGGAAAAACAATTCTTGTAAAAAATAAACTCATAATCAAAAATTTAAAACTACATAAAAAAATGATTTTTCATGAGGTAGAGTCTAAAGATCAACAAAATGAGGAAAAAGCATAGGCAGAGACCTGAGATAAAAGAACTTTTTGAAAGTTAAAATAAAAGATATATTTAAGATGACAAGAGAAAAGGAATTTAAATAATCACAAAATAATAGAACACTATGAACAGACAGATATGGAAAAAAAAAACCAAATAGGACCTCTAGAAAAATACACACTGAAATTTAAAATTCAATGTATTATATAAACAACAGATTCGACTACAAGACAGATCTGATGAATTACCTAAAATATAAGACAGAGATATAAAAAGGCAAAAATCTTCAAAGTTGTAAGAAAGAAAAGACAAGTTTCCTATAAAGGAACAATAAATAAGGCTGACAGCAACAAGAAGAAGCTAGAAGATAACAGAATAATATCTTCAAAAGGCAGAAGGAAGGCTCATCTGGGTGGCTGTCAGTTAAGCATCAGATTCTTGACTTCGGCTCAGTCCATGATCTTATGGTTTGTGAGTTTGAGCCCCACATCAGACTTTGTGCTGACAGCGTGCAACCTGTCTGGGATTCTCTCTCTTTCCCTCTCTCTGCTCTTCCCCCACTTTCTCTCTCTCTTTCAAAATAAAGACATTAAAAAAAAAAAAGCAGAAGGAAAATAAGGCTTAAATCAGAGTTCTAACCCTAGCTAGAGATGAACTGAGGTAGAATAAGAACACTTCAGATAAGAGGGGCTCATCCATCACTTAAGTCTGAGAACAGTGATCAAGGTAACAACCAGAAGCAAAATAATAAATTTTTTTTTTTTTTTTTTTTTTTTGGGACAGAGAGAGACAGAGCATGAACGGGGGAGGGGCAGAGAGAGAGGGAGACACAGAATCGGAAACAGGCTCCAGGCTCTGAGCCATCAGCCCAGAGCCCGACGCGGGGCTCGAACTCACGGACCGCGAGATCGTGACCTGGCTGAAGTCGGACGCTTAACCGACTGCGCCACCCAGGCGCCCCAATAAATTATTTTTTATTATTAATAAGTATTTTTAAAATAAAATTTAAAAGTAATTGATCTAGGATTGCTCCGACCAGAGTTGAGTAGAAGAGGATATAGTTCTAGATCAGTAACATTCTTAAATTTCAGCATACATCAGAATTCCCTGGAGGACTTATTAAAACAGATTGCTAGGGCAAAAGCTTGAGTTTCTGATTCAGTAATGTCTGGGATGGGGCCCAAGATTTTGGATTTTTTCAACAAGTTCTATGATGATGTTGACACCAGTCTTCCAGGGACCACATTTTGAAAACTGTTAAGAAATATTCTTCTACAATACCTTAGATCAATTGAGCTTTTTGGTAGACCTAACGTCTTACTTATTTAACCTGAACTCAGTCCACTCAAATTCTCAAGTCTTTATAGGCACTGTTGATTTCAATAACTTACTAAACACTCCCACTCCTTGTTTTCTATCTGTATTGAAAACATCAACAAAAAGCATGTTCTACATGGTAGATCGTTAATAACATATTCATCTATGAAAGACAGCATATTATTTTTCATATTTTAGCTTCAGCTCATCAAGCTAAAGAGAGTTGCAGACCGTGGTCTTCTCTAATATATAAGTGAGCCAGTTTCTGAGATCTCTTGGTGTCCTTTCTCTGACATTAAGAGAACTCAAAGACTCTGTCTGCACAGAGTATTCTTCAAATTATTTTTTTTTAATCCCATAACAACAGAATTGTAAAGAATGTAAAAAAAAAACAACAAAAAACAAAAACACAATGAATCAACTACATAATGCTTTCCAAAAACTTTTGAAAAATAACTGTTGGCTCCTCAACTATATGAATAGTTTATCTAACTGTCCAATTACTAGTTGTCCAAAAAAAGTTTTATAAATACTCATCTGAAACTGAAAAAAAAAAATCACTTTCAAGTTTGAGTGCTTGACTCCAGTTAGCTAATGAGACAAGAAGACAAAGAACCCTGCCATTTCCACATGACATGGACAGAGGCCCTCTGTGCAGGGATATATTAATATGCTGAGAGAACAGCCTATCAGAGAACAGATGCGCTCAGTGTCAATCGGTTAAACTTTAGAAATTAATGACCTTCACTAGCTTTGCTTAGTTATTTTTTGTGCCAACTTCTTCAGTACCACAGTTCAATTCAAGTCAGACAGACAGACCTAAGACAAATCCTAAGAATACAATCTCCAAGTCTATAAAAATTTACCAGTTTGCTGAAATTGCCCAGCTCTGCTCACATTTACCACAATTCAAGATGCTTTGCTTCGCAGAGGATCAACAGTCAAGACAACTACTAGATTACAATATAACTTTTAGGATAGTTCTTTTTTTTCCCTAATGTAAGACTCTATGTCCACTGCCTTGACTGAATTAACCTGGTAATAAGTACTCTCCTGTCACTGAACTGGTGAAAATCTTTTTGGAATTGATATGAACATGCTGTGTTTTTATGTATCTTTCTTTTATGAAACATAATCAACTGCTATAGCAACCCTGAGGGATCCTTAAGTTTCCGGTACTCGCTCATATTATCAAGTCAGGAAAGATAATGGGCCCTAAGGCTCTCTATTCAATTAAAGAAGGCAAGTCTTCAGACTATCGCTTTTGCCCAATCTTCTAAATTTAGCTATGGAGTTCTGAAAGTTTACAAATCAAAGAACAAACAAAGGAAAAGATGCTGAGCCTGGGGTCCTGCAAAGAATACAGTGATCAAAGCCCAAATCACTGCGCTTGTTGCAAAAAACAAACAAACAAACAAACAAAAAAAAACACAACAACAACAACAACAAAAAAGGCAGTAGGGGAAAGAAGCAAAGTTTTCTCAGGTTAAAACAAAAAACTATGAAGTGTCTTGAAAACTCTTGAAAATGTACTGACACTATAGTTTGAAATGTCTGGAAGACTTTCCATGTATTTTTTGACTGTATTCAATCACAGACAGATGGTACAGCTCACTGTCCAAAGTGTGACCAACAAGTTTAGATCCCAGCTTCTAGAATTAACCATCCCAAGGTGAAAACCAATTGAATAAAACCGTTGCAGAACACTGCTTCACTACACTAATGAGGAGCACTAGGTAGCACAAAGTGCAATTCTGACTACTGGCGCTGACCTTACAACAAAGCAATTAGGATCCCAGAATGTGAAAAACAGTAACACTATATATGGTACATACGCAATACTGCCAAACAGCAACAATCGTTTTTACTCTGTATCTTTCATTAGCAAAGTGCAGAGAAAAAGTGATTTTTTTTTTCCAGGAGATTTTGGAGTCTTAGCGTTTTCAGGATTCTAGAGGTGAAATCAAAAACTCTGAGCAATATTGATTTATCAGACAACTTACACTAGGTTATGCTGCAGTAACAAATAATTCCCAAATCTTTGTGGCTTACAACTACAAAGATTTATTTCACGTTACATGTCAGCCAGGGCAGGCTGAGGAAGCAGCACATGCTTCCTGGCAGAGGGAAGACAGCCACGGCAGAACAATGTAATGTTTGTTAGGGATTCTGCTTGGAGGTGATAGCCATCCCTCTGTTCACATTTCATTGGACACAGCAAGTCACACGGCCAAGCTTGAGATCACTGGGTGGAGAATTAGATTTCTCACACCCTACTCCCCAGAGGTGATAACCTGAAAATCCTATCCAATCATGCCAAAAGAGTCACAAAAAAGTCCATCATCCTGTAACAGACTCTACTTCAAGTCCAGATCTGGCACCTTTTACTCTGGAGACCAACAAACTAAAATGACAAGTTAGCTGCCCCTCAAACATCCAGCATATAATTGTAGAATGGGAATACTACAACTAGAATAAACCTTCAATTCAGAAAGGGGAAGACAGGAAACATACAGCCGTCTCTTATCCGTGTGAATTCTGAAACTCTGCTGGGCCGAAGATGTAAGAGCCGCTTGCCCCCAGGGTGGAGAACATTCCTTAATCATTTCTTAATCTGCTTTCCTGTAGCTGCTTCCTCACTCACTGTACTCTGAGGCTGCTGGCTCTGCCCTCTGGGAAGTCATTCGTTTTTCTTGATCCTCACTGCCTACTCACTTTCATTGAATCTGAAGTTTTAACAAAACTGTGCGAGTGTTAGCTCTGATGTGGTCTTTAGGAGACACCTGAAATATAATGGGCTTCTGTGGATCCAAATAATTTTCAGTTATATATTTTATCAGTTGAAAATGAGGAAGAGTTAAATATGTTGACTCTTCAATTCCTGGAATTTCTAGATTCTCCCTATTCCCTTTATACCCTGCTTATAAACAGGCCAATTCTTTCCTGAGTTTATCTCCATTTGTAAACAAATGAAGCCAGTGGCAACCAAAGAACATTGGTCCATTTTTTCTCCCAAAGTCTCCTAATGCCTAATACCACATATTAAATCTGGTATATTATCTGATTTCCAGTTACCTCAGGTGACAATTTCACCAAAAGTTCTATCATGGAAGCCACCTTCTGCCTAGCTCCACAGTCAATGTCATATATTTTAGGTGTTTTTCTACGTCTGTGTATTACAGCAGTATCCCATTTACTTATCAACTTCTGTGTCAGTCAGCTTACACTCTGTTACGATACATTAACAACCCCTAAATCTCAGTGATTTACAAGCAAGGCTTATTCCTCACCCAAATTATTGTTGGCTAGGGATCAGCTGCTCTGCTTACTGTCATTTTTATTCTAGAACCAAGTTGGAAATGGGGCAGCTACCGTTGGGGACATTCAGTGCACATGGCAGAGGGGAAGGCTGGAAGAAGCACAGAATGGCTCTTAAAGCTTCCTCTTAGACGTAGCATATGAAAAACTTCCATTTCACTAGCCAGAGCAAGTCATATGGCCGAACCTAACACAGGGCAGGGAACTGAATAACTGTGAATGATACAATCTACTAAAATAATTTATCATAACAGATTGAATGAGGAAGCACGTTTAAGAATTCAGCTGTCTTCTACTAAACCAGACAAGAAAGAGATTGGCAAAAATGTAAAACAATGCTGCTCTGAAAAAGTACTTTGTTTAGAAAATAGTCATTTTTCATTAAAATGTTTTTCGCATTATCATATTGGATTTATTATTGCTCTTTAAAATAAAATAATAAATACTTAAAAGACTTCTAAGACAATTCCTAATATAGCATATATCGATAGATGTAATGCAAATAAACAAAAGTCCTTTGGTGTCCTCAGTAACATGGGGGAGTATGAATAGTTCCCCAAACCAGAAAGTTTAAGAACTGCTGCTCTATAGGACAAACAACAGTAATAATCCAAGGACTGGTTGGATTAAAATAGATGCAGTTTGATGGGGCACCTGGGTGGCTCAGTCAGTTAAGCGTCCAACTTCAGCTCAGGTCATGGTCTCACAACTCATGAGTTGGAGACCTGCGTTGGGCTCTGTGATGACAGCTCAGAGCCTGGAGCCTGCTTCAGATTCTGTGTCTCCCTGTCTCTCTGCCCCTCCCTGCTTGTGTGCTCTCTCTCTCTCAAATATAAATAAACACTAAAAAAAAATTTTTAATAGATGCAGTTTGAAAATCACAGGGCCTGGCACAGAGTACACATTTACTAAATATTAAATATTATTGTTACTAATGATAAGAACTAAAGGGATGAAAAGTCAATGAAAATAAGAGAAGATTCTTTCATAAATACAACATTCAACTCTTAAATCACAAAAGAACAATTTTTTTATTTTAACAAAAGGAAAATTCCTAAGGAATGTATAAATCAACTGCTATATTAGTGGCTCACTGATGACAAAAGCAATGCATCACTGTGGTAAAAAAAAAAAAAACAAAAAAAAAACCTCCTCAAACATTATAGAAATACTGAACAAAGAAAAACAAAGTCCGTTATAATCCTACATTGAAGAGATAATGGATTTCAAACCTTGCATTTACCTCTGGAATATTTTTTCTAACCAATATACCCTGCAGATACACAAACACACATACACACAAAGATTCTGGAAAAATGAGATCACACTAGATAAACTTACTTGTAACATACTTTAAAAAAATTTAATGTGTATCTTAAATAAATTTTAATGTGCATTTGTACTGATCTATATATTTCATTACTTGGATGTATCAATATTTATTTAAGTGCTGACTGCTTCAATATCACCACTTTAAAAAATGCTATCTTAACATCCTTACAGATATATTGTTGCCTATTCGTGATGATGCCTTGAAAATAATATATGAGAATGAAATTTTAAGTAAAAGGGTGGAGATACAGAATTTTAATAAATGAAGTCAACTGCCTAACAAAAATTCATATTCTAACAAACAGTGCTTTCTTTGGTCACAACGTTGCGAAGACTGGGTATTTTCGATCATTACTCATATGACATGAAAAATCTCACTGATACTTTCATTTGCATTTCTATAATCATGAGCACAAGGATACTTACTTATTGGCCTTTGTATTTCTTTTTGCGATATGCACATTTTTCTTCTAATTTTTAATTACACTGTCATTATAAAAGATTCAAAATAATGAAGAATTTAATAGAGCAAAGTGTGAAAATTCTTCACTTTTACTCACCAGACAAACTCCCTTCCAGAGGTTACCTATCAGCACGGAATACATTCTTCCAGTCTGGCTTGTATGCATTTTCATACATGTGCAAGTGCATATATTTCTTCTTAAAACATGAAATCATAATAAATTTCCTGTTGTATAACTCAATCTTATCAAATAGGAACTTACCACATCACTGTGTTCTTTTAAAAGGTTAAGTATTATTCCAAGTACTTACTATGCTATATACTATAATTTACCTTATAAGCCCCCTATTCATGGGCATCTGAATTGTTTTCAATTTTTTATGTAACAATGTTGCAATTAATATTTATGTATATTGATTTTCAATGGGTACAAGATGAAACTGTGGACTATGTGAACGTGCACTTTTAAGTTTTACTAGATACTGGTAGGGTGTGTTCCAAAAGGGCTTTTTATCATGAAAATGTAGGAGAGAACTGATTTTCCTGTCTTTTATCAGTCTTTATCAGTTATGCTCATAGGATAGAAAAATATTATTGTGATTTTAAACTTCATTTCTCTGATTACTAATGAGGGCTGAAAATCTTTTCATTTACTCACCAGTCATTTCTAGTTCTTCTTTTGTAAAACATTCACGTATATTCTTTCCCCATTTTTCTATTGAGCTTCTTCTTAATAATTTACAAGATCTAGATCTTAATCTTTGTTATGTATAAATATTCTCTTGGTTTGTCTTTAATTATCTAGAGTTATCTTTAATTCTCAATTGTAGTATCTTGCATCATATATGAATTTCAACTTTTATGTGGCCAAGCACTTTAAAAATGTAATTTTGGTCTATTTTACATCATTGTTATCTTTTTCTATTGCTACACTTCACTATTTTAGATGTTATTGTTTTAAACTGATTATTTCATACCCTGAATCTTTCTATACAGGATTATTGTTTTTTCTTCCTGCTAATAATTTGGTTTTCTTCTAGGTCCCTCATAAAATTTCAGTGTTTCCTCTTATATGTTGTACATACTTCTTGTCATATTTATTTCTACGTATTTTATCATTTTTCTTACAGTTGTGAATGCAATCCATTTTCATCACATTTTGTTATATAGTATAAGGTAGAGACAAAGCTGAAGAACATGATATGTAACATTGTATTGGGGACTATTACTAAACTCTCACTAATTCTAATATGTTTGCAATTGGTTGTCTTGGCTTGTTTCAAATGGACAATCACGTGGTCTACAAAAAACTTTCTCACATCCTTTCCAACAGTCCCACTGCTTATTATTTTTCCTGTCTTACTGCACTGGCTCAGACCTCCTGAAAAATACTGAATGACCGTGGTGACAATGGGCTTGTTTGTTCTACCTCTGGCATAATAGGATGTTTCTAATGTTTCACCATTAAACATGATGTTTGTTCCATATCCCTGGTAAACAGCATCTATCAAATTAATGAAGTTTCTGTTCATTATTAGCTTGTTCAGTTTCTATTAGGAATGTCTGTTAAAGTACATCAAATGTTAAACTGTTGATTTCGGGGCGCCTGGGTGGCGCAGTCGGTTAAGCGTCCGACTTCAGCCAGGTCACGATCTCGCGGTCCGTGAGTTCGAGCCCCGCGTCAGGCTCTAGGCTGATGGCTCAGAGCCTGGAGCCTGTTTCTGATTCTGTGTCTCCCTCTCTCTCTCTGCCCCTCCCCCGTTCATGCTCTGTCTCTCTCTGTCCCAAAAATAAATAAACGTTGAAAAAAAAAATTAAAAAAAAAAAAAACTGTTGATTTCATGTTAAAGTATTAAATTGTTTTCAATATTTGAGAGATGATCATACAGTTTTTCCCTTTTAATCTTCCTGTGTACTGTGTATTTTATTTTAACAATGTGATATATACCTTTCTTATCTAATTTTGAGGTTGTTTGCCTTAAGTTCTATGTTATATAATGTTAATATTGCTTTCTTTTTCTTAAATCTGGCTGGAATATTTGCTCACACATTTCTTTTATATCTTTCTATCCTGTTTTATTTGAGTGGTATTTCTTGTAAACAACACAAAGTCAAATTTTTATTTAAGGCAAATCTCATAGTCTCTATGTTTAAAAGACAATTTTACTATTTTTACATTAATGTCGTTTTTGACACATTTGGACTTACTACCATCATCTTATTTCATATTTTCTCTCTAATCACACTTTGTTTTTAACTTCTCCTAATCTGGATCAGTTAAATTTTCCTGTTTATGTTTCTCCCTCTGCTGCTATACGTTTTTGCTTTAATATTTTTATTTTGTTTAATGTTTACTCATTTTTGAGAGAGACAGAGTGCAAGCAGGGGAGGGGCAGAAAGACAGGGAGACACAGAATCCGAAGCAGGCTCCAGGCTCTGAGCTGTCAGCACAGAGCCTGACGCGGGGCTTGAACCCAGGAACCACACAATCCTGACCTGAGCCAAGGTCAGTCACTCAAATGACTGAGCCACCCACGCACCCCTGTTTTAATATTTTTAGTCGCTACCCTGAAATTTTAAAACATTTAAAAGGTGTATTTCAGTTATTATCTAAAGATAATCAACACTGAGAGTCTCCAGTGGGATAAGACAAAAATCTTGGATGTTTTCTCTTACTTTTCTCCAAACTAGTATCTACTGCATGTTGACATTATCTGAGATTCGTCATTTACAATACACATGAATATCATTTAGTTTTAACTATGAATTTACTAGTTTCTATGCTCATTGTTCTTGCCTGGATTTATGTTAAACTTTGCCAACATACATTCCTTAGTGATTTCACAGAATGATGGAAAGTTTCTGAGTTCCACATCCTACAATGTCTTTCTTTTGCTATGCTGCTTTAAATACCAGTTCAGGCATAATAGAAGTCTAATTCCAAAATGATTTCCCTTCAGAAACTTAACAATACTCATTTTCTTCTAGTATCCAATGTTGCTAATACTCATTTATCCAAGCTTACTAGAGCATCCTTCAGCTGTTTCTATTCTATTTAGCTAATATATTGAGTTTTAAAAAATTCATTTAGCATATTTTTAATTTTTACATTTCCATTCTTTTAAATTTCTCTGAGGATATTAATTAAACTTACTTTTGGAAGTTCTTTTAAGTCAGATGTTAGTTCTTCTCTTTGTCATTGAGTGCCTACCCTTCATGTTGTTGGTTTCCTCAATTACTGGCTTGATTTGTCTATTCATCTTTGTATTTAGGAATCCATTTATCTTTCTATTAATGCTGGTTACATCTACAGTAGTATGTCCCCAGTGACTGTGGTACAGGATGGGACATGTTTCTGGGGAGAGTGGACTGACAGTTTATATTCAGGCTGTGAGTGACTCCCATCTCTCCTTAAAAGGGCATTATCTACATAGAGATTGCCTTATCAAGTCAGCTGTGATATCCAAACACTTTGTTAGACACATGAGCCACTTCTCAGTTGTCCACTGAAAAGAAGTAGGAGAGGGTTAGAGAGCCAATGGGTCAACTTCTTTCCAAAAAAAAATCACACTGACAATTGTCCCAGACTCAATTCTCTATTCGTGTCAATAGTGTTGAATAAGAATTACCAGAACAGATATTTATTATAGGAAAAGGGAAAGACATTAAGAAAACATCGCTAAATTTGGAAGAACTCTATAGAGGTAAGACAAACATTGTAGGAAAAAAGTCAGACCTGGAAAAAGACAAGAGTATAGCTACTAGTAAAGACAGAACCTTAGAATGATTTGAAACCTTTTTATTATGCATGAGGGTAGCTAAAGAAACAGAAATAATCATACAAAAAGGAGTTAAAAGTGTTAGTAAAAGATGCATAGCACATAATCCACTCTCGGTTGCCTTGGTAATAGGACCCCACACTATGACCATAAGAAAAAAACCTGAAATGAATAATAAGTAAAAACTGGGCCAAATATACTCTTGTTAACTACACCTTGGGTATTGGTGAAGAGTTTGAGAGGGAGTTATGCCACTGAAAAAAATAAGGCATGAAGAATACAACTTATCTGTAAAAGAGTTAAGCTTATGCTGATAACTCAAGATAGCTTCTGGGAAGTGCTACCATGGAGTTACATACCGTGTTATCTTGCCAATTCTATTCACTGACCTCACTGCAGAGAGGGAATCATGGACTTTGTCTCCTGGGGTACAATATAAGTAGGCTAGAGTCTGGAGAAATCCAAGAGCCCTTCTGCTTACATTTTGCTCAGTACTCTTATCCTAATCATCCTAGAATTAAGCGAGTCAGCAGGGAAATAAAAGAATGAGGAGCCAATATGCTGGCTCTCAGCTTGGTACACTTGAACAAGAGTGATTTCATACTTGACCTTTAGAGAATGGTTTACTCCGGTATTTTTCCCCAAATAATCACACACACACACACACACACACACACACACAGACACACACACACACACATACACACACACGCGCGCGCGCGTGTTTATATTTCAAAATTCCCTTATCTTGTATGCCAATGGCATTCTTTTTCTTTTCCTTATTAATACAGTATTTATTTGTCTTCTCTTTGTCAACCCCCTGAGCCAACCATTTTCCCCAGCCTGTCTGGGGAGGTATAAGAAAAGGACCATACAGGGCAGACAAGACAAAGGAGGTGAAGACGGCTTCTTCCCATGGTGAAGAAGAATGGCCACCATCAGGCGAAAGAGACCCATGGTCTCCAAAAGTACATAGCCCAAAATGGCATAGGAGAAGAGCTGTTGCTTCGGAGAAGGGTTCCTGGCATAACCAATGATGAAATTCCCAAACACAGTCCCAATTCCAGCCCCAGAGCTGGCCACCCCTATAACGGCTGCCCCAGACCTAAGAACTTGGCTGCTGTGTGGATGTCACTTTAAATGGCACCAGTTTGGCAGCTGCAGCTAGAATAAGTGAGGTCAGGGTACATGGGGCAGCTACTGTTTTGGCACCACTGCAGACAATGATTGGCTCAACAGCTGACAGGTTCTCCTCATCAAGCAGGGGATGGAAGGAACTTTGCACAGGCATAAAGCTTCAAAGGATGAGGGGCTGTGGCTGAGAGTGGCTCCCCGTGCAGAGAAGACAGAGAGGGCACCAGTTACACTCTTTCCTTTCACTGCTAGTAAGTTATTTCCACTTAAAAGATATATCTGCACTATTATTTTATGGGATTGGAGAGTTAAAGAATATTTGAACATGTGTACCTCGTCTACCTTGACCATATACATTTTTAATTGGTAGTATTTTAACTCAATATCTAAGAGCATGCTATATGCTTTTAATATTTATTATGAAATTAGCCCTGTCTGTTCTTACTAGACTTTGGACCATTTACAGTGATTTTGACAGGGAAGTATTAAGAGTTTTAATAATAAAAAAAATAAAGAGTTTTCACAATCAAATTTAAGACTACTCCTTTATGGCCCCTGTGTTTTGTACCATGATAAGAAAACCTCTTCTAATACCTTTGTGACTTTTTAAACACATATATTTAAATCTTTGTGTAAGGACAGTGAAAGGAATCTATTTTTTCCCCATCTTAACTCTGTTGTTACATTTATCCCATAATCCATCCTGGTTCCCAGTGATCTGATATATATTTATTATATATTAAATTCCCAAATAGTCTTGGCTACTCCATGGAGTGTAACCTTCCAAACTAGGTAAAAAAAAAAAAAAAAAAAAAAAGTTCTCCCTAATTTTCTTTAGAATTTTACTGATCATTCCTTTTCTCACATTCTTTCTTCTAGATAAACTGTACATAATTGTAATAAATCCAATGCAAATCCCACTGGGATTTTTATTGCGTTGCTTTGTATTAATGGATAATCGACAAACATTTTACCATATGAACAGGTTATCTTACAAACATTTTACCATATGAACAGGTCATTTTATGATACTTGGTAGAGTTTTATAAATTTCCCAATACAGTATTCACATATTTCATGTTTATTCCTAAATGTTCTAATGTTTTTTTAACTATTATGAGTGGGATTTTTATATCCATTACATTTTTCAGGTTTTGGTTTATACATGGGAAAACTACAAATTAATGTAATTATTAAATTACATATTTTTTGTTTCTAATCAATTGTTCCTTAGTTAGGTTTGATGGTATTCCAGATGTTAGACCACATAATTGACAAGTAGTAATAATTTTACCTTATTTATGTATTTATTTGTTTCCCTTTTATTTGTTTGCATTTATTATTTGTTGCTCTTCCATAATTGCCTTAGCAAGCACCTCCAGAGAAAAATCATTAAGTAATGATGCTAGAAAACCTTTTAAACACATACACACACACACACACACACACACACACGTTTATTTTAAGAAAATGTTTATACATTAATGTTTATAAAGATTTTCTATAGGAATGTTCAATTATACACCAAATGTTTTTAGGTATTCAAAATTTAATCTTTTGTATTTCAGTATAATCTCAGAATTACATTGAACTAACCCTGCGTTCCTAGATGAATTTCATTTGATCATGGCTTATGTTCTTTTAATACATTGGTCTATTGTGTTTGCTGAATTTTTAAAGATGATTTTCATCAGTATTGTGCAAGATTGACTTGTTGATTTTTTTCAACTTTTTTTAAAAGAGTTATTTCATTTTGAGAGAGGGAGAGAGAGTGCACAAGTGAGGGAGAGGGGCAGAAGGGGGGGGAAGGGAGGGGGAAGAGAGAGAGAGAGAGAGAGAGAGAGAGAGAGAGAGAGAGAGAGAATCTTAAGCAGGTTCCATGTTCAGTGCAGAACCCGACTTGGTGGCTCGATCCTGGGATCATGACATGAGCTGAAATCAAGAGTCGGACACTAAATCAACTGAGCCACCTAGGTGCCCCTTTTACTTTTTGATGTCAGGTTTCATACCAATATTTTATTGTCTCATGAATGTAATTGTTAATTATTCCTTCTATCTCCAATGTCAAGAACCTTTTTAATGGCATTAATATTACTTGTTCCTTAACAGTTAAGCAGAATTCATCCATGAAGCCATCCAGAAGGCATTTTAATTAAGAGGTAAGGATAGATAAGCTCTTTGTAACAGTTTTATTCTTCTATTATTCTAACTTTTGATTTTTCTAACCCCTTTAAAATCTGCTTAAAATTTCCTGGAAAACTATATATTTCATCTAAAATTTCAAATGTATAGTATAGATTTGTGCAAAGCTGTAGCATTCAATTTTGTCTGTATCTTAAATCATCTCCCAATTCTTTAACCTTTAATATTCCAAAATCTTTAATTTTGGATATTTCTGGCTTTCGTCCTTTCCCCAACTTAAGACTAATGACTTTTACATTATCAAAGAAAAAGCTCTTAAATCTATCAGTTCAACTGATACTGAATTCATTGATTAATGGCTTTGCCATTATTATTTAGTTCCTGTTGCTATCCTTTAGTTGCTGATTTTTAAAAAAATGCATATAATTGTTTTCTCATTCTTGATAGATTTAAACTAGAAACATCCAAGTTATGAATTTTCCTTAGGTATCCTTCTTAATTGTACCTTATAGGTTATGACATGTTTTGCTTTTATTACCATTATTCTAAAATTTTCCAGAAGTTAGAGTTTTTACTTCTATGATCACAGAATTGTTCAATAGAAAATTTTCTAATTGTCAGTGTTACTGTTACACAAATAAGTTGACTGTGCCTCCACATTTGCTGGCATTGCCATGTGAACCCAAGTCAGTCCGACGCCACAGTCTGAGCTCTCAACTGCTATTTCCTATTGCCTCCTCTCTCAGCATTTCTTTTGTTTTCAATCTTTTGCTTTATGGCTTGTATTTTATGACCTTATATGTTTAAAATCTATATTTAATGCACTTTAAAATGCCAATAATTATAAGATGCGTTGTTATTTTTAAATGATCAGGAAAGAAAACATGGTGCCAATTATATCAGTAAGCCACAGTTGATTACAAGACAAATTCCAAGTCCAGAGATGTTAAAATGTGAAAAGAAATGTTTGCAACTGATGAAATACACTAGTATGCTGAAGCCATATTTTTCCATTTATATACTTCAAAAATAAACTCCTTTAAGGAGGATGAAGCAATTAGCATGTTAATATGATAGTCCCTCCCACGCACCCCCCCCACCCCCACCAGAACACTACATTTTGCTGGCTCTTTAACTTTTTATCCTAGCTAACTAGCATCAAATTACTATTTCTAAATGATATATTTTCTATTTGAAAATTTGATTACATACTTTTTCCCTAGTCTGCTTTATTCTGTGTTTAATCTGCTCATCACCAATGTTTCCACATGGTAATTTTACCATTTATGGATTTCTTTTGACTCCTCTTCTTTCTAAGCATTTTTTTACACAGGGTTCATAGAGGCTATAATTTCTTACTTTTAAAAAATATTTTTTAATTTTTGTTTTTAAAATAATTTTATACTTTTTAACCTAAGTAACCTATTTTGTTTTCCTTCAACATTCTATAGACATTATTACAGTGTCATCTGGGGTCTGAGAAAAAAATATGGGGCCAATTTAATTTTGTTTAACTTTGTAGGTGACTTTTTTCTTACTCTAGTAATACTTATGGAAATTTTTTAATCTTAAAAGTTACCAGAATTCTAAGTCTTCATTACTTTTTCCTAGTATTTAGTAAACTCTTTTCAATCTGTAGATTAAAGTCTTTTATTCCAGGGATGAGTTTTTTCCTTCTGTAGCAACAAATTTCCACTAACAGTTTTTCATCTCTCTTAACTGCATTTTATGTGATTTTTCTCAAGAATTGCGCCTAAGTCATAAGTCCCATCTGCGGCATCATTCACTCCACATCTCCCTGTATCTAATGTGGTTTTAATTATTTTAATAGTTTTACTCATGTGCCCCCCCACCCCTGCCAACTCTTTTTTAATTGTACTTTAGTTCTATAAAAGTACTATAGTTCTTTTCTGTATATCTTAATCTCTTAAACTCTTCTTTGATCTCTTATCATACAGTCTGTGGTCACTTTTATCTCCATGAGAGTATTGAGAATTATTTTTTCTTAAAGTGTTCTTCAGTTTCCTGAAGTAATTCTTCTTTCAAAATATATTCGTCCATTGCCTTTTATGTTCCTATTTATTTCACTTATTTTTTAGTAGCCCTCATATACAGGTTCTTTCTCCATCATTTAGCTGAGAAGAACAATTTGGTTACCTCTAACCAAAGTATGCTTTAAAAACACACTTTATAATCTAAGCTGGAAGTGTAGAAATTGGCTGGATATAACATCTGTTCATTATTTCAGATGCTTTGGGAAGTGGGGAGAGGATGATAGAGAATAGTGAATGTAGCAGAGATGACCTAAACTCAAATACATCGTCTGCAAACACTCCTATCAAACCGGAGGATTCTCTTGTCCTGAGTTAATGTTAAGATTCATGAGGGTAATTCTTTTAGATTTTAGCAATTATCCACTTCAGAACCAACAACACAATTGGAAAGATTTTTCCACAATAGGAAGTCAGGTTGAGAAAAATAAAGAGTATAAGCCACCCCTCTCTCAGCCCTACCTCCTCTGTCATCCTCTATTCTGTAGTCTGAAAATTAGCCCCAACTTGGTATTTGCCATTTGTATCCCCTGTGCTTCTAAGTTAAGCGTTATCAATAAGATATTTCCGAACTTTCTCACTTACTTTGCAGAACCTAGAACCTGCTTGAAATTGGGGACCTATGTATCAGCCTTTGACACTCAACTTTGATTTGGTTCAAATGTTATTAATATCAAGAAAATTGTCTTTGATAATTGGAATGGGGCTAGGGTCACTCCTATGGTTTTACTTAGGGCTGAAGCTTACAACTCTATTTTTGCTTCATTTTGTCCATTTTTGGATAGTATTTCAGGTAGGCAATCTGCTCAATTAGCCATCTTTCCCAGAAAATGTCACATAAATTTCAGATAATTTCACATAAGAGTTGATGAAATTAAATTTAGGGATATCAAATAATAGGCCTTTGTAATTAACAATAATTATATTTGATTTTTACCTTGAACTTAGTATTCTAAGATACTTTCACTAATTTAGTCCCTTTAAGAGATAAGTGGACAAAATAAAAAGTTACTGTTAGCTTTTGTCTGGTTCCAATGACACGGTCACTATTCCAATAACTTTTCTGAAAATCACTGTGGGAGTCATATATCTTGATATTTGCATTTGACCTCTACGAATATTCTGGCACTTTCTGTCAAATGAGCACCCAACTGTTTCCAAAAGACTATTCTTGCACTTTCCCAAAATGGAAAAGGCAGATAAAAAGATGAAGATGTTAGAAGATAATGGAAACAATTTTTTAAATTTATTTCTCAGAGAGAGGGCGTGCATGAGTGGGGGAGGGGCAGAAAAAGGGGGGACAGAGTATCTCAAGCAGGCTCTGTGCTGACAGCAGAGACCAGATGCAGGGCTTCAACTCACGAACCATGAGATCATGACCCGAGCTGAAGATGGAGGTTTAACCGACTGAGCCACCCAGGTGCCCCTAATGGAAACATTTTTTAAATTGAAGATTATTTGATATGATTAAAAACGTCTAATTAAAAGCAAGCAGACCATATTAGGAGAAATGAATAAAGTACCAAGGGCAAGTAATGATATAAGATATAAGCATAGAGTGGTTTAATTTTTTAAACAGACATTTCCTAACTTAGATAACCACGGGAGGCTATACAGTAGTGCTAATCACGCTCTGAATATTTTTGAAACTTCTCTTTTAGAACAGCTTTCATGACCATTACTATATTGTTTTCAGTGGAAGCAATTACTCATCACCTGAGTAATATATTTTTTAGATTTTTAATTCAGACATTGGAGCAGTGATGATTTTGTTTTCCAGAGGACATTTGACAATGTCTTGGAAACATTTTGGTTTTCACAATTCAGGGAGAAGGCAGAGTGGTTCCCTGACATTTAATGGGTACAGGCCAGGGATGTTGCTAAACATCCTACAGTACACAGCCCCCACAACAAAGAATGATCCAGCCCCAAATGTCAATAGTACTATGACCGCGAATCCTTGCTTAATAGCCAAGACTAAGGAATAAAAGGGTAGATTGCTTAAGTATGGTTTCTTGCACTCTATAAGCGTTTAACAAATATTTCTTGGATGAAGAAATAATTAAATTGAATGACACTCTTTGGGATAATAAATAATAATTATAAAACAATTAAGATCCATAAAATGGCTCAAAATACATTGCTTTGGGGAAAACTGTATTGCTTTCCAACAAGACTATATCAAAGGACAAATTTATCTAGAAATGTGTTAGGACTGTTTTAAAAACCACACACACACTCATACAACTAAAGACCTAACATAACTGAGAAAGTTACATTTCCTCATCTTATTACCTGCAGAGTTTCATAAGAAAGCAAAAACAAACTACTGATGTAGCCAGCATCTTCTGCTCATTTCTAAAATTGGTCTTTGCTTCCAAGAATATGGATGGAATACATGTTTCTCCCTATAAGTCTTAAAAACTCATCATGACAGTCTGAGGAAAAAAAGATATAAAGGAAAACAGAACCTATAAAAACTCTAGTAGCTTGAAAAGTTATACCAGATGGAAATTTTAACTTTATAACTCAATATATCATTTCACAACCAAGTTCCATTGAAAGTAGCAGATAAAATTAATTAAAGGGAAATAAAAAGGCAGAAAAAAAAATCCTGAATTTCTCTATTTCGGTGACTATTCAAAGAAACCGAACTGTCAATCCTGCCAGTGAGAACTGTAACACTCTGTACATTAAAAAGAACAAACTTTGGAGCTGGACCTTTGACATAGATTTGGGGGCCAAAAAAATTCATGGCTATGGGAACACAGACAAGATGCTTAACCATAAGGATCCTGAGTTCCTCCATTGTAAAATGTGGATACTAAAATTTATCTTCTCAAAGGTATGCTATTACTATCATAAATTATTATAATTTATTTATAGAGACCAAAAAAGATCAGATAATTCAGCCTACCTGATTTAATTTCTTAAAAGCATTAAAAAGACCACAGAATCATTTTTAAGTACAGCAGTATAGAATATCTAGTACAGAAAATACTTACGTAGTATAGAAAACCTCACTCTACACATACTTTTTCAGAATTGGTATCATAGCTTCAAATAAAATTCACCAACAACTTCATAATGAATTTTAAACAATTATTTTGATGAGCTTATTTATTTAAATTTTACTGCACATTACCTCCACCAATACTGGACCCTGAATTAAGAACAGAAGGATCAGGTTGTGCTCTTATCTAGATCTTTAGTGAGAATGAAGAATTAAATCTGGAGTAAATCTCTATCTATTATTTCAGTGATGAATTATTCTTAAAAGGCATCTTCAGGACAGCTGGATTCCAAACACATCCCACGCAGTTAAATCATCAATACTCTAAATCATTAAACTATATTCTTTCATGGAGAGGATATTTCATCCTTATAACCTTACCAAGCAGCACAATGCATCATTGAGCACATAGTAGGTACTCAATAAATAAGTCTTAATTAAATTGAAAGCAGTGAACCTCAAATTCTAGGAGCTCAAGTTATTCTAAAGTTACGGAAATAAAAATAAAATAAATTGAACAATGAGAAGGAAATGTCATTGAATTACAAGTGCATCACCACCAATTTATCTAAGGCATTAGACTATGAAGTTACGTTGACACTTGATCAGGAACACATCACAGAGAAAATCCGGTGATTCTGAAACTTGGGCCTATAATTCTCAATCTTATAAAGAAGCACTCTTACAGCCCAGTGCATACAGTTTTTCCCAACACTTTCAGAAATCATCTTCAACTCACATTTAATGCATTCTCTTTTCATTAACACTTCAGAACCCAGTTTAGAGTCTTGCTACATGGATGTCTAAAGCAAGATACTCACGTGCTGAGGCACTGGACCAGAATTTCCTTTTGAAACTTTTCCTAAAGCCTAATTTAATTTACTTTCCGGCACGTTGTCCAGAGAAACATCAGGTGTCAAAAAACCACCACACTGATTCTGTAAAAGGCTGATGTTGCTTTTACTCAGGATCTAGAGACAATAAAATCCCTACCTCTGCCACTTATGAGCTGTGTGATCCTGGGCAACTTAATTAAGTTCTCGGTCCTTGAGTTTCCTCACCTGTTAAATGAGCAAAATACTACCAATCTCACAGGATTCTTAATTAATATTTGTAAAGTAACTTAGAACAGTTTGTGTATACTAATAGTGTATAGTTTTTGTTAAACAAATAAGATCTATTTTGGTAGAAACAACTTCAGCAGGCTTATTTTGCAGATACAGAAATATAAAGATTATTGTAAAAGCCATAAATTAAAACATTTAAACATAATTCTTTATGTTTTTACATTTGGCCATATTTAAGACATTTCTTTTTTCAGAGTGCCTGGGTTGGCTCAGTAGGTTAAGCGTCCGACTTCAGCTCAGGTCACGATCTCACAGTTCATGGGTTCAAGCCCTGTGTCAGGCTCTGTGCTGACAACTCAGAGCCTGGCGCCTGCTTCAGATTCTATCTCCCTCTCTCTCTGCCCCTCTCCTGCGGTTCTCCCTCTCCCTCCCTCTCTCTCTCTCTCTCAAAATTAAATAAACATAAAAATTTTTTTAAGACATTTCTTTTTTTCTAAAGTAAAAATGAAGCCTTGAGTGTTATCCTGAGCTAACATCCGATTCTATCTCTTGTAGTGAAAAAGAATAAATCCCCAGAATCATAATAACAGAGTTAAGTATTTCTTGCTATATAACTTACCACTAACAATACATACAATATAGAAGCTACATGCACTGAGTTAACACATTTAAGATACTTCAATATCAGAAATATGCTTTCATTAAATACAGGACAATAACTTCTCCATTAAAATTTCTACAAAAGGACAAAGTCGAAAGACAGAATCACATCAATAAAAGGAAACATTGAGGTCCATTTATACCAAATATTTTATACAATGTCATATGCATAACACTCCAATCCTAAGAATAAGTACACATTAAATGACCCCAAAGTCATGTTCAAATTTAAATTCATCACGCCTTCCTAAAACATCTCTTCTTTACAGGCTATCTATCTTCTTGATATTTTCACCCTCTCAACTCCTGGCTCAAAGCTCTCAGTCATCTGTAACTCTCCTCTTGCTCCAAACATCCACTCATTATCCACTTATATTGATTCTACCTCCATAATATCTCTCTTAGTAATTCTCTCTTCATCTCTATTCTGTCAATTCAAACATTTTTTAATCTGAACTAGATGTACTAGAAGAAATTTTGCAGTTGCTAATTTGTTTTCCTATCTATAATTTGTTCCATCCCCGATCCAATTTCCTGCAATCAAATTAATTTTCCAGAAAGAAAGCTATGATTTTCATTCACACTTCCTTGTTCAAAATCTATCAGTGATTCTCCATTTTCCCTTAACTTGCTAGTTGGGATTCCCACAGTCTGGCCCCAACTATTGCCTTTTCCGATTTACTTTGCCCTGCTATTTTTCTTTAAATATCTTAAGCTCAGGAAATATCACACTACTCATTATTTCCCACACCCCACCCCTGCCCCACCAAGCTTTCGAGCTTTACTGCCTTTTTTTTTAAATAGGGTTACTTCTGTCTTAAAAGATCTTTCCTAAAAATTCTTCAAAGTAACTTTCTTACTTTCTTCATAAAATCATTCCTTTCTTTCTTACTTTCTTCATAAAATCATTCCAAACTTCCTCTCTCTCAGAACTCCTGCTTGAACATCCACTGTGCTTTATCTGTATCACTCTCAGAGCACTGACCATATTTTACACTGACCGGTCATCATTCAAATACCTGTCTAGTGCTTTTCACATAGTATGGGTTCAATGAACTCATTTGAATGACTGCTGAACATAAAAACTATTTTTGTATGAGGAAATGGAGATAAAAGGTTTTGAAGCTACCACTCCAAGATCACACTGAGTTTCCTGGCAGGGGGAATTACCATATACCATACCGTATTTTTCTTCCACCTAGACTATCTACCTGTCAATCAATCAATCTATCATGCATGTGTATATATGCATATATACATACATATACATATATACATATACTACATATATATTATCTGTATGTATACACACACACACACACACACACAAACATACATACACATAGTACAGCAGAAAAGAATCTGGAAAGTACTATGGTATCTGAAAAGAGTGTTGGACAAGGAATCGAGGGATCTGGGTTTTATTTTATTTTATTTTGTTTTTCTATTAAGTAGTTGTAATAAGCTTAGATAAGTCACTGAAGGCCTCTGAAATTCATTTCCCTAACCTGTGTGGGCTGAAGTATATTAGGCATCAGGGTAGACACTATATGGTAATATGAAAAGACACAGGCTGCCATATTAGCAGAAAACATTACTGGTTTGCTGCATTCTCCATGCTCAGCATAAAACTAAAATTGTCTTTTCTCTTCTACCAGATTATGTAGTATACCAAACTGTTATATAATTTTTTGAATTCTCATCTTTTTGAAAAACACAGTTATGTTATCTAACTCTAGATAGGAGTCTATCTCAAAAGAATACACTCCATCCTCTATTAATTTAAGTGACTGATATACGTGATTAGGCAACTGTTTACAAAATCAACTTAACGATAATCTAAGTAACAGCTTACATAGAGGAAAATAAGGTTTTTTTGATATTTTTCTTCATGCATTCTCACCTAAGGTGTACCTGAAATAATAATCTAAGGTGGGAGGAAAGTCCAGATATCCATTATCATTGTCTCTCAATTAACAAAACGATTTTATCATGGGAACATTGAATAGATGAACTAAATGATAAACTAAACATACCACCTAGACAACTAAAATAGTGGCTATACAGAACATGAAAGTAAACTATAAAAATTAGCAAAAATGACCATATGTTGTGCTATTAAAAAAAAAACTCCCTTGGTTTGGAGCATCTGCTTAAATCAATAATATATTCAAATTTCAAGCCAGAGTTCTTTATAAATAGGGAGTACAATGTTGTCTTAGAACATCTGGACAGGAGATTCGCCATGGATCAGGTCACTTCAATAGAAACTCTGTCCAGTCATGGAGAGGACACTATAATTGTCACAGTTTCCATCTGGGAAGATGGCTAAGGACTCTGAGGAGAGATACAGTGTCACTAGCATTCTTGTATATATTCACAAATTAAAAACAGTCATATGAGATTCCATAGTGCCAGAAAGCAAAATAAAAGTACATAATTGCCAATCTGTTGTTTCACTTATATTTAAGCCTATAAGGAAAATAATCCACAGCTCATATTATGTAGACTTTGGAAGTCTTACGCCAGAGCACTAAGCTAGAAATTATGTTCTAATCCTTTACCTTTGCAAGGTGAAAGACCGGTACTCTGAAAACTATAAAACAATGATGAAAGAAATTGAAGACAACACAAACATATGGAAAGATATTCCATTTCATGGATTGGAAGAACAAATATTGTTAAATGTCCATACTACCAAAGGAACCTACAGATTTAATGCAATCCTTCTCAAAATACCAATAGCATATTTCATAGAACTAGAACAAATAATCCTAAAATTTGTATGGAACCACAAAAGATCCAGAATAGCCAAAGCAAACTTAAAAAAAAAAACAAAACAAAATTGGAGGTATCACAATCCCTGATTTCAAGACATACTACAAAGCTGTAGTAACCAAAACAGTATGGTACTGGCACAAAAACAGACCAAAGATCAGTGGAACAGAATAGAGAGCCCAGAAATAAACCCATGCTTATATGATCAATTAATCTTTGACACAGCAGGAAAGAATATGCAATAGGAAAAAGATAGTCTCTTCAACAAGTGATTGCTGGGCAAACTGGACAGCTACATGCAAAAGAATTAAACTGGACCACTTTCTCAGGCCATACACAAAAATAAACTCAAAACGGATTAAAGACCTAAATGTGAAACCTGAAACTATAAAAATCCTAGAAGAGAGCACAGGCAGTAATTTCTCTGACATCGGCCACAGCAACATTTTCCTAGGTATGTCTCCTGAGGCAAGGGAAACAACAGCAAAAATAAACTATTGAGACTATATCAAAATAAAAAGCTTCTGTACAGCAAAGGAAACCAAGAAAACTAAAAGGCACCTACTGAATGGAAGAAGATATTTCTAAATGACATATTTGATAAAGGGCTAGTTTCCAAACTCTGTAAAGAACTGATAAATTCAACACCCCAAAAACCAAATAATCCAATTAAAAAATGGGCGGAAGACATGAACAGACATTTCTCCAAAGAAGACATAGAGATGGCCAACAGATACACGAAAAGGTGTTCAACATCATTCATCATCAGGGAAACGCAAATCAAAACCACAATGAGACACTACCTCACACCTGTCAGAATGGCTAAAATAAAAAATACAAGAAACAATGAAGGTTGGTGAGGATGTGGAGAAAAAGGAACCCTCCTGCACTATTGGTAGAGATGCAAACTGGTGCAGCTACTGCAGAAAACAGAATGGAGGTTCCTCAAAAAATTCAAAATAGAATTACTATATAATCCAGTAATTGTGCTACTGGGTATTGTAGTACTACCCAAAGAATACAAAAAGCACTAATTCAAAAAGATATATGCACCCCTTTGTTTACTGCAGTATTATTTACAACAGCCAAATTATGGAAGCAACCCAAGTGTCCATCCATAGATGAATGGATAAACGTGGCGTGTATACACACACACACACACACACACACACACACACACACACACTGTAATATTACTCAGCCACAAAAAAGAATGAAATCTTGCCATCTGCAACAAAATGGATGGGTCTAGAGAGTTTAATGCTAAATGAAGTCAGTCAGTCAGAGAAAGGCAAATACCATAAGATTTCACTCATATGTGGGATTTAAGAAACAAAACAAACGAACAAAGAAAAAAGGAGACAAATCAAAACACAGATTCTTAACTATAGGGAACAAACTGACAGATACCAGAGGAAAGGTGGGTGGGGGGATGGGTGAAATAGGTGAAGGGGATTAAAGAGGACACTTATCACCATAAGCACTGAGTAATGTGTAGAATCATTACATCACTGTATTGTACACCTGAAACCAATATAATACTGGATTTAACTATATTGGAATTAAAATAAAAAATAAAATGAAATAAATCCTTTACCTTTGCTATTTATGTTCCTAATTCCACTTTCTAAGCTGTCTTACAGCATTATCTTTTTTCCCCCCCGCTGCAGTTATTGGAGACAGAGTGATAAACTTTTAGAACAGATCCCTCCCAATTAAGTTCTACAACTAACTATATTGGGTCAAACACAAGTATTTAATAACTACATAAGAGCAAATTAAGAAATATAAGGTGAAAATTACCTCAAATTAAGGCCTTGGTTTAAAATTATCTTAACTATTAGTGTAATTTTTAATATGTTTTCATAGTTACTGTGCTGGATGACCTATAAACATTACACACATACTGTATCAAATCATATCAAATTAGACACCAAGTTATTCTTCATATGTGATTCCAGCACACAGAGGAAGAAGCACAGGAATCTCAGGGTTGGAGACACAGTGCTGGTCTAACATTATGTATGTATTACCTTTGTAACAGTCTAACCTATGTGTGTATTACCTTTATAACATTCCATTAAAAATCATCTATTCTCTGTTCTAATGTTGACCATAAATTAACTAGTTCATGCTCTATTTAATTTTCCTCTCTCTAACTTCTACTTGTTAGATCCATTCAAAACAGATCAAATCCATATTCTATGCAACCAAGTTTTCCAGCATTTGGCTTTCCCATTTCTAGAAGAAGAGACAGAGGGCTGTTGGGTATCCAGATTTTACTCTAAATAAAAGGTAGCAAATTAATGGTAAGAGCCAGTAACAATGCTCACAGCAGCCAGCTATAAATTGCTTCCTTTCCATGATGGGATGTCTATCCTTTAGAAAAATAATAAATAAATAGACAAAAATGAGGTCTCCAGAAAACTGTGCCAGGGTCCTCAGCATTCCTGTTAATGTAGACATACCCTGTTAATATAGACAAGATAAGAAGGAAAGAGGAAAAAAAAGCTAAACTCTGGTATTTGGATAAGATCACATTCTCAGAGTGTCTTCCAGGTTTTTGGACTAGAAGCATTTAATAAGCCAAATATCTGCTCAATCTCCAAAGAGACATCAGAGACAGACTGGCAAATTTACCAGAGGGCCCTGAAAGGCAAAGGCCATATATTGCAGAGGTTATAGGTCCATTAAAAATTAATCACATGATTTCCACATGATTAAAAATAGCAGAAGATTTAAACAATGGAAGAGGTTACTTGTTAACTCATGGCAAAACAGAATCAAGGTGAGTCACAGACAAGTTATCCATAAAGACATTACAGTTTGGTAGTCTTGGGTAGTAGTAGCTGTTCATCAAAAGCAGATCAAATACTATATAACATAATTAGAGGAATTCACTGAATCAGACAACTGTCCCCAGGCAGTCCTCATGATTTTCTACAGTTAGCATCAGTAATACAATTGTGCCAGGTCTAGCAAGCAAGCTTCTCCCAATACCATAAAATAGGTATTATCAGGTCTAATCATAGCCATATTATTTGCAGTAGTCTGGTGCCTTGCACTAACTTCAGAGCTGAACTAGGACTGAAGTTTTAAGCATTATTATTGAAACTCAACATGCTATAAAGCTCATGCTCATTAGACTCAGTCCGTGCCCTACACTTGGGAGCCAGGTTCCACCAGGAAGGTAAAGAGATAAACAAAAAACACTGGAAGGATCCCTATGGGCCACTGTTAAAGGAAAGGGAAACCCTAAAGAAAAAGAACAATTAAATGTCCCCTCGGGAACTGACATCTCATATTTCCTTTACCACCTACAAGGCAGCAAATCAATACTTTTCCTTTAATAATGAAATAACTGATGTCTCTTGTATATATTACAGAAGGATTTTCAAGTTTTAATAATAACAATACCTATAATATAAGATTTAATATTATCTGCTATAAATTTTGTAGCTGATATTTATTAAATGCTTACTACATGGTAGACTATATTGTTATTTACTACATTTAAAGGTTCATGATTTTAAGATAATATTGAATAACTCACTTCCTGAAATAAAAATCTTCTAGACTTAAAACTGTTCATGAAAAAATATCTGTGATCTAGAAAATTCTACCTTCGTGTAATTGAGATTCACTTTTATAATCTTTCCCTTTTCCTCTCCAACCTACCAGTTAATATCATGAATGCTTCAAGTTACCTGCAATGTTTGAACCATAAAACAAAGTATATTGAAGCTATGTAATTAAAGAATGCAGGCTTGTAAGGAGCAGAGATCACATACACCAACACTAGAGAATGGACAATTCCAACCTACTAAGGAAGAAAATAGAAGGACTGGAAATCAGAAGTGCGGCACAGAGAAGTAGAATAGAAAAATGGTAATGTGACCAACTTGTCATGACCAATATGTCAATTCCTTAGGGGGGGGAAAAGGTTTAATTTTGAAAAATTGTACCACAAAATAAATTTATACTTCTCAAAGGGCAATACGCACCAAAGACACCATTAAGAGAGTGAAAAGGCAAGCCATTTTCTAGGGAACAATTGTTCGTGATACGTACATCCTATAATGAACTCATAATCAGCAGATTAGTTCTCAAAGTGTAGTCTGCAGATGCCAAAGAGTATTCTGGACACCCCTCAAGGTGTCCACAAAGTCAAAACAACTTTCATAACAACACTAAGACGTTGTCTTTTTTCACTGTGTTGACATTCACACTGATGACATTTCACTTGCGCTGATATTTGCAAAAGCAATGACTGGCAAAACCACTGGTACCTTAGCATGAATTAACGCTATGGTACCCAACTGTACTAGTAACCTTTGTATTCTTCAACACCATGTACTCACAATAAAACAAAATGCCAGTTTCATTTAAGAATGTCTTTGTTGAAGCAGTAAAAATTATTCATTTGATTAAATCCCAACTCTTCAGTTTGACTTTTTTATATTCTGTGTCACAAATTGGGAAGTATGCATAAAACATTTATGTCGCAGGGGCGCCTGGGTGGCTCAGTTGGTTAAGTGTCCAACTTCAGCTCAGGTCATGATCTCGCACTCCATGGATTCAAGCCCTGGGTCGGCTCTGTGTGACAAATCGGGACATATGCATAAAACATTTATGTTGCATAGCAAAGTATGATAACCGTCTCAAGGGAAACATTTGTGTAATTGTTTGGGTGCAAGCTGAACTAGCCTCTTTTTCATGGAACACCCTTTTCACCTGAAAGAACAGCTGACAGACAAATTATGGTTATTCAGACCTGGGGTTTTGGTAGGCATTTTCTTAAAAATGATTGAAATGATCCTGCCACTTTAAAGAAAACATCTGACAGTATTAGTTGCCAATGACACAAGTCAAGCCTAGAAGCAAAAATATGAATTTTGGAAAACTAGTATCTGCCACCATGATATAGTTTCCCAATACTTAAAAGACCTTATTTTTTTTTATGTCTATTTATTTTGATAGAGAGAGAAAGAATGCTTGAGGGGGAGAGGGGCAGCGAGAGAGGGAGAGAGAATCCCAAGCAGGCTCATGCTCAGTGCGGAGCCAGATGTGGGGCTCAATCCCACAACTGTGAGATCATGACCTGAGCTGAAATCAAGAGTTGGACATTTACCCAACTGAACCACCCAGGCCCCCTCTTAAAAGACTTTTTGAATGAGACTGATGGTAATATTACTGAATGTGGATTGTGTTTTTCTGGTATTATATAATAAAATATGCCAACATTGTGAAGATCTGCATAACTGAGTAAACCAACATTTTCTAAATGATATATGCATAATGCTACAAAATCACACATGGGTAAAAGATCTATTCAAAACACAAAACAGACCAATGAACATTAAGGTAACAGAATATGAAACATTCACTGATAAGATTTCAGATTCCACATTACAACTAACCTTTACGAAACTATCACGTCAAGTTTTGCTGTAATGTCAAAGAATATCAACAATAATCTGAACAGACTATTAAAGAACTCCTCCTTTATGCAACATACCTGTGAGACCAGATTTTATCATATACTTTAAACAAAACAATTGATTACAACAGACTGTTACAAAAGCAGATTTGAGATATCTGACTTTCTTCTATTAAGCCAGACATTAAAGCTGTATAAACCATAAAATAATGCCATTCTTTTCACTACATTTCTTTTGTTTTGGAAAATATGGTTGTGTTTCTTGAAAAATATATTATTCAGGTTAACAAATAATAAGTATATTATTGTTATTATTTAAAATAAGTAAATATTTTTATGGGGCGCCTGGGTGGCTCAGTCGGTTAAGTGTCCAACTTCGGCTCAGGTCATGATCTCACAGTTCGTGGGTTTGAGCCCTACGTCAGGCTCTGTGCAGACAGCTCAGAGCCTGGAGTCTGCTTCAGATTCTGTGTTTCCCTCTGTCTCTGCCCTACCCCATTCACGCTGTCTCTCTCTCAAAACTAAACATTAAAAACTTAAAAAATAATAAATATTTTTAAATTTCTCAGTCTCAACTTCAAATATGTTAAATATTAACAGCTATAAATAGCATAAACAAAAGATCTTTGAATTCCTTAATAACTTTTAATAGTGTAAAGAGTCTGAAGACCAACAAGTTATAGTACAGTTATATGAGCTTCCTATTGCTCCTGTAACAAATTACCCTAAATTTAGTGACTTAAAACAATGCAGATTTATTATCTTACAGTTCTGGTGGTTAGGAGTCCAAAATAGGTCTTATAAAACTAAGGCAACATTCCTTATAAAAGCTTAAGGGGAAAATCTGTTCCTTGCTTTTTTTCAGCTTCTAGAGGCTTCCCACCTTCCTTGGCTCCTGTCTACATCAATCTGACCTTTGTTTCCATCATTATATCTCCTTTTCTGTGACACTCCTACCTCCCTTTTATAAGGACCCTTGAGATGACATTGAGTAACCTATATTGCTTCTACATGCAATGGATATACCTCATGATTGTAAGGCTGAGCCTAAGAAATGACACAAAAGAGTACATGCTGCATCATTCTACCAACCAAGCAAAACCAAGCTACAGGTACTAAAAGTATGGATAGTGATTACCCTCAGGAAGAAAGGTAGAGATTTGATGGGGAAGTTGATAATGTTCTGTTTCCTGATCTTCTTGCTGAAAACACAGGACGACCTACTTTGTGAACATTCTTCAAACTATATGATTTGTTCACTTTTCTATGTTCGTTATTCTTCAGTTTAAAAAACAAATAGCAAATGAAGTTATTCCTTTCTCTAAAAGATGGACTATTTTTTAAAAAACACATTTTTCCAGGGGACTCTTAACTAAAACAAGGAGCCATAGGGGTCACCATATCTGTTTTACAACAGCAGAAATACAGATATGGTCAACATGGCACCAAAAATAGAGTTCTAAAGAAAACTCAAGGGGTTCATGTCAGACTTCTTGAAACTGCAGAGTTAGGACCCATTTGTCTACTGAAAGACGGCCTCCCATTTTCAGGTCCTTGTCACCTCTTTCTTGATCCTAACACTATCTCCCAAAGGAATTACCAAGATACACAATGATTAAAGGAAACTTCCAAGAAAAACAAAAAATAGCAATCTACCCAAACAGAACAAAACACACATATACAAACACAGAACTTAAAGCTGCTTTGCTTCTTTAGTGTGACAATCACTGTAAGTACTGGCAAAAGTCTCCATCCTGGAACAGTTAAAGAGAGAGTAAATCATTCATTTGCAGGAACACTGTAAAGGCAAATTACCCTAAATGAAATAAAAATAACAAGTGTATGTTGTAAACACAAACTCTTTTTAAAAATATCAGGGAAGCATTTCAAGGTAGAAAATTCATTTTTTGGCTGCGTGTGTGTGTCTGTGAGAGAGAGAGAGAGAGAGACTCTAATCACTTTTTAAGAAAGTAGTTTTTCCTTAATCAGGGTCTGGACCTCATCTACAGCCAGGGAGCTAAAGAGCAACAAGCCTGTAGTTGCTAATTCAAAGTAGGAGGAGTCCCCAGGGGCAAGTATGCACTGTGTCTGATTCCCAGTAATGTGTGTTATTTGTTTAGAGAAGTTCAAGCACTTACTAAGCCATATTAAAACTGTGGCTATAAACCACCATGAAAGTATTGCAGAACAGTGGCATGTACCAGATTCCTGTTCATTTAACTGTGAACTCCTCACCCCACAACATGTGCACTAAACGTGCTACAGTATCTTGGCACCAATGGCAGGCTCAAATTTGCCATCGTGTCAAAGAAGTAAAAACGTACTTTAGAATGACCTAACTGCAATATTCCCAAGCAGCAATTATTTTCTTTCTTGGGAACTTGGATAAATTACCTTTGCAGTGTTTTCCCAACTTCATTCTCGAAGAGATGGAATTGTAAAGCAAAATAAGTTTATATTAGAGAGTTGTAATAGAAAAGATGTCATGTGATAGCAAACAGTCATGTGAGTCGGAAGTCACTGCTCCATGCATAATGTTGCTATCAGACACATCCAATCTCATCATGACATTCACTGGATACCTACTTAGCGTTGGAGGATATATTAAAAAGTGTAAGACATTTTCCTTCAAAGAACTTGTAACCTGAGAGATGATAAAGGGACTATATTTTTTTTAAAAAGCAGTAATTTAAGATAACATACCTTACGTTTTAAATAGAGAATGAAATCATTAAGATCTATATAAGTTTATAAGAAAGTCAAGCCCTGGGATATGACTTCAGCTGGGGGGCGGGGGGCGGGGTGCACAGTCCAGAAAGACTTCACTGGGAAAACAGGCTTTGAGTTCTATTTTAAAGGAAGGAAAGATTTGAAAGTGAGATGATAAGTCCTTCCAAGGAGAAAGAAAACCATGAACAAAAGTTTACAACCAGAAATAAGCATAGTATGTTTGATAACAGTGAACAGATCTACTTGGCTGAAGTCAAGGGTTTATGTAGAGGAATTACAGGGAATATAGGTAATGTGACTAAGAGTTATACTAGAAAAAGTACAAATCATTAAAAATTTCTAAGCAGAGGGCATGACAGACACACAGGTGTTTTTGAAATACACATCTGAAAATAAAGTGGCATAAAGATAAAGTGCATTATGGTCTTCCTGTAATGACCACACACCCTTAGTTGCCCTCAATGGTGACCTATTATTCCTGATCTAATCCTGATGATGTTTCTCAGTCCCCTTCCCTAGAACTTTGCTAGGACACCTCAATTCGACAGAACCTCCACAAATTCCAAACCAAACTTATTCCTTTAGTCTTCAAAATTTTAGGGAAAAAAGCAACTTGTTTACTATAGCAAAAAGATCTTGGGCTTCAGCATGGGAGGCCTCAATCTAAATCTCTATTCTACCATATACTGACTTGTATGATCTTGGACAATAATTTACCTACCTTTGCCTAAATTTAATCTGTAAAACGTGTTACTCTGAAGAATGGAATGAGCTAAATGAAGAAGACTGAAATCTTTCACTATTGTAATTTATGAGCAAAGGCAAGTCTGACCTGGAAAAAGCCACAAAGATCTAAAAACGTTTTAATAAAGCAAATGCTTAAATACTTTTAGGTTTTTTTTTAATGTTTACTTATTATTTTTGAGAGAGAGAGAGAGAGAGAGAGAGAGAGAGCAAGAGCAGGGGTGGGGCAGAGAGAGGGGGACAGAGGATCCAAAACAGGCTCTGTGCTGATAGCAGAGAGCCCGAGGGGGGCTTGAACTCACAAACCACGAGATCGTGACCTGAACAGAAGTTGGATGCTTAACCAACTGAGCCACCAGGCACCCCTGCTTAAATAGTTTTAAAATGCCAATACCCAAGGGATACAGGAGTACTGATGCATAGGGGCACTTGTACCTCAGTGTTTACAGCAGCACTTTCTCTTTTTTTTTTTTTTTTTTCCAACGTTTATTTATTTTTGGGACAGAGAGAGAGAGCATGAACAGGGGAGGGGCAGAGAGAGAGGGAGACACAGAATCGGAAACAGGCTCCAGGCTCTGAGCCATCAGCCCAGAGCCCGACGCGGGGCTCGAACTCACGGACCGCGAGATCGTGACCTGGCTGAAGTCGGACGCTTAGCCGACTGCGCCACCCAGGCGCCCCACAGCAGCACTTTCAACAATAGCCAAATTATGGAAAGAGCCTAAATGTCCATTAACTGATGAATGGATAAAGAAGTTGTGGTTTATATATACAATGGAATACTACTTGGCAATGAGAAAGAATGAAATCTGGCCATTTGTAGCAACGTGGATGGAACTGAAGAGTATTATGCTAAGTGAAATAAGTCAGGCAGAGAAAGACAGATACCATATGTTTTCACTCTTATGTGGATCTTGAGAAACTTAACAGAAGACCATGGGGGAGAGAAAGGGGGGGAAAAAGTTTCAGAGATGGAGGAGGCAAACCACAAGAGACTCTTAAATACTGAGAACAGACTGAGGGTTGATGGGGGGTGGGGGAGAGGGGAAAGTGGGTGATGGGCACTGAGGAGGGCACCTGTTGGGATGAGCACTGGGTGTTGTATGGAAACCAATTTGACAATAAATTATATTTTAAAAATGCCAATAACAAAGAAATTATAAAGTGGCAATTTTGAATAAGATTACAAAGCCACACCACAAACACAATTACTTATAATTCACATATTTCCTCACTGAACATTTTTCCCACTAACATGCTTTTACAGTTTTCACATACTTGTAATCATGTTTGTAAAATTTTCACTCTGCTTTTTTCATCTAATATTATATTATAAACACTTTGCAGTGCAATGTTATTAATTGATATTCATAATATTAGTCTTAACAAACGCATAATAGTTCCTTGATCAATAGTATTATCGTTTATATAGCCATTTACCTATTATTACACAGTTAGGGATATTTTTAATTCTTTGATCTCCTCATAAGCAATGTTGAAATAATTGTTTTGTCCTCAGAGAATTTCAAGTTTCTCACTACCTCAGCAACAATGAGAAAGACTCAGAGCTGCCTCCTTCCCATTTTATAAAGGCATGTGAGATATTAAAATGACCAGACAGAGCAGTGTCCAAGATGGTCTCACTGGTATCTCTGACTCTAAACAGTGTATTAGATATGGAGAGTTGTAGATTTTGTGCTCCTTTAAGCACTAGATTCTCCTTACTTTCTACCTTATCTCAGCACCAAAAACAAGATTAGAAGTAAATGTTTCTTAGCATTTAAACTTTCTTAATCTTTTATTTAACAATTATAAGAGCAGGAGACAATGTAAAGACCGATATCATTAAAGAGGCAAAGGACTACCAGCTGATAACTACCAAAGAATGGCCATGGCCGTTGGTAACAGTTTTCTGGAGGAAAAGCGCCAAGTAATAGCTCAACACACAAAGATGTCTCTAAAGAAATACAAAACTCCTGAAGGATTTAAGTCCCAAACTAAACTCACAACCTCAGTACCACACTAATAAGGAGCTAACCGGTTGATTTCTATGTACTCTATGTAACTCAAATAATCAAAATCTTAACAGCATATCATCAGGGAATACTGATGTCTCAGTAGACAGAGAAATTATCAGCAAATCTGTAATTTGTTGTATCACAGGAGGGAAAAACACAAAAAAAGAAAAAAAATTCCTTGGACACTGTCTCTACCTATATAATTAATCTGAACAAGAATTTGATAGATATCCTGAAGGTTTGATTCCTCTGGTTCCTTAAGAACACCTGGAACTTCCTTACAGGCATACCTCATTTTATTGCACTTCACTCTATTTCGCTTCGTAGATATTTTGTTTTTTATAAATAGGAGGTGCTGGGCAGTGGAGGGAATGACTGCAGATGTAGTGGAAAGAGCAAGAGAAACAGAAGTAGAAGCAGAGCCTGAAGATAAGACTGAATTGCTGCAATCTCAGGATACAATTTGAACCAATGAGGAATCGTTTCTTATGGATGCATAAAGAAAGGGGTTTCTTGAGATGGCATCTACTCTTGGTGAAGATGCTGTGAGGACGGTTGGAATGATACCAAGTGACTTAGTAGAACACCACGTAAACTCAGTTGACAAAGAGTGGCACAGCTGGAGAGGATTGATTCCAATCTTGAAAGAAGTTTTGTTGCCAGTAAAATGTGATCGAATGGCATCACATGCTACGGAGAAATCATTCCTGGAAAGAAAAGCCGATCGATAGAACAAATTTTGCTGTCTTTTTTTTTTTTTTTGTAATATTTTAAAAGTTTATTTATATTTGAGAGAAAGACACAGAGAGACAGAGGCAGAGTGCAAGTGGGGGAGGGGCTGAGAGAGATGGAGACAGAATCTGAAGCAGACTCCAGGCTCTGAGTTGTCAGCACAGAGCCCAACGCAGGGCTCGAACTCATGAGCTGTAAGATCATGACCTGAGCCACAGTCAGATACTTAACCAACTGAGCCACCCAGGTGCCCCTTCACTGTCTTATTTTCAAGAAAATTGCCACGGCCACCCCAACCTTCAGTAACCATCACCCTGATCAGTCAGCAGCCATCAACATCAAGGAAAGACCCTCCATCACAAAAAAAAAACTACAACACATTAAAAGCTCAGAGATGATGGTTAGCATTTTTTAGCAATAAAGCATTTTTCAACTAAGGTATATATATTGGATTGTTAAACATAATGCTACTGAATACTTAATAGACTACAGTATAGTGTAAACATAATTTACATGAACGGAAAAACCAAAAACATTCACTTGACTTGCTTTATTGCAAAATTCAATTTATTGCTGTGGTCTGGAACCAAACCCACAATATCTCCAAGCCACGCCTACGTTTTGTTCAAGTGAAAACCACAGAGACTGAGCTGATTTAGAGAATCATTATTACCATTAGACAGGAGAATTTCCACATGAGATGTCAGCTAAGGGAACTAGGTTAGGTTAGAAACAGGCAACCCACTTAACTAGTATCCTTCCCATTACCAGAGTTTCCAGTTTCTGTACATATTATCACAATTTACCTCTCCTGCTGGGAACTGTTCTGTTCATAATGAATACAATTTTATACACTAACAAAAATACTGAATAAGAATCTCACAGAGGATAGACATTTAAATGATGGCTCTGTGAAACGAAGCCTCGTGTACCCCCTGCAGAGTTTAGAAATAGCAGAGCCAAGAGAGAAGAGAACATGGGCTTTGGAGGCAGTTCACAGCCCAGCTCCACGGCTCTTAGATCATTAATTTTTGATACATAAGCCTCTCCATGATTTACTTTTCTTATCTGTAAAATGAGATAATAACACCTTTTTGCCAATTTCTTGCAAGGAATAAATGAGAACATATATATGAGAATATAATTTTAACATATATATTCTCATTTATTCCTTGCAACAAAATTCACTCACACACACACACACACACACACACATACACACACACACACACAGAGACAGAGACAGAGACAGAGACAGAGACAAAGACAGGCAGAGAAAGAAAAAGAGCCAAACACAGTAACTGTGATACACAGTATGTACTCAAAAAATAGTAGCTATTATTAAATATGAAGAGATGGTTTTATACAGTGGAGAAAGCATGACCCAGAGTTAAAAAAAAAAAAAAAAAAAAACAAAAAAAAAAACAACAAAAAAAACAAACCTAGGATCTGCCCCACTATTGATTCATTTTCTGACCCTGAGCAAGACCACTTTAGGCCTCAGTTTTCACATTTGTCAAATGGGGAAAATAATAACTGTTTATATATCATAAAGTTTGTTTAAAAATCCAAATGAAATAATGAGAATATATAAAAGAAGTTTGAATATCATAAAGTGAAACATAAATGCAAGTTATGTTTAAATTATGACTCTGTCACTTGAACCACAATGATCTTTTTTAATTTGGGTACATTTAAGGAGATATGGAAGGAGAAAGTCCAGTTTAGAGTTTTAAGCCAAAGAGGGGTGCCTGGGTGGCTCAGTCCCTTCAGCATCCAACTCTTGATTTCAGCTCTGGTCATGATCCCAGGGTCATGGGATGGAGGTCTTCGTCAGGCTCGGGGCTGAGCATAGAGCCTGCTTGAGATTATCATTCTCTCTCCCTCTTCCCCCCTCCTCCACCTCTGCCTCTCTGCTCACTGCAGCACACGCTCTCTCTCCCTCTATAAAATAAAATTTAAAAACAAAGAATTCTAACCCAAACTTTTGGTCCTTGTCTCAGAATAACACTTTGTGACTTTTCTTTTTAATAATTAAATGAGTACTTTTAATGATACACATGATCCCAAAATGGTTTTCGATCCTCAGGTAGGAATTCACTTAATTTATTACACAAAATAAGAAAACTCCACAAAAACTTATTGTGCACCACTTCATGCAAGGAACTGCACAGTACACACAGACAGACATGAATCAAACAAGGTCTCTGTGTGGCCACAGTTTACAGTCCTATGGCTGGCAATCAATTTAATAGGCACAATGGTACAGAGGAAAAGTTATAAAGTCAAATACATCTGTTTAAATCCTGACACTGCCGCCTATTTCTGGTATCTCTTACAAAGTATGAAACTTCCCTGAGTTCACACTGTCATCATTGAAACTGGGATCATACTCATCTGCCTAAGGCATTTTGCATCTTCATTAATTGGGATGACATATAACACACGTAAAGCGTCTGGAAGACAGTAGGTACTTCTAACTTACCACGCTCCCCTTTCCTGAAATAAGCACATAGGTCAATGACACACATCCCACCCAGGACAGAATTAGGTTAGTGCCATATAATAAGTGCCAAACGAAAAAGAAAGATGTCATACCTGGTTGGGAGAACAGGAGAAGGCTTCATGGAAGCTGTGGGATTTGAAAGGAGCCTTGAAGGATGGGAAAGATTTCAATTTCAATACACACAGTTAAAGTACACAAAAAGGTATGAACAACAACAAGGGTGGAAAATAGTTTGATGTGTTTGACAAAGAGCATTACTTCAGTTTGGAAGGAGTATCTTGGGCAAATAGAAAATGGAGAGAGACAGGACAAAATGGTAGTTTGGAGGTCATATTATGGACAGTCTTGATGGTCACAGAGATTTTGTACTTAATGGGAGGCACTGACAGTTTCCTAACTCGCAGTATCATTTGGTTGGTCCTGAGATGGCAGCAGTTCACAGAATTAAATGCGGTACTAAGAGAAATGTCATTTTAAAAGGGCTTTAGGCAGGAAAAATGTCAGGAACCTTTATATAGAAAATGACCTTCCCTTAAAGATGGCCCATCAAATAACTGCCCAGGAAGAAAGGCCAAGAAGAGGTAACACTGTGAAAACTAAGAAACCAAGAAACTAAGGCAAACCAAAATGGGTTAAGAGAGATCTTGACCCGGGTCATATAAATTAACATTAAGAGCAGACAGAGAAAACAAAGTCAGGATTCCCTCCTCTGGGTCCGTTACTTGAGACAGCATTTCCTTTCTCTCATGCATTTCTGAGAGATAATTATTAGGATAACCAGGATAAATTCTCAAAAGTATGCTCTTATGCTGAGCATGCAAACTGGGTAGCTGTGCCTGAAATTCTAAATCACACAACTGGAGTCTGCCAACATGCTTGTGTACTTACCTCATCTCTTTAAGGACGTGGCAACAATTTTGAATTCTAACCGTGGAAAACGTTATTATTACAATCATTTCTGGGTGCCTCGTGAAAATAGGTAGGCCACCTTGGGCATGAAAACTTCAAGAGGGAAATAGTTGCAAATCTCAACAATTACCCGCCCCCAACCATTCAGTGTTCGATGAAGTAAATTCTAAGACATCCACTTCCACCCAAACACTCTCTTTCCCTCTCCATTCTGCCTCCCTCCCTGTCTTTCTCTCACACACACAAACCTGCACACCGCCCTATACTCTGGGTTATGTTGCTTATGTAGTGACAAAACATCCCTGAGAACTAAGAAAACCTGGAGATTTCAAAATGTAATAGAACAATACAGTCTTTGGCTTTTTCTTTACAGTTCTTTCCATATACATATTTCCTATTATTCAGTCACTCTTTGAGAAGAGAGCCACGCTTGCTAGGGAGTTGAAAATATGAAAATAAATATTCATATTAATTAAAAGACAAATGATTTTGTTTTTGTTTTTTCCTCAGAAATAGCTCTTTCGGGGCGCCTGGGTGGCGCAGTCGGTTAAGCGTCCGACTTCAGCCAGGTCACGATCTCGCGGTCCGTGAGTTCGAGCCCCGCGTCGGGCTCTGGGCTGATGGCTCAGAGCCTGGAGCCTGTTTCCGATTCTGTGTCTCCCTCTCTCTGCCCCTCCCCCGTTCATGCTCTGTCTCTCTCTGTCCCAAAAATAAAATAAACGTTGAAAAAAAAAAATTAAAAAAAAAAAAAAGAAATAGCTCTTTCCTCTCTCATCTTCCACTATTAGTGCACAAGAGAAAATCTCAGACACAGTTCTGTTTGGCTAATACAGTTTATAAATACAAGGTTCCATGCAGAAATTATCCAGCACGTTGGCGAACATAAACACAAGTGCTGGGTGGTCTATTCTGCTCTGTGTAAACCCAGAAGAAGGGATCGTTTTAGAACCCATACTAATTTGATTCTAGAGAATACAATGGTTGGTGAATGCAAATACTTTTTTTTAACAGTGGCTTCAGAAAGAAGATCTCTATACTAGACTACACAGAAACATGGTATTTGCAGAATATTGAGGATTTAGGGCTGAGTCACCACCCACTTTGATTCTGAACAGCACGATCATCCCGATCCACGCTGAGAGGTTATAGTATTTAGATAGCAATGACAGCTCAGAATAAACAAAATAAAAGGAAAACTCCTCAACGAATTATTTACAGTATAGACCTGCAAGAAAGGCCACAACTCTACTGATAGAAAAAGCATGTACTTGGGGCGCCTGGATGGCGCAGTCGGTTAAGCATCCGACTTCAGCCAGGTCACGATCTCGCGGTCCGTGAGTTCGAGCCCCGCGTCAGGCTCTGGGCTGATGGCTCAGAGCCTGGAGCCTGTTTCCGATTCTGTGTCTCCCTCTCTCTCTGCCCCTCCCCCGTTCATGCTCTGTCTCTCTCTGTCCCAAAAATAAATAAACGTTGAAAAAAAAAAAATTAAAAAAAAAAAAAAAAAAAAAAAAGAAAAAGCATGTACTTTGTGTTAGACAAACATGAGTCTGATTAACAGTGCTATTTCTAAATGGCCTGGACATTCAAGTAAGTATGGAGCTGACCTATGATAACTACCGAATACATAGGAACTCTGTATTATATGACATGTAAAACAGTCATGCTCATGAGGGTGTCATTTTATTTTTTTAAGAACAGAAAAAAAGCAAGGAAGACGAATATCGGGAACACCTGTTTAGAATGGCTTCAACTGTGAACTACTACATTTTATTTCTCATCACATTCCAAAATCTTTCTCATTCAAGCACCTGTACAATGCTGGAGGAGACATTACGGCCAAAATACTATTAGCCATTTTCCTTTCAAAAAATGAAACACATTTGTAAACATCTTTCTTCAATAAAAGTGTTTTTTAATATAAATTAATTATCAAAGACAGAATAATCTTGAAACAGAGAATAAAAATTCTAAAATCGCCTCCCCCCACTCCACAGTTATAAAGGTAGCAAATGTTTCATGACAGAAAAAATATTTTTAAACACAGATAAACAAAAAGAAAAAAATTAAAAGCTATATAGAGATTAGTATAGTTAAACCAGGGAGTGCATAATTCTAGATTTTTTATTGTATATAGTATAAATGGTTAATGTGTCTATATCTATATTAATAAAAGTGAGATCATATTATATAAAATGATTTTGCAATCCACTTTTCTAATCAAGAAATAATTAACATATCTTAAACCAATAAATATCTATCTCCATTAATTTAATGACTGACTGACATCACATTATGTGAATATATAATAATTTATTGAGCTAACACATCTATTACTGGCTTTTAACTTGTTCTCTACTCCACTATGCAAAAGACAATAAATACTATGTTGAACATACTCACATCTGAATTGTATAATATACCCATGATTATTTCATTAAGTTAGAATGCTAAAAGTGGGATTGGATTGCAGGGTCAAAGGTAAGCAAATTTTATGAGTTTTTTGAGGCATATTGAAAAACTGACCACCAAGAAGGATATACCAATTTACACACCTTCCAGCAATGTATCAGAATACCGATTTTTGGAAATGTTTCTCATAAATATTGAACATCATCATTTTCTTATTTACTTTTGGCAAGTTTATAGGCAAAAATATCCTACAACATTAATACGTTTGTCTTATTACCAGAGTTGCATATTTTGTTCATGTTATCTTATATTTTTCTTCTTTTCTGACTGCCTAAAATACAACATTTACAAACTTTCCCAAGTTGTGTGTTATTTTCTTACTAAATTTGAAACAATGTTGTTATATTGTTATATAGTACAAATTTTAACCTTTTGGAATACTTGTTAAGTACTTTTTTTGACATGTTTACATTCTATTTTCTTTATTAATTCTTTTTAGGTATCTTACAAAACAGTTATTTTTATTTTTATTTTTCATTTACATCCAAGTTAGTTATCATATAGACCACTAACGATTTTAGGAGTAGAATCCAGTGATTCATCCCCTACATGTAACAACCAGTGCTCATCCCAACAAGTGTCCTCCTTAATGCCCCTTGCCCATTTAGCTCATCCGCTCCACCCAGAACCCCTCCAGGAACCCTCAGTTTTTCTCTATATTTAAGAGTCTCTTATGTTTCATCTCCCTCCCTGTTTTGTATTATTTTTGTTTCCCTTCCCTTATGTTCATCTGTTTTCTTACAAAACATTCTATGCAGCCAAATTATTAACCTTTTCCTTAATGATTTCACTCTTTGGTGTCATCCTTATTTTATTTTATTTATTTATTGAGAGAGAGAGTATGTACATGCAAGTGGAGGGGGAGGGTCAGAGAGAGAGAGAGAGACAGAAAGAGCGAGATGGGGCCGGGGGAGAGAATCCTAAGCAGGCTCCATGCTCAGCACAGAGCCAGACACGAGGCTCCATCTCACAAACTGGAAGATCATGACCTGAGCCGAAATCAAGAGTTGGAAGCATAACAGACTAAGCCCATAACAGGCCCAGGTGCCCCTGGTGTCACCCTTAGGATGGTGACTCACAGATTACAGAAATATTTGCTAATATTTTAGACAAATAAATACTTGCTAATATTTTTATCGATTCTCCCCTAATTTCTTTCTTTTTAAAAATGTAAACAGGCATTGGATCTAGAACTTATTTTGGTAAGTGAAGTTTGGACTTAACATCTTTTTATCCACATTAGCAGACAGTAGCGGCAACAGCCATTGCTGAACGCCACCTTCCCCATATACTAAATTCTTACATGTACTTTGAACTACTTCCAGATTTTATGTTCTCTTTCTTTAATCTATCAGTTTATTCCAATGGGAGAAGGGTATTTAATTGAATTTTCAGTGTATAATGAACATTTCTAGGAAAAGACCACACTCAATTTACTTGTTCATATCTTCTGGCAAATACTGTCCATTTTTGTCTCCAAATAAATTCTAGAATCATTTTGTTAAGATGACCCCCCACCACTAAATTCATATCACTGCAATTACATTAATTTTGGAAAAATTCTCTGCAATATGAAATATTCCCATCTAAAATACTGCATATATTTGTACATAATAAAGTCTCTCTTAAATTACTCTGTGAAATGTTCTTCACATTGGTCCTACATATAACTTGTTAAGTATATTTACAGGGATCTTGTAATCCAATAATGAATACAGCATTTTTTAAAATTTGTTTTCTAAGTGGACCAACTAACCAACTAAAGTCTTACTGGTCCTAATTATTTTTTTAATTTATTTGCGGGGAGAGGGGGTTATCCAACCACACAGTAATAATCTATGAACAATGAGAATATGTATTATTTATTTCTTTTTTTTTTAACCTTATTTGATAGAATAAAAGCAGTAGTAAGCCCAATGAGGGGCTGGAACTCATGAACTGTGAGATCATGACCTGAGCTGAAGTCAGTTGCTTAACCAACTGAGCTACCCAGAAGCCCCACCATACTTCTGATATAAATGCAAATAAATGTTTTTAGTGTTCCACTGTTAAATCCATGGTGGTTGCTGAATTTCACATAGGTGCTCCCTATCATGTTACTGAAATATTATATTGGTTGAATTTTACTAAGTATTTTTTGTAATCAGGAGTGCAGGCTGGATGTTGTACAATGCCTTTTTAGAATACACAATTATGATCTTTGTCTCTTTTACCTAGTAATGTGATAAATTATATTCACAGATTTTTTAAATATCAAACCATCCTTGCATTTCCAGAATAAGTCCTACATAGCAGTGGGAAATTACTTTCTTCAAACACCGTGGAACTGCTTTGCTAAAATTTGATTCAGTCTATTTTCTTATTCATAATTGTGAGATTGGTTCATCATGTTCTCCTTTGTGCTACTTATGCCTGGCTTCAGTATCAAGATGAAGCTAGATGAAACGACCTAGTTTTCTGCAGGCCAGTGCTCCCACCGAGCAGTATAAAAGGCAGTAAAAAACGGACACACGAGAAGACTATGAAGCAATGAGGACTAAAGGGAATAACACTGCAAAGAGGGCAGACCTTTTAAAGGTGAGCTGAGGCTCTGCAGCCATCCCTGGAGGCATCTGCCAAATGTAGGCATAGGAACGGACCAAGAATTTGGGTTAGGTGCAGGCAGGGAGTAACTACTGGGGTGAAAAAAAAAAATCACTGAATTTTTGTTGTTTCCACGGGGCTGAAGTGCCAAAATTGGAGATTTGAGGGCCAGCTTTCTCCTCAAGACATTTTCTGAATTCTAAAGCTACACAGCAGAGGAAAATAAGGGTCTAAGGAAAAACTTTTGAAAAGCAAAGTAAGATCTTCCCCCAGTCTTACAGTGTTTCACAGAAAAAGATTCACTAGTGGGAGGATTCATGAGAATTTCAGTTGGGAGCTGAAAAATCTTGAGGGAGTGGTAAATTGACACTGACAATTTCCAACCACTTTTTTCCTGTTGGCAACTGTTGATCTGGGTAATCCTCCTTCTTAAGACATTTGCCAAATTCTAAAATTAAAAAAGGCAAGAGGCTGAAAGAGATAAGGTTCCTCTGAAAAATGGAAATATCCATAGTCCTCTTGGTCCTGAAGAGACAGTGATGTGTCAGGCTCTCATTAAAAGCTCTACAGAACCACATACTAATAACAGGGGCAAACAAAAGGTATGCTGCATCTACAATCCAAGCTTGACCCAGATCTGCGCATGAAGGGAGTAGGTGATGAGGCTCAAACCATAACCCATCTTCCCATACTACCTACTTAGTAAAAAAAGGGATAAACTGATTTTAGTTGGAAATGTCCTCACCTGGAACCTCTACATGTTTTAAATAAATGCAATGTCTAACATCAACCAAAAATTAACAGAAAGAGACAGGACCATATGACCGAGAACCAAAAAAAGGATCAAAAATAATTCTACCCATATGTAGATAAACTACATATTACCATTAATAAACATAAAAAAATAACTTTAAAATTACTAATTAATATGCTAAAGAAAATAGAGAAATAATAGATAAATTAGATTAAAAGATGGAGAATTTCACCAGATATTTAAGGTTATAAAAAAAAAATTAAGTGGATACTCTAGGATTAAAGATACATGCCTGAAATTCTAACTCCTAAGTTTTTCTTCTATTTCTACCATAGCATGCACTATGTGTTTGCACTAATTACTTCAGGTGAAGCTGGGAGGAACAGAAATACACATGATATTAGGGACCATTTTCAACAAAATAAAAAAAACTGCAAAACTCAGTGAGAAAATGATGGAAGAGATCTCTAAATCTCATCAAGGGGCAATAATTATAGTGTGAGTTTTTATATCCTGAAGAGCCTCCTGGCTAGTTAAAACAGAAACAGACATCTTTCACCAAGATAGATTTTAACAAAATTTTCTTCTATATGATGAGCAAAGTAAGAGCAATTGTCACTTACAGGAAGGTGTGTGAATACAGCAAAAGTGCTTCGTAGAAAGGCAATGAGGTCTACTAGGTAATCACTAGCTTTGTTGCCCAAATCTCCAGTCATCCAGTCATAGTCAGCCAGCTGTAGAAACTGGTCAATCTTCTGGTTTAAATTGGTATAAATTTCTTCTTCAGCTGCATGTCTGGCATCCTGTGAAATATGGAATTTTAAAACTCATTCAGACTTCCAGTATAATCAGAAATTTCTACTTGGAGACATCCCATACTTATATCCACTAAGTAACGGAATTGGGGATATCAAGACTATCACAGTCTCCATTAATTTTTCCTTTTCAAAAGTATAGTAGAGTCTCTTCATTCTGTATCTGCAAGACAAGCTATTGTTTTGCGTCACCAGATAGAGAATCTGTCTTTACTTCCCTCAACTATCTGCGTCCTTTTTTTACTTTCTTACACTTCTTCAAACCTATACTCACTCTCAGGTCTTATTCCCATTTATCTCTTCTAGGACTCCAAGAACCTCCTTTCCTGTAATACCAACCTCTCTAGATCTCCTAGTCTCCTCACATTGCTTATTATAAGTTTCAGCTTCATGCTATAAAAATTCCCAGTAGCTACTACCCTACCTCTCTGGTGTCTTTGTCATCAGGCTCCTTCAAAGATTGGTATACGCCAATGTTTCTTGAAATGTGTTCTAAGGAACGACAGATCTGAAAAATGCTAACACAACAGCAGAAGAGCTCCTAGATCAAATAAGTTTGAGAAACCATGTTTAAGAGACTCATGATGTACACTAGCATATAAAAGGCTCTAAGAAGTATATGGGACTAATGTTCCAAGAAAATTATTTTCAGGACAAAAGGATGTACTTGCATTAGGGCAATCAGGATTCCAATGCTAACAATCCATCAACATGGATTGGTCCACGGTAACCCAAGATCTCCATCCCACAACATGCAATATTCATTTTTCAGTCTGATCTTACTTGCTCTGTCAAACATTCTCTTCTAGAACTCTGTTCTCCTTTGGCTTTCATGAATGGTTTTCTCCTGGTTTTATTTTTACTTTTCTGGTCTCTAATCCTCTCAATTTCACTGGGTGATTTCATCAATTCCTAGAGCTCACACCAAATCTGTCCCTGTTTTAGAAGGCTATTAATTACTGATTCAATTTCTTCAATAGATATAAGGTTATTCAGGAGATCTATTTCTCCTTGTTTGGGTTTTGGTAAACTATGTCTTTCAAAGAATTGATCCATTTCAAGTAGGTTATCAAACTCTGGCTACAGACTTGTTCATAATATTCCTCTATTATTTTTTTTAATGTCCATGGAATCAGTAGTGATAATCCCTCTTTCATTTTTTTTTTTAAACTTAAATTCAAGTTAGTTAACATATAGTGTAGTATTGGTTTCAGGAGTAGAATTTACTGATTCATCACTTACATATAACACCCAGTGCTCCTTCCAACAAATGCGCTCCTTAAGGCCCATCACCCATTGAGCCCATCCCCCCACTGCCATCCCTCCAGCAATTAACCCTTTTTCATTTATGATATTAACAATTTGAGTGTTCCCTCTTTTGGTCTTGGTTAGCCTGGCTCAAAGTTTATAATTTTATTGATCTTTCTAAGAACCAGCCTTTGGTTTCATTGATTTTTCTCTTTTGATTTTCTACATCAAAACCATTCATTTCTGCTCTAATTTTTATTCTCTTCTTCTGATTATTTTGGATTTAATTTGCTGTTCTTTTTCTAGCTTAAGATAGAAGCTTAGATTATTTATTTTAAGAAATTTCTTATTTTCTAACACATACAATTAATACTATAAATTTCCTTCTAAGCTCTGCTTAGATGGCACAAATTTTGAAAAGGTGTATTTTATTTTCATTTTATTTGAACTACTTTTTAATTTCTCATGAGACTCTTTCTTTGACCCATGTATTATTTTGAAGTTTGCTGGTTAATCTGCAAATATTTGGGGATTTTTAAGCTATCTTTCTATTAACTTATTTCCATAGATGAATTCTATGTGGCCTGAGAGCAAGTTTTGTATGATCTCTGTTCTTTAAAATTTGCTAAGATGTGTTTACCATCCAGAACATGGTCTGTTTTGGTGAATACTCTTATGAGTTTGAGAAGTATGTGTATTCTACTGCTGTTGGATGAACTATTATACAATTGTCAATTTAATCCAGTTGATTGACAGTACCATTCTGTTAGACTATATTTGGATATTCTCCTCCTCAAGCTATCAATTTCTGGCTCCTGGATTTGTCAATTGCTGATAGATGGGTTTACTAGGACATGTAAGCAGGAAGAGATAATGACTTACATAAAATACCTTTTCAGTATCTTTTAAATACTTATGTATTTTTTTCTCATTTGATCTATTAAAGAAGTGGATAATTTTAAACAATTTTCTAATACTAATCATTCTTGGATTCTTTTTTTTTATTTTTTTAAAGTTTTTTTTTTTTTCAACGTTTTTTATTTATTTTTGGGACAGAGAGAGACAGAGCATGAACGGGGGAGGGGCAGAGAGAGAGGGAGACACAGAATCGGAAACAGGCTCCAGGCTCCGAGCCATCAGCCCAGAGCCTGACGCGGGGCTCGAACTCACGGACAGCAAGATCGTGACCTGGCTGAAGTCGGATGCTTAACCGACTGCGCCACCCAGGCGCCCCTCATTCTTGGATTCTTAATGTTACTTTTATTTCTACTTTCTATGACCTAGATGATATTTGATAGTCTAATATTTATGATTTTTACATCAAAATTGAAATTCAATTGTTCAGATTATTTTTGGGGTTTCTCTGGGTTTTGTTTTTGTTTTTTTAAGATTTTATTTTTTTTAAATGTTTTTATTTATTTTTGAGACAGACAGAGACAGAGCATGAACAGGGGAGGGGCAGAGAGCGAGGGAGACACAGAATCGGAAGCGGGCTCCAGGCTCTGAGCTGTCAGCACAGAGCCGGACGTAGGGCTCAAACTCACGGACTGTGAGATCATGACCTGAGTTGAAGTCGGACACTTAACTGACTGAGCCACCCAGGTGCCCCTCTCTGGTTTTTGAATCATTATTATGGTGACTTTGTGAAAATGAATTGAGATAGTTTCCCTTTTTTCTCTACCAATCTGGAATAGTTTAAATTATACAGAAATTATCTGTTTCATGAAGACCCAAATGAATTCACAGACAAAATCATATGGATCTTGCCCAAATTTAAGAAGTCTTTAATAACTTTTTCACTTCTTTCATAGTTATTACCTTGAATCATTTTTTATTCTATGTTTTCCTATAGATCCCCAAATTTATTAGCACAGTTACACAAAATATTCTAGGTATTTAATTTCCTCTGATTGTGAATTTCAAGTAATTGTGATTTATTTTTTCCTTCCTTCCTTCTTTCTTTTCTCCTTCCCTTCCTTCCTCCCACCCTCCTTTCAATCCATCCACCCTTCTTTTTAATTAGGCAAGGTAAAATGATTATTTTCAAAGTGCAACATATCCTTGCTTGAAGTGTCTCAAAGACCTCAGTAAGATAAAATCCAAATGATGTATCAATACAAAACAAAGTGCTTCACAAGTTGGCATTTAACTACTCCTTTATCTCAGTGCTGCCCTTACTCTACACTGAACATGTCTGATTTTATTTATTCTTTCATCTTTGTACATGAAGTTCCCTCTCCTAAAAATGTCCCTTATTCCCTCCTCATCTTTTGTCCATCTGGATACCTCCTGCTGGTCCCAAGACCCATTCCATCTTGTGCCCTTTCTGGGAAGTCTTCCTTGAAGGTCTCAAACCTAAGATAAGTATCCTCATCCTATTCTTCTAGACCTGTAACTATTAATTTCCCTTGAAGCCCAATCCTCTCACCTTTTCTCTATCTATATTCAATTCCCAAAAGAAAGCCAGCCCCACAGCATTAAATACCATCTTTATACAGAAGGATTCTGAATTTTTATGCCCAGCTCTGACGTTGCCCTGTCAATTTAGTATCTCTAGGCAGACAGATGACTACTAGATATCTGAAGCTTAATGTGTCAAAAATGGAAGTCTTGATTCTACTGCCTCTCCCCTGGCCTGTTATTCTTCACTGTTCCCTATCTCAGTGAATACCACCACTATTCATACAGTTTGCTTCATTCAAAAATCTTGGAATTATCCGGACTCCACTCTCTCTTATAACCCCATACCTCGTCTAGCAGTAAAACTTGCCATCTCAACCTTTAAAAATATTTCTTACCACTTTCATCCTACCACTATTGTCCAAAAAAACACCATTATCTCTTACTTAGACCACTGCAAGGACTTCCAAATTGAATTTTCTTCTTCCACTCTTCCTAACCTACAACACATTTATTTTCCACATGGCAACCAGTGTTACCCATTAATATATAAATCAGATTATCACCACCACTCCCACTTTCTAATGGCCTCACGTTTCATTTCAGAATAAAACCCAAGGTATTTACTACAAGGCCAGAAAACATCTAACTCCCGACCATCTCATTTCTTACCACCTCTACCTCTAATGATAGATATATCACTGCCAGAATGAATTCCTTGTTATTCCTTGAACACACCTACTTGAATATCTACTATTGTACTGTTCCCTCTGAGTGCAATATTTATCTATCAGAAATCTAAAGGACTCTATTTCTCATTTCAATCAAGTCATTTATTTTTCTTCTTAGTTCTTGTCATCAACTGAGATCAAATGAGATTTTTGTTTGTTTGTTTGTTTATCATTATCATCCCCACCACAATATAAACTCTCTAAAGTCAGGAGACCTGTTGATTATGTTTACACCCGTAAATTGCCTGGTATGTAGTAGATGCTTCATAAAAACTTGTAGAATTGACAAGAGACAATGTATTTATTGTATTATTCTGGTAGTTCTCACATAGTTCTTTACACAAGTTACAGTGTCTGTGCTCCCTGTAGATTACAAACTCTAAATCCAAGGATTAAGTATTATTTCTCTTTCTACCCAAGAACATACCAGATTGTCACATAGTAGGTACACGAACAATATTTGTGGTGGGGTAAATTAATAAATAGCCTCATTCTATTTTGTAAGAGAGTAAGGAAATTCTTATGAACAAGGAAAGCTAAGAATGCCAGCTTAATTATGTCACACATGGCAGGAACAAGGGGCAATTCTGCAGGAAAATACCTTGAAGACCTTCTGATTATTTTTGCCCCTTTTTCAGCATAAAGGTTTCCATCTGCAAGGGAAAGTTTTCTGGAAACAGTAGCTTAGGAAAATACACAACATGTAGCTGCTATAATTGCTGTGTTTATACTGAGTTCTGGGTTAGTTGGTCTGAAACAGTCCTGGTAAAAATAAACTTTCAATGTGTTTTAAGCAATCAGTGTTTCCAATAAGCACTTGTCAACATGACCTTTAGTGGTCTCCAGAACTTCTCCTTTACTAAGTATTTAACTGGCTACTCAACTCCTATGGCTTCCTGTCTGCCCTTAATTTTCCCTCAGCAATTTTAATGCTGGAACAACAACAAACTACACAAGCCATCCTTTGGGAGGATTTCTGACCATAATTTGAAAAGCCCTTGAAATAAGAAAATTGAGGTGGATTAAGGGAAGAATAGCAGTACATTCTACATATTCCCCATATGAGAGACGAGTATAAATGAACCTCACACTCTAACTCCCTAACTCCCTCTTCGCTGGTGAACATTCAACTACAGTCCCTCCCACATTTTCTTTCCCAAGAAGTCTTGGCTTCCACAGTAAATTAAGTGGAAATATTTTTGATGAAAGTATTGCCCATCCTCCTTAATAATGCTAATATTTAACAGTAATCATAATTTTTATTACACTGTCTAAGGTGATTCTAAAGTTCTTAAAGCTCTTACCATACTCATTTTTGGGTCCTCTTTATCAGATAAATCTTTTCTTCGCTATAAGAGTTTCAACAATAATATAATGAAACATTATTCAAAGTTTGCAAGTAATGATACCAATATAAGACAATGTATAACAGAATTTTTTTTTTAGGTAATTTGAAATGAATGACCCATGGTCACATACATACAAAGAATATTTTGTGAACATCTCTTTTTTTTTTTCAGATTTACTGGAGTATAATTGAAAATTTTAAAAAAAATGTTTTTTGAGAGAGACAGAGACAAGAGTATGAATGGGGGAGGGGCAGAGACAGAGGGAGACACAGAATCTGAAGAAGGCTCTATGCTCTGGCTGTCAGCATCAGCCTGACACAGGGCTTGAATTCGTGAACCATGAGATCATGACCAAAGGTAGATGCTTAACCAACTGAGCCACCCAGGTGCCTCAGAAAATAAAATTATATTTAACATGTTCATTATGATGATTTAATATGTGTATATACTGTGAAAGGATTCCCATCATTTAGTTATTAACACATTCATTATCTTAAATATTTATTTATTTATTTTTGGTGACAACACTTAAGCTATATTCTCTTAGAAAATTTCAATTATACAATACAGTATTATCAACTATAGTTACCATGTTTTACATTAGATCCTCAAATCTTTTTCATCTTACAGCTAAAAATTTATACCCCTTTACCAATTTCTATTTCCTCTACCTGCCTCCCCATGCCCTGGCAACCACTTTTCTCCTCTCTGTTTCTGTGAGTTTGACTTGTTTGTTTGTTTGTTTTTAAGATTCCACATAAAAGTGATAGCATGCAGCATTTGTCCTTCTCTGTCTGGTTTATTCCATTTAACATAATGCCCGTAAGGTCCATCGATGTTGGATGGATGGCAGAATTTCCTCATTTTTCTTGGTTGAATAATGTTCTATCATATGTATGTACCACATTTCCTTTACCTATTCATTCATCCAATGATAAACACTTAGGTTGTTTGCATAGCTTGACTGTTGTGAATAATGCTGCAATAAACAAGGGGGTATATCTCTTCAAGATAATCATTTTTATTTCTTTGGATATATACTCAGAAGTGGGACTGCCAAATCACATGGTAGTTCTATTTTTAATTTCTTGAGTAATCTCCTTACTTTTATCCATTGCGGATATACTGGTTTACATGCCTGACTACAGCACACAAGGGTTCCCTTTTCTCTACCTCCTTGCAGGCATTTGTTCTCTCTTGTCTTTTTGATGCTAGCTATATTAACAGGCATGAGGTAGTATCTCACCAACAGTAATCTTTTCATGTACATATTAGCCATTTGTATATCTTCTTTAGAAAAATGTCTATTCAGTTCCTCTGCCCCCTTTTAATTGGATTATTTGGGGTTTTGCTATTGGGGTGTATGAGTAATTTACATATTTTGGATATTTAATGCCTTATCAGCTATATGATGTGGAAGTATTTTCTCTCAATCCATCAGGTGTTTTTGTGTTTTGCCTTTGTGTTCTGTCCTTTGCTGCTCAGAAGCCTTTTAGATTAATGTAGTCCCACTTATTTATTTTTGCTTTTGTCGCCTTTGCTTTGGTATTAAATTTAAAAAATCAGTGCTAAGACCAGTGTCAAGAAGCTAACCCATTGTTTTCTTCTAGAAGTTTTGTAATTTCAGATCTTACATTCAACTCCTTAGTTTGAGTTGATTTTTGTATACAGTGTAAACATGGGGGTCCAGTTTCACTCTTTTGCATGTGGCTGTCCATTTATTGAAGAGACTATTCTTTCCTCACTGTGTGTTCCTGTGTTTACACCTTTGTTGTAAATTATTTGACCATATATATACATGAGTTTATTTCTGGCCTGTCTGTTCTGTTCCATTGACCTATGCATATGTGTTTATGCTAATACCATACTATTTTGATTACTAAAACTTTGTAATATTATTTAAAATCAGGACATGTGATGCTTCCAGCTTTGTTTTTCTTTCTCAAGATTGCTTTGGCTATTCAGGTTCTTTCTCATTCCTTTTCTTATAACACAAAAAGAGATCTTACTAAAATCTTACTTAAATCTATTCTTACTTACTTAAATCTATTCTCAAGGGAAGGTGCCAATAAATAGGGAAAGAGGATAAAAGGATAGGAAAAAGTTGACACCAGTGGACATATATCATGATTGCAATCTACAACTTTGTATCTAATTAATACCAATCTCAAAAGGATGAAACAGATTTGATTCCAAACTAAAATAATCAAATAATAACAATAATAACAAAAACCCAAAACAACAGGTTGGCTTTCATGTCAGAGTCTACCATTGTAGTGTTTAAGATGTTAGACTACTTTTTCTGCTTAATAGTTATTTAAAGGTCACAAGGCAATATAAAGGAATTTCTTAAGGCCTTTTTAATAAGTCATTCACTCTCCAGAAATTCTCCATCAATCTATTTTCTGCTCTACAAGAGTGTCATTCTTCTCATTTGATCAAACTCAGGATCAAAGCTAGTGCTGTGGCCTTGTGAAATGATTATAAAATTGTTAACTACAATAGTAAGGGGCAGAAATTCCTCACTAAAAAAGTGAAAAAAATCTGGACACAGAACACAAAGAAGCAAGGACAGCTTATTAAAATAAAATTAATTGATATTGATTTTAGTTACAACGACTATTAGCTAGACCATCCTTAAGAATTCTTGACTAAAACGAGGGCCAACTGAGGAAACAGTCATTTTCAAGTACAAAATACAAGGAAGATTTAGTGGATAGAGATGTAGACATTTTTAAGTCGAAAAATCCAGAAATTAGCATTGGTATTTGTTTTTCTAAGGAAATTATAAGTACTTATTCTCAAAACCATATTATGAATCATGTTACTAGGCATCCTGGGAGAAACAAAGACATCTTGGGTAGAATGGCCCAGACTCTGTATCTCGCAGGCAGTTTTACCGTACTATAGAGCCTTCTCACCTTAAAAGTTGTGGTGCCATAGAGCTTGGTGGTGTGGACTGTCTCTGGAAGCACATTAGTGATGTTGGTAATGAATTCTTCCAAGTACTTACAGGACTTCTCCAAGTGTGTCGTATTGATAATAATCTGGACAAGCTAGAAAATAACAAGCACATGTAAGAGTCATTTGACTATTCACCCCACAACGAATACTCAATAGGAATCTACTGATAGAAGAAAAACAAAAGTCATAATAGCAGCGGCCATCTATATTCTACAAAGGGCTTGTAAGAGCATGGTCTTAGGTTGTACTTCCTCTATGAAGCCTTCCTTGACTTCCCAAAGCATCTTGTATTTCCCCTACTATAAAAGCACTTGTCATTCTATTTTAAATGTATATCTTCTGTTTAAGAGATTAGACTAAGAACAAAAACTGCTAGTGTTTAGCACAGTGTCTGGCAATAAATGACTGCTAAATGAATTAAATAAATGAACTCCCACTGAAAGAACAAGAATAACTGAAATGGCAAGAAGTTTCAAAATGAATCATAATGAACACAGAGATGTTGGAATAGACTGCAGTATATTAACAAACTACATTAGTTTCTAGAAGAAATAACATGGACATTACAGTCAGAGAAACAAGTGGATTAACTTCTTTCAAATTAATAATCTGGAGAAAGTTTTTTAACTTCTCTAATGGCTGCTTTTTAATCTGTAAACTGCCAAAAAGAATTTCTAACTCACATAGTTACTTTGAGGATTAAGTATCCTTTTGTTAATACTATTTTCCTTTTCTAACAGGAGAGATCCTTAGAAACGACAGTATTGGTAAGATAAAAAGTCATTTATAAATAACTTTGAGAGGAGGATGAGAAAGAATGGCTCTTACTGTCTGTATAGAATTAAAGTTTGTAAAGTTACTTCACAATTCATTTTCTTACACTGTATTCCCAGCGACCTGGAAAAGTAAGTTAAGTGGGCATAATTATTGCTTCTATTTTACTAAACAGAAACAGAATGAAGTGATTTTCTCCAGCTCACATAACCTAAATGGAATTAGGACTCAAATCCAAGTCCTCTACCTTCAAATTATGGACTCATCGAAATGACTTCTGATGTTGCCTTTTAGCATAAGCATAAGATGGCGGGGGGAGGTGCACATTTACCATACATTAGGCTAAAATAATAGTTTCTGGGTCTGTCACCAACGAGACCTCGAAATGCTTTGATTCCACTCTTGTAAAAAATAAGTTTAAACTGAAAAAAGGAGAGGTACCTATTACTTATTCTAACTATGAAAAGTATTGACATTTCGCAGTCTAAAAGAAATTTGAAAAGAAATGGAATAGAATCTTTTTTTTGTCTCTCTTTTCTACATGTTTAACTTTTTGTTTCCACAAGACTGTGTGTGGCGGCAGGGCTGTGGAAGGTAGGGGAAGTTTGGGTGTATAAGGTTACGGATGAACTTAGGTGTACCTTTTAGTCCAGTGAGAGAGTGAGCCGGGGCAGAGTGGGTAGATGACACAAAGGGAAATCAGAACTGAAGATGAAGGGGGGGGGGGTAACATACATTTTACAATCAAATGGTACTTCAAAACAATGTTTAAAAGTTGAATTACACCTCAGTAGAAGCCATTGTATTATACTGTGGAATATGACACAAAAATATTAATAGGATTATAATCAGAAAGTACACTCTTATCTCCCCAACAGCAACCAGCACAGGGCTAAAGCACAGTTCATTCTCAAAGAATCCATGTCAAATCATAATGACAATGCTTTCGTAATGGATTGGACTAAGGAAAAAGGTACTCAAGGATCTATTCCCCAAGGATCAGCTGGAAAATGTGAGGGAAATATCTACTTTTGAAACATGAAGACAAAGGGCAGAGACCCAGAGATGCAATTCCAAACAAATGAAATGCTAGGGCAACATTGGGACTTGATCTCTGTATTATTCCCCACAGCCTATCAGACAAGTTCATATTCATCACCCTTCCCTTCATTCTACAGTTTGAATTTGGAGACTCTGAGCCTTGGACACAGATATGATCTCCTACAAAATTACCAAAAACATTAGACTTTTATGCGTAGAGTGCTCTAGGAAAGAAAACCTACCAAAATAAGCAGTTCATCACCCTCTTCCTTTCAACATGTTTCTCCCTCAAAGAAAGGCTAAAATCATTTAAAAATTTTTAATTGTCTAAATTAAATCACTCTTCTTCCTGAGTGGGAGGGTGGCTACGGCAAGGTTGTCTTGATGTATAAGTTAGAAAGTCAGAGAGCTAATTTGGAGAACTGAAGAATTTCTATTTTAAAGTCGGCATTACCTAGAGGGAACATATTCCATCTATCAAAAGAAATCCTAATAATAAGGAGGAATCATGTCATGTTATCGAAATAAAAAATAGTGGCAGTCAAAGAGAAAATTGTCCTGTTTTGCAGGATATTGGCAGTTAAAAAAAAAAAAAGGAGGCGGCTTCACTGGGTACAGTAGTAATTTCCCTTGACTTTTTAAAGATCTGTCAACACAAAAGATCACCATGAATTACATCAACTGGCTGTCAGTCACTTTTGAAATGTTTCATTGCCTAGCACAGAATAGACTATTAAAACACTCTACGATTACATTAGATACCATGTCATTTTCAAAAGGAATATTGTCTGTTCATGAGGCCTAAATGATCTCTACTTCTGAATGACAGCTAACCAAAATCTTTACAAGGGCATTTACAAATGTGAAGCCAGATACTTTAGGGGTAATTCTGAACTTAAGGATGAAATGAAGCAATTTCAGATATCAACTTCCATCAGAGTTTGAGCTCCTTTGATATTTTTAACCCCCACTTCCCACTCTCTTGCATAAATATATCACTGTAGCAATCCAAACTGTCCTTAATATTGTTTCAAGGACATGGTATTAGCAATAGATTAAGTATTGGTTATAGCTTATATAAAGCAGAGTTCTCTGAGGATTGCCTGGAAAAAAAAGAAAGAAAATACTATAAAGCAAACAACCACCTCTCACACATGAATGACATGAGTCACTTAGGTTAAAAACCATTAAGAAGCAGAAAATATTTCTGTCTCTCATTCCCGTAGCAGAGACAATGATGAGGAAAGCACAGAGCAGAGTGTGGAAGTCACCTGTTACCTTCTCACATCCTCTGTTTCCCAAAGCAGATAATTCAGGACACTGAAGCTCCACAAGGACTGACCCAAAGCAAGAAAATGAGAAGTCACCCCACCCTCCACACTGCCAGTGCTTCTCAACTGTTGGATTGGCAAGAAGATGAAGAACTAAATAGCAGCCTTGGTTCTCATTCGCAAAAATAAACTCGACCTAAGATTTCAAGGATTCTTTTCTTTGTTTCACCCAGCAAAGATAAAAAAAAGCTGGTTCGACTACCAATTTTTTACCATCTCCAAAGCAAATACCTAAAATACTGAAGTACTTGGAGCTAGTGGTTCCAAATTCAAAATCTAGTACAAAGCTTATATTTGACAAGACTTACTTACAAAATAAGTGATATTAGCGATATCAGTGCTGTTAACAACAGGGGATGCCAAACAGTGATATGTGGGAGATATACAACAGGATAGAGCTACAGGGTCATCAATTTAAATGATATTAAAAAGAAAGGTGGAGGGGCGCCTGGGGTGGCTCAGTCGGTTAAGCGTCGGACTTTGGCTCAGGTCATAATCTCGCGGTTTGGGAGTTCGAGCCACATGTCGGGCTCTCTGCTGACAGCTCAGAGCTTGGATCCTGCTTCCAGTTCTGTGTCCCCACCTCTCTGCCACTCCCATGCTCATGCTCTGTCTCTCTCTGTCTCTCAATAATAAATAAATGTTAAAAAAGTAAATAAATAAATAAATAAATAAATAAAAGGTGGAATGCAAAGCATTGGTCATTTATTTGGGTCTCCTGGGGCACTGTTATAAATATAATTTAAATATATATATAAATATTCAATGTGGTATCACCAATAGGAAATCTTAATTTCTTTAACTTAACCGTAGGAACCCACCTATCTTTCTTTTTTCTTTCTTCTCTTCATCAATTAAGAACTCCTCTGTGCCAAGGAATGAGAATACAGCTGTACATAATTACACACACGACAGACAAGGCCCCTGGCCTTGTGGAGATGAGAGTAACCACAAACTCATATAAACATACAGCATAATATCAAGTAGTAATAAGCACGCTGATGGTAGGGCTCAGATAGGTGGTCGAGGAAGGGCTCCTTAAGGAAATGACATTTGAGTGGAGACTTAAATAAAGTGAAGTTATATTATTTCTATTATCTATAATAAATACAATTTAATCCAATTTATACATTAAACCTTTCTATCAACTCATTCTTCATAAAGAAGTAAGATGTGTTTTGATTCATCTCAAAATTTTCTTTCAAACGTAACTAATTCTCTGATATTCTGAGATTAATATTAACTGGTGGTTTATTTCCTTCCTCTCCATGGTACTGATGTTTTTAAATTAATGTAGTGCAAGAGTAAAGGTTCAGAACAAAGGAAATCTTATTTTAAACGTTATTTCAAATCTTATTTCTAAAAGAAAATTTTGTATTTCAAAACTTGTCTTAAATGTTATTTCCAAACTACTTACTGGTTGTGTGGCCTTAGGCAAAGTTAAGATCTCTCATCATCTTAAAATTGAGATAACAGCATCAATGTCATACCAAAGAAATAATCAATATATTACAAATTATCACATATAAATATTATATAAATGATAAAGTACTGAATGTAATATATACCAAATTCGTGAAAGCTATTATTGATATGGACTTACTTAACATATCTCCTGTTAAATATGGCTTAAGAAAATCTACAACCATTCTGACTAGTCTCACTTTAATTCCTATCCATTAGCCAGAGTGGGCACTTAATGCTACAAAATAACCACATTATCCAGCACCAACCAATCTCTTTTCCATACCCCCAGATGTACTTTCTCTCTGCTTCAACCCCAACATTTGCTCTGGATCTCTACTTTCAGCTGAAGATCTTTCACTGAGAAAACAGAGCATTTGGAGTATTCCACCACAAAATATGCCCAGCCACCACCATCTGCGTCCACATACACTGAGTCTCATCTGTTACCAGAGATGAACTTTACACCATCTAAAGCCAATCCCTCTGCTTGTGCATTGCAGTCTACATCCTCTCTCCTACTCGAGGGCATTACTCCAAAGATTCCCCCTTTCTCCTACATCGTCAACTTTCTGCTTTCCATTGCAACATTCTCATCAGAAATAACAGGCTATTACATCTCCTGTTAAAAAACAAAACAAGGGGCGCCTGGGTGGCTCAGTCAGTTAAGCGTCCGACTCCAGCTCAGGTCATGATCTCACAGTTTGTGGGTTCAAGCCCTGCATCGGGGTCTGTGCTGAGAGCTTGGAGCCTGGAGCCTGCTTTCGATTCTGTGTCTCCCTCTCTCTCTGCCCTTCGCCCACTCGTGCTCTCTCTGTCTCAAAAATAAATAAACATTAAAAAAAAAAAAACCTTTTGCTTAATTCACTTCCCCTGCCAATTACCACCTCATTGGCTTACCTTTCTAATAAAATTCCCTGAAAGAGTTGTCTTCTCCTTGCTGTCTCCAAAGTCACTCTTGTCATTCTCACTCTTCTCATACATTAAATTGTGTAATTCAAGTCAACACCTTATTTTAAAATGGTTTTATATTTACAAAATAGTTTCAAAAAGTTCCCAAGTGTGCCACACCCAGTTCTTCCTATTGTTAACATCTTCCATTACTATGGTATATATGCCACAACTAAGCAACCAACATTGGTATATTACTGTTAACTGAGCAACACGCTTTATTCAGATTTCACTAGTTTCTCCCTAATGTTTTACCTTTTTCAGGATCTCGTCTAAGATACCATATTACATTTAGCTGCCATATCTCCTTAGCCTCTTCTGGTCTGTGACAGTTTCTTAAGACTTTACTTGTTTTTGACGACCCTACAAGTTTTGAGAAGTACTGGTCAGGTATTTTGTAGAATGTCCTTCAGTTTGGGTTTGTTTAATCTTTTTTTCACAGTTAGACTGGGGTCATGGGTTTTGGAAGAAAGATCACAAGTGCCTTCTCATCACATCCTATCAAAGGTACATGCTATCAATATCACTTATCAATGATGATTTTAACCTTGATCACCTGACTGAGGTAGTATCTGCCAGGTTCCTTCACTGTAAAGTAACGTTTTCTCTCCTTCCATACCCTACTTTTTACATGAAGTCTTAAGTACAACCTACATGCAAGGGGTGGGAGCTAAGTCTCACCTTCTCGAAGGGGTAATATCTATATACGTTATTTGAAACTCTTCTGCACAGGACCCATTCTCTTTTCAACCTGCTCCATCAGGAGCCTTCTATCATCATTCTATTAAAAATGATCTTATTGAGGTCACCGACATACACCAAGTTGCTAAGTCCCATAGTAATTCTTAATTTGCATCTACCCTGATCTATTATCAGTATTTGTCATAACTGACCACTCCCTCCTTCTTGATACACTTTTTTCATTTGGCTTCCAAGACACCATACTCCTGTTACTGTTCTTGTTTTGTTTTGTTTTCCCTCTAATTCTCTAGTGACTCCTTCTCACTCTCCTCTGTGCGTTTCTCTTTCTCCTGACTCCTTAATAATGGAGTGCCCAAGGGTTCAGTCCTTCATCTTCTCTTCTCCATCTTTACAAATTCCTTTAGTAATTTATCCAATCAAGTGGTTACAAACATTATCTATATTCTCCCAATTTTTCATCTCCAGGTCAAACCTCTTTTTCAAATGCCAAACTCATATATACAACCGCTTATTCAATATCACAAACTGTATATGTAATAAACACTACATATTAAATTTCTCCAAAACCAAATTCCCAATATCCTCTACCCCAACACCAGCTCTACCTAAAGTTTTTGCCATCATAGTGCATGGTATATACAACCTTCTATCTGCTCAAATCAAAACATCATGGACTTATCTTCAACTCCTTCCTCGCTTTCTCTCTCCCTTCAGATCCAATCATCAGGAAAGCATGCTGACTCTAAACTCCAAATCTGGTCACCTGTTACTACCTCCATGGCTGCCACCCATGTGGCCATCAAATCTCGCTGCATTACTGTCCTAGCTTCCTAACCAGTCTCCCTGTTTACACCCTGCAGTATTGGGGATACCCAATACAACAATGTGATTCCTTTGAAATATGGCACATAGTGCCACTAATCAAATTCCTGCAATGATGACTGCCCTCTTCACTCAAAATAAAAACCAAACACTTTACAGTGGCCCTACCACAACCCCCTGGCACTTTAGTAATCTAATCTCCTGCTTCTCTTCCCCTTTCTCACTCCACTCTAGCCTTCCTAGCTTCCTTATTGTTCCCTGAACTAACCAGGAACTTAAATATCTTTAGACCTTTGCTCTAACCTCTGCCAAGATATGCTCTTTGCCCTTAAAACAATAACTCAACATCAAGATGCTACTCTTTTTTTTTAATATATGAAATTTATTGTCAAATTGGTTTCCATACAACACCCACTGCTCATCCCAAAAGATGCCCTCTTTAATGCCCATCACCTACCCTCCCCTCCCTCCCACCCCCCCATCAACCCTCAGTTTGTTCTCAGTTTTTAAGAGTCTCTTATGCTTTGGCTCTCTCCCACTCTAACCTCTTTTTTTTTTTTTTTCCTTCCCCTCCCCCATGGGTTTCTGTTAAGTTTCTCAGGATCCACATAAGAGTGAAAACATATGGTATCTGTCTTTCTCTGTATGGCTTATTTCACTTAGCATCACACTCTCCAGTTCCATCCACGTTGCTACAAAGGGCCATATTTCATTCTTTCTCATTGCCACGTAGTACTCCATTGGGTATATAAACCACAATTTCTTTATCCATTCATCAGTTGATGGACATTTAGGCTCTTTCCATAACTTGGCGATTGTTGAGAGTGCTGCTATAAACATTAGGGTACAAGTGCCCCTATGCATCAGTACTCCTGTATCCCTTGGGTAAATTCCTAGCTGGGTCATAGGGTAGGTCTATTTTTAATTTTTTGAGGAACCTCCACACTGTTTTCCAGAGCGGCTGCACCAGTTTGCATTCCCACCAACAGTACAAGAGGGTTCCTGTTTCTCCACATCCTCGCCAGCATCTATAGTCTCCTGATTTGTTCATTTTGGCCACTCTGACTGGCGTGAGGTGATATCTGAGTGTGGTTTTGATTTGTATTTCCCTGATGAGGAGTGATGTTGAGAAGATGCTACTCTTTTTAATAAGACCAACTTTGAACCTCCACCAGACTCCTGATTTCCTTAACATGGGTTCCTTCCTTTGTCTTCATTAAATTCACTTCCTTCTATCATACTAGAGGATTTACTATTTATTTTGCTGTTATTTATCATGTTTTCTGCCACTAGAATGTAGGCAAGGATCTCTGTTGTTGTTATTCTTGTTGTTGTTCACTTATTTATCCAAACAGCTTAGATCAGTGCCTGTTAAACACAGTAGGTATGCAATAAATATTATAAAGTCAACAAGCAAGTTATTTATCTTAACAGGACATTTGTTGTAATCTTCTAACTTTTCTTGGTTGTAAAAACTTCACCCCGTACTAAACTTGACAGTCACTGTTTACCTACCCAGACCTCTTTTTCAACAACACCAGGTAACATACATGGAGTATTTACTACATACTGGATACTGTTCTAAGTACTTCCTATGTTCATTCAATCCCCACAACAACCCTATGAACTACACGCTCCCAAGAACAAATTTATTAAGGGAAGAGAACCTAGGCAGAATTGGAACCCAGGCAGTCTGCTTAAGGACACACACTCTTAACCACTGCTCTGCTGACTTTCTTCCCACAGACCTGGAAAAAGCAACCTGAGGAAACCAGCTAGACCTGCTGACTGAACAGGGACAGTCATGTAAGGTCTGAGAGTGCGAAGCATTCAAGTTACAGTAAGCGAGAACTAAAAGGTAATGTCGAGCGGAGTCAACGTGGGGAAGCCAAGAAGCAAGGACAAAAGCAAGAAAACCAGTGTATGAAGAGGAAAAGATAGAAGGATAGAGCATATAGACAGAAAAAAGAAGAAATGCGGTAACATAAATTCGAACAAGACAGGCAGACAGACATTAGCTTACAGGAACTCTTAAGACGTGAAGGAACTGTCTGACAACCTGAAATAGGGTTCAATTAGTTTTGTGGTTTTATAATACTTCTACTGCTTGAATGGATATGTGCTCGCTGACACAAAATCATCTCTACCTAGAACAATTTCCACAGTACTATGGACTTCTTGTAAAAGCCCCTTTGTTATGATGAAATAATTAAATCAATATGGAAATCAGTACATTATAGTAAAAGTGAATTAAGTTTGGGAAAAAAACAACCCAGACTTAGGTCTCGTTTCTATCATTTTGTTAACTATATGACCTCAGGCAATCTCGCCGAACTTTAATTACGCTTTCTATAAAATAGGAATAATAACACATGCGTAGCCAGCTTCAAATGTCATTGTACTAAATGAGATGGTATTTGTGAATAGACTATGAAGAATACAAACTGTTCGACAAATGTTACCTAGTATGATGATGCGTGCAGATGTGAACTGACGCTAGTTACCTGTAAAGGAGGATATAATGTCTTTCCAAAGGTGAGCAATATAATTATTCTAAGATTTACTGGTTGGCGATAAAAATCACTGGGTATGTATTTGTCTGTATGTGTACAAACCACCATAAAAGCCAAAATAAATAAATGTGTGTAGATGTTCCTTCATTCATATGCAAGGATATTGATACTGAAAGTACATTATTACCTAGAAAGATCCAATGACTTAGGAATAATATTTAGCATTCACTGAAATAGTGCCAAGAACTAAAATATAGTTCTTTTGATAAGCTTCTACCGCTTCTCCTGTCCTGACCTGATATGTGCAGGGCCCTTGCAAAGGACAATGGTGTCAGGAAAACTGAAGAACTGAGAAGTTAGGTCTTTCTCTTAAGATGTCACAGTAAATCAATGACATGCACAGTCACAACTAAACTCAAGAGACTTCTGAGGCCAAAGCTGTTTCTATCACACCATGTTCCTTCTAAGCTACCTCTTTAAAATGTTTTAAGAGACTGTTGAATGGCATAAGAAAACCTGTATCAAAAGTTATAATACAGAGATAGTTCAAAAACTAAATAACAGACTTCCTGTCCTACCTGGGATCCACATAAGGAGAACAGTGCACTGTAACAGAAGGAGGAGGACTTCCTACTTTTCACTCCACTTCATTCCACTTTTCTTTTGCTCAGCCTTCCTGACGATGAAAAGAACTTAACCTATTCTCAGACATAAAGATAATACCTAAGATTTCTATACCCAGCAACAGAAAGGAAGCTCTGCAAAATGAGGGAACTGTCCTAAATAATGTCAAATGTAACTTTCAATCATAAAAAAAGTTTGTTATACACGGAACTCAAACACTGCCAAAGTTCCACATTATAATAGTTTAAAATCTTCACCCAGGGAAAGAAGCTAGCACTCCAAAATCAGAAGGAGATGTTCACCTGGCTTCCAGCTGTCTTTACCTATGAGTCAGATTCATTAACCATTTGCTGAATTTCACCATGATCTCTGACAGTGTATATCTGAAAACGTCAATTTTTCCTAGAGCAACGGACTTCCAAACTACACCACCTCTACAAGTAAAACATATGGCCAACAGCCTTTCCCTTTCCCTGTGAAAAAAAATTCCTCCAAGCTCTCACTTTTGGCAATATAATTTCCATAAAATGGCAGGTCGACTCTCCCATGCAATCCTGGGTTTCCAAGAGAAAGGAAACTTCACATCTTTCTAAATTTTAGGACTCCACGCCAACGTGCCAAATCTTCAGTTTGCCAAGATACTGTTCGCAACACGTGTGTAATATCCCTTCTTGCTTTGTGAGATTCTGTAAGCTTCCACAGAAATGTGACGATCGCCTTTCTCCCACATTTCCTCAATCCCAGATCCCCAGACTCACATGCTGATAAAGAGTAATTCACCATTCACATACAAGAGGTATCTCAAAACCAAAAGCTGAGTCTAACACAAACCAAGGACTACAAGTGCCAATATCCTTGGCATCCATGATTTACGCACACACATGTGGTTTCATATTGTATGTTGTATTTGAACTGTCATTCGTTTGGATAGGAACCTGATGTTGACTATATTCTCCAACCAACAATTTTGTTTTTATATAATTGATGGCAAATAATACAAATGTATCCCAACAACCTCAGAAAGGAAAACCAGTTAGGTACTGAAAATAATGAGAGAGAGAGAGAGAGAGAGAGAGAGAGAGAGAGAGAGAGAAAGTGACTTTTCAAAATGTAATAAATGTCTCCAAGAGGACAAAAGAAAAAAACAAATGATTTGTTTTGCACTTTCACCATTAGGAATCCATCAGTAAGAACATGACGGACCATATAGAAAGTTATAATTAACTTAAAAACAGGCCCCAGAGCTTAGGGCATCTGTTCACATATTGCCTTGGCTGCCTCCATTAAGAGCAGCTTTACCTCAGTAAGTCCAATATTCTTCCTTTTAATGACATTCTGCAGAGAGTTGCTCAGAGTCCTGGTTAGCAACAGGTTTGTAGATTTACGAATCATGTCATCGACTTCGGTTGAGCTGAAAAAGAATTATCAAGAGTGAGTCATACCAGGGAGCAGGATTACTCTTGAAACAAACAAGGCACCACCAGTGGTACTTCTGATGATGTTAATGATAATGGCAGCAGCGAATAACATTTATTTTGTGCCAGAAATTATTCTAAGTACTTTAATATACTAAAATTCATTTAGTGGTCCTGGGTGGCACAGTCGGTTAAGCATCCGACCCTTGATTTCAGCTCGGGTCATGATCTCACAGTTCATGAGACTGAGCTCCTCGTCGGGCTTTGTGTTGACAGCATGGAGTCTGCTTGAGATTCTCTCTCTCTGCCCCTCCCCCATTCATGTTCTCTCCCTCTCTCTCTCAAAAATAAATAAATAAACATATAAAATAAATAAAATTCATTTAAACTTCACACCAATGATACAAAGTACTTTTATTATTATTTCTACTTTACAGATGAGGAAATGAAGGCGCAGAGAAGTTAAGTAACTTCTTCAAGGTCATACATTAAGTAAACAGCAAAAAAAGGCTTTGAACAAGGCCATCCAGCGCTAAAGCCCATAGCATTTAAACACTATGATAAACTGTCTCTCAGAGCACATAAACAGTTACCCAGCATGATTCCTCATCCTGAAACCATTATTTCTCCCATACCTCCAAGTTCCTTCACAGATTGTTAATATTAATAATTTTCCAACCTGGTCTCTCTGTCGGCTTCCTACCGCTAATTGTGTACAGCTAACTGCTGGTAATGACCCCTAAGAAAAGTTACCTCTGTATTGTCTTCTTTCATAGAATGTCTGTTTAGCTCTGATTCCAAAATAAGTGTTTTAGGCTGGTAGTTTAATAATGCATAAATGTCTTGTAATCCTTACTATCCCAAAAATGACGAATAAAGACATTTTCCTTTTTGAATTTATTCCCTCATTTTTAATCCAGTGAACATTATTAAACCCTTATTGTGTAATCATTTTTTTTTTCAGGTAAACTCACCACCCCAAAATCAAGAGTTGCATGCTCTAACAATTGAGCCACCAGGCACCCCAATAATGGCATTTTCTATACAGTAAAGGAAACTAAACATAAAGAAAATGATTCAATAGCTATCTATATTTATATGCCAAGTTTGAAAAAGAAAAACAGCCCTGTAACCAATAAACTAAATTCTAGACCTATACATCCTCCATGAGCCCCTGAAAGTATAACCCAAGATGGCTTTCTATAAAAGATATGCTTTTAAGACAAATATTTCTTCAATGATAAGGTTAATGTTATAGAAATTCTAGTTTATAAACATCAAGAAATAACTGTAAATAGAGATTTGTGAGTTCTTTGTAAATTTATTGCTTGTGGATGATGGTCACAAATTTAATCTCATCCATTTCTCTTTCTAGAGAAGAAAATCAGAGGCTTAGTATAGTCAGATTAAAAATCTTACAATTCTAAATATATAGGCAAGATATATTATCAGGCTATGTGGAAAACAGAAAAATATCAAAACTAAATATGACTACAGAATGCAAGGACATAATCAGGAAGAAATGATACATCAAAATATTTTCCCAACGTCCATGTAAGGATACATTTAATTGACCAATACCCTCTGGCCCACTGCTAACCTTTCCAAAATTATTACTGAACTGAAATACTTCATTCCACAAATATATGAGGTGCTGGGCATTATGTGGGTAGAATAATGAGATCAAAATGGTGAATGAACAAAATAGTCATGGTTCCTGCTTTCATATATTAAACTAATAATTATACCAGGTCAATTGTAATATGAGCTACAAATAAGTATAGGTTGCTATAAAAATTATTAACACAGGTATCTAAAGAATCTGGTTCCCCTGATATTAATCACTCTCATGATATCCTGTACTTATTACATATCTCTATTATGGTTTAAGAAGACTGGGGCGCCTGGGTGGCTCAGTCAGATCAGCACCTGACTTCCGCTCAGGTCATGATCTCATAGTTAGTGAGTTCAAGCCTTGCGTTGGACTCTGCACTGACAGCTTAGAGCCTGAAGCATGCTTCAGATTCTGTATCTCCCTCTCTCTCTGCCCCTCCCCCACTTGTGTTCTCTCTCTCTCTCTCTCTCTCTCTCTCTCTCTCTCTTTCTCTCTGATAAATAAACATTACAAAAAAAAAGAAGATCTAGCAGAAGTTCCACATTCGGATGTGATACAGAAGATTAAGAAAGACCACCGCTATCTTCATCACAACAAAAAAGTCAGGTCTAATCTAAAAGCTATATTTTCCTTCAATGTCCACAAAGTATAATTAGCACACATACATAAATGTATACCTGAATTGCGCACCATGACAAGCCTTTGAAAGGTGACCAAAGGGTAGCAGTCACTTTCATACCTGAGGCTGTTTACTACTCTGGGTACAGATGGATACAAGACTGAAACAGTCAGAGGCTGAAAGGCTTTGGTGAGATGGAGAGAAATTAGCCAAACCATTAACAGTATGGGCTGCTATGACAGTTTGGAACCCTGGAGAACCCCGAAACAAAAATAAATGAATTGATGCAATAATTCTCCCCTACAAGAATTCTGCTCCATAAGAAATGGTGAGGGGGGTGCCTGAGTGGCTTGGTCAGTTGCGCTTCTGACTCTTGATTTCAGCTCAGGTAATGGTCTCACAGTTCATGGGTTTGGTCCCCATGTAAGGCTCCGCACTGATGGTGAGGGGCCTGCTTGGGATTCTCTCTCTCCCCCACTTCTCTCTGCCCCTCCCCTGCTTGTGCACATGTGTGCTCTCTCTCTCTCTCAAAATAAATTAAAACACACACACACACACACACACACACACAAAGGTGAGGGCAGGGAAACTGGGCAGCTTAGTCAGTTAAGCATCCTACTCTTGATTTGGGCTCAGGTCATTATCTCATAATTGTGAGATCCAGGCCCCTATCGGCTTCACACTGAGCATGGATCCTGCTTGGGATTCTCTCTCTCCTTCTCTGTCTCCACCCCTCCTGCACTCAATCTCCACCCCTCCCCCCAAAAATAAATAAGCAGTTATAAAAAGAAAGAAGAAAGAAAGAAAGAAAGAAAGAAAGAAAGAAAGAAAGAAAGAAAGAAAGAAAGAAATGGTGAAGACAATGCTAGAAAACAGAGACAGATCTTGCAAATTCTGCAAGGGGTTTTGTTTTCGGGGCTACAGAAACTCAATCCAAAAAGAAGAAGAAACTAATGATGAAACCAGCCCAGCTCAAATCCTGTTAAGATCAGAGATAAGCTCCTGGATAAAAGTTCTGGAATTTTAGAGTTGGTCTTCTGGACAAAGAGATTCTGCAGTATCATTTGAAATCAGAAGTAATTTGAAGCTAATTAAAACTGAGACTCACATTCAGCTCACTCAAGAAATCTGAATGATCTATCAAGCAACTAGGAGTTGCAGAAGAAGAAAAAGAATGAGAAAGGAGGCATATTGAAAGACATACTGGCAAAATCATCTCCAAACATGACAAAATATTTCAACCCACATATCCAAGAGCTTTAGTACCTCCCACACAAAATTAACACACACATTTAACAACATCAGAGTCATGGGGTGCCTGGGTGATTGAGTCAGTTAAGCGTCCAACTTTGGCTCATGTCATGCTCTCACAGTTGGTGAGTTCGGCCCCCGCGTCGGGCTCTGTGCTGACAGCTCAGAGCCTAAAGTCTGTTTCAGATTCTGTCTCCCTCTCTCTATGTCCCTCCCCCGCTTAGACTCTGTCTCTCTCTCTCAGAAATAATAATGAATAAGGTTTAAAAAAAAGAATATTAGATCAAATTGTAAAGTCCAAAGATAAAAAGAAAATCTTAAAAACAACCATGGAAAGAAGACAATACATTCAGAGGAACAAGAATAATAATGGCTTATTTCTCTTCAGCAAACAATGGAGGCAGACAGTGGTATGACATCTTTAGACTATCAACCTAGAAGTCCATGTCTTAGAAAATATATTTTGAAAACACAGGTGATAAAAATACTTTTAGAATAATTTTAAAACTATTTTAAAGTATTTTAGAAATATTTTTAAAAGCCAAGAAAATGCCACACCAGCAGATATACCCTAAGGAAATGCTGAAAGAAAATTTTTCATGCTGAAGGAAGATGATGCCAAAGGGTAACCTCGATATGTAGAAAAGAATGAGAAGGCCTGAAAATGGTAACTACATAGTGGGTAAAAATAATACAATTTTGTTTCTTGAACTTTAAAATATTATTAAATGTTCAAACACACAATAAACTATTTTAGGGTTAAAACAGGTGTATAAGTGAACTATGTGGCAACAACATCAAAAAAAAAAAAAGAGAAGATAAACTATTTTACGCTGTGGTAAGATTCTTAAATTACATACAAAATGATATATTATTCAGGGTAAACTGTGATACATCAACAATGTACACTGTAGTCCCCACAGCAACCACACAAACAAACAATTGGGGGGGGGAAAGCTATACTCAAGTAAAGCCAGTAGGGAAATAAATCACAATACTAAAAAAATTCGGTCAAGAAGAAGGAAGGAAAACATGAAAAGATGAGCAAAAAATGAAGGAGACAAACAGAAAAACAATAGCCAGCATGCAGGCTTAAATTCAACCACATCACTAAATTCATTAAGGTACACTCCAATTACACAGATTGTATCAAGCGCCAAGAAGCACCTATTTGTTGATTCAAAATGAAACATTTTAAAATAAAGACACATGCCCAGATCTTATTTTCAAGATACCACTCAACACTAAAGGGAAGTGGGCCCTTGGAGAAATCAATGATACCATGGTTAAGTAAGGAAATGTCCCAAAATGTGACAGGAATGCACCAACAAGGCATAGGAGCTAGTCTGAAAGGTTAACACTCCCTACATCTGGGACAGTCTGGCATCAAAAGGAATGAAGATAGTAAAGGAACGAACCAATTGAATTAAGAATCCGTGTGTTTTAGCTGATGATAGATGATAAACAGGTAGACAGACAGACAGACAGATAGAAGATCGATAGCAAGGAAGAACCCCTTAAAATAGAATGCCAAGTAATATTTATACAAGGAATTAAAAAATCAAAATTAATGAAAAATCATAAACCAGTAATTATCAGAGTAAAAACTGATTCAGACAAGATTTTTTTTTTTTATTAAAACAAATTTTTTTAGCATTGATTTTTGAGAGAAAGAGACAGAGTGGGAGTAGCAGAGGGGCAGAGAGAGAGGGGGACACAGAATTGGAAGCAGGCTCCAGACTCTGAGCTGTCAGCACAGAGCCAGATGCGGGGCGTGCACTCAGGAGCAGTGAGATCGTGACCTAAGCTGAAGTCAGATGCCCAGCTGACTAAGCCACCCAGGCATGCCTCCAGGCAAGAATGGATACTGTAAGAGGGAGAAAGGTGAAGAATATCTGACAACTAACAGAATACATAGTCTCAAAGTATTTCAACAAAAATACAAACATAACTTATTATAAAAAGAAAATGATAATGATAATTATAGAGGGAGAACACACAATATGTTAACCAAGTAATCAAAATTAATATAAACCATAGGACTTATAATATTACACACACACACACACACACACACACACACACATACATATATAGAGAGAAACAACTAGGGAGGGAAGGAGGGAGAAAGAGAGAGACAGATGGGGGAGAGAAGGAGTAACAAAGCAAACACACAAAAAATGGTAACTACGTAAAGTGGTAAATATGTTAATTAAAAGTAATTGTACTGTTTCTTAATGTATGTGTATATTAAATCACCACACTTCTTTGCCTTAAAAAAATCATGTTGTACAACCTAAAAAAAAAAACAAAAAACAAAAAACCGAGCAATTAAAAACAAAGGAAAAAAAATTAGTTTTAACCATTCCCAAAGCCCTTTATTTCATCATTTATCTCTCCATGTGTATAAGTTTCTACCCTGTATACTCCTTCTATGTAAAGAATTTCCTTTTATTTTATGTCTGCAGAAAGACTACACACGTCTGTTGGCAATTAATTATCTCAGCTTTTGTTTGGCTAAAAAAAATTCACTTTATTTCTGAAAGCTGTTCTGTTGTCTATAGAAATCTTGCTTGATTTGTTTTTCTGATTACTTCAAGCATGTGGCTACACTGTCTCTGGCTTGCATAGTTTTGGACAAGTCTCCTGTAATGCTTTTCATTACACCTACATATAGCATCTTTTTTTTTCTAAATGTCTTTAAGGCATTAGGTTAATTTTTATGTTCACTTATTTGAAAATGATGTGCTTAAGTATTTTTCTTTGCTTGCTTTGTTGCTATTGCTTTGCTGTTTATCTTAATGAGGTTCTCAAAATCTGGAGTCTCTGGTTTGGTGTCTTTTATTATTTTTGGAATACTCTTAGCTATTATCTCTTAAAATATTTTTCCCCTGTTCTCTTTATCTTCTTCTTGGCCTCTCAATTATACTGTTTGTAACTGCCCCACAGATCTTGGGCACTTTATTCCTTTCACCTTTTTTTCTCTTTGTGTGTCAGTCTGGGAAACTTTCATTGACCTATCTTCAAGTTCCTGACTTCTTACTTCAGCTGTGGCAAGTCTACTGATGAGCCTCTCAAAGGAAGTCTTCATCTCTTAAAAACAGTTTCTTATTTCAAGCATTTTCATTTGACTCTTTCTAAAAATGTCTGTTTCTCTACCAAAAAGTCCCTATCTATTCATGTAAGTGGTATTTTAAAGTCTCTAACTTTAAAAGTTCTATCATCTGGGTCATCAGTCTGGTTTGTTGACTTCATTGTCCCTTGACAATAGAGTTGTATTTAATTGCTTGTTTGCATGTCTCACATTTTTTATTGAAGATTGGATTTCATATGTAAGACATTAGAATCTGAGGTAACAATATTTATACTTGGAAATGACCATGTTCTCCTCCTGTTGGGCCATTTGCATAAGCAGGAGTTGAGCTGGGTTTGGGTTTTGTTGTTCACATGGTTATCTTCAGTGTGTCACAGATTTCAAATTCTCCTAATAATTGCATGGGACTGGTGTGGGTGCTGGAATCCCAGGGGGTTTTTCATAAAGTTTCTGTACCACCCACAGCTCTCAGTTATACCTGTGTGCCTATGATATAGAATGGATCTTTCTCTACATTCTTGCCCATCAATCAGTGCTAGATTGCAGCCACTTGTTATTTACTTGCTGCGAAACTATTAATGGAGACCAATGGACTTTCTCTGTTGTCCTGGCCAGCTTCAGTCTTGGGTAGACCCTGTGTGCCCAGTTCTCAGAAGCAGAGCTTGCTCAACATCCCTGCCATCCTTTTAGTGGCAGCCAACTCTGCTTTATATCTCCAGTGGGTCTACCACAGTTTTCTGCCCTCCCCCAGTGTTAGAAGACCTTTAATAGTATCGGTATGATCCTAGGCACAGGACTGTTTTCTGCCTTTGTTCCAAGGGTAAAAGGATGTTTTTCCTTCAGTGCTTCCTGTACAAAGAATGGGTCTTTTCCTGTACCCTGCAGAGAGACAGAGTTTGCTGTCCTTACTCCAGTGATGCAGTTCTTGATCTGTGTAAGTGAAGGGTCCAAACCATGGGGGTGGGGCTTCATGCCTTTCTCACAGCAGTGGCTGATCCCCTTTCTACACACCTGCAATATCATGGAGGGTTCTTTCCGCTGTCTTATTCAACCCCCAATCTTTCTCAAGGGCACCCAGTAGAGGTCCATGGAAAAGAACATATGAGGGAATGTTCTGGATCTCGGACTCACAACTAGAGGTTCCTTACTAACATGCCAGTTCCAACTAAGGTTTTAGCAATCCTAAGGCTTTGATTGATTTCCTCCTTCTCACTTGTATAGTATCTACACCTTTCTTTCTTGATCTGCCACAGGTACGGGAATCTGTGCATCATGCTACTCTCCTTAGAGGGGTCAGCCTCATCTTAGATTTCAGGGCAGTTGGTCACCCTGTAACTTCAGCTGTCTGATGGGTTCCAAAAAAAGTTTTCATTTTGTAGTTTAATTGTTTTGTTTGTTTTGTTCATTGTTAAGGAGGAAGCAATACTCTTTCCAGCTTTCTATATTGTAAACAGAAGAAGTATCTCACAGTAATTTGCTTTAAAAAAAAAAAAAAGTCCTATGCATGTGCATGTATTCACATGCAAGAACGATTAAAAGAAAAAGATTTCCCATATATAAAGAGTGGTTATCACTATGTGTTAAAATTTTGAGTCTTTCAAATTTTTTCTTCTTTGGACTATTCTCTATCTCCTAAATTCTTTACATAGATCTAATTTTATAACTTAAAAGAATCTGTGTGTGTGTGTGTGTGTATGTGTGCGTGTGCGTGTGTGTGTGTGTGTGTGTGTGTGTATTCTACTTTTTAAGTCCAGTGCAAGTGCTAGAACATTATTTTACCAAAGAAATGCCATTTATTTGCTTACTTTTAAAAGGATTTTCTTTCAAACAGAGTTTTGCGTCCTCAGAATTCATATAATTCAATATTTCTCATGTTATTCAGCATCCTCTGTCCAACGTAAAAGGGAAAAGTCTTATAAGAAAAAGAGTTTGACTTAAGAGAATAATTATCCTTAAGCCTTCATAAAAATGTCAGTACAGCAGTTTTTCTTATTTTAAGAGTCTTGTGTTTAAGATAACTAATTGTTTTTATACATATTATTTTTTAATGTTTATTTATTTTTAGAGAGAAAGAAAGAGAGAGCATGCATGCACATGCATGAGTGGGGGAGGGCCAGAGAAAGAGAGAGAGAATCCCAAGTAGCTCTGCACTGTCAGCACAGAGCCTAACACAGGGCTCAATCCCATGAACCGTGAGATCATGACCTGAGCCGAAATCAAGAGTCAGATGCTTAACCAACTGTGCCACCCAGGTGCCCCTATATGTTATCTTATATCCCATATTAGACAGCTATGATTGTCAAAGTGGTCTCTGTCACTCCAAGTTAGAAGGTAAATATAGCCTAGAAAATAAGGTAAATGTAAACCAAAGAATAAAGGCACCTGTAAAATCTTCCCAAATCTGGGGCGCCTGGGTGGCGCAGTCGGTTAAGCGTCCGACTTCAGCCAGGTCACGATCTCGCGGTCCGTGAGTTCGAGCCCCGCGTCGGGCTCTGTGCCGACGGCTCAGAGCCTGGAGCCTGTTTCCGATTCTGTGTCTCCCTCTCTCTCTGCCCCTCCCCCGTTCATGCTCTGTCTCTCTCTGTCCCAAAAATAAATAAACGTTGAAAAAAAAAATTAAAAAAAAAAAAATCTTCCCAAATCAAATTTTTTTTTTAAATTATTTTAGAGGTAGAGAGAATGCAAGTGGGGTAGAGGGGCAGAGGGAGAGAAAGAGAGAATCCCAAACAGGCTCCATGCTCAGCACTGAGCCTGACATGGGGTTCAATCCCATGACCCAGGGATCATGACCTGAGCCAAAATCAAGAGTGGAATGCTCAACTGACCGCACCACCCAGGCACCCCTGAATATTTATTTTTAATTGTCAATGTTAAACATAACAAAGGTAGTTTTCAGGCAAAAACTTGATATATTCAAGCAAGAAAAAAGACTTTTGAACAATTTACTCAACATTATCCCTTTATCATATCGCCTTTCCTCCAAAACAGGATAGAAAGAGTCATGATGCAACGAACTTGTAATATTTTTTATATGGTAACATACGTATCAGTACCCTAGAGATCACTCTCAGTTATTAAGTCATTCGGTGGTAGTGGTAGAGAGGGTGGGCCCTAAGGGGTAAACAACTTTTGGTTTATAACTTGCAAAGATAATCTCATTTCCATGAAATCAAACTCATTTTCAGAGAAAAGAACAAATGAACTCTACAAACCATGCTTCATTTTTTAATTAGTAAGAATGATTATCAAACAAGTTACTCAAACTATTTTCCAATTATATTTACTTTCAGAATTCCCTGGCATGCCATACATTCCATCTACTCATTCTTTTTTGTTGTTGTTGTTTCTTAATTGACTGAGCTGGTGCAGGAGATGTTGTGCTGAACAAAACATTAAATGTTTCTACCCTTCAAGAGGCCTTTTCTAACATCCTTAATTTGTCTCAACATTTGGTTCCTATGTTGATGCTCTCTCTCTCCGTGATAGCGCTTATCACCAATCGTTCAGTTCCTCAGATTACACACTCCTTGAAGACAGGGACTGTATTTTCAGCATCTTAATGTCCTCACTACCAAGTACAATCTGACAAATGACAGACTACCTATAACGTGAGGTGAATAAACCAGCAAATAAACAAAGGAGCCTACAGGCTAACACATAGATAAAAGGAGCCTACAGAAACACCACAGATACAAGGAGAGCAATCAAATCTATGAGCAGCTTTGATCAACAGTATTCATAAGGTACAGAAAGAGCACAAAGGAGTCAGTAGATCAACTCCATTAGGGATGGAGGTGGTCAGAAAGCCTCCATTCATTAAAGGCTTATAATGAGCCTTGAAGGATGGTAGAAGACAGGAGCAAAAACACGGAAAAAGTGATTTTAAGTAGAGATAGAGTCAGGAGAAAAGTCAAGTCTAAAATAGCATCTTATGATCAGAAAATACCAAATAGGTTGTTAGGACTGAAGCACGGACTGACACGGAAATTAGCATGGGATATGAGCCAGGAAGGCTACAAGGGAGACTAGGTCAAGGGGTGAGGGAGCAGGCAGGTAGAGAAGTACATCAGGTTAGAGTTTGAACTTCATGCTGTAGGCCATGAGGAATCCTTGGAAAGGTGAGCATGTAAAGTTAAATGATAAGATTTGATTGTAGAAAAATTACTCTAGAGAACATACAGAATAGAATGAGGAGAAAGGGTAAATGGTTGGGAAAGCAAAGTCAGACAAATAAGGACAATTAGGAGACTATTAAAATGGCCCAAGTCAATTATAACTACAATGTGAATGAAAGCAGCCACACTGGGAAGACAGAACTTTAAAGAAAAAAGAACTGAAAACAAACACCAATCAATATAATTTTGTCACCAACTGGATTTCCAGAGCTCATTTACAAATGAGCCATTTGTTAAATGGGAATAATTAACACTTACCTGCAAGAAACATTATGACAATTATCTGAGATTATGCATGTAAAATACTAACACAGTGAGGCCAAAGTGTAAGAATTCTAAACACTGCAGTAATTGTTTTGTTGAGGCTGATGCTGATCAGATTTGAATCCTGGCTTAAACACTTAATCTTGTGTGACCTTGATAAAGTTATTTAACCTCTCGGCCTCACTTTCTTCCTCTGAAAAATGGATTACACTTTCTAGGACCTCATAGATTAGTACTATTTTGAATTTTACAGACAATTTTAATACATTTGTAAAGTGTTTACAAAAATTAGACCAATGCTTAAAACTTTGTTTTTAATAAAAAGTTATTAATAGAAAATAAGGAGTTGGAATGATTCTTAGATTTCTGGCTTGGGTGAATGGTGGTATCATTCACTGAGGGGAGAGGACTCCTTTGAAAGCCAATCATGATGATTATTCTCCCTCAAATTCTTTAAGATGAATTAAGTAGTCTTCTAGGTGTTCTGCAACTAAATTAAACATATTTCAACACTCGCCATCGTATATTTTCATGCCTAATATCCTCAGTAGATACTGACAATATCTGGGGGCAAAGAACTGTGTCTTTTACTTCTGCAGTCTCAGTAAACAGGATGTATCTGCTACATAAATAGGCTCAGAACATGTTAGTCAAATAATTTAAAGGAGATATGGATACCTTTAACAAGTCCAGAGGATATTTGGAAAGAAGGATATTTCCAAAGGATTTTATTTGCTACTCCCCTAGTGGCCTTAAAATTTCATCAAGTAGAATGTAAAAACTAATATACTATTTTCCAGTAAATTCTTACTAATAAAAAATGTTGAAATGCAAATTTATAATGAAAATAGAAAATAAGCTAAGTAATATAAGCAAAACATTATTCACAAGTTTCCAACTTTCACTTTTACCATGATTTTATCAATATAGCAGTACTGTGCTGTGAAGGGCTAATATTACGACTTTCATAATCAGCTGAAAAGAGTATCCAAAGGTTTTCAGAATATTTCTGCACATAAGACTCCCAGTCTCAGTATCTGCAGCATTTCCACTGTTTCAGACATACCTTAGGTGAAGATCTTCTGAAAACTTCAGGCAGGCATAGATAAATTCCTTAATTTGGTTGTAAACTTTTGGCACAAATTCAGAGAAAGGAAACTTTTTTGGAAATGGCTGCTGTAAATGCAAAGAATTAGCGAAAGTAAGTCACAAACTAACATATGCTGAAGATACTTAGAAATTAATTAAAATGCAAAAGGAATTTTCTTCCACACTGCAAAGTGTCTACTTAACAACCTCAAATTTAAGAAAGCGTTTCCAAAAGTTTCCTGACACGAAAAAAATAAGCTATAAATTTAACTAAATAATAATTCAAATGTCTTTCCACACATGAAGGGATAAAAAAAAAACTGTGGTAAATACCCAACAATAAAAAGGAATGAATTATTGCTACATATACCAACTTAGACACATCTCAAAAGCATCACGCTGAGTGAAAGAAGCCAGCCTCAAAAGGTTACCTACTGTACGATTCCATTTATATGACAATCTGGAAAAGGCAAAAGTAGATAGACAGCAACCAGATTGGTTGCCAAAGTCTGGGGGTTAGGGTTGGGAGAAACTGATTTAAAAAGGAGCAGCACGAGACACCTGGGTAGCTCAGTGGGTTAGGCGTCTGACTTTGGCTCAGGTCATGATCTCACGATCCATGGGTTTGAACCCTGCATGGGCCTCTGTGCTGACAACTCAGAGCCCAGAGCCTGCTTCAGATTCTGTGTCTCCCCTCTTTCTGCTCCTACCCAGCCGGCGTTCAGTCCCTCTTTCTCTTTCTCTCTCTCTCTCTCTCTCTCTCTCTCTCAAAAAAAATAAACATTAAGAAAAAAAACATCTAATAAAAAAATAAAAAGGAGCAGCATGAGGGAATTTGGGGGATGATGGAACTATTTTGGTATCATTATTATGGCAGTACATATATGACTCAACGCACTGTTGAATTATATACCAATAGAATTATATATTATATAGCACAGGGTAATTTTTACTGTATGTGTGGGGGAGAAAATGTCCTAAGAGTATGATAACAGTAAGTATTTCAAAGTATAAACCAAATTGGAACATGCCCAGCAATACCCTTAACACTTCGACCCCGAAATCATATACTGATTTTCAAACAGGAACTTCTGTTCTTTTAAGCCCCAAAATCGTTCTCTGGGGGTGTTCTAGAGCTCTAATGCACTGAGTTGGAGGTAATGCCTTCAATGAAACTGATAAAATGAAAGCTTTGAGAGTATGCCAAATCAAACAGAGAATTTTATTTTACAGTATTCCTCACCTTTTCCAGCTCTATGTCTTGGAATGGGAATTGTCCTACCACCTTTTTATACATCTCTTCACTTGTTACTGGTATAGGGCTGTAGTTGTCAGAATCAAGTATGTTTCTAGAAATAAAATGAAGGAAGGGTGGGCTGGTTAATCACTGTAGTGATTACAAGTAATTTTCAGGTAAACTCAAACAGTTGTGTATACAAACCACCAAAACGAGTGTTTTCTACTTCCTATTCTATTCCTCTACAATGAAACTATTCATTGCAGGTAAAAATACCTTTGACAGAAGACAGAAAGAAAACTACTCTGAAACAGAGGGAACACAATTATGAACATGATCTCACAGTATTTGAGATTTACAGAGGAGACAAAATTTTACAGCAACATGTAGAAGCTGTAAGGCAAATGGGTAGTAAAAACAAAAGGATGTGTGTGCTCCAGAAAAAAGCAAAGAGGTTTCATTTGTTTTGTTTTGTTTTTTAAAGAAAACACATTTGATTATGTTATTTAATACTGTATTAGTTCTGTTCTAACTTTCAAAACTGGCAGATGAAGAAAAGTAACTTCTATGATAAACCCAAATTATGTTCATTTACTTCATCTCCTATTCTGTATTAAGGATGAACTTCATCCAGAGGAACTGACTCATTAACTAGACTGGAGGTTCTCTAAAAGCAGAGACCAAACTACGAAAATCAAAACCAAATTTACTGAAGGGATCAGATCAGACACTTTTAAGACCATGGATATATCATGTTATGAATTTTCAAGGTTCGTAGAGACATAATCCTCCCCTAAATACAATTGTACCATTAGTAATATTAAAGGAAAAATGTAGTATCTTATAGCTAGAAAAATTTAAAAACAGGGTAAGCTTATCTGGGGATAGGCTATTGCAATAAGCTGGAAGATCACATTAAATAAGGGAATAAAAGTTCAAAAGAAGAAGAAACTCAAGTGATATGACATGAGTTGTGTGCCAAGAAAATAGTCTAAGGAGATATTTGTGAATGCAAGGTGTAACAGGGCAATAACTGTCTTATTAGTGTATACATGATATAATAACGATTTAAATAACATGTTTCAAACACTGGATTGTAATACACCTCATCTCTATATGTGGAGAAGGAAGAATTTGAGGAACCACATAAGTAAGTCTTCAAAAAAGGTTCCAAAAAAGCCTACATTACTCAAAGGGGTTCAATAGCTACCACCCTACAAGTGAGCTATATAGTAGGCATGATCCTCAAAGAGGAAACCAACAAATATATTAAGAAGACTCAAGATGATATGGATGGTATTCAAGGGGGGAAAAAAAAAGCCAAAATGGGATCTGGGGAGTCTCCACATAATAGACATGATACACTGAGATCAGTTATCTTGGGAACTTTATTTGGGACATCTCTTCAATTTGCTTGAATTCTGAATCATAACCTGGATCATAGCTATAATAAAATAAGCCACACATACTTGTTGCTTATAATATTGAGAAGCCTTATGTATAAACATGTGTGTACATACACTAGCACACGCACGTGCACACACACGACAAAGATAATTTCTCACCTGAAAATACCTGCCCACTTCTTTAGCAGAGTTTCACTATACTGATCTCTGATTTCTAACAGCATGTCAAAAAGCTGATTCACAGGAAAACCATACACCTGAAACAAAATAAGAAAACAGCTTCATTTTATAAGGTGATTTTTTTTTTTCAACATGAAAGAGATCAGGCACTGAAAGATATTATCATATTCTGGTCAAAGATTTAAATGAAAGCATGACAGCAGCATGTTTCATTCCCACTTCATGTCTAGTGTTTATCTCAAGAATCAAAAGATACATACCAAAATATTTAAGCTAGTCAGAAAAAAATAAACAGATGATAATTAAAATCAATATATACTGGTACAATGTCAGCTAAGTCCTCCCTGCAACTCATCCTGTACCCTTAGCAAATTTCAGGAGTAGGGAGGGAAATGTAATAGATCGCCCCGCATCTGGCTCTGTGCTGACAGCGCAGAGCCTGCTTGGGATTCTGTGTCCCCCTTTCTCTCTGCCCGTCCCCTGCTCACACTGCCTCTCTCTCACACAAAAATAAATAAATAAACTTAAAAAAAAAAAAACAAAAACACCAAAAAAACTCCAAAATCACTCAGGCACTGTATCTGAATTAAGGACATTTAAAAAAAACTAAGGTAGTGAGTGGTTCAATTAATTGACTTGCTCTGAGCAAAAAAAAAAGGGGGGGATTGGAACTATTTATGAGAATATAAATTGGTCAAAGTGATAACAATGAAATGCTATAAAAAGATTAAAAGATCTAGCTCTAGGAAAAGAAGAAACACAACTAAAAACTAAAAGGCATTTATTAAGCTTAGGTAGACAATGAAAAGATTTACACCTGATGAATACTAATCTAGAAAAGTTTATGTAAACAGAAATCACAAACCTGAAGTGTGTCAGCAAAAAGCACAATGAGGTTCTTCAAATCTAACACAAGGTTTGGATCAGAGCAGTAAGACTAAAGGAAACAAAAGACAATGAGGAAAAACACTGTAATTATTAAAAATAAAACTAAATTTTTAATTTATTTAATTGTTTGATGATTCGCCTGGTAAAGGCTCTCCAGAAAGGGTCTAACCCTTTCCTGGCTCAACGTAACACCAGATTTAGCCAGGAAAGAGCTGAGTAGAGACTCCAGTAAGCCATGATCTATATTTTTAACAGTTGGAAATTTGAAAACATACTTCTAAATAATTCTTCAGTCAAAACAGAAATCAAAATTGATATTGCATATTATTTTTAAATGAACAAAATGTAATACTTGATATCAAAGCCTATGCAATGTGGCTAAAGCAATTTCAAAATAAAATTTATATTTTTAAATGCAAGCAGAAAACACACAAGACTGAAAATAAACTAAGCACTCAATCCACAAAGCTAACTCAAAAAGCCAAAATAAATCATAAGTACAAGAGATAAAAATTGATCAAATTAAAAGCAGAAATAACATAGAGACATGAAAAATTTGATCCATGAAAACAAAAGCTCGTTAAAAATATCAATAAAACAGACAAATCTTAGTTAAGTCTGATTAAACAGCAAAAAAATGAAATTAAGCAACAACACAAGGAATACAAAGAGAAAACAAACCTAAATAAAGAGGAAAATAAAAGTTACAAATAAAGTCCATACATAATCTCTTATCAGTAAAACTGAAAACTGAAATGACATGGAAGGTAGGTTATGTGGGCACGATTCAAAGATGTACACATGTCACTACGTGAAAGTTCAGTAATTTTGATATTCAAATTCTCTTAATTACAATTTGGTTACTTCCTGCCTGAACTCTCAATTCCTGAAAGAGGCATACTGAATTCACTCATAACAGTACAGTTCATCAATTTCTCTTATTACTAACAGTTTTTGTTCTATACATATTGATGCTTGCTTGTCCTCTATAAAAAGGCTATTCTCTTTTTGGTGTGTTAAAACTAGAATAGTACAAAATATTCCTTTCCTTTCCCATTTAATGGTCTTCAAATTCAATTCTATTTGCCTTTGAGAATATTGCCATTTCTGCTCCTCTTACCTTATTTTCACTTTTTTCACACTCACCATAATGTATGAGTATGTCTCAGTAACCAGACTATAAAACTTCCTAATTCTTTGACATTTCCTGTGATTGCTGACGTATCTGAACCTACTCCATCTTTTTTTAAAAAATTTTTTAATGTTTATTTATTTTTGAGAGAGACAAACAGAGTGGAGCGGACAAGGAGTAGAGACAGAGGGAGGCACAAAATCCGAAGCAGGCTCCAGGCTCACCTGTCAGCACAGAGCCTGACACGGGGCTCGAACTCACGAACCGCAAGATCACGACCTAAGCCTAAGTCGGACGCTTAACTGACTGAGCCACCCAGGTTCCCCATAAACCTATTCCATCTTAAGTTTCCCATTTACAATGATTGCTTCTTTTTTATTCCATGTTTTTCATTGGATCCTAGTTCTTTTTAATTTTCTTACAGTGGTTATTAATAAGTTATATACTTTCTTCCCGCTGTTTATATGAAATAATCTAGAGTTTTCATTAAAAAACTTTTTAAACATTAAGTCTCTCTCCTTCCATATGGATTCTTAATAGCATTAAACTTTACAAATAATCAAATAGCTTTTTAGATTTATCTATGAGTTTTACTCATTTTTTTGCACACATTTTATTTTAATCCTATCCCATCTTGTATTTTGGATTTTTCATTTTTTGTACAATACCAAGAAAACAGGAGAGGTAAAGCATAAACTCTGAATCTTCATGTTTGAAAATGCCTTTCGTTTGGCCTCAAACTAAAATACAGCATTTCTGATGTGAAAGAAGTGTCTGCCTTCATTTACCCTGCTTGATACTCAATACAGCCTTTCAACTATGGGAATCTGGAAATTTCCTTCTTTTAATTATTTAATTACTAAAGTCCTCTCCTTTGTGTCTATCCTTCCTTTCTAAATCTCAGTTAGATACAATAAAAAATGAGCATCAGGGGTGCCTGGGTGGCTCAGTCGGTTAAGCGTCCGACTTCAGCTCAGGTCACGATCTCACGGTCCGTGAGTTCGAGCCCTGCATTGGGCTCTGGGCTGATGGCCCACAGCCTGGAGCCTGGTTCCGATTCTGTGTCTCCCTCTCTCTCTGCTCCTCTCCCATTCATGCTCTGTCTCTGTCTATCTCAAAAATAAATAAACGTTAAAAAAAAATTTTTAAAAAAATGAGCATCAGCTATCCATCATGTTTCTTAACTTTCCTTTCATATCTTCCATCTCTTTATTTGCTCCATATTTGGGGATATACATTTGACTTTGTCTTCTTGATCACAAAATGATAGTTTTACCTGTTTAATCTATGAATTAAATTTCTGTATTCAGATAATCAGAGATTCCTAAGAGAGCAACGTTTATCTTTGGCTTGTGTGCTTCCTTTTCCTCCTTACTACACTTTTTAAAAATCAGGCCCTGGGCTGACAGCATGGAGACTGGTTGGGATTCTCTGTCTCTCACTCTCTCTCTCTCAAAATGAATAAACTAAAAAACGAAAAAACAAAAAAACATTATCCCACTATAACCCTTGTCCACCTACCATAACAAACTGAAATGTTCACTATATATAATATCTATGAAACATGAGGTTTTTGCCACATGGAATTAATTACATTGTTCCATAATTTTGAATCTTAAAAAATACCTTTTCGGTTTATCAGATGATCTGTTTATATTATTAACAACTATATTAGCAGTTCATCTGATGTGGAACCATTCCTGATACAAACTCTCCGTTGTATTAGCATATAATTTTCTAATATATTGCTAAATTTGAATTCCAAGTGAGATGGATCGGGTCAGATCTCTATCATGTTTTGAAATCAGCATTGAGAATACTACACATATTAATACCTGAAATATCGTATCTTTCAAAACGTTTCCAATTTATGTATTGACTAATAATTGAATCAGAAAAAGAGTAGTTTGAAATACGACACAGAAAGTTAGAAAGATATATATAGATATATAACTATATATAATTAAAATGATTGTAAATGTATGTGATGCAGAGGTGCTATGTTTTAATCAATGTTTTATATGTTTTAATAGCCTTGTTGAGATCTAATCCCTATACCATACAACTCACCTATTTGAAGTATATAATTTAATGGTTTTTAGTTTTTGTATATTCACAGACATGTGCAAACATAATCACAGTCAATTTTAAAACATTTTTTCATCTCAAAAAGAAAACCTATATCATTTAAATTATCCTCCTAGCTACTCCCAGCCCAAAGCAACCACTAATCTACTTTCTGCCTCTACAGATTGATGCTGATCTACTGGAAAGAAAAAAGGTATTTTGTTATTTGTTCTTCCATTCAAAAGAATATACAGCATATCTACAAAGAAAGACTCCATTAAGATTAATGTTCTCCAGAGATACACATTTCAAACAGTATGCTTGGAAAGTGGCCTCCTCTTAATGATACCAAATATGACTGCATGAAGAAGAGAGGGCAGTTCCCTGCTGAGTGGTGTAGATCCGTCACATCTCAAATGTATCAGTCACAGAGAAAAAGTTAAGAACCCCTGCTTTACAAAAAAGAAATTGCTTGCAAGGAATCTAAGTTTTCTAAAAGAAAAAGCTTTTCCCAGGAAAATAACCGAATTGGTAAAATCATTGACATGGACAAATATAAAATAAACAAACAAAATCAAGGACTCTTCTCCCTAGAATACAGTAATATTAGTTAATAAATATGATTGGGGGCAAAAAACTTTCCTAAAAACATTACCTTGAAAAAAAACATAAAACACCAAAAATAGGACTTATGGAAAGCATATAAAATACCTTTCCAAAATACATGAAGGCAAATAATTAAGAAAAATATATATATTCCTGGTGAAAAACACCAAATACTGAAAAAAAATAATTCCATTTTAATTTACAGATTCACTGCATAACAACACTATAGTTCAATTTGGGGGAGGGAGGATATTGTAAGTGGTAAAAGGGATGCGACAAACTGATTATCAAATTAATCTGGAAGAATGAGAACATAAATAGTTAGCATGTCCTAAAAAGAGGATTTTAGAGAATGTACATGTCCTATACGAAATTAAACCATACTATGTCAAATATAATAATCAAAAAAATGTAACATTGGTTCAAGACAGAGAGGAAAGGGGGGTAGGGAATCATAGAGCCTAGCAAAAGATCTTAGTATTTATAAAATCTATTATTTTTTAAGTTTATTTATTTATTTTGACATGGGTTGGGGGGGCAGGGAGAGAACAGGAGCAGGGGAGGGGCAGAGAGAGAGAGGGAGGAAGACAATCCCAAGCAGGCTCCCTGCTGTCAGCACAGAGCCTGACTCAGGATTCCATCTCCTGAACCATGAGATCATGACCTAAGCTGAAATCAAGAGTTGAATGCTTAACTGACTGAGCCACCCAGGCACCCCTATAAAATATATTATTATATGATAAAAGTAGCCTCCGAAATATGTTGGGAAGAGAAGGATATTAAGGAACAATTATGTCCCCACAAAATTCATATGTTAAGGCCGTAACGCCCAGTGTAGCTATATCTGGAAATAAAACTTAGATAATTAAGGTTAAATGAGGAAAGGTCCTGATCTGATGGGATCAGTGTCCTTAGAAAAGAAGTAGGCGACAGTAGGATGCCATGTGAGGAAAGGCCATGTGAGGACGTGATGAGAACACAGCCATCTGCAAATCAGCAAGAGTTCTCACCAGAACCCAACCAGAAGCATGCTGGCATCCTGATCTCAGACTTCCAGCCTCCAGAACTGTGAAAAAATACATGTCTGTTGTGTAAGGTACCAGTCTATGGCATTTGATTATGGCAATCTGTGCTGAATAAAGTAAAAGATTAACATGATAATGTTATTGTAATGTTACTGGAAGTGATGTGTAGTTTTAAAAAATAATTAAAGATAAAATCCAACTTCACACTCTATACTAAAATAAACTTTTATTTGTTTGTGATACGTATATTTAAAAAGTAACTACAGAAATACCAAGATCACATATAAACAAATAATTAAATATTCTTTCGAATAAGGAAGACAAATTATAAAGTTAAAAATCAATATATTTACACAAAAATTTAAATATCTATAATGCCTTGGAAAAGAAAAGCAAAGTTAGAGACACATAAAACTAAAAAAAAAAAAAAAATTTGCGACCTATATATCAGACTAGAGATTAACATTCAGATTAAAGGTTAGCATCCATATTTGAAAGAAATAATACATAATAAAATATTATAAAGCTATTAAAATATAAATGCAATGCATATGAACAGGAAATTTTTAAGAAGATATATAAATAACTAAAAACATCTGAAGAGAGTTTTAAAAAATTTTTTTAATGTTTATTATTTTTGACAGAGAGACAGAGAGCAAGCAGGGGAGGGTCAGAGTGAGAGGGAGACACAGAATCCAAAGCAGGCTTCAGGCTCAGAGTTGCCAGTACAGAGCCTAATGCAAGGCTCAAACCCAAGAGCTATGAGATCATGACCTGAGCCGAAGTTGGACACTCAACTGATTCAACCTACTGAGCCACCCAGGCGCCCCCCCCCTTTTTTTTTAACGTTTATTATTTTTGAGAGAGAAAATATCTGAAAAAATTTTCAATACCGGTATTAATCAAAGAAAAACATGTTAAATTAAGATATAATTTCTGACATATTAGATTAGGAATGATTTTTTGTTTTTAAATATAACTTTCTGTGAAGTAAACAGAATAGGAAAGTTGGTATTCCAAAAGATGATACTCAGAGTGGTGCTAAATGGTACAATATTTTAGCAAAGCAAATTAGCAATATGTATCCAGAGGTTAAGAAATGTACAGATCCTTTAACTCACTAATGTCACATCTAAGAATTTATTAAAATATAAAAAATATAAGAAATATATTTTATATTTTTATATTTTATATTTTATAATATATTTTAATATATTATAATATATTTTATATATTATATAAGAAATATAAAAATATAAGAAATATAAAAAATATTTTTATAGAAGTTGGTTAAGTGTCCAACTCAGTTTCAGCTCAGGTCATGATCTCATGGTTTGTGGGTCTCAGCCCCGCATTGGGCTTTGCACTGACAGTGCAGAGCCTGCTTGGGATTCTGTGTCTCCCTCTCTCTCTGCCCCTCCCCTGCTTGCTCTCTCTCTCTCTCTGTCTCTCAAAATACATAAATAAACATTAAAAAAAATCAATAGTTTTATAAAAATATTCACTGTAATGTTTATAAGAGCTAAAAAAGATACATATGTACAATGGAATATTACGCAAGTATATGTTAAAATTAATATAGATTGATGAGACATTAAGTGAAAAATACAGCTTGTTTTTGTTTAAAATATATATTGTATATTATATTTTCATACACAAGAATATTTTTTTAAGATACTCATTTTTTAATGTTTATTTATTTATTTATTTATTTATTTTTTAGAGAGAGAGGGAGAGAGAAGAGAGGGCAGAGAGAGGGAGACAGAGAATCCCAAGCAGGCTCCACATTATCAGTGCAGAGTCCAATGTAGGGCTCGAATCCACAAACCATGAGATCATGACCTGAGCAGATGCTTAACTGACTAAGCCACTCAAGCACCCAGAAAAAGAATCTTTAAATTCACATATTAGAAAGCTAATAATAATCATGCCAAGGATCATGACCAAAATTTGTTACTATCGATAATCATATTTTCTTAGAATAAACATTACTTTGTAAGTTAACATTTACATATAATGACACACCATGCTAAGGGAGAAGATAAGACATTAAAAAAATGATCTTAGGACAACAGATACACTGTTGCAAAACAATAAAATGAAATCCATAACCATTATTTAAATAAAAATAAATAACAAGTGGTAGTATATACAAAAATGTGTAAAACTCAAGCCATAACATAGTTATGAGACTTTTTTTTAGTCTCAGAATAGGCAGAAACTTTTAAAAAGTATTTTTAAATTTGCCAAACTTTATTATGACAAAAAGATAAAACGGTAAAAATGTCAGATGAAGTCCTATGCCACTTACGAACGATGAGGGAAATTTTAAAATAAGATAGATATATAAACAGGCAAACGTTTAACATTTCTAAATACCAAAAAAGAAACCGTAAATAAAAATAAAAGGAGAAAATCTTTACAATGCATTCAGTGACATACCTTCTTTGATTTCAAATTCATATTTATTTATTTATTTTGAGAGAGAGAGAGAGAGAGAGCAAGCAGGGGGGTGTCAGAGACAGAGTGAGAGGGAGAATCCCAAGGAGGCTCCAAGCTGCCAGCACAGAGCCTAACGCGGGGCTCAGGCTCACAAACCATGAGATGATGACCTGAGCTGAAATCAAAGAGTTGGGCGCTTAACCAACTGAGCCACCCAGATGCTCCTCAAATTCTAAACTCCTATACTAAACATATACTAAACAAACCCCTATACCTTATTACTTGGATGCCACAAAGGCAAAGTAATCATATCCAAATGTTCAAACCATCATAGGGAAAGAAACCATAAACCCAAGCATTACCTTGATATGCTTTTAACTTACCTTTTATATCTAATCCACCAAAAAATACAGTTAATCTTACCTCCTAAAAATCTCTCCAATTAATCCACATCTCTCCATATACTCTTACCCCTTGTTTCAGCTATCATCACCTCTTGCCTGAATACTAGACTAGCCTACTGATTGTTCTACCCACGTTATTCTCATCCCTCGTCCATAATTTAGCCAAATTGACCTTCTCATTCCAATTTATCCTACCCCCACAATGAACACATACACTCCATTCAACCCAGTGCTTTAAGCATCAAATAGGTCTTAGATAATATGACACCTATCTACTTCTTTCTTTATACTTCATACCACACTTGGCTAACTTTCTACATTCTATGTTCTACCCACTCTGAACATTTTTCAGTTCCCAAAAACAGCTACAATCCCTTCGATGACAGATTTTACACATGGTATTTACTCTGGAACACTTGCCGATGAAGAGATAAGAAAGCTGGCGGGTCGTGGATATCTTGTTTCTAGCTGGCACTACATGGATATCAAAGCCACTTACTGAAATATTCTAAATGCTAAATTATCTTCTATTATTAAGTCCTCACTATCATTCCTCGAACAGTTCAGATAGAAAAGTACACCCAAAGCCCTTGTACTACCATTCCTTATACCTAGAATTCTCTTTAATTGATCTTTGCATACATAATGACTCCTCTGCATAAAGAATGCCACTTCTGATCAACTAACCAAAAGCAGGCACCGTGTTGTCCTAATCTATCACTGTTTCAATTGTACTCAACTGTATTTAAGTGTAATTTAACTGTATTATGACGATCTGATATTCTTATTTATTTATTGGGACCCCCTCCCAATTAAAATATAACTTTCTGAGAGGCACCTGGGTGGCTCTGTTGGTTAAGCATCTGACTTCAGCTCAGGTGATGATCTCACAGTTCGTGGGTTTGAGCCCTGCATCAGGCTCTCTGCTGTCAGTACAAAGCCCACTTCAGATCCTCTGTCTCCCTCTCTCTCTGCTCTTCCCCTGCTCATGTTCTCTCTTTCTCAAAATAAATAAATAAACTTAAAAAAATATTTAAAAATTCATGCTTTGATAAAATATATCAAAATCGTGGGAACTCGTACTTACTAACATTGATATGTTGTAAACATTTTTTTCAAAAAATAAGAATAAAACTGTGAACGCCACATCAATATTAATGGCCTTATAGCAGGCAACACTGAGTAGTGGCTGAGAATATAGTCACTTGTCTGGATTTGAATCCAAGCTCTACCACTTACTGCATAACACTAGGCTGGTTACTTAACCTCTCTGAGGGTCAGTTCCCAGAATATAAGGTAAACATAATAATGATAACTACCTTATGAACTACATATAAAGTACACATAACAATGCCTGACACAGAGAGAGGATTCCAATACATGTCAGCTGCTTTTTGTTTTTTCTTCCTGCACGGAGCATCCACAAAAGTGGGCTCCGTGTTAGAGAATGTGGCAATTTGAAGTGGCTACTTCCACGTGTCTTTGAAAGAGATAGCTCCGGGTAGGTGATTCCACGCAACACGTAAATGATTTTAAAGCAGTACAACACTGACTAGTATACAGATAATCAGCAATAAGTGAGAACTTCTCACGGGCTTCTTACATACCGAGTGGGTGCGGAGTGCCGCGATGGTTTTTGAAAGTGCCATTTCCCAGAGTTCATCAATGTAGGCTCGGTTTACTAAGCCCTGGGTTGTATGTAAAATGTGATCTTCAACCACAAAAAAGCTAAGATTGAGGAAAAAAGAAAGTACAACTGTCAGAAATTACAGTTTGGCTATCTCCAGGGTCTGGCAAACAAGAGCTGCCATCAAATCTGAAGTTAATAGTCATTTTTTTCTTAAAGAAAGCTACCTGGTGTCATGAACAAAATCATATTTCTTGGACATGGAATTTTGTCCAGCCACCTTATAGAAATCGGAGGTACATTTCTATTAAATGTTAACCATATTAGTCAGCCATGTAAAAGGGAAGAAAATGTTTACAGGTAAGGGAAGCTAATTTCACTATATTAAAAATACCAGGCCATTAAGACATTTTTAAAAAGCTAACCAATTTTAAACAGACAGTGAAAGCTGCAATACACATTTTTTAAGAGCTCAACATACAAAATACCAAAATAATTCCCTTTATGTGGACTTCCTCCTTAAGGTAAAAAAAAAAAAAATGCAAACTTATTTTTTAACACTCTGCTGTAGCTTTATTGTTATACATTTAAAATGTATGTTCAGTTACCCTGGCTAAATGTTCCTACTAAATAAAATAATTCTTTACATAAGGAATTTTTATGATATATTTTAATCAAAACTATCAATTACATTTAAAGAAATCTCAATTTGAAATAAAAAGAAATTTCATAGAACAATTCAAGTCATTTCCCTTTCTTTTAACTGCAAAGTCATTCTTTCATAATTAGAATAAGCTGTCTATATGGTGTTTATTTGGGAAATGCAATTCCATCCTAGTATGTATACTCTAGATGATGGTGGCAAACTATATAGCCCGTGGGACGAATCTGGCCCACTGCCTATTTTTATAAATATTGTTTTATTGGAACACAGCCACGCTCACTCATTTATATACTGTCTATAGCTGCTTTCCCACTGCAACAACAGAGCTGAATAGTTGTGACAGAAACCGTATGGCCTGTGAAGCCTAAAATACTTTACTATCTGGCCCTTTTAGAAAAAGTCTGCCAACTTTTGCTGATTATTTGGTTCCCCCGTACGGAGAATGGAGAAACAAAACATCAAATACAATAAAATTACAATTCAAAAGTTTTCTTCTTTCATCCTTAAAAACTACTCTTCAACAATATAATGCTGAAACCAATTAGACATTCCTTTGAAATTATCAGAAAGTCAAAAATAAATCTCAAAAATTTAAAAGAAAAATAATTTCCCAAGGAAAAATTATCTTTCCAAGTCTCACGAGTCTAGGTATTGAAAGTGTATACATTTAAATACACACACATACATATACCTACCCTACAATTTGATTAAAATACTTCCTGTAGCCATCTAAAGTTTCATGCTGCAACAAAGCAAAGAAGAAAAAAGTTATTGTTTCTCTTTTGATACCTTAAGACAAAGTTAAAATCAGTTACTTCTTTTCTTAGGGCTCAGTTCCCAAGACTCTAAGGTAAATATAACAATAGTACCCTCCCTACATTATAGAGTTATAAGGAGGATGAAATTAGATAATTTATATCCAGTACTTAAAACGATGCCTGGGGGCGCCTGGGTGGCGCAGTCGGTTAAGCGTCCGACTTCAGCCAGGTCACGATCTCGCGGTCCGTGAGTTCGAGCCCCGCGTCGGGCTCTGGGCTGATGGCTCGGAGCCTGGAGCCTGTTCCCGATTCTGTGTCTCCCTCTCTCTCTGCCCCTCCCCCGTTCATGCTCTGTCTCTCTCTGTCCCAAAAATAAATAAACGTTGAAAAAAAAAAATAAAAATAAAAAATAAAAATAAAACGATGCCTGACACATAGCACTCAATAGATGTTAGTTGCTATTTTCTTACTGTAAGTCAAATCCACCAAAAATGGTCTCAGAGTGACAGTTAAAAAAAAAACAAAAACAAAAAACAAAAAAAACCCCAGCATATATGCAAAATAATGACAAGATGCCAGAGAAGAAAAGTGAAAAAGAGAGAAAAGTTAAGTTGGAGATCCTACCATGTTAGACGGAGGCTGGAGCACCAAACGGGCCTGTTTTCGCCTCTGTTTTCGGTAGTAGTTCTCAAATGTTTCACGGGCACCCTGTAAAATAAACAAAAGGAAACGGGTTGACACGATTTGACCAATTATTCTAGTATTTCGTGGGAAAAGAGAAACTCTCAGGTTTGGAATTGAGGCAACCCCACATTTCTCAAAATCTGCTATTTTAACAGTGATAATAATCATAGAAAAAATAAAAAGAACGATTACCATTTATTGAACCTTACTTACAAATCCCATAAGAATGGATACAAAAGATTCTTAAGAGGACACTACCAGAACTCAACCACCAACACACGAAAGCTGGTTGCTGAATCAACTACCATAAATTCACAAGCATGAAGACAAACCAACATTCTCCTAAAAGCAGTTGAGAAAATGGGCCTTAAAAACCTCACAGAACATTCCAGAAGAAAAATGTTCAGAATGAAAACCAGTCTCAAATGAATCATGAGCAAAGGGCCAGAGCAAGGCAGGAAAAAGGCAGGAGCAAAGAATAGTAAATCAGTCTTCCCAGCTAGAATAGAATCAAGTACAGGATTAACAGCAAAACAGAAGAAACAAACCCCTAGAAATTCTTGATACACAGTTTCTTAAAATGAAAGGTGCTCTAGAGAGCAAGAGCTGGTTCATGAGCTCCATAACTAGGTTGAACAGCATCCTTTCAAAATTCATGTCCTTCCTGGGATGTCACAATAGGACTTTATTTAGAAATAGGGTCACTGCAGATGTATTTAAATTAAGATGCATTTAGGGAAGCCTGGGTGGCTCAGTCGGTTGAGTCCGTGAGTGTCCGACTTCGGCTCAGTTCATGATCTCACAGCTTATGGGTTCAAGCCCCACGTCGGGCTCTGTGCTGACAGCTCAGAGCCTGGAGCCTGCTTCGGATTCTGTGTCTCCCTCTCTCTCTGCCCCTCCTCCACTCACATTCAGTCTCTCTCTCTCTCTCAAAAATGAATAAACATCAAAAAAAATTGTTTTAATTGAGATGCAGTTGTACTAGAGTAGGGTGACCCTTAATCTGATATAACTGGTGTCCTTAAAAGAAAAGGGCTCCTGGGTAGCTCAATGGGTTAAGCATCCAACTGTTAGTTTTGGCTCAGGTCATGGTATCACAGTAGATCAAACCCCATGTCACAGTGTTTACAGCACAGAACCTGCTTGGGATTGTCTCTCTCTCTCTCTCTGCCCCTCCCTGGTTCATGTGTGCTCTCTCTCTCTCAAAATAAATAAACGAAAAAAAAGGGGGGTGGGCAGAAAAGACACAGACACACAGGGAGAACATCATGTGGTGACACAGGTAGAGATTGGAGCAATGCAGCTGCAAGCCAAGGATGGATGGATGGATGGATGGCCACCAGCAGAAGCTAGGGAGAGACAAGTCTCCCACTCACTGACTCAGAGGGAGGACGGCCTTCTGACACTTGATTTTGGACTTCTAGTCTCCAAAACTGGGTCGGAATAAATTTCTATTGTGTAGGCTACCCAATGTGTGGTACTTTGTTACAGCAGCCTAGGAAACCAATATAACTCAAAGCTTTTAAAGCATCATGCCCCCCCCCTCCATTACTAAATTCTACTCTTAATCCAAGACTTTTCTAAATAAATAAGAGTAGAAATGGAGAGACAGCACTCACAGTGGTTAAGAGCACTGATTTGAGAACCAGAGGACTTCTTTCAAATCATGAGTCTGCTCCTTTCTAGCTGTACAACCAGCTGCAGAACTTTCACTAATTTAACTTCCACCATTTAGCTATTTAACTTTCACTCATAGATGTGCTATGGTGTTCTCACTTGTAGAGAGGTCACCCTCATCATAGTCACGAGGATCCAGATGAATCAGAAAGCTTTTAGAACAGCATCTGACAAATAATCACCACTATGCAAGTGCTTATGTTTTGAAAAAGAACAATGAAATCAATGATGAAGATGAAAGCCTTGCCCATGGGAGAAAGTATAAACTCTATGCAATCCCTAAGTTCAGTTTCCTTCACCTTCCCAAAAGTCTGAAGAATTTTACTGGACATGACTTCTTTGCTAGGTCCTTAAATAGGAGAAGTTGATTTAAGGTGTTAAATCATACTAATTCAACAGTGTAAGCTCAGGGGTTGGCAAACATGTCCTCTAAAGGGCAGGATAGTAAACATTTTAGGCTTGATGAGACATACAGTCTCTCTTGCGACTAGTCAAGAGACTAGTTGAAATGCTGTTTGAAATGCAAAAGCAGTCATAGACGGTACATAAATGCGTGTGGCCAAATTCCAATAAAACGTTATTTGTGGAAACAGAAATAAGAATTTCATAAAATTTTCATCTGCCATGAAATATTCTTTTTACTTTTTACCAACCATCTAAAAGTGTAAAAGCTGTTTTTCGGTCACAGGTCACACAGAAACAAGCAGCAGGGTGGATCTGGCCCACAGTTTGTTGACCCCTGGTGTAGCTTAAAAACAAAAGTTTTTAAATGCTAAAGTGATTATAACCATACACACCTGCGTTTTTCCTGCCATAAAATGAAATCAAACACTAAGGCAGCTATTTCAAGGCTTTCTTATTTCTAAATCCATAAGTTAATGAGGTAGCAAATGATTCTATTTAAGAAATAAGAAGTGGAAACTGCGCATTGGTTTGTTAAAGTTATTCCCCACTTGCCACCATTTCACAGCATAGTGGTATTATTAAATGTCAATTACATTCTGTACACACTGAAGGGCTTTTCATTTTAAAGTTAACAGCCCTAAAGGCCCTTTATTATTCTTGCGTGACGTTACACATTCAACATGCTTTGGAGCCAAGGTACACTTAGCTGAGAATTTAGGGAAAGTCTTCTCTCAAATTAGACCATTGTATAATAATTTAATTATTTGTTGTAAATGGTAGAAAATAAGCAAGATGAAAACCTATCATAGACCTATACTTAATTCTTAACTAGATACAGTTTTGCCTTTCAAATATTCATTCAATAAAATAAAAACATAAGGAAAGACCAATTTATCTAATAATTCTGGCTTCTCCCTTTACAAAAATTAGATTTTCCCTGGTGGCAGCTAAATAAATTCACCTCTGATTATTCTATTTCCTCTGCCAATTTTGTCAACTCAATGCTTACAGGTGGAATTTCAGAAGTAGATGTCTGACCAGTCCAGCTGACTGCCTGTCTTTCCACAAATAGATCAAGTTAGCCACTTCAGCCTCAAACTCATCTAATCATTAATATTTATTAAAAAAAAAAACTCAAAAGCTAGTGAAGGTATAGAGCAAATAGATATAAAATAGTATCCAAGTGAAAAGTTGCTTTAGTTTGTTTTCATTTTATGTCATTAGTATTACAGTGGCCCAAAGGCTTTGTAATAATTAATTAATTAATACATATAACATCACAGAAAATCAAGTCAGTTAATGTATATAAAGTGCTTGACATGCAATAAAGAATGGTCCCCATCATCACTGAATTTATAGTCTATGGTGGAAAACTAGCAATTAAAAAAACAAAAAAACACCATAGAATCCTCTGGGTTAGATTGATGTGTGTGTGTGTGTGTGTGTGTGTGTGTGTGGTGTGGATGGGAGGAATGTCAGAGAAAGCTTCCCAGAAAAAAAAAAATGCCATTTATATTCATAATTGACAAATGAGTGAGAATAAGACAGGTAAATATAAAGGAAAAAATATTCCTCATAGAGACACAGAGGTTCAAGGGAAAAAAATGGCATTACACATCCCATGAATTGAAAAAAGTTCTTCATGGCAGTACCTTCACAGTGTAAGAGAGAGGGATGACAAGAAATAAGGTTAGAGGGCTTTGTAAATTATGTTAAGATATTTGGACTTGAACTCCAGAGACAGTAAGAACTTCAGATATTTGTACGTTGTCATGTACTAAGTAGAATGAAAACAGAGAAAGTCAGATACAAAAAGATCAGTCTGAACCTGACATATTTAGGAGGTACAAGCCGATGGTTGATTGGTTGTTGGTGGTAAAGGATAGAAAAGAAAGAAAGCTAACATGAGGTTTCTAACCTGGGTAACTGGTCTGATGGTGGTGTCATTTAATGAGAGAGGAAACATAAGAGCAGGGATATATACTCGATTCTTATTCATGAATTCCGTATTTGCAAATGTGCCTACTTGCCAAAATTTACTTGTAGCCTCAAAATCAATACTCATGCTGCTTTCATAGTCATTCACAGATGAGCACAGAGTGTTGAAAAATTTGAGCTGCGCCCAACGCACATGTTCCCGGCTGAGGTCAAACAAGGCAAAACTCTACTTCCTTATTTCAGTTCTCATACTACAAACAATTATGCTCTTCACAGTCAACCAGTGCCCCATTTTTTGCATTTTTGTGATTTTTTTAAGTTGAGATATAATTGACATAAAACATATTATGTTCAGGCGTACAACATAATGGCTCAATATTGATATATATTGCAAAATGACCACCACCACAAGTCCAGTAACACCTATCACCACATGCATTGTTTTTCCTTTGTGAGGAGAACTTTTAAGATCTACTCTCTCAGAAAATTTCAATTATCCAATAAAGTATTATTTGTTATAGTCACCACGCTGTATATTACATCCCCAGGAATTACTTATTTTAAATTCTTTTTCATCTTTATTTATCTTTGAGAGAGAGAGAGATAGACAGTCCGAGCGAGGGAGGAAGACAGAGAAAGGGAGACACAGAATCTGAAAGAGGCTCCATGCTCTGATCTGTCAGCACAGAGCCCAACATGGGACTCAAACTCACAAACCACAAGTTCACTGAGCCGAAGTCAAATGCTTAACCGACTGAGCCACCCAAGCGCCCCAGGACTTACTTACTTTATAACTGAAAGTTTATTCCTTTTCACCACCTTCACCCAATTTCCCCATCCCCCACTTTTGGCAACCACAAATCAATGCATTCAGTTGGGTTTTTTGTCTGTTTAAATGCCACATATAAGTGAGATCATACATTATTTGTCTTTCTGTATCTACTTCACTTAGCAGTTCCCTCAAGGTCCAACAATGTTGTCGCAAATGGCAAGATTTCATTCTTTTTTATAGCTGAATAATACTCCTTTGTATATATAGATTCTACATCTTCTTTATTCTTCATCCACCAATGAACACTTACGTTGTTTCCATGTCTTGGCTATTGTAAATTATGCTGCAATGAACATAGGGGTGCACATATCTTTTTCAGTTAATGTTTTCATTTCCTTCAGATAAAAACCCAGAAATGAAATTGCTGGAACATACAGCAGTTCTTTTTTTAATTCTTTGAGAAACCTCCACACTATTTTCCATAGTGGCTACATCAATTTACATTCCCACCAACAAGTAACAAGGGTTCTACTTTCTCAACATCCTCACCAACGCTTGTTATTCCTTGTCTTTTTGATAATAGTCATTCTGACAGATGTAGGTGATACCTCATTGTGGTTTTGATTTGCAGTTCCTTGATGATCATTGATGTTGAGCACCTTTTCATGTACCTGTTGGCCATCTGTATGTCTTGCATTTTTGTGCTTCGTGTTGGTGATTTTTGCCATTTAAAGCTTATTATTTATTTATTTTGAGAGAGAGAGAGAGCACACAAGTGGGAGAGGGGCAGAGTGAGAGAGTGAGAGGATCCCAGGCAGGTTCCACACTGTCAGTGAAGAGTCTCAATCTCACAAACCATGAGATCATGACCCGAGCTGAAATCAACAGTCAGATGTTTAACTGACTGAGCCACCCAGGTGCCCCTGGTGATTTTGCTATTTAAAAAGACCCCCAAACACAGTGCCAAAGTGCTGTCTAGTATACCTAAGCTCAAGAAGACAAAACGTGCCTTTGAGAGAAAAAACATTTAGATAAGCTTTGTTTGGGCATGAGTTATAATGCTGTTGCCCATGAATTCAATGTTAATAAGCCAACAAAATACATTAAATAAGACATCTTTAAAGAGAAACACACACAAAGCATGGCTGTGAACTGACTGATGAAATGTTGTGACCAGAAGCTCACAGGAACCTAACCCTGTATTTCCTCTAGGAGCAATGGTTCAGTATTCATGAACTCAGTATTTACAGTGACTTTATAAAATATAACTACCATGAGTAACTAGAATTGTTTGTATTTGAGGAAACTGATGATAATGACCTCTGTACCAAACATGTTTAATTAGTGACTTCCAAGTGCTAAGTGTTCAGGAGCAGATGTATTTGGGCCTGCAGCTCAGGAGAAAGGGCTAAGCTAAAGACAATAGTTTTCAGAATCAAGAATCACTAGCAGAGAGATGGTAATCTAAACCTAGGAGAAAATAAGATAATGTAAGGAATATCTGTAGAACGAAAGTACAAAAGGACCTAGCACCTAATTTTTGATACCAAAAATTAGGAAATATCTGACTCTTTCTAATAATTAAAATATAAATTTAAATGTCACCTACTAAGAAAAGACTTTTCTATTACTCAATTTAAAATGGAAAGTTTTTCCAAATACATAACCTGCTTTTAATTCTTTGCATGGCACATATCTCCATCTGATATTACGCTGTTTGTTTATCGTCTGGCTCTTCTCATTCGAAATGTAAGCTCCACAAGAACAAGTTCTTGTTTGTCTTATTTACTGTCATGTTCCCAGCCCCTAGAACAATGCCTGGTATAAATGGCACTCAATATACATTGGCTTGAATAAATGATTAAAAGTATAAATAGAATATTAATCAATATTTTCTTTCAAGGCTCCATTTTTCTAGTTACGCTTTATCTGCTATTGCAGTAATCATTTCTTTGTAATTATTCCTACTTATCTCATCCTGCTGTTTTTCTATCTCCATTTATTCTTTTGAAGATTTTTGTTTCTGTTTCATAGAAGTTATGCCTTCTTCATGCCAAACAATTTTCTAAAATTTCCTTTGGTTCCTGCAGAAAATCATTCTTAGAATCATGTTTCCTCTGAATTTTTACGATGGTGTTCCTTGTCCCATTTTATTCAGGCTGTTTTTGCAGATCTCATATTTTGTTTTGTATTGTTTCATTTTCCCAATTGCTCTGTTTTGAACAATAGGAGCTCTTTCTGGACAAGTGCTTGCTTCTAGGCTTGTTTTGTGGTTTGCCTTGGCCCACTCACCATCATCTGGCTATAGATCTAATATCTTTAGGGAAGCTGCAATTCACAGCAGGTTGATATGCCCAGGTCCAAAGTTGTTTCAAAGTAAATCCACAAACTGATTCCAGTGTCTAGCAAACAACTGGCCTACCAAGTTCACATAAATACAGTCAAACATTCTCCTACCATACAGTTCCCAGTGTTTAATTCCCTGAACTTCTTAAGTGAATGAAAACCACAATACAGGGTCTTCCTATTTGTGTTCTTGTACAGCACTATTAAGTACTCTCCAGCACAAGATAAACTGTGCTGCCACCAGAAGTCCCACTGTCCCCCCCCCACCCACCCCACATGCTGACAGCCTTATAAAGGAGAATCTAAACAGAATGGGGATAGAAAACCAATATATTCATCAATTCAGTACTGTATTCTCAAGCCAGATGGCACAGAGTAGAAAAGGCATAAAGTACCTTCTGACTCTTAAGGTTTGTTCTGTTTATGGCAATAAAACACACATCACTCAACAACTAGATTTCTCAATCCATTCAATCAGCCTTAAAGTTGGAGAAAATGTTATTCAAATTCAGGCAATGTAATGTTAATTATAAGTCTTCTTTAACAATGGTGTTACAAATTTTCAGACGCTTATGCATTTAAAGAATTTTAGTGGAAGTTAAGAAAGGCTTAGAAGCCAAACAAGACTTTGCTTAATTTTTTCTGTTAAGTATATATATTCCATCTGAAATTTAACCTAAAGACAGGAGCTTATACTATTATAAAGTATTCCTCACAATAAATTTCTCATCATTCACTTATAGGGCAACTACATAAGAGCTAAAGGATCACAGAACATACTCTATTTTTACTTAATGCTAAAACAAAGAAATATCCTCCAGGTTCTATCAACCTCTTCAATTCACTAGGTGCTTTATCTTCTAAATTCATATTTAATTTAAATATTACATCACATCCTAAGATAAAAGTGGAGAAGGGTGCTAATAGTCAAATGTCCCCAAAGCCATTGTCAATTTCTCAAGTCTAATCATTAATCCTAGCACCAGAATTAACCAGGAAATAACCCACTTCTCTTCAGGCTATGCTGAAAAAGGTTGTTTGGTTGGTTTCATTTTCTTTTGTTTCAATCTTTTGCTTTTAGCTGTGTTCTTAATATTGTCTCTTTGCAATTACTAACTACTTACTAACTAAGTAAAATTTGTGACTTTTAGAAAAATCAGACAATACAGATAAGGCAAAGAGAGAAAATAAAAGTCATTCATAATCCCATCACCTGGAGATAACTACTGTTTACTTTTTGGTGTACTCCCTTACCAACATTCCTCTATTCTTAACAGGTATTTCACATACTCACATATGTACACATACACACACAAACAGGACAATATGGTACATACCCTTTTCATTCCTTTCATTTTGCATGCAAAAATCTTTTCTCAAACATCGTAATTTAGTATGATCTACTCTTATTGCACAACATGGTGCCAACTTTCTTTCTTCAAACACATGCTGTAAATTGTCATCACACAAATGCTGGAACTAACATGAGCTTTCAATAAATGCTTAAAAACAAAAATAGATACACAAATGATAACTTTGAATTCCCCATGTGTCTAGGCACTTGCCTGGATATAAACATAGGAGGCACACAGCACTACCACTCTGTGTGGGCAAATGAGGGAGGTTTTTTTGTTTTTGTCTGTAAGAGTGGTGAAATCTATTGCTAACAAAGCTCAAAGTCAAACTTTAGCTGCTGTCAGTTTACAAATGTACACTAGTAATCAACTAAGTCACGACTGTATGATCCTTTCCCTCGAGCAGGGGGGAAAGGGAAGACGGGATGAAAGACCTTTCCGTGGATTTCTTTTTCTTCGTAAAAGGTGCCAATGTATACCACGCACACAGACACCCTGAACATTTCATACAGTTACTGAACCCCATGTCTCCAAACATTAGTGGGACCTACATGTCTAGTGTTGCAGAAAAAAAAATAAAAACTTATGCTGGGACGATATTATTTCATATGGGCAGTATGTCCAAACAACAGACAACATGGGACAGGCCCATCTTCTTCATGAAATATTTACTGTGCCATTATTTGGGTAAACAGCTCTTCATCTGTGGGCCTTTCCTCGTAGAGACTGATACAGGGTCTACTGGAGAGTGGGCTGAGCCCTTCTCATCCATCACAATAACAGAAAACTCACTCTTGGATTGAGAAGCAGCTAAGGGCAAGTACACAAAGAACAAGGGAGGGAAATGGAAGGATGGAAGCACACACCATTGTTCTTCCGGCTTTGCCTACAGGAAGCAATATTTCCATTTGGTCTTGGGCAAAGCCTGTAATTTCACCACCCTGACTGCAGCTGGAGAACTCCCTTTCAACTGTCCCGGCATCCAAGTGAAGACAGGTTTATTCAGAGTTTAAAAAAAACCAAAAACCTGAAAGGGCCATTTTAATTTGCTTCCATGTGAAAAGGGGAGCACTTTTCATAGGGCCCCATAATGACGTTCAGCGGGATATTACACTTCGCCATATGGCTAATTTGCACAGCAGGCCCAAAGCAGGATTTTCTTTCATTAGAACTGCCCTAAAGATCAGACTACAGCAACATGTGTAAAGAACAAACCCAAGATGCCCCCTATTGCTTAAATCTAGAAACATTCGATTCCCAGATGTAAAGGCCCATTCAGAGAGTTCCCACGGCAAGGTCATTCAAGAGTCGGAGAGGTGGTATGTGTCACAGTTCCATTTACCTACGTTAGGGCTTTGGAAATGTCTAAAATTCAAAAGCCACAAAACTGTCAAAACACCTCAGAAAAAAAAAAAAACCACCAACAACACATGTACAGAGATAGGATAATAGCTCTGGTAGATAATTTATTATTACACAAAACAAAACAAAAACATTACTTTCCAAATGCCCCAATTCTTGATATCATTCATTAGCCTACAAAATAAATCTACATAAACTTTTGACCCTTTTTGAAGAGAGCAAAGGCAGTCTGACGTTCTAACAGAGTCCTGTTTATTTTTAAGATGGCCCTTATAACTTATGTTTGTCTTGGCATTTCCTCCTTCTGCCATATCCCAAGCCTGAGCCATAGAAAAGAACATCCCCTCCGGGAATGACAGAGTCTGCTGGATTTAAAAAAAGAAAAAGAAAGAAATCTGATGTCTAATGATTATGGAGTAGTTGAGTCTGTGCTTTTGAAGAAAGTAAACATTATGATTAACAATCTTGGGCTTTGTAATTAGCTTCCCCCTTCCAAGAGAGAGTGTTAATTTATTAAATATTTTAACAAAGAGTCTTTTATTATCAGATTCAGTTTGGCTGGCTCCTTTCATAGCATTACCAATTACAACCAATAAAGCTTTAATTGATGACTACTTTTTATAACCTTTGACCCAAGATGATAAACAGTTGTACCTCAGAAGCGAAAGGGTAAACCTCAAAGGGAACGGTGTCTTAATCATGCTTCGCAAACCAAACTGCTTAAAATTACAACCTACCTACCTGGTTAGAACAAAAACCCAGACTTCCTCCATGATTAAGGTAATTGATCAGGAAAAGATTTGGATTTCACTTTTAAGATAAGTGTCCTTTTTGTTAGGGAAACCCAAACTAAAATTACCTGCTATCACTCTGTACCATAATGTGCTTATTGTAGATTATAATATGATTTAATCAATTGTAGGCAATTAGCAAGTAAATTTTAATGACATAGCTTCTAGTATAAAATAATTGAAATGCAACTTATTTTACTATTTTTTGTAACAAAACACTGTAATTTAAACTATATCCCTCCCCCCAAGTTCCATCATTTTATTGAGTAGTACCTTCATACCAGGAACCATTAAGAGTATGTGAGCAAAGACATAAACCAAATTAACTACTCAACAATGAGACACCAAAAATTCTTGGAGAATTGGTTACCTACACACGACTAGCAAGGAGAGCCATTCCTTTAATTAGAGTGAAGTAATGAGGTTGTCTGCATTTTCTCCCAAGAACAATCCTCAGAGTTGGTAGTGTTCCAAACATACTGTTCAACTGCCCAATTTCACACTTGCCAATTTTTAACGAAAGTCTTTTCTAACTCACACCTGTCAATCTTTTAAACTGCTAAGGTGCTCCAAAATTTGGAAGTTTAAAACTTCCAGACAAATCTCTTAATCTGTGTCATGCTGCCACATGAACGATTACTAAAGTGCTAATAAGAAAATGTGGTGTCTAAAACCGTAAATGAAAATAGTACCATCGTGTCAGAGTGGTTACGCATGAGACACTGTTAATTGTCCTCATGATGGAAGTACTGGCCTAAAAGAAGGTATGGTGTAAGATTTTACATAAAAAGAACTAGGCGTACAGCTTTGAAGTGACTTCTCATGTACATAAAGGAAGCCAACACCAGGAAAAGCAAAAAATTCTGAGGTTCAGTTGAAGTACTTTATAAATTGAAAGAGCTATACACATTATTTTTATGATATATAAATGTATGTAATGGCTGTTTTATTAAAGACACATGGCTGCTCTCTGCATTTCAAAATCAAATTTGCCACACACCCAGAAAAAAACAGCCCTTTATATAGTTAAGTGAAGACTGGGGAAATTTTGTATAAATAAATCTATGCTTTCCTCTCCATTAACAGATGCTGTAAAGAAACAAACAAATTTAAAATCTAAGAATACAGAAATCTATCATATTGAACTTCAGATGTTCAAAAAAACAGGCAGAATATCTATAAACAAAGTGGACAAATATTAAGCTGATACCTGGTAGAAAGAGAAAGAAAGAAAGAAAGAAAGAAAGAAAGAAAGAAAGAAAGAAAGAAAGAAAGAAAGAAAGAATAACAAGAAGAAAACAGGTTAAGAGAAAAAAGGAAACTATATGCTTCAATACCATTTTTTCAAATTACACTTTTTATTATTAGAGAATTATAGATTCATACACAGTTACAAGAAATAATAGAGACAGATCCCTTGTGCTTTTACCCAATTTCTCCAATGGTAAACATCTTAGGAAAGTATAGTACTCTATCACGACCAGGATAGTGACATTGACACAGTCAAGGTACACATTTCCAAAACTACAAAGATACCTCAAAGCTTCCTTTCTCCACTTGCCTCCATCCCTACCCTCTACTTAACTTTTCATAAATACTAATCTATTCTCCATTTCTTTAATTTTGTCACTTTAAGAATGTTACATAAATGGAATTTTATAGTATGTAACCTTTTGAGATCAGCTTATTGCATTTAGTATAAATCTCTATATAGAGATTCCTGCAGCTTGTTGCCTCTATCAGTAATTCTTTCCTTTATATTACTGAGTAATATTCCATGGGAAGGTATAAATGTACCACATTTGTTTAACCATTCACCTACTGAAGGACATCAGGGTTGCTTCCAGTTTGGGGCTGCTACGAATAAAGCTACTGACATTCATGTACAGCAAATACCTGAACTAAATCTGCACTTCTCTGGGATAAATGCCCAGGAGTGCAATTGCTGGGTCCCATGATAATTCCAGGTTTAATTTTTTAAGAAACTGCCAAACTGTTTTCCAGAGGGACTGCACTATTTTACATTCCCACCAGCATCCTCACTGCCATTTGGTATCGCCACTATTCTGATAGGAATACAGCAATCGCTCACTGTGGCTTTAATTTGAATTCCTCTAGTGACTACTGATGTTGAACACCTTTTCGCGTGTTTATTTGCCATCTGTATATCTGCCTCGGTGAATTGTGTCTTCATGTCTTTTGCCCATATTCTAACTGGCTTGTTTGGTTTTAAACTGTTGAGTTTTTAAAAAGCCTTTGTATCTTCTAGATACTACTCCTTTGTTGGATATGTGGTTTACAGATATTTTCTCCCACTCTGTCCCTTGTCTTTTCATCCTCCAAACAGGGTGCTTTGCAGGGCAAAAGTGTTCTATTTACATATGGCCCAATTTTATCAACTTTTTTCTTCTATGGTGAGCACTTTTGGAGTATAGTTTAAGAACTCTCTGCCCACTCCTAGATTCTAAGGATTTTTCTCCTGTTTTTTTCCTAAAAGTTTTAGTTTTGCACTTCACCTTTAACTCATGATCCGTTTTGAGTTAGTTTTTGTATAAAATGTAAGAAATAGTTCAAGGCTCACCTTTTTCTTTCCTATGGATGTCCAATTGTTCCAGCACCATTTGTTGAATTGCTTTTGCAATTTTTTCAAATACTTTTGTGGGTCTATCTCTGGATTCTCTACTCCATCCCAATGATCTAATCTGTCTATACTTCTGCCAATACCGCACAGGCTTGATTACTGTAACCATATAATAAGTCTTAAACGGAGTATACTGGTTCCTCCCGCTTTATTATTTTTTTCAAAATTGTTTCAGTTGTTCTAGTTCCTTTGTCTTTCCATCTAAATTTTAGAATAATCTTGTCCATAGCAACAAAAATCTTATTGGGATTTTGAAAGGAATTTCACTAAATCTATGTATCAACTTGGGGAAAAAATTGATATTTTTATGGTGTTGTCTTCTAATCCATATACATACTATGTCTTTCCATTTGTTACATCTTTGTTGATTTCATCCATCAGCATTTTGTAGTTTTCAGCACACAAGTCCTGCACACTTTAAAAAAATTTACATGTAAGTGTATCTTTTCTTAAATGATCATAAATAGTACTGTATTTTTAATTTTGGTATCTATAATTCATTTCTAATGTATAGGAATGCAATTGTTTTTTGTAGATCTTGTATCCTGCGACCTTGCTATATTCAGTTATTGGTACTACGTGGTTTTACCTTGATTTTCTGGGGTTTTCATCAGAAACAATCGTGTTACTTACAAAAAGGGTCAGCTACATTTCTTCTTTTCCAATCTGTATGCCCTTTATTGCCTTTCCCAGTCTTACTGCACTGACTAGAATGTCTACTCAACATTTAACTCTATGTTAAATATAAATGGTGAGAGCAGACATCCTTGCTTTGTTCCTGATCTTAAGGGGAAAACAGTCTTTCACCCTTAAGTATTTAGCTATAAGCTTTAGTTTAGCCTTTTTTAAAAAAAATTTTTCTTTAATGTTTATTTTTGAGAGAGACACAGAGTGTGAATGGGAGAGGGGTAGAGAGGGAGGGAGACATAGAATCTGAAGCAGGCTCCAGGCTCTAAGCTATCAGCACAGAGCCCAATGCGGGGCTCAAACTCATGAACGATGAGATCAGACCTGAGCCGAAATTGGATGCTCAACTGACTGAGCCGCCCAGGCAGCCCAAGCCTTAGCTATAGGCGTTTGCGTATGTTTTGTATCCATTTGAGAAAGGTTTTGTTTTTTTGATTTTTTTTTTTAAATAAAGCATGAATGGGCTTGAATTTTGTCAAATGTTCCTTCTGCATCAATTGATACGATTATGTGATCTTCTTTGGACTGTTAATGTGGTAAATTACATTGACTGATTTTTAAATATTAAATCAGCCTTACATACCCTGAAATAAATCTTACTTGGCCACATATTCTCCCCATATATTACTAAATTCTGCTTAATAATACTTTGCTAATAAATTTTATGCCTATATTTATCAGGGATATCGGTCTATACTTTTAGTTTTTGTATTATCTTTTTAATACCATTTTTTAAATAATTTTGAGAGAGAGAGCGTGCGTAAGCTGGGGAGGGGCAGAGAAAGAAGGAGACAGAGAGTCAGAAGCAGGCTCTGCATTGGTGTGCAACTCAAACCCATGAGCTGAGAGATCATGACCTGAGCCAAAGTCAGATGCTCAACTGACTGAGCCCCCCAGGCAGCCCAGTTTTTGTGTTATCTTTGTCTTGTTTTGGCATCAGAGTACTACTAGCTTCATAAAATGAACTGTAAAGTGCTCCTTCTATTTCCATATAATGAAGACACTATGTTGACTTGGTATTAATCCTTCTATAACTATTTGTATGAATTCTCCAATGAAATTGCCTGAGCCTAGAGATTTAACACTGAAGTTTTAAAATTACAAATTCAGTTTCCTTCATAGTCACAGGGCTATTCCAATTATAGATTTCATTTTATGTGAACTGTGGCAGTTCGCATTTTTCAAAAAACTGGTCAGTTTTATAAGTTCTCAAATTTATGTGTGTAGAGCTGCTCAATTATCCTTTCAATATCTGTAGTATCAATAACAATATATTCTTGATATCCCCTGTTTTATCCCTGATATTGGCAATCTGTTTCTTTCTTTTTTTCTTTATCAGTCTTGTTAGAGATTTTTCCATTTTATCAGTCCTTTAAAAAAAAGCCAGCACTATCACTGATTTTCTCAATTGTTTTTTTTCTTTTCAAGGTTTCATTACTATTATTATTATTATTATTATTATTATTATTATTATTTCCTTTATTCTGCTTGCTTTGGGTTTATTTTGTCTTTGTTTTTTTCTAGGTTTTTGAGGTAGAAAGCTTATACTATCAGTTTGAGACTTTTCCTCTTTTCTAATGTATGCAAATTAGTGCTATAAATTTCCCTCTCAACACTGCTATAGCTGCACCCACAAATTTTCATTTTCATTCAGCTCAATATAAATTTTTATTTACTTTGAGACTTCTTCTTTGACCCAGCATTATATAGAAGTATATTGTTTAGTTTCAAAGTGTTTGGAGATTTTCCTGTTATATTTTTGTTAGTGACTTCTAGTCTGATATCACTGAAGTCTGTACATGATTCCAAATTTTGTTGAGGTTTATTTTATGGCCCAGGATACAGTATAACTTAATACATGTTTTGTGGACACTTGAAAAGAATGTGTATTCTGCCACTGTTGTGTTCTATGAATGTCCATTTATCATTTTATTGGTTGATGGTGTTGCTGAGTTCTATTATCTTTGATGATTCTCAGTCTAGTTGTTCTCTCAATAGTTGTGAAAGGGGTTAGAAGTCCCCAACTTCCATTGTGAATCTGTCAGTTTCTCCTCTCAGTTCTAGTAGTTTATGCTTCACAATTTAATGGCTCTGTTGTTTAGGATATACTCATCTAGAATTATAGGTCTTCTTGATGGATCAATCCTTTTATCATATAAAGTACCTTTGTCTCTGGTAATTTCTTTTGTTCTAATGTCTACTTCATTGATTTTTTTTTAATGTTTATTTTATTTTTTGAGAGAGAGACAGACAGACAGACAGACAGAGTGCGGAGTGCTAGCTGGGGAGGGGCAGAGAGAGGGAAACACAGAATCCGAAGCAGGCTCCAGGCTCCGAGCTGTTAGCACAGAGCCCAACATGGGGCTCAAACTCATGAACTACAAGATCATGACCTGAGCTTAAATCGGATGCTTAACTGACTGAGCTACCCAGGAGCCCCTACTTCATTAATATTAATATTGCCAAAGGATGTCACAGTAGCTTGATTCATTATAAGCCCCAAACTAGAAACAACCCAAGTGTCCATCACTATCCATAAAGTGAAAAACTACCTCACCATAAAAATGAATAAACTACCAATACATGCAACAACATGCATGAATCTCAATAACATTATGTTGAGGAAAAGAAGCTAGACACAAAAGAGCATATGTTATATGATTACCTATGTATGAAGTTCAAGAGCAACCAAAACTAAAAAGAGGTAAGAGGAAACTTCCTTGAGAGGTGGAAATGTTCTATTTCCAGATCTGGGTGACACAAAAGTGTATACATGTGTTAAAATCCATTAAGTTACACACTCAAAATTTGCACACATTTTAATGTACGCAACTTATACTTTAAAAAAACACAAAGGGAATGGGGCGTCTGGGTGGCTCAGTCGGTTGAGCATCCGACTCTTGGTTTCAGCTCAAGTCATGATCTTGCAGTTCATGAGTTAGAGCCCTGCATCAGGCTCTGCACTGACAGTGTGGAGCCTGCTTGGGACTTTCTTACCCTCTGTTTCTCTGCCCCTAC